>NC_052164.1:98245388-98861050 GCF_902713615.1 Scyliorhinus canicula | reverse complement strand
GAAAAGGGAAAGCTTGAATGGTAACATGATACAAAGATTTGAAAAAGGTGAAGTTGTTCGCTAGGGCTGAAGTAGCAAAGATATTTTTGGTTATGGAGTGTCCCATACTAAGGTTTTTAAGATGGTTGTGAATCTAATGCGGAATTCGGAAAGAAGTGAGGAGAACGACTTGAATTGATGTTCAGGAGCAATGGACGTCACAAAGTGCTTTACAGTCAATGAAGTACTTTTTTGGAGTGTAGTCACTGTTGTAATGAAGGAAACACAGCAACCAACCTGAGAACAGAAAACTCTCTCTCAAATGTCAATGTAAGCATGACTAGATATTGTGTGCTAAGTGCCAGGACAATAAGGATCCTTATTTTTGGTCAAAGTTCCATAGAATCCTTCACACCTACCTGAACTGGACAATAGGGCCTCAGTTTAATGGTTGATCCAAAAGGCAGCACCTCCAACAATCCAGTGCTCCCTCAGTAATGCACCAGAGAGTCAGCCTTGATTCTTGTACTGAAGTCTGCGAGTGGGACTTGAACCCAATGAGCCTGAGGCACGAATGCTCCCAACTGATGACGAACCAATTTTTATTCTTCAATCAACATCACAGAAAACTGATTATCTGGTCATTATTGCATGGTTATTTTTGGCAATTTACTGCGTAAAAATTGACTGCTATGTTTCCCATCTTATTACAATTACTACACTTCAAAAATACATCATCAGCGGCACGGTAGCGCAGTTGCTTCACAGATCCACGGTCCCGGGTTCGATTCCCGCCTTGGGTCACTGTCTGTGCAGAGTCTGCACTTTCTCCCCGTGTCTGCGTGGGTTTCCTCTGGGTTTCCTCCCACAGGTCCCGATAGACGTGCTTGTTAGGTGAATTGGACATTGTAAATTCTCCCTCTGTGTACCCGAACAGGCGCCGGAATGTGGCGACTAGGGGCTTTTCACAGTAACTTCAATGCCGTGTTAATGTAAGCCTACTTGTGACATTAATGAAGATTATTATTATTAATAAAGCATTATGATACTTCTGGAAGGTGCTGTATAAATAGAGTCTTTCTTCTCTTTGAACCCTTGCACCTTCGAGCAGGTGGTGCTTGAATCGGGAATTCAACAGAAGATGGGGAGGGGTTAATAACCCCGGGGAATCCCTGGGAGGAAGGGGAATCCCCGAGGAGAGTTCACATAAGGAATCAGACTAATGAGGAAAACATAGTGCATCAAAACAGTCTCTCTCTCCTAGCAACGTACTGAATTTGGGAGGGAACCCTGATCACTTTGAGCTTTGTTAACAGCCTTGAATTCACTCCAGAATAAGTTGACGTTTTACAAAGCAAACTGTTAATTTTATTGGAGAGGTTTTGAGTTTGAGATTTATTTTGTGGCTGTCGACAGCCCCATTGCTGAAATTCACACTGAAATTTACTGAGTGCGGCATTTCAAAATTCTATGCATGTCATTCGAACCTTTTGCGGGGGGAATTCTAGTAGCTTTGTTGGGATGGGATTGAAACTGACTGCAGTTCAGTTCTGTTTTGAGCCGACCATCAGTAAATCATAAGGTAATCGGATGCAGTTCTGTGAACTTTGCTCTGTTGTTCTGTCAGTTCCAAACCTGGAGCAGAACCGAAGAGTGTTGTCTTTTTAAGGTGACGTATTGCATTTATTTTCCTTTCCCTGTTTAGCTCTCGTTTGTTTTTTCTCAGATGTCTACCTAGCTGTAACGTCCTCCTAATAGCACTGCATTTCTCCAAATCTGACCTCTTCACTTGTGACACACACTAAACCCAATCCCTGCTGCTCCACTTTTCATGACAAGCCTACCTCTTTGGCCACATGAAACCAGAAATATAATAATAATCTTTTATTGTCACAAGTAGGCTTACATTAACACTGCAATGAAGTGACTGTGAAAATCCCCTAGTCGCACTCGGGCACCTGTTCGGATACACCGAGGGAGAATTCAGAATGTCCAATTCCCCTATCTTTCGGGACTTGTGGGAGGAAACCGGAGCACCCGGAGGAAACCCACGCAGACACCTGGAGAACGTGCAGACTCCGCACAGACAGTGTCCCAAGCCGGGAATCGAACCTGGGACCCAGGAGATGTGAAGCAACAGTGCTAACCACTGTGCTACCGTGCAGGGGTAGGCCATGTGGCCTTTCGAGCCTTCAATAGGTCATGGCTGACATTTGACCTCAATTCTACTTCACTACCCTAGCTCCATACACCTAGGCGGTCTGGGTGGCACGGTAGCACCGCTGCTTCACAGTGCAAGGGTCCCAGGTTCGATTCCGGCTTGGGTCACTGTCTGTGCACCGGAATGTGGCGACGAGGGGCTTTTCACAGCAACTTCATTGCAGTGTTAATCTAAGCATACTTGTGACAATTATGGTGATGGCACATGCATGGCACTACGCAGGAGAGAATTCTAAAGATGCATAACTCTGAGTGAAGTAATATTTGCACATCTCAGTCTTCATTGTCCTAATTTTGCCCACTTTTGCTTGGTGTCAATTCTTGTTTGACGACACCCCTGATCAGAACCTTGAGATGTTTTGCCATGTTCAAGGGATTATATAAATGCAAGTTGTTTCTTTGAAGGCTTTGCACCAAAGAGAGTGACGCTACTTGTCTCAGCCACTCACTGTATGGTGTCCCTGGTCCAGTATAACTGGGCATGCGCTGTGTTCCAAAGTGCCATCACTATAGAAATAGGTCATTTGGCCCTACAAGTCCATGGTGGTGTTTATGCTCCTGCCAGCTTCTACCCATCACTCTCTGAAGCCTGTAACAGACTATTTGTTTCCATTCTTCCATGCATTATTTTACTTACAAGTACAACATTTTGATGCATTTATGTAAAACATCAATATGAAACACTCAAACAGCCCATATATTATCACAAGCAAATAATATTTGCCCGTTGGACGGGTCATGATCAATATCCCATGTTGAACTATGTCAAAAACCCTCATCCATTCGTTATTAATTTACAAAATTCATGGGCAGCACGGTGGCACAGTGGTTAGCATTGCTGTCTATGGCGCTGAGGACCCGGGTTCGAATCCCGGCCCTGGGTCACTGTCCGTGAGGAGTTTGCACATTCTCCCTGTGTCTGCGTGGGTTTCACCCCCACAAGCCAAAAGATGTGCAGGATGGATTGGCCACACTAAGTTGCCCCTTAATTGGAAAAAAATAATTGGGTACTCTAAATTTAAAAAAAAAAATGAATTTACTAAATTGATTCCTTTGGGTTGCTGCAGCTTGAAACACTATGTCCTGGTGTCCTTGATCTGTGCTCTGTGTGGTTGCAGTGTGCAGATGCTTCACATGTTATGAAATTGCTTTTATCTCCATTTTAAGGGAAAATTTAACTTGCTTCAGATGAACTGCTTAATGCATTAGTTAAGGCATCTGGTCAGATGGGCTAATCAGTGGCAAATGGAGTTCAATTTGGATAAGTGAGAGGTGGTGCACTTGGGCAGGACAAAGAAAGCAAGGGAATACATGAAAAACAGGACTCTGTGAAGCACTGAGGATCAGAGGGACCATGGTGTGCATGTACGCCCGTCCCTTAAGGTAGCAGAGCAGGTGGATACAGTGGTTAAGAAGGCATTTGACATACTTGCCTTTCTTAGCTGAGGCATAAGAGCAGGGAGGTTATGCTGGAACAGTATAAAACATTGGTATGGCCACAGTTAGTGAGCAATTCTGGAATCTAATAGGAGAGGTGCAGAGGGGATTTGCCAAGATGCTGCGTGGGCGGGAGAGGTTTAGCTATGAAGAGAGATTGTAAAGACTTGGATTGTTTTCCTTGGAGCAGGCAAGACTGAGAGGAGGAACATGATATTGAGATGATTTGAGGGGCATAGATAGAGTGTACAGGAAGAAATGTTTCCCCTTGGTGGAGGGCGTCAATGACCAGGGGCAGAGATTTAAGGTAAGGGGCAGGAGGTTTAGAGGGGATGTGAGGGAAAAATGTTTTACCCAGAGGGTGGTGGGAGTCTGGAACTCGCTGCCTGAAAGGGTGGTGGAGGCAGAGACCCTCATGACATTTAAGTGTTTGGATGTGCACTTGCGATGCCAAGGCAGACAAGGCTATGGACGAAGTGCTGAAAAGTGGAATTTGACTAGTTAGGTGGTCGTTTTTGACCGGCGAAGGAGTGACCAGCAGAAGGGCCTTTTCTGTGCTGTAGACCTCTCGAGCGTTGAAATTTCATTTGCAAGTTATCCCCGTATTGATATATGTGCCGTTTAATGTCGAGGCTCTGTGAGTTTACTCTGCATAATGCTGCAACTGAGGTGATAGAATAATCCTGACTGTTCATTTACCATGTACTCAGCTTAGCTGAACATCCTGGTGATTTGATCCTGCTTATTGGATATCTTGTGGTTTGATTTTCTGAGTGATTCAGAAAGCCATGATGGGGTTGGGGTGAGTCACGCCCTTTGGGTGCACACCAGCACCAAGGTTGAAGGCCGAAGTCTTGAGGGAAATGGCAGGTACAGCAGGTCATACTGTTGCAAAGCTTTGGGTTTTAGAAGTCTGGAAGGTGGAGTTCCACAACTTTGAAATCTTGGCAAAGAGTGGGCTTGAGTGAGAGCTGGTGCAAAGTGCCTTGACTGCAGCACAGTGAGATTGAGGGAGGAAAAAGAACATGTCAGATCTTGTATTTGGAGCCGAGGAGGAGTATTAAGTGGGAGGATGGCCACACGAGCATTGATGAAATGGGTTCTAATGGATGTTGAATCATTTTATTGAAAGTTAATGAGCAATCAGAAAACACTCTATCTGCTCCTCTCCGGTACAACCAAGAGACGAGCAGGAAGGATGTTATTAAATTATTGTACATTTTGTGAAGTAATTAATATCAGATCAGGGAATTTAAGACTGTAATTCAATCTCCAGATTGTCCTGTTGTTGACAAACTTGGGGAATGCAGACCTACACAATTGAATTGCAGCTTTAAACTGCCTCCAGTAAAGAAAAGGTTATCTTATGTTTAATTACACTGCAGTTAATTATCATTTGTACCACAGAACATAATTCCTGCCCTTTTTGCTCTCTCTGGACTTTCTTACACCTCCAGCTCACCCCAGTGAGCTATCAGATTGCTTTAACCCACTCTGACTGCTGAGGCCTTTTGGTCTTCTGTCACAGGCCTCTTGTGTGTCTCTCAAGCTCTCCTGTCCCACTGACGCAACCGATTTCCACTCTCTGGAATTCTTTCTCCAAAGCTCCTCTGTCCCAGACTGTGCTTTCTAACTGCCAGCTCCAACTCTCCTGTTAACTGTGAACCAGATTGGAACATGTATTAGATCAATGGCCATTCTCTCTTTCCCCCCCCCCCCCTCCTCCCCCCACTCCTCCCAACCCAACCATACTTCTCTCTCCCAGCTGAGTTGAAAACTTTCCGTACAAGTCTCCTCAAAACTTTGCAGATTTAGCTTGACCATATTCTTCACGCGTCATGCGGCTTCTCCGCCAAGTATCTGCTTATCCTCTCTTTTCTCTTTCCTCCCTCTTATCTTCACCTGACAGATTTTTGCAATATGCTAATAGATGAAAAGTACAACACTCCCAAGACGCAGCAGGTGGAGAAATGGTTAACTCTGTCACTGGATGGATGCATACTTTCTCCCTTACCAACGCAGTGTGATGGCTCCGGTACATATAACCCATCAGATTTGTTTTCTTGTGGGTGTTGCTGGCAGGGTCAGTTTTTGCCCATTCCTAAATGCCCTTGAGAACATGGTGGTGAGCTGCCTTCTTGCACGGCGATACTCCGTTTGGACAAGTACCCTCAGGGGGAAGGAGTTGCAGAATTTTGGTGATGAATCAACAGCAAAATAGTTCAAAGTCAGCATGATGTGTGACTCGGGTGGGGGGGAGCTTACAGGTGTTGGTGTTCCCATGTGCCTGCTTTCCTGGTCATCCTGGGTGGTAGAGGCTGTGGGTCTGGAAGGTACTGTCGAAGAAGCCTTGGTGAATTGTTGCAGTGCTTTTTCTAGATGGTACACGCCGGTTTCGCTGTGTGCTGCCGGTGGAGGGAGTGAATGTTGAAGGTAGTGTGGATGGGGTGCCAATCAAGTTGGCTGCTGTGCCTTGGATGGTGTCAAGCTTCTTAATCGCTGTCTGGATGAGCAATAAGTGGGAGAGTATTCAACCGCACTCCCGGCTTACAATGCATCAAGGACAGACATCCCTACCCCCACCGCAGAGAAGGATACAAACACTAATATCATGGGATTGTCATTTTTAAGTCCTAATTTGGGCATGGATTGTCATTCTGGATGTCTCTGAGCAGATGCTCCAAAGTTTTGCCTCCAGGCACATGCTCGGGAGTTTGATCAGAAAGAGTTGAGAACTTTTGTGACAAAAGCAAATTACTGCAGATGTTGGAATCTGAAACAAAAACAGAAAATGCTGGTAAATCTCAGCAGGTTTGACAGCCTCTGTGGAGAACATAGGACATACGGTGCAGAAGGAGGCCATTCGGCCCATCGAGCCTGCGCCGACCCACTTAAGCCCTCACTTCCCCGTAACCCAATAACCCTTCCTAACCTTTTTGGACACTCAGGGAAATTTAGCATGGCCAATCCACCGAACCTGCATGTTTGGAGTCTGGATGACGTTTCATCAGAGATCACTTATGCATGGGTTGGGTTTAAATCTCGCGTAAGTGAGTTACGCAAGTGTTCGTATTATACCCTAGTTATGCTAATACAAGGGGTGCATACGGTCATTTCTGTTGAGACACCCTGAATTGCAGCATCTCTATGCAGTACAAGAAATGCTGACTTTTCTCAGTAAACCGTAAGCGGAGCTATCACTCAATGTGGTTCTGAACCAGAACGATCATTATTCACAAATAAGGAAGGCCAATTGGAAAAGGGATCAAGGAGGCAGGCACAGGTGTCATTCATTACTTGGGTTGCCAAGTCTGGTTGGGAGTATTCATGGTGGTTTAATCACATGACTTCCTCCGCTGTCTTTGAGGGGCTGGTTTAGCACAGTGGGCTAAATAGCTGGTTTGTAATGCAGAACAATGCCAGCAGCGCGGGTTCAATTCCCGTACCGGCCTCACCGAACAGGCGCCGGAATGTGGTGACTCGGGGCTTTTCACAGTAACTGTAATGAAGCCTACTTGTGACAATAAATTATTATTATTCCGTCCAATACACGCTTGCCATTGGTCCGTTATCTGGGCACAATGCCTGTCCCCAGCCAATTGGAAAGGGGGTAGCTTTCTTGCCCACCCTTGACCTGTGCAGGAAGCAACTATTTCCCCCGCTCTCTGTCCAATATTTTTATAACCATTAAAGTAAAATATTTGAAGAGAATGAAAAAAGTGCCCAATTTTGTTTAATCCCCTGATGATGATTTTTTTTCTTCTCCTGAATTAATTCCGTGAGACGCGAGGACAATTGTGGAGGATTGGCATCCTCATTCCATAGCTCAGCATGATTCCGTATCTTCAGGTGAAGATGGGTAGGAAAATTGGAGTTGTGATGATCACTACATTTGTGTGTTGGGGGGCGGTTTGGGGATTACATCTTCACTGTCAAATTAAAGGGATGTACGTTGTATTCGTCTTCCTTGCTGCATCAGGCATCTTTATGACTAACTCTAACACACTTTTTAACACAACCATGTTGATGAGAACAGTGCGCTGCAACGTACATGGCTGGGAACTGCTTTAGGAGGGGGGGTGGGAGTGAGAAAATGAGAGGGAGGCCGTTACAGAAGTTACTGCCCCTTTGAAGTCCTCTCCTTGGCTCTTTACAGGCCCACTTAATTACTTGCAGCTTGCCAGAGGCCCAGACTGTATTGGGTGTTTGTTTGTTTTGAGCAATCCCTTCTTGGGAAGGTTTACCCTGTAGGTCTAAAGTATGCGAAGACTGCAGTGGCCATTCCTTTCTCGCGGCCACCGTTCAAGGAAAGAATACTTCGCTCCATGCTCCATGCTTCCTCACTTTCGCCCTCATTTTCAAATCCATAAATGATTTTTTAATATCGCTCCATTGCCAGCTTGGAGTAATAACATGGATCAGGGATAATTGGAGTTTACCTGGCTGGCTGCAAACTCTTGCCTTCCAACATATAATTTTGTGTGTTGTGCATTTGCAAATCAAACTCAACTGGGAAAACTACCAAATGATCTACTGACCCAGGTTGGATGCGGTATGTGGGGCGAGAGTTGGTGCAGAGGGTGTTAGGAGCAATATTCATTTCATCATTTGGTTTTGTGATGGTTTTCTAAAGGTTGTTGCCCTCCTAAAAAGGGGCTTGTTTTCTTAGTTTTGTTTAATCAAATAGTGAAAAAATGAAAATCGCTTATTGTCACGAGTAGGCTTCAATGAAGTTACTGTGAAAAGCCCCTAGTCGCCACATTCCGGCGCCTGTTCGGGGAGGCTGTTACGGGAATCGAACCGTGCTGCTGGGTCTGCTTGCAAAGCCAGCGATTTAGCGCAGTGTGCTAAACAGCCCCAGTGCAGAAGGAGGCCATTCGGCCCATCGAGTCTGCACCGACCCACTTAAGCACTCACTTCCACCGTAACCCAATAACCCCTCCTAACCTTTTTGGTCACTAAGGGCAATTTATCATGGCCAATCCACTTAACCCGCACGTCTTTGGACTGTGGGAGGAAACCAGAGCGCCCGGAGGAAACCCATGCAGACACTGGGAGAACGTGCAGACTCCGCAGTCAGTGACCCAGCGGGGAATCAAACCTGGGACCCTGGTGCTGTGAAGCCACAGTGCTATCCACTTGTGCTACCGTGCTGCCAAAATGTGTTTTAGCACAGCCCACACTGTCACAACACTTGTGCATCACCTAGACATTTGTCCAGAGTATGGTACAGTTTTTGGAACATTTGAGATTTGTGTGCAGTCTTTAGGATGAGAAGTTAAACTGAGGGCCTGTGTCTGCTCGTGTTGATTGTAAAAGATCTTGTGGGACTCCCCAGACGCGCTAGGGGTTCTCCTGGTCTTCTGGACAATATTTATTCCCTCAATCAACGTCACGCCAAAGCGGGCCACCCGGCGATGGTCACATTTCAGATTGTGGGATCTTGCTGTGTGAAAGCTGGCTTTCGCGTTTCCAGCATTACAACAGTGACTACGCTTCACAAAGTACTTCATTTTACCACAGTGCGGGATGAGGCGGAAGGTGGTCGGAGCGCTACGTGCACGCAAGTTTTTCCTCCCTCTTGGTCAGGCCCCTCTTTCCCCTGCCTCACTGACATCACGTTCTGACATTTTTCCACACCTCTTCAGAAGTGGTTCTGCATGCACCCTTTTTAAAAAATTTAGATTACCCTATTATTCTTTTCCAATGAAGGGGCAATTTAGCGTGGCCAATCCACCCATCCTGTACATCTTTGGGTTGTGGGGGTGAGACCCAAGCAGACACAGGAAGAATGTGCAAACTCCAGTGACCCGGGGCCGGGATCGAACCTGGGTCCTCAGCGCCGTGAGGCAGCAGTGCTAACCCACTGGGCCACCGTGCCGCCCCGCATGCAACTTTTTAATGCATTTTTCACCCCATCGGGAAGATACCAATTGGGCTCTGCATGGTTCCTGAAACTGAATGTTGGCTGGCAAATTCCAATCTGGACCCCAGAGAGAGGGAAGGTGGGAGAGAGAGAGAGAGAGAGAGAGAGGGACCAAACGTGGAAAATGCATTTGAGTGAGTAAGAAACTGACCAGATGACACAATTAACCATGTTAACAACTGTAATTACAACTGCAGGCACATTCCGTATCATGACCTGCATCGATCCCCTGCGGTTGTCTGATCAATTTAAAATGAAATAAGCCAGTCAATATGGTATTGATTTTGCTATTTCCAAGGATGGATGAAATGTAGTAACCCATTGTTCTGTTTTCTCAGCTCTCACTGGCAATATTTTCGTAAGACATTTTTTTGTTCCCAAAATAATGAAGCTAGCATATGATGAGCGTGTGAAGTCTTCATAATATGTAGCCTTAAACTGAGCTAAAGAGTTCGATACTGCTTGCTTATTACAGCTTGGGTCTTGAAGGGACATGCTTAAATCTTACAGCACAGAAGCCATTTGGCCCATTGGGTTATGCTGCCTCTTTGAAAGAGCTATTCAACTATTCCTTCTTCCTGCTCTGTCCCCGTAGCCCTGACATTTTTTTACCCCTTAACGTGCCCAGTTTTCTCTCGGAAATCTCTCTCTGCCACCCTCTTTAAAGCATTGCATTCCAGATCATAATTATATGCTTAAAAAAAAAGAGCTCTCCTCATTTCCCCCTGGGTTGCCCCAAAATGCCTTGCAGCCAGTGAGGAATTGTTGAAATGTAGTCAATGTTTCAGACTTTCCCAAATGGCAGTGTGATTAGCGATAGGGTGACCTGTTTAGGACATGTTGCCCTTGATTCGGCAGTCTTGTGTGAGATGTCTCGGAAGGTTAGAAATGGCCTTTGGGGGCAAACCCCAGTTGAGTCGGGAGCTGTGGATATTTCTAGGCTCATCAGAACAGAGTTCCATTTCTTGCATACAAAGAATTGTGCAAACTCCAAGTTGGACTGGAATCGAGTTACTTGCAGCACATTAGTCTGGATTCGCTCAATATTTTCTTGCGCTGATCCAACAAACATAGTGTTCTTGAACAAATCCCCAGCTGAGAATTGCAAGAGGGAGCCATATAACTCATGAACTCCCAGTGGTAGGTTGTCCCATTTTCTTTAGAGAAGCAAATTGTAATGTTGAAAGCAGAATATTATTGAAAGATGGTCTTGTATTCGAACAGGAAAGATGGGGCTGAATCTGGACCGATCAGTTATGGGTTTTCAACATCTATTTCTCTCTAGTAATGGAATAACGTGCAGCAATTATTACTTTTTTAACCTTCATCCCCATTGTAACCCATTTTGCGTCACCTGAGTTCCTTGTTTCCAGAATGCCTCTGGACGCCTTCTTTGGAAATGTTGTTGTAATGAGGCAGGACCCACAGGTGTGAAAATGAAAAGGAGAAAGTCTGAATATAGTCCCTGTCGTGACCCCCCCCAAGTATCTCCAACTTCTTCAAAGTCAATGTATCTTTGTAGTGTGGTCATTGTTATGTAGGAAATGGCAGCAGTCAATTTCCACAGAGAAAACCCCCGCAAGCCACAATGTGATAACCCAGATGAATCGACGTTGATTAGGGGGGGGCCTGCCCTGCCCCTTTATCAGAACTGCTCAGATGGGTGCAAGGATGCAACGTGTCCTGTTTTCACCCATTCTCTCCCGAAGGTGCCCACTCCAATGAGGCTTTGGTACCAGGAGTAGCAGCCCAGGTTGCCTTGCTTCAAACACCTCCTTAACCCAAAGGCAAGACGGTTAATGGAGCAGTATTTATGGAGGCAGTGTAGTCCACAAAATCCTGGCACAGTGTAGCCTTTCATCAAAGGAGACTGCTGCAGGCTAACCCATAACCTCTGCTGTTCCACGTTGCTGTATCCTGTGCTATAAAAACTTCTGGTTAAAGATACATTTGCGAGCCGACACTCCAGAACGTGTGTCAATATTTGATGACGTAAAAGGTCCTTTGTATTGAAATTGTGAATGGTCGTGTACCACTATTCCCATTCATATCCTCGATGGGAGGAGTGGAGGGCAAGAAGTGGGGAAATCTTGTTTCGAGGGAGCAGTTTTCCTTATCAGCCCATGAAAGCTTTTTGCAATCATGACTATAATTAATAGAATAAAACTTTGGTTTTGTCTTGAAAGTATGTGTGTTTGAGAATATTGGTCCCTCCTGATGCCTGTTGCATAAGTTCTCAATTTAGAAACCTGCTTTCTGAGAGGTTTCTCTGTTTCCTGAATGTGTTGATTCATACTGGAAGCAGGCCTTCATTTCCATAGATTCCCCTTTCTTCAAGTAGGCTTGGTAATTATTTGTCTATGAACTTCACCCATTAACAGGCTATTTGACTGAGAATTCCATCACAATCCTGCCTGTTCTGGCCCTCCATTGGCATTTTCACAGTGACCATCATGGGATCATTGGGTTACCATCAGCAATGGCTCTTTGGTTCTTCTTTCCCCATCCCTTCACTTTTGAAGGGTCACTGAACCAATTGAATAGAGCTACTTTGGGTCTACAATCAGCATACTACTTTCTCATTTGTTTTTATTGGCTCCCTGTTCAAATCAGCCAATCACGTTCTGCTTCAGGGACCCAGGTTCGATTCCCGGCTTGGGTCACTCTGTGAGGAGTCTGCACGTTCTCCCCGTGACTGCGAGGGTTTCCTCCGGGTGCTCTGGTTTCCTCCCACAGTCCAAAGATGTACAGGTTAGGTGGATTGGCCATGCTAAATTGCCCTTGGGTTAAGTAGGGTCACTGGGTTACGGGGATAGGGTGGAGGCCTAGGCTTAGGGCGCTCTTTTCCAAGAGCTGGTGCAGAGTCGATGGGCCGAATGGCCGCCTTTTGCACTGTAAATTCTGTGTTTCTATGTTGGGAATCCATTCTGGGACCCTCTGGCCTGAGACATCCGGGTAGATGTGTGCTAAGTTAACTCCTTGATTACTCCAAGGAGCATTGCTGTTAAGAGACTGATGTGTAACCATTGGTGCTCACTCCAACTGCGAAAATAAACAAGTCAAGGAGCCATCAATCCAGGCCTTTGAATGTAGCTGGAGAGAGCGCTTTGAGTGAGTTGTATAAAAACGTGGGTGCGATTTGTGGAGGCTATGACTTACACCATGTTCATTTGTTGGGGTAAGGGTCATGATGTGGCTTTGGAGACCCCACCCCATTCCTCACCTTCCACTCACTTCGCCTTCCTCCCAGTTGAACATTGTGTACAGCAGAGGCGATAGTTTCCTCTGCCGTTGCTCTTGTGGAATGGAGCCAGCAGCCATTGAAACTTACTCCAATATACAAATTTATACCATCAAAGCTCTGAATTTACTGAGAGGACAGTGGCTATTTGTGAAAGCAAAATAAAAAAACTCTTTCAAATAACACCTTCCACCACCACGGGATGCCCCGAGGTACTTGACAGACGCTGATGGCCTTGTGCAGTGTAGCCACTGTTGTAATGTGGGAAATGCAGCAGCCAATTTATCCACAGCAAGCTCCCACAAACACTGACATGTTAATGGCCAGATAATCTTGTGTTGATTTGAGGTTTGGCCAGGACCCCACGGATGACTCCCCTACTGCACAACAAAATGATGGAGTCGTTTACATCCAGTTGAAATTAGACGGGCTCGATTTCATACCTCACCCAATAGACTGCACCATCAACAATGCAGCATTCCCTCGTTACTGCAATAGATTTTTGAGTTCAAGTTATTAATTGCGCCATTGAAGCCTTCCTGTGCAGGCACAACTAGAAACAATTCCACTTGTGAAACACTTTTGCGATAGCTGGGGTTACGACCATGGTTCTGATTTGTAGCCCCAAACCGATGAAACTTTGGAAAACAATTGGGGAGATTCTTATTTCCCTCGTAGAGAGGATTACGGTGAACGGTGATCTCCAATACTGGCCTTGAGCAGTCAATTGCAATACACTGTGGTTGGGTCTCTTTGGCTTCATTGTTTTTGTGGTTATTTCAGCAATGTTTTAAGTTTAAGTATGTGTTGCAATGTCTTTCTCAAGAGGCAGTTTGTGGAAGAATAGGATGTTGGGGTGGGAGGGTTGCGGGGGGGAGGGGGGGGGTGGGTAGGTGTCATGTATGGTTCTGTAAACAGTTATCCATTGGCGTAAGATTGGGTCTTAACCATCGTTTGATTTTTTTGTTTGGTGGATCCGGACCAGATCAGCCAAGATTCATAAGAACATGTATGCCAAATCTGGAATTGGCCCTGCCAATTCAGTCAAATATCTTTAATTGCTCCACCCAGTCAAGCTGGTTTAGCACAGTGGGCTAAACAGCTGTCTTGTAATGCAGAGCAAGGCCAGCAGCGCAGGTTCGATTTCCCCTACCGGACTCCCCGAACAGGCGCCGGAATGTGGCGACTAGGGGCTTTTCACGGTAACTTAATTGAAGCCCACTTGTGACAATAAGCGATTATTATAACTGCCTGGTTGGTACGTAATGTTGACAGGCCTTGCTGGAAAGATACAATGCTGGGGTTTTACCTGCCCCTGAGCTGACATCTGAGACCCCCTGTCCCTGGAACAAGATTCAACTCATTGTGCTTTTTCTAAATGTTCTCTATTAGTTTTTATAAATTTAGAGTACCCAATTCTTTTATTTTCCAGTTAAGGGGCAATTTAGCTTGGCCAATTCACCTAATCTGCACATTTTGGGTTGTGGGGGTGAGACCCACGCAGGCACGGGGAGAATTTGCAAACTCCACACGGGCTGAATTTGCAAACTCCACACGGGCCGGGATCGAACCCGGGTCCTCGGTGCTGCGAGGCAGCAGTGCTAACCACTGCGCCACCGTGCTGCCCTGTTTCAAAATGTTCTCATGAGTATTGGCCATTGCTGGCAAGGCCAGCATTTATTGCCTGTAAGAAAATAACAAGAAACCCTGAAAAGGGGGAGATATTGGATTTACCAATTATTTAGGGGTCCTTTAAGAAATCAACTGAACAAATACTGAAATGACTCTTGTAAAATACTAAGTCTGCAAAAGTATAATTGACTTATAAAAAATGAGTGAACTATTGAACCTTGACCATGACTGTCTATAGATACTAACAAATGTTTCAAAGGATGTACTGTATATGCATACTTAAAGAAGCAATACGAAGGCACATTCAGCAGAATTGCAACAATCTAATGACATAGTATAACTAGACCAGACATGACACAGAGACTTTGACCAGGGAAGAGGTACATGGGAAACTGTGTTGTGTCAAGAGAAATAATTAATTAGGAGTAAGTGATTAATGTCTAATTACCTAACTTGGGGGGGGGGGGGGTCTCAGCTGCGAATTAGAACCAGTGAGAGTGAACTAGGGGCTAAACAATAGATAAGAATTTCCTGAAGAATATGATCGTGTGATTGATTATTAGGAGAATTCTAGACTTCCGAAGTTCTTGAAGCATCTGTAGAAGTTATTTCTTTGAAACTTTTCTTTACCTTTTTTCTTGCGTTAATATTTCAATGATTTTTCTCTGTAGTCATAGAATTTACAGTGCAGAAGGCCATTCGGCCCATCGAGTCTGCACTGGCTCTTGGAAAGAGCACCCTACCCAAAGTCAACACCTCCACCGTATCCCCGTAACCCCACCCAACACTAAGGGCAATTTATCATGGCCAATCCACCTAACCTGCACATCTTTGGACTGTGGGAGGAAACCGGAGCACCCGGAGGAAACCCACGCTCACACGGGGAGGATGTGCAGACTCCACACAGACAGTGACCCAGCCGGGAATCGAACCTGGGACCCTGGAGCTGTGAAGCAATTGTGCTATCCATAATGCTATCATGCTGCTCAAGTCTGACCAGTTTATGACTTATTTTGATTCCGTTCTTCTGCAATTGTATTAAGTAAACTTTTAAAATAAAGAGGGTTTTGGACACCTCTTCAACCTTACCGAGTACCTTATTTTTGGAAGAAAAATAAGATCATCCTACATTGCCCATCCCCAATTGCCCTTGAGAAAGTGATGGCAAACCACTGCAGGCCACGGTGTAGGTCCACCCATAGTGCTGTTAGGGAGGGGGTAGTTCCTGGATTTTGTAGGTCCTCTCTGTATGGAATGTCAGTAATGTAATGCCAGCCAAACCTGAGTCGAAAGGAGCCATTAGGGAGAGTTGGCCTTCTGTGGAGGTTAATTATGAAGAGTTCCAGCATTTATCCCTAACCAGAACCGCTAAATTTTGAATACTTGGTCATTTATCTTATTGCTTGCGGGACATTTTGTGCCTAAAACTGGCTGCTGAACTGCCTGAATTACAACAGTGGCTGGATTTACCAGCAATCTGTTTACCTGCCAGCCTTCTGAGATACACTGCACATGATCGGTGCACGTTTCTTCAATCTTCCTTTTTACTCTCCCTCTTCCTTCTAAAGCAAATAATTTTTATTGTCACAAGTAGGCTTGCATTAACACTGCAATGAAGTTACTGTGAAAATCCCCTTGCCCATTCTGGCACCTGTTCGGGTTCACGGAGGGAGTATTCAGAATGTTCAATTAGCACGTCTTTCGGGACTTGTGGGGGGAAACCGGAGCATCTGGAGGAAGCCCACCCAGACACGGGGGGAAACATGCAGACTCCGCACAGACAGTGACCCAAGCTGGGAATTGAACCTGGTACCTTGGAGCTGTGAAGCAACAGTGCTAACCATTGTGCTACCATGCACAGCCCACAGAGCACCAAAAGACCAAACTGCTTACAAGTTCACCTCCCTCTGGTCAGGTCTCTTGCTGCTGGTTCAGAGCAGCAGCATCATGTGAGTGACTTTGAGATGAGTTCTTGAATCGTTTGCGTCCGTTTTGACCTGGGCACTCATTCGCGGGAATTCCCTTTTTAGGAAAACTGCTGTCCGACACTGATGCTGGTAAGGCTGCAGATCTCATCCTCAATAGCGGCAGGAGTTGAGATGTTACACTGCCGTATAGTCAAACTGCTGCTAAACATCCAGCCAACCAGTTTAGATTTTGTTCCTTTCCAACCACAGTTTATGCACGCCGAACACACTTGAGCCCCATAGGCCTGAAATGTGAAGTATTTGTGTTTTACAGGTTGGCTTTTGTGGCTGGGAGCCATTTCGGATGACAAATTGAGTGTTGTTCAACATGGAAACATGTTAGTTGACATGTCTTTTATATTTCCCCTATGGTGGATTGAAAATGCCTAGCAACTATGTTCTGCGATGTAATAAAAAGCACAAAACAGCTAAGCTTATCAGCAACTGTTGCAGGTGCCGAAAGAGAGAATAATGAAATGGTGGTGGGGGGGGGGGGGGGGGGGGGGGGGGGGGGGGGGGGTGGGGGGGGGGGGGAAGCAATGTCTGATGAAGTTGCCCATTCTACGGTGGTTTATTGATGCTGTTCTCTTCTTCTCTCTTTCTTTCCCCCCCCCCCCCCCCCCGCCCTCTCCTTGGTCACCACCTTGATCTGTAGGAAGCTGCACAGTGGGATGAGGACCTATGGTTGCGAACTGTGCGGCAAACGATTCCTGGACAGCTTACGACTACGGATGCATCTGCTTTCGCACTCAGGTAACCGTGGATCACGTGACTTCTCTCTTGCTTTGAGGCGTAAAGGAGGAATTTCTGCAATTTTAAAAGAGAGAAAGCAAACTGTGGTGGTGCTCTGTACATTTGCGGTAGTTATTTCAAATCCTCCTCCCCCCCCCCCCCCCCCCCCCCCCCCCTCCCCCATCCCCCTCCTCCTCCCTGTGGCTTGTTCTGGCTGACGACACTTGTTGTTGTGGAGCTGGCACTGTGCCAGCCTGGGCTTGTAGCCAACCCTGTGGGTACAGTATGTACAGTCAGCCTTGTGCCAAATTTGTCATGGTCTGGGGGAAGGAGCGAGCAGGTTTCCTGTGCTGTAAACAAAACAGTTTTGATTTTTTTTTCCACATATGAAGTTGGCAGCCCGCTAGTGCGGTTAATATTTTTTTTTGTTAAACTTCTCACAAATGAAACCCTGCTACAAGATACTTTCTTGCATTTTGCTTTCCTTTGTACGTGTGTTTCTCATTTAAAAAAGAAAGTACGAATGTGCTTCTGCGGCATATTTTACAAACTCCCATGTCCCGAAGCACAAAAAAAATATATTATAGATTGTAGTCACAGTAGGAAACATGGTGGCTAGTTTGTGCACAGCAAGCTCCCACAATCAGCAAAGTGACAATGGGACAATCATCAATTATTAGTTGAGGGATAATTGTCATATACCTGAAGGGGAAAGGAATAAAAGGATGTGTTGATGGGTTGAGATGAAATAAGCTGGGAAAAGGCTCGTGTGGAGCATTAACACCCGATTTATAGATCAGTTGGCCTGTTTTGATGGTGCGACCTAATTTGCTTCAGCAATGGCCAATGAGAGTCTTTGGGAGATGTCCAGGCCAGGTTATATGTACATATTCCAGACTGCAGTATTTAGATATGGGTAGGAGCAGAAGCAGACAATTCAACCCATTGCAAATGTATACTGTTGAAATGTCCATCAGCCAGATGCAGCGCCGGCCCTAGGGTTGCTGGCGCCCCGGGCAAGCTGAACTTCGGCGCCCTTCGGGGGGGGGGGGGGGGGGGGCCGGGGGCGGAGGGGGCCCGAGGGGAGGGGGGGGGAGTGAGCCAGAGGGGGGGGGGGGGCGGCAGAGTGACCACCTGAGGGAGGTAGGCCACCGCGCATGCGCTGGTTGGCACCGGCCCAACTGCGCATGCGCGGGACCCAAGTCTTTTACGTGGCGCCGGGTCTCTGACGCCGGTCACGCACTCCTTCATGGCGCCCCCTAGCACATGGCGCCCCGGGCGACTGCCCGAGTTGCCGGTACCTTGAGCCGGCCCTGGCCAGATGAGATGTTACGCAGGGGTTCGTGCCTGCTCTGCTGTCTGACCATGCATCAGTGCTCCATGCTGGCAGTAGCATTTTCAGACTCTAATTCCTGTGTCAGCATTTGTTGACTAATCCTGTAGTGAAGGTTTGTACTAAGGGTCCCACAGCTGTGGTGAGTTGGGAGTTGGCGTGTATCATTTGAACTGCATCAGGTAAACATACAGAGCATTGGCTTTGATTTGGCTCCACTTATCTTTGTGCAATAATATACCGATGATGAACAAACCATGTTGCTTTATTACAGTGGCCGCCTTGCTTCATTTAGAGCTAATTTGGCTGGATTCTCTATCCTGTATTCCATCCTTCGCACACCTTTTTGGGTGTGGGGGGCGACATTTAGCTTTTCCACCCCACTATCTGTTCGTAAGCTTGACATGGAAGTTTCTGAGTTAAACACGGGGTGTTTCCGAGGGCAAGACTACCTGACCGGCTGTCGCTGTTGCAAACAGGATGAACCATCACCAGGGCGTCAAACTGTTTGTCCTCGTTCCCCACGCAACAGCTCAGTTGCCCCATCTGAAATATATAATCTGTACGTGCTGTGCCTGCAGTCTTGTGAAATCAACCCTTTTGAGAAGATTGTTTAGTTCCACAGTAGCATTTTAAAATATACACTCGCCAAGATTACTCATGGCAACATTATTTCAAGTCCTGAAAACACACTTTTTTTTTATTTGGATACAATTGGCCAGTCTCCATTAGTATTTGAAGTTGCCATGTAAGTTTTGGTGGATGGTATTCGAAGGAGAGATTCTCCAAAGAACCTTCTCTTTGGGGAAACAACAGATAGTTTTCTTTTCTCTGGCACCTTTTCTTTATCTCATTATTCTAGTCATTGGTTTTCTGAACTTTGTTCCCCTTTTCTTCCTGACTAAGACACCCCTTCCCATTGAATCCTCATCCTCCAGTTGCTATCTTGAAAAGAGGGCTCACGGCACCATCTTCTCTCCTCACATTTTTATCGAACCTCAAATGAATATAAACCCCATTGATCTCCTTCCCCACCCTCCTACATATAACATTTAGGTGCCCAAGCCATTTACCTTTTCCTAGCAGCACTTGAAAGGTATTCTGATAACTTAAGTGATCTGAAATTTGGGCATTTTCAGACCAACATACTAAGAGCTTGAGAAGCAATGGCCCAGCCTCTGCCACATTAGGACAGAAATTGCACAGCTGCATGCAGGAGTTTGCAGAACTGTAACCCAAAAAAGAGACAGTGCCCAAGGAACTCAATGGGCACAAGTTGCAAGAGAAGGAGGAGAACAAAAGGGAGGTAGTAGTCAGGCCCAGAGGAGAAGCTGGGCTCGTGCAGTGAAGTCTCCTCCTCCAAGCCCAAGGTCATGGATCCTTTCCCTACCTGCCCAAGATGCTTGAAGGCAGCTGATTTACATGAAACCCAGGTCAGTATAGTGCTGTTCAAAAGCATGTCAAACAGCCCGGTCTGTATCCTACATCGAAAGGCTGACCTCTCCAGGAGTAGGTAGATTCCATGAATTACATACTTCAGATTGGCCGATAATTAGATACCGGTATAATCCTGAATAAGTATAACAAGGTGTAAAACCTAACTACTTTCAACTTTCATCAACGATATAATCATAGAATCCCAACATTGCAGAAGGAGGTCGTTTGGCCCATTGACCTTCTGAAGGGACACCCACTAGGCCCATTTCCCCCGGCCCTATTTTCGTGACCCCACCTAACCTTTGGCTACTAAGTGACAATTTATAATGGTCAATCCACCTAACCTGCGCATCTTTGCGATGTGGGAGGAAACCGGAGCACCCGGAGGAAACCTACGCAGAAACGGGGAGAGTGCAAACTCCACAGTCACCCAATGTTGGAATTGAACGGGGTCCCTGGTGCTGTGAGGCGTCCGTGCTAACCACTGTGCTGCCGTGCCATCCGTATAAAGCAAACAAAAAGTAACGTATTGAAGTTGAGCATCAATTACTTGGCCTAGTTGTTTAATTACGTATTTACCCAAATAAATCAAGTTGAAGTGAGTGGTAATAACCTGGAGCTTGCTGTCTGCAAGGTTAATGGAAGCGGAGATAATCAATGATTTCAGAAGGAAATTGGGATAGGCATTTGTGGGAAATAAACGTTCGGGACGATGGAGATGTTGAGGGGTGGGTGGGGGGGGGGGGTGCTGTTGGTGCTGACTGGATTGCTCCACAGAGGACCAGCATGGACTTGATGGGAAGAATGGTGGCCTCCCGTGTTAGATTCTTATTTTAAGCTTTGGAAGCATCACCTCAGGACTATTAGATCCCCCCCCCCCCCCCCCCCCCCCAACCACCACCCGAATCATTGTGGCTTCTGAATTTTTCCCTCCTTGGGCTTCTCACTGAATCGCAATTGAAAGAAAACACCTGGGAGTTTGAGTTCATAAAGGCCTGCGTCTCCCCTGACTCGGCTGATATTTGAAGTGAGTATTTGTTTTGGTTTTTTGGGATGCGCTAAGCTCCAATGAGCCTTCGGTAGGATCACAAATTTTAATTATTCTTTATGGAGCTGTCTGTACTCTGATGAAAGCGGATTTGGGAAAAGTGAGGAGCACGGTTTCAATTTGCTCTCGAGGGTAAAAATATGAATGGTGAAGAGATAAAGTGCTGTGGAAAAAATGGAACAGAGGACTTGGTGGTGGGGGGGGGGGGGGGGGGGGGAGGGAGGAGTTTTCAAAAGCAGAGGGACTGATTTCCCCAAGAGAACAATGACTACTTCAGCTCTTTCCCCCTGTTTTTGACACTTTAGGAGTTCAAACAGTTGTTTGAAGATTTGGAACTGAGTATTTGCAGATGTTATTAGAGTTGCAGCATTAGGATATCAGTATTGGGCATCAAAATCTAAATTTTGAAAGTAATAATCTTTATTCTAACAAGTAGGCTTACATTAACACTGTAATGTAGTTACTGTAAAAAGCCCCTAGTCGCCACATTCTGGCACCTGTTCGGGTACACTGAGAATTCAGAATGTCCAATTCACCAAACAACACGTCTTCCAGGACTTGTGGGAGGAAACCAGAGCACCCGGAGGAAATCCACGCAGACACGGGGAGAATGTGCAGACTCCGGACAGACAGTGACCCAAGCCGGGAATCGAACCTGGGACCCGGGAGCTGTGCAGCATCCGTGGTGATCTGTGCCACCCAAAGTTGTTCAGGAACTAAAACTTCTGGAAGTTTAACTCTGGAGTGACCTACAAGATTGGGGTTTGGGGAGCGGGTGCGCAACTTGAACCTTTTACCCACTGGTGGAGAGTCCTTTTTTGCACGGCATGTTTTGTTTCTGAAATAAAAACAAAGTGCTGGAAAAACTCAGCAGCTCTGGCAACATCTCTGGAGAGAGCAACAGTTAACGTTTCGAGTCTATACAACTCTTCGGGGCATTTTATCTCTGTATTGAGAAACCCACGGTCTTGGAAATGATCAAGATTGAAAAGAGTGGGCAAGAGAACTTGGATTAGAGAGCAGCACATGGGTGACTTTCAGCAACGATTTTCCCAAATGCGTACGCTGTATATGAGGAAGAGGTGGAGAGCTCAACAGATTTGAAGTCTGATGAAGAATATTTTGAATAGGAGCTAGCATGGAGAGTGGCTTGAGCTTGTGACGCTTTAATCAGTATTGAGAATAAAAGCTTTATCAGCTGTGCCAATCCTGTTGTTTGAAGAAAGATTAGAGTTTATGTGGTGCCTTCTGTCTCATGTAAATGTCATGGAGTGCATTCTGGGTTTGCTCTGAAGTACTGTTGTGTGTGAAACTATAGCAGCTATTTCGCGTAATGCGAGGTCCCACAAACTGAAACCAACCGGTTTGTTTACTTGGTATTGGTTAGGAGTGGAATGTTGACCAGAGCATGGAGAATTCCCTCCTCAAATAGTCCTTTATGATCAGATGACGTGGGCACCATTTAGCGTCCTGTCTGGTAAACTGTGCCTCCAGTCAATGCAGCACCCCCCCCCCCCCCCCCCCCCCCCCTCAGAACGCACTGGGAGGCCAACTGAAAGATATCTTGAATTTTGGATTTTATTACCGCTTTAAATGCTACATTTTGTTAGAATCCCAGTGTGGTAGCTGGCATGTCTCAAATGCCTCTAATTTTGAACAAGATTAGAATCCTTCAAGAGAAAATAGGGAGTGTAATTTTTTTGAAAGATTTGCAGATGAATGTGATTGACAAGGGATGATGCACTGTTAATATATTGGTTTGTTTTTTTATGTATGAATTAGATTTGACTTGGTATCTCGTTGACCAGGTGTATTGCCGCTGCGTAACATAAATTCCTAGTGGCTTGTGACATTAGAAAGGTCACATCGTCCATCACTGACTCTGTGTACCCTTTTAATCTTCATGCCCTGTGGGTAGATGAATTATGCTTCCGTTAACTGAAGCCGAAGGTTGTTAATGAATCATATGTAGGTGTTGAATATTCAAGTATCGCCTTTAGATAATGTTCATTCTGCCACGTTTGCTCGATGATTTGAGGTTTGCATGAATCTTGCCTTTTAACCAAATTGCAATTTTTAATGTGTGTAATCTACAGAGCCAGCACTTCAGCTAAGTGGATAACTTTCTGGTCACTTATCAACCAGTAATTTACAATGAGGTTTCCCATGTTAATTTCATATGTGGTGTTGATAAAAAGTGGCCGATTTAAATTGACGGTGATTAAGGGAGTTGGTAAGGTAAATGGCAAGGAGGTATTTAATGATAGCCAGGAGCAGGATGGAATCCTGGACAAGGGGGCATAACCTTAAAAATTGGCCCTTCAGGAAGTATTCCTTCTAACAAAGGATAGTGGAAATCTGGAACACTTTTTTTTTTCTCTAACTCTCTCTGCCCCACTCACCCGCAAAGATATGCCATTGGGATGGAGGACAATAGAAAATTTCCAAGTTTGATAAATCTCTGTCATTCTAGGGTGTCTATGAGTTAACGGAAACAGGACACGGCCATGATCTAATTGTGAATGTTGGAAAAGGTCACGGAATGGCCTTCTATTGGTTCCTAAGCTTTCTGGAAACGTGAAATGGTTACCACACGTGAAACTTGGTTTGGTTCAGTTGAACTTGGAGAAGCTGTCACGTAATGTATTGTTCAGGCCCGGCTCTGTCATTCAAGCAATCATATCTGTTTGCACACTGTCTGCTGCTAGCTCAGCTGTGGAGCTGTTTATCTCAAAAGCAATTTGCATTTTTGTAGTACCTTAGACATGCCAAGGTGCTTGACAGCAGTCAAATCAGACAGTGAACCATGCACAATAAGATTAGGATTGGGTGGGTGGATAAGGAAGGTGATCAAATGTTTGGCCAAAAAGATCGGTTTTTAAAAGGGGAGGAGTGAGAGCCGGGGGGGTTAGCAGGGAATCACTGAGCTTGGGCTAGCTGAAGGCACATCAGCCAATGGTAGGGCAAAGGAAATTGAAGATGTGCAAGGGTCAGAATTGGAGGAGCGTGGACACCCGAGGGTCGTACAGCTGAGAAGGAAGGAGGAGTGAGGAATTTGAAAAGAAGAATCGGGCCTGCATGTTGGTGCAGACAGAACATTTTATGCCGCAGTTGACCACCGCTGTCCTGCATGCACGCAAACTCTGTAGTACAGAGTGGGTGGCACAATAGCACAGTGGATCGCAGTTGCTTCATAGCTCCAGGGTTCCAGGTTCGATTCCTGGCTTGGGTCACTGTCTCTGTGGAGTCTGCACATTCTTCCCGTATCTGCGTGGGTTTCCTCCGGGTGCTCCCGTTTCCTCCCACAAGTCCAAAGATGTGCAAAGGTAGATTGGCCATGCTAAATTGCCCTGAAGGTCCAAAAAAGGTTAGATGGGGTTACTGAGTTATGGAGATAGGGTAGAGGTGTGGGCTTAATTAGGGTGCCCTTTTGAAGGGCCGGTGCAGACTTGATGGGTTGAATGGCCTCCTTCTGCACTGTAAATTCTATGATAAGCCACTTGCACCATCGGCCAATGCCAGAGCCCGACTTTGCACTCTCTCTGCTGATCAAGATCTTCACAAGTATCGCCACTGGCTAAGCAATTCGACATGAACTGTGACCTGTTATGCTGGAGATTTTTGAAGAGTCTTTTTACATTACGGGTCAGGCTGGCGGTGAGAACCCATTGTCAAATCATTTGTGCATTTGTAGATCCTGTGCATTTGTTGGACAACCTGTGACATTCTCACTCCAAGCGGAGCGCACAACACTAATCTTAACTTCCATAGAGAAAAGCAAGTTGCCTGTCGCCAACTCATCCTTATGACTTATTTCACTGCTGTTGCACTTGGAGTGTTATATTTTAAATGAAGCCAGCAGTGGATTTTGTTTTGTTTTGTGTGCGGTTTATTTCCCTCAAGGAGCTATCTATAATTGTCATTCCCTTCACAAAAGTACAAAGTGTACTCTCTGTTCTTTGCACTGACTCAAGCTGTATTGTCGAGACAAATCAGCAGAACGCTTTTGATACATGAAGCAGTCACGTCACTTGCTTATTTAGCTCATTGGCGATCTATAGAAAATAAATCACACTCGCGTCAACATGTTTTTACTTATGTGCCAATAAATACACGACTACTGCCTTTTTTTATGATCTTGTGCAGCCCAAGATTTGAGGGTGAGATTTGTGCTTGACCCCTGGGTCAGTAGACATTAAATGAAAATGGAATACGTTATGACACTTTCAACTTTAAAACATCCACATCAGGTTTTGCCAGTTCAAGGGTCGCACAGTTGCATCCAGAGCATGTGAAAAATGATGGACAGGAAAAGATCTTTTGTTCAATCCAGTTCATCCAACATGATTGTGGTGCCTTGTGCACATAGGGACAGGAAGAGGCCATTTTGTCTCTCGAGCCTGTCCCACCATTCATTGAGATCATGACTGATCCTGCAACCTAACTTCATGGGCGGAGAATGGGGGCGTCAGACCCGCAATCGGGTCCGACGCTGTCCTGCGATTTTCCGGGTCCGATGCCGGGGAGAATCGCTGCCAGTCGCGCGTGTACGCAGTCGACGCGGCGCCGGTCGGGGCCGTTGAAAGAGACCCACCCCCGGCGATTCTCTGCCGACAGCTGGCCGAGTTCCCGCCAGCGTGGTTCACTCATGGTTCCACTCAGCGGGCGCTCAGAGTGGTGGCTGCGGACCCAGCCACCCTGGTGGGGGGGCGGAGGAATCCGTCACCGGGGGGGGGGGGGGGGGGGGGGCTTCCAGAATGGCCAGGGGGCCACCAATCGGCAGGTGCATGCGATCTCCGGGGGGAGGGAGGGAGGAGAGAGAGAGAGAGAGGGAGAGGAGAGGAGAGAGAGAGAGAGGAGGGGCTATAGTGTCCGTACCGGCCCGCGGTGTGGGTCTGACATGTTGTGCGGGGCCGCCGCAGGTCGGAAGTACAGGACCCTGCATCCGGAGCTGCGAACATTACAGGACCCTGCTAGCCCCCTTCAAAACGGAGAATCACTTTCTCCACAAAAGTCCAGAGTGATTCGCGCCCGTTTTCCCGTGGGCGTGGGGACATAGCCCCATTATCAGGGAATTATGCCCCTGATACCTGCTGTTGCCACAAATCCCTAAAGACCTTTTGATTAGCAGAAATCTATCCATCTTAGATTTTAAATTTAAGAATTGCCATTTGCAGCTCCAGGTTCCTCCCACAGGCCCCGAGAGACGTGCCTGTAAGGTGAATTGGACATTCTGAATTCTCAATCAGTGTACCAGAATGTGGCGACTAGGGGATTTTCACAGTAACTTCATTGCAGTGTTACTTGTGACCCTAAAAAAGATTATTATTATTAAATTTCTTATTTTTTCCACTATTTTGTTTGTAGGTTTATTTCCTAACTCTATTCCTGATAGGCCTGGTTCGAACTTTTAGATATACTGCCTAGTCCTAGAACACCCATCCAATAACAGCTGAAATCATTTCCATCTTGCCTCATCTGTTCCCCTTAATATCATAGAAACATTTATCAATTCATGCATTAAACTTCTAACTTCCAGGGTATACAAACTTCATTAAAGTAATCTCTGGTATTATTCTGGGAGAAAGACGAGCAGTCCATTAGCCTTTTTTGGTTTTGTTTTGTACCTGCCGATTGCATTTTAGTAATCTGTGTACCTGGAGCGCAAATTGCT
Organism: Scyliorhinus canicula; assembly: GCF_902713615.1. Lineage (NCBI taxonomy): Eukaryota > Metazoa > Chordata > Chondrichthyes > Carcharhiniformes > Scyliorhinidae > Scyliorhinus > Scyliorhinus canicula. The sequence goes on along the minus strand of NC_052164.1, from coordinate 98,834,424 downwards.
TTTGAGCTCCACTGTTTCCGGCTTTCCCATTTAGCAGGGTAGCAGTGGTTAGCACAGTTGTTTCACAGCTCCAGGGTCCCAGGTTCGATTCCCGGCTTGGGTCACTGTCTGTGTGGAGTCTGCACGTTCTCCCTGTGTCTGCGTGGGTTTCCTCCGGGCGCTCTGGTTTCCCCTCTCACGTCCCCAAAGACGAGCTGTTAGGTAATTTTACATTCTGAATTCTCCCTCTGTGTACCTGAACAGGCGCCGGAGTGTGGCGACTAGGGGCTTTTCACAGTAACTTCATTGCAGTGTTAATGTAAGCCTACATGTGACAATAATGATTATTATATTATACAAAGTACTTTATTCTGTCGTCTTTAGGTCCAAAGTACATGACTTCATATTCGCCTGCATTGAAATCTGTTTGCTCCGATCTTGCCCATTCTCACAGTCCATCGAAATCTCATTGTAATATTTAGCTTCATTTCATGGTTTGTAATACTGCCTATCTTGAGCATTGATAAACTTGGGTTGGTGGCTTTCTATTCCATTGTCTAAGTCATGTAGGGAAATGGTTGCGGGCCCATCACCGATCTCTATGGGATTTCACAAGTCACATCCTGTCACTTAGCGTATGCGGCTCTTGCTTTGCTCTCTCCTGCAGATCAGCAAATTTCCTATCTAGGTCAATAATTTGTCTTCAATGTGTATCCCATTCCCTCCCCATCCCATCCAAAAGCCAGAGTCTAGCTTTTCCGTCTCAACACCAACATAAGAGCCACTGGACTGACGTTCCTGCTTCATTGTAACTTTTTCCACTGTTGCATCAGACTTCTGTCATCTTACTGGTTTTGAGCCATCTTTTCGCTGCCCAGTCGCTGTTCCTGTGCCACCAGAGCAGGGATTTGGCCACTTTCAATGGGGAAGGAATGTTGTTGGGATAAGGGGAGCTGATCTTCAGCTTAAAGACATTCCTTGACCAATCATGTAGTAAAGTAACCCTTTTTTCACAACTGGAGTTTTGCAAGTCTGAGCTGAAATTAATTGACCTTCTAGTCAAATAACCTCCCCTCATCCTCTGAACCACTTCTCTTTCCTGTGAATTGTACTCTCCTTTGTCCAATGTACTCTCCCACATCATCAATTTTGCCCAAATACTATATTTTATCAGTGAGCCCCAAGAATGAAGGGCTTCAGAACCAGGCCTGATCTTGTTCCCCCTTAGTGGCCGCATGGATTCTTTTTCCAATAACAGCCAGAGCAAGAACCTTTCTCCCTCAGCCATGACTCGGCCGCAAAGTGCTCTTGTCTCTGCGTCGGGAGATTTGCATGTTCAGCGTTCCCCATCAGAGAACTGAGCACAAATATCAGGGCTGATACACCCCAGTACAATACAATGCTAATGCCTGCACTGTCTGAGGTGCCGTCTTTCAAATAGGACGTCAAAACCAACCTGTGAAGCTCTAAAAGTTCCCATGGGCGCAATGCCAAAGACAAGGGGGCACGTTCGCCCCCTGATCTGGGCAATCCCTCAATGAACATGACTAAAATTAGGCCAACCTGGCTTATTATCACATTGCTGTTTGTGGGAATTTTCTGTGTGCAAATTGGTTGCCACCTTTCCTAATGTTAGGGCGGTGACCACACTTCAGAAGTGCGACATTGGCTGCGAGGCGCCCCTGTGGCATCTGGTGCTCGTGAAGGGTGCTACGGAAATGCAAGTTCTTCCTTTAGCTTTTCTCTTTTTTCAGTCTGAGGCCCAATGAGTCCAGGGCTGTCCTGATCCATGATACCCCCCCCCCCCCCTCCCGCCCCCGAGCTGGGAGACCAATGTAACTTCTCGTTGATGAATTTTCTGTGGATGAGGCGGGACCTGTCCTCGCAAGAGCATTCAATGTTTACATCCACTTTATCCTTTCTTTAAACGTCCCCATCAGAAATAATGTCAACATTGCTTTGCTGTCTCATATTTTCTATTAAAAGGAGGGAGGGCGGGGAGGGGGGAGAGAGAGAGTTTGGAAAAAGCCAAAGGTTCCTTTCTGTTTGGCTGTGATTCAGCCATATCCTTGGAATGATGTCACAGATGCTGGTGGATCTGAATGTTCAGCCAGTTTTGGATGGAGTTTATGACGGATCACAGCTGTGCACAAGGAACATGCTGTACCAAACTGAAATTAATCAGCTTAAAGGGACCCCAAAGCTGGACTACTGTAAAAGGAGGGAGGGGGAGGAATTGAATTAGAATGACAATGAACTCCTCTGTCCTTTTTGTTTGTGTAAATAATACACTACAAAAAATGGACATGGCCTAAAGTGGCAGTGTTGAAAAAAAAATAGACCCCCCCCCCCCCATATCCCCAGCTCCTGTTTTGGCTGCTGCTGGCTAATGGTGATAATTTAAATCCAATCGTTGCTAAGAAGCGAGGACCTCGCACTGTAATGGGCTGATTTGGTATTCAGCTCGACGTGTCTCTCTCTCTCTCTCTCTCTCTCTCTCTTTTCCATGCAGCACAGAGAATATTGTTGAGAGGTTGAATGGATGCAGTGGTGCCCCTTGGCTGCTGCGGGCGTTATGGGCAGTGCAGCACACACTGTGCTGTAATACAGCCACTGGCCCATTCCCTTTTTTAGACTCGATGCATCATTTATTTTTGCGTTCACTGGATTGCCCGCAGCAAGTTTCGCTGTGGCGTTGTGAGTTTTTAACCGATTCAGTAACAGCAGGAGCTTCACCTTGAAGGGAGATGTACATAGGATCCCTGTGTGTGCAAATGCTTTGTGACTCCCCCCACCCCCCTACACAATGACTAATGTTGTCTCTTTTCCTGAAGGCACCGACTCTTATTAGGGAACGGTTGCATGGGCGCAGGCTGCTTCCCATCCTTTACCCAAGTGGCCACTCTGCCAACTGAGCGTTGGCAAGCTCCCAAAGGCAGAGCACACATCAGCTGGGTCTGCTGTAATCGTCACCCAACAGGGGTCGTTGGCTGGGAATGGGAACCCTTCCTCACTTGCCCTCTCCCACTTCACCTCAGCATTGTCTTGGCTGCTGCTGAAAATTTCAAATGAAGACCTGAAGTAAATGTGCTTATTCCCCATGCCAGATTATGTGGCTTGCATAATGCATGAATAGAGTTAGATTGCACAGTATAGGGTCCCATAAAAATGTGATTTGATAACAGTGCCTTTAGTTTGTAATTGTTCAACAGCTTGTGCTGGTCTTTACAGAGAGCAGGCACATTAGCTGCTCACTTTCTGGTGAACATTTAATCTGTAAAGCCTAATAAGGCTCCTGCATGTCGAAATATGACCAATAACGATTGTGCAACGTTTTTCATCGCATGTGGTTGTAAACCATCTCTTATGGTGGTTTCCAAACCCTTTATTTCAACTTCCGCCCACTGCTTTTTCCTCCTCCTGCCCTCTCCTCCATTTCTTTCCCCACAATGACCTCCGCCATTGTCATCTTTTCAACTTTGTCCTTGTGGCTGGTTACAAAGTAGGTGGTCACCTGGCAAACCGCCTCTCTCTTGCCCTTCGTTCAGTGATGGGCAACAACCGAGGCTGGTGAATGGGCCGCGTGAGTGACCTCCCTCATCTCAATGTGCCTCAGGATTGGAAAGTGGCTAGTTCAATACCCATGACCCCATGAATAAGATGAAATACATTTGATACACGCTGAATATTTCATAATGAGTTACAAAAGATGCTCAATCATTTATCTTTTGATAGAGCTATCATTAACTTCAAATGGTACAAACCAGAGAAATATTTGCACTTTGGACGCAGAGCATGGCTCTCAGTTTATCTTGTGAGCAATCAGCTCGCATCTCACTTCACTCGGCCTTTACATACAGATCACCTCAAACATATCGGTGTAATAATGTTGACTGGTTGTTGTTCTTTTGTTTGTCCATATGAAAATGCCTTAAATAAAATATTAAAACAAAACATATCGGTTGGAAAAAACTACAGGGGCGGAAGGCAGCGGAGCGTGGCAACTCTGCGCGTGGCAAATGTCTCGTGGGCCGCACTCCGAACACAGATGGGCCACACGTGGCCCCCGGGCTGCAGATTGTCCACCTCTGATTTAATTTTTCTCTCTCTCTGCTTTCGTTTCTTGCACAGACTCGTAGAATGGGATAGAAGGAGGCCATTCAGCCCATTGCCTGTCAGCTTTTTGAAAGAGCTATCCAAGGAGTCCCAATCCCACTGCTCTTTCCCACCTGGCCCTATTGTTTTTTTCCCCCATACAAGTTTTAATCCAATTTCTTTTTCAAAGTCAATATTGAACTTTCTTCCACAATCTGCTCAGGCAGTGCGTTCTAACTTGCTGCGTACTTTCTTTTCTAATGTTGCCTCTGACTCTTTTGACAACTATCTTGAACCTATCGTTGGTAATCTGTGGCTGGAGACAGTTTCTCCTTGCTTGCTCTATTGAAACCCTTCATGATTTTTAATGCCTCTATCTAATCTCCTTTTAAACCTCTCCACAGTAAGTACAATACCTCAGCCTCGGTAACCTCCTCACACAACTGAAGTCTTTGGTCTGAGGTAGATACTAGTAAATCTCCCCTTGTGTCCTCAACGGCTGCGATGTTCTGCTAGCGTGGTGCCCAGAACTGACCACGCCACTCCTGTAGGAGCAACTGCAGAATCTCCTGCCGTGGAGGTGTCCTTCTCCGACAACCTGCAGCAAGGGGTTCCCAATCTGGGGGTCATGACCCCCCCCCTCCCCCCCCCCCCCCCCCAGAGGGGTCACTGGATGAGCACCAGGAGAACTCCCTTGCTGTTCTTCAGTGTGCGATGTCATCTTGTACATCTACTTGAACGGGGCCTGTGACAGTGGAGCACACCCTTGGAATCACCCACTGGGTGTGTCGGCTTAAATGTTGTGCTCAAACCTCTGGGGTTAGACTTGAACCCACAGCTTCTTGACTGCACTACAAGTGTGACTCACTGAGCAGCAACTAACCTTATGGTGGGGATTGAGACCCTGGCCAAATATGGGTGTGAGCAACTCTGGTTAAACTACATCCTTCAAAAAAAAAACAATCGAGCAAAGTTGTGAATGACAGTGAATGCTGCACAAGCAGATTTGAATTTTGGGTAAGATAAAGTTCACTCTCTGAACTTCTAAGGGTTAAGTGCTCTGATTCCAATCTGCGAGGGTTTGTTTCTACAAGGATCTTTCCTATCTGTCAACGGAGCTGGATTGTTAATTGTTGTTAATGGGATTACTGAACACTCGGGTCAAGGCTCTGAAATTCATGGAGTTAAAAAGCTGGGACATTTGTTTTTGAAAGGACACTGTACTGGGAATAAACATTGCCAGTATGCTATTCTGGCTCTCCACTTGCCTTAAGTGACCTGCAAAGTGCATACTCCATTCTATGTAATATAATTTTACCACCGTAAGCAGGTGCTGTTTACTGTATGTTACTCAGTTAACTTGGACTCTTCTCCATTTTCTGTGGGGAAAGAAATGAGCTCTCCTTATTATCGCAGCCCACTCCAATTATGGAAATTATGAATCCTGCGGAAGGGTGGATTGCATAGAATAGAATCATAGAATTTCCAGTGCAGAAGGAGGCCATTCGGCCCATCGAGTATGCAATGGCCCTTGGAAAAGGCACCCTACTTAAGCCCACCTATCCCTGGAACCCAGTAACCCCACCTAACCTTTTTGGACACTAAAGGGCAATTTAGCATGGCCAATCCACCTAACCTGTACATCTTTGGACTGTGGGAGGAAACCGGAGCACCCGGAGGAAACCCATGCCAATACGGGGAGGACGTGCAGACTCTGCACAGACAGTGACCCAAGTGGGAATCGAACCGGCGACCCAGGCGCTGAGAAGCAACAGTGCTAACCACTGTGCTACCGTGCTGCCTGGTGTACCGGAGCCACGGTAATGGAAGGAAGCATACATCAATCCAGTGGCAGAGTTAACAGTTTCTCCACCTGCTGTGTCTTGGGTATGTGGGAGTTGGCTGTGTGCTGATTGGCTGCTGCAGTTCCCACATTGCAGCACTGGGTACATTTCTTTAAAATCACTTCAATGGCCGTAAAGAACTTTACAATGTCCTGAGGTTGTGAAAGTCACTATATAAATGCAAATCCATCGGTCTTTATTGCTGAATAAATGAGTTTAAATTGATGATGAGGGTGGTGCAGTGGTTAGCACTGTTGCCTCAATACGCCGAGGTCCCTGGCTCGATCTCGGCTCTGGGTCACTGTCTTTGTGGAGTTTGCACATTCTCCCCGTGTCTGCGAGGGTTTCATCCCCACAACTCGAGATGTGCAGGGTAGGTGGAGTGGCCATGCTAAATTGCTCCTTAATTGGTCGGGGGGAAAAATTGGGTACTCTAAAAAAAAAATTTAAAAAGTGCTTTACAGTCCTACACCGTCTGCTTTTAAAAAAAATTTGAGGTTGTTTTGGAGTGTACATACAGAACGCAATAACGAATGAAAGCAGGATTATGCACTTGCACAATATTGTAAAGTGACCTACCAAACTGGTTTAAGCATTTACTGTATTGCAATAGGGAAAGCAATAATCAAAGAGGACCAACTACTTTTGCTCTTTGAGCTGTCGTTCCTCAATTATTCTTTGAACAATCTATACTGCACTGAGGCATGTTTACACAATGATGTCACCCTTATATGCTACTGAGAAATTTGAACAGTTTGCATGGAATTTATAGGCGGACAATGGGCCAAGTGGTCCGTGTTTAAGTTCTGCACAAGTCTCCTCTCATTCCAATTCATCTCACCCCCATTAGCTTACTTTCCATTACACTCGCCTGGCCCAACTTCCTTCTAATACTTTCAATTTTCTTTATTTTTCAGTAAGTTTCTTCACCACAGTCAGCGCTCCACTTGGGTAGATGACGATTTTGAGTTTTGTCATCTTCCCCTTCCTCACTTCTAACCCCGTTAGACCACAGATATTCCCATATGTCCATAAGCTGAGCACAACTTTCAGGAGCAATGTACACTTGCTGCAAGTGCTGCTCTACCTTGAGGCCCGCTCCCCGTGATCTGAGGATCTGAGGGCAGAGGTTCCTAATGTTTTTTTTGTATAAATGTAGAGTGCCCAATTCAATTTTTCCCAATTAAGGGGCAATTTAGCGTGGTCAATCCACCTACCCTGTACATCTTGGGGTTGTGGGGGCGAGACCCATGCAGGCACGGGGCGAATGCACAATGACCCGGGGATGGGATCGAACCCGGTTCCTCGGTGCCGTGAGGCAGCAGTGCTAACCACTCTGCCATCGAGCCGCCCTAAGGTTCCCAATGTGAATGAAAGCGGGCCTAAACTGCCTGCATCAAGACCCATAACAGTTTGAGAGCTCAGAATGGTGCCAGGCTTCAGGCTAGTTTTGGTGTGATGGACTTGTTTCCCCCCCCCCCCCCCCCCCCCCCCCCCCAAACATTATGCCAAGGCAGTGCTGCTTTGGAAGTCACCCCTCCATAAACTGGAAGATGCTGCGTGACCTGCCTTGCTGATCTAAGAGCAGATCACTTTGGATCAGGCTGTACTTTGGGTAAGTCCCCTTTGGACTTCTCCACTTGTACTATTCTCTTCGGCACTCCCAGTGGCATTATTATTTCATTCTTTGGGCCACTTCTTTGTCGGAATGTTACTTTGCAGCTTTGCGGTGTCATAAATAAATAGTAATTTATTTGCAAGGGGTTTGCTATTCGTACCTGTGGCTAAAACAGTCATCCTAATCACCCCGTCAGCAATCTTTGTTGACAACGCTGGGCACATACCAAACGTTCAGCATATCACATTTTCCTCCATATTAAAATTCCCCTCTTTCGGGATCCCTCTATAGTAGCAAACAGTTTGTTTATTTTTTCACTTGGCTTAATTTGTCCGCTCAAACATCAGAACTGGAATGTATAGGAACATTTTGCTAATTTAAACTCTTGGCATTGAGCTACGTCCCGGACTAGCTAGACAACATTTATATTAGTTGGTGTTGGAAGCCAAGGCAGTGATTCAATAATGTGTGATTGTTATCCCAAAATTCTCTCGCTTGAATGATCCTGGATGATGAGCCAAGTTTCATGGTGCAGCACACGGCAAGATTGAAGAGCAAGAGAAACGAGGTTAAAGTGATTCAAGTTGTAATTTGAGTGACATTAAACTAGCAAAGCCTTACAAGGCTGTGGAAGGAACACCAGTCTTGAGGGACGAAAGAAGCTGGCGAGTAATTTTATCAGCCCCTGGGCTAGGTGCACGGTCAATTCCAGCCCCACTTGACCCAGAGTCGCTACACAATTGAAATCATGGCCCTTGGCTGCCCAATAATTATAGTTACCAGGTTTGTAAATGTAAACACAATTAATTTTATTCATAACAATAACTCTAATTAAATATGCAGCAAATACAACACACACGTGGCAGGCAAACAAGAGGGGTGTTTAAAAAAAAAAGAGGAAAGTAAAAGGATAAGAATCTTTGTTGCAGACAGTTGTCTTCGATCAAACCTTCCTTTAGTCTAGACTTTCAGTTTGAGGTTTTTAAAAATTCATTTATGGGATGTGGGCGTCACTGGATAGGCTGGTTTAGCTCATTGGGCTATATCGCTGGCTTGTAAAGCAGACCAAGGCAGGCCAGCAGCACGGTTCAATTCCCGTACCAGCCTCCCCGGACAGGCGCCGGAATGTGGCGACTAGGGGCTTTTCACAGTAACTCCATTGAAGCCTACTCGTGACAATAAGCGATTTTCTTTTCATTTTCATTTCATAGGCCAGCGTTTATTGGCCATCCCCTAATGGCCCTTCAGAAGGTGGTGGTGAGCTGCCTTCTTGAACTGCCTTAAATACCTGAGGTGTAGGTACACCCGCAGTGCTGTTAGGGAGGGAGTTCCAGAATTTTGACCCAGTGACAGTGAAGGAACGGCCGATATATTTGCAAGTCAGGGTGGTGAGTGACTTGGAGGGGCACCTCCAGGTGGTGGGGTTCCCAGGTATCTGCTGCTCTTGTTCTTCTAGATGGTAGATTTGTGGGTTTGTTGCCCGTGAAATCTTGGTGAGTTCCTGCAGTGCATCTGGTAGATGGTACACACGACTGCTACTATTTGTTGGTGGTATAGAGATAGAATATTTGTGGATGGGGGCCAATCAAGCGGGCTACTTTGTCCTGGATGGTGTCAAGTTTCTTGAGTGTTGTTGGAGCTGCACTCATCCAGGCAAGTAGAGAGTATTCCATCACACTCCTGACTTGTGCCTTATAGATGGTGGACAGGCTTTGGGAGGGGGGTCAGTAGGTGAGTTACCCACTGCAGGATTCCTAGCCTTTGATGTGCTCTGGTAGCCACAGTATTAATGTGGCTGGTTCAGCTCATGTAACTTGCCACTTGTCAGTCCAAGCCTGGATAATGACCAAGTTTTGCTGCATTTGGACATGGACTGTTTTATTTTCTGAGGAGTCACGAATGGTGCTGAACATTGTGCAATCATCCCCACTTCTGACCTTATGATGGAACGGAGGTCATTGATGAAGCAGCTGGAGATGGTTGGGCCAAGGACACTACCCTGAGGAACTCCTGCAGTGATGTCCTGGAGTTGAGACTTTTGACCTCCAACCATCACAACCATCTTCCTTTGTGCCGGGTATGACTCCAACCAGTAGAGAGTTTTCCCCTGATTCCCATTGACTCCAGTTTAGCTAGGGCTCCTTGATGCCATACTCTGTCAAATGATGCCTTGGTGTCAAGGGCAGTCACTCGTGCCTCACCTTTGGCATTCATCTCTTTTGTCCATCTTTGAACCAAACTAATGAGGTCAGGCGCTGAGTGACCCTGGCGGAACCCAAACCTAGCGTCTTTGAGCAGGTTATTGCTGAGTAAGTGCCGCATGATAGCACTGTTGATTACTCCTTCCATTGCTTTGCTGATGATCAAGTGTAAACTGATAGGGTGGTGATTGGCTGGGTTGGGTTTGTCCTGTTTCTTGTGTACAGGACATAACTGGGCAATTTTCCACATTGCCGGAGTTGTAGCTTACTGAAACCTCTTGGCTAGGGGTGCAGTAAGTTCTGGAGCGCAAGTCTTCAGTACTATTGCCAAAATATTGTCAGGACCCATAACCTTTGCAGTATTCAGTGCCAAAGCCGTTTCTTGATATCACATGGAATGATTCGTACTGTCTAAAAACCTGTGATGCTGGGGATCGCCAGAGGAGACTGAGATGGATCATCCACTCGGCGCTTTTGGCTGAAGATTGTTGCAAATGCCTCAGCCTCATCTTTTGCACAGATGTGCTGGGCTTCTCCATCATTGAGGATGGGGATATTTGAAGAGCCTCCTCCTCAAGTGAGTTGTTTAATTGTCCACCACCATTCACGGCTGGATGTGGCAGGACTGCAGAGCTTAGATCTGATGCGTTCGTTGTTGAGTCGCTTCGCTCTGTCCATTACTTACTGCTTATGCTGTTTGGCACACAAGTCATCCTGTGTTGTAGCTTCACCTCATTTTAAGGTTTGCCTCGTGTTGCTCCTGGCATGCTCTCCTGCACTCTTCATTGAACCAGGGTTGATGCCATGGCTTGATAGTAATGGTAGAGTGGGGGATATGTAGTTGAGCACAATTCTGCTGATGGCCCACAGTGCTCCAATGATGCCCAGTCTGGACTTGCTAGATCTGTTTGAAGTCTATCCCATTTAGCACGGGGGTAGTGCCACACAACACAATGGAGGGTATCCTCAATGTGAAGGCAGGACTTTGTCTCCACAAGGACTACGCGGTGGCTACTCCTACCGATGCTGTCATGGACAGATGCATCTGCAGCAGGCAGATTGGTGAGGGTGAGGTCAAGTATATTTTTTCCCTCTTGTTGGCATCCTCATCACTTGCTGCAGTCCCAGTCCAGCAGGTATGTCCTTTAGGACCAGGTCGGTCAGTGGTGGTATCACCCAGCCACTTTTGGTAATGGACGTTGAAGTCCCCCACCCAGAGCATGTTCTGCAGCCTCTTGTGCTACCTCCAAGTGGAGTTTAACATGGAGGTGTACTGATTCATCATCTGATGGTGGACGGTACGTGGTAATCAGCTGGAGGTTTCCTTGCCCATGTTTAACCTGAAGCCATGAAGCTTCATGGGGTCTAGAGTTTATATTCAGGATTTCCCAGGCAATTCCCTCCCGACTGTGTACCACTGTGCCCCTTGCCACCTTTGCTGGATCTGTCTTGCCGGTGAGACGGAACATACTCAGGAATGGTGTCCGGGACATTGTCTGTAAGGTATGATTCAGTCAGTATAACTGTCAGGCTGTTACTTGACTAGTCTGTGAGACAGCGCTCCCAACTTTGGCACAAGCTCCCAGATGTTAGTAAGAAGGACTTGGCAGGATTGGGTTTGCCATTGTCTATTTCGGAGCCTGGGTCAATGTCGGGTGGTCAGTCCAGTTTAATTCCTTTTTAGTGTTTTTGTAGTGGTTGAATACAACTGAGTGGCTTGCTAGGCCATTTGGAAATGGAAATCGCTTATTGTCACGAGTAGGCTTCAATGAAGTTACTGTGAAAAGCCCCTAGTCGCCACATTCCAGCACCTGTTCAGGGAGGCTGGTACGGGAAATGAACCCGTGCTGCTGGCCTGCCTTGGTCTGCTTTAAAAGCCAACGATTTAGCCCAGTGTGCTGAGATTTCAGAGGGCATTTAAAAGTCAGCCACATTGTTGTGGATCTGGAGTCATGTCGGCCAGACCCAGTACGGATGGCAGATTTCCGTCAATTGGGTACGTTTTTACAACAATCAACAATGGTTTCATGGTCATCATTAGACTTTTAATTCTAGATATTTATTGAGTTCCGTCACCTGCTGTGGTAGGAATCAAACCCGAGTCAGAGCTCTCTAGATTACTAGTCCAGTGATAATACCACTATACCACTGCTTCTTCCCTAGGGATGATTTGGAGATGCCGGCGTTGGACTGGAGTGGGCACAGTAAGAAGTCTTACACCACCAGGTTAAAGTCCAACAGGTTTGTTTTGAACACTAGCTTTCGGAGCGCAGCTCCTTCCTCAGGTGAATGGTGAGGTATGTCATACCTCTCCATTCACCTGAGGAAGGAGCTGCGCTCCGAAAGCTCGTGTTTGAAACAAACCTGTTGGACTTTAACCTGGTGTTGTAAGACTTCTTACTGTGCTCTTCCCTAGGGAGGCACAGGATTGGCGCTCTCAGTAGGGGAGATCAGTAACTAATGTTTGGATAGACTTGGCAAATTCAGCTCAAGACAATATTGGGTGCTGGATTCTCCCCTACCCGGCGTGACGGAGGGTCCCGGCGTAGGGAGTGGCGCCAACCACTTGGGGGTCGGGCCTCCCCAAAGGAATTCTCCCCACCTTTGGGGGCCAGCCCCACGCCGGAGCGGTTGGCACCAGTAGACTGGCGCAAAACACCGGCGCCGACGTCAGCTGCCGCTGACGTCACCACCGGCACATGCGCGATGCAGGTTTCTCTTCCGCGGCTGCGGAAGGAGAAAGAGTGCACCCAGGGCACTAACCCGGAATCTGAGTGGGGGGGGGGGGCCCGATTGCGGGCCAGGCCACAGTGGGGGCACCCCCCGGGGTCCGATCGCCCCCCCCCGCTCGCGCCGCTGATCCCGCCGTTACAGAGGTGGTTCAAACCTCGGTGGTGGGAGAGGCCTCCCAGCGGCGGGACTTCGGCCCAATCGGGCCGGAGAATCACCGCAGGGGCCTCTCCGATCGGAGTGGCGAGATTCCCGCCGCCGCCACTTCCCGGGTGGCGGAGAATCCCTGCCACGGCGGGGGCGGGATTTTAGGCGGCCCCAGGCGATTCTCCGACCCTGCTGGGGGTCGGAGAATTTCGCCCTATATTGCAAATCGGAGCCTTCTAGTAAATTAAACTATTCCTTCCAATTTGAATTGTCTAACGTGAATTGGATAAATACTGGAAAAGGACATCGTCAAGGCTGAGGGGGTAGATTGGAAAATTGGAGAGGTTATTCATAAAGCCAGCGCAGGCACGTTGGAGGGAATGGCTTTCTCTTGCGCACTATGATTATCTGGTCACAAATATTTGAGCACCAGTACTCTCAACAGCCATAATATACTGCTAATCTAGGCACTGTCACAACAAAGGAAAGCAAGGTTTCTCACCCAGCTTTATTTCCTTCCTTTCTCTTCCCCCTCTTATCTTGAAGGTAATGACTCACTTTGAGTTTTCCAAGCCAGATTTAGCATTATTTTGTAAATATTTCAACTAATTACAGAAGATAGCATTGCTTGTAATTTTGTTGTGTGTATTTTCCTTTGCAGTGGCATTAATCTAGCTCTTGTTTCAGTGATCTGTATCTCTAAAATGCTGTGTTTAGTTACGTTAAAACCTTTAACTTGCTTCTTGGATGCGGGCCAGTTTTCACATACAATGACGGGGGTCCAGTATAAAGCAGAGCGTCATCCTGTTGCTCACTTGTTATTTTAAGCCTCATTCTCTGCTGAGGCAGGAGCAATTGAAGAGGTCTTCCAGTAAATTCTCTCCTCCTGCTTCTTAATTATCTAACCTTCTCCACTCCTCTCTTGAAGACAATAACACTTTGCTATTCTGCAATGCTGCATGCAGCCCAGCAATCTGCTGCTTCCTCACTCAAGTGGCCCTTTCTGGAGGCGTGAAAGAAGGAACTTGCGTTTTTATGACGCTTTTCATGACCTCCGACTATCCCAAAACATTGTACAGTAGCGTGGTCACTGAAGTTCAGCACGTGGGGCAGTCAATTTGTGCACAGCAAGCTCCCATAAACAGCGGTGAGATAATTACCAGATTATCTATTTTCCTAAGTGACATTGAGCTAGAAGGAACTTGCGTTTTTATGACGCTTTTCATGACTATCCCAAAACATTGTACAGTAGCGTGGTCACTGAAATTCAGCACGTGGGGCAGTCAATTTGTGCACAGCAAGCTCTCATAAACAGCGGCGAGATAGTTACCAGATTATCTATTTTCCTAAGTGAAGTTGAGTTTGAAATATGCTCTTTTTAAAATTAGTGACGTGGGACCTTTCTTTATGTTCACCTGAAAAGACAGAACAGGGTCTCAATTTAACATCTCATTTGAAAGATAATGGACTGGATTCTCCGATTCTGGTGCTGTGTCCCCACGCCGGCATGGGAATGGTGATGCTTTACGCCAGGAAAACTGGTGCAAAACGGCCACAAATTCCCCGTTTTGCTGGGGGCTAGCAGGATGGCAGTGTAAAGCACCCGGCTCCAGCTGCCGATACGCCCTTGAGAATTGCCGGGTCCGTGGCCGCGCATGCGCATGGCGGAGGCCGCTCGCGGACCCGGCCCGCAAAATAGTTCCCCCCCCCCCTTTGGCCGGCTCGTGCACCTCGGACCAGCCCCCCACAGTGCCCCCAGCCCCGAATAATGTCCCCCCTCCAATGTCCGTGGATCGGCCCTTCCCCAGTGCTGCACTGAGTCCATAGCCGCCATGTCGAGTTCCTGACGGATTAGACCATGCCGCTAGAACATGGCCGGTCGGGGCGGAGCATCGGGGGGGGGGGTTGGGCCTCCGGCAATGTCCTGAGGCCGACGATACGGCGCGCGCCGTACTCTGTGACCACGCTGGGTTGGAGGGGGTGGAGCATCGTCAAAGCGACGCTGCCCCCGATTCGGTCGTAAACTTGGATTCTCTGGCCGTTCACCAAACCCGATTTTGGCGTCGGCGACCCGAAAATCCAGCCCAACACCTCCAACAGTGCAGTGCGCTATCGATACTCCAATAGGAGTGTCTGCCCAGATTTAGTGTTCCAGTCTCTTCGAGTAAGACTTGAACTCAATTTTATGACTTGAGTGAGAGTGCTAACACTGAACCATGGCTGATGATAGTCCACAGTGTATATTGACGGACTATTCTAACGTGGAGTGCATTGTAGCTGAGTTCAAATGTGTGCTTGGTGGTCAAGAGTGCATAGAAGTGCACTTTTTATGTTGCTGGACTAATAATCAAAAGGCCTACTGGACTAATAATCAATTGATCATGTTTAAAATCCACCGTGGTGTGTCGACAATTTGACCTCTATATTTTACGTGCATTAAATTATAAACCTTATTTTTGTGTTCCTGGGTACTGCTGTCCTTTTTGTTTGGCAATTTGAAGATGGATGCAACATATACATTTATCAAGCCTGCCCTGTTATTGCAGCCCCACTTGCATCCATCATTGAAAGGTTCATTACATTTGTGGGTTTTTTCACTATGTTCTCGATGACTGATCCCACAGATGGCGTTAGCACAGTATGGACAGAAGGTCAGAAATATCTACTGGTATGGGGATTAATATTGGAGTATGTTTCCTAAAAAACAAAAGGGAAGGTCATTTTTGGTGGGAAACATGCAAATGGATAATATTTGTTGCTCCGATGATGTTCGATGTCTTTTGGGTCAAAGTTAGCATTTAGCAGTTGAATAACCAAGGTAATGTTTTAAAAAAGGTGAGCGATGTATCCATCAACCCCACCAAAAAGCTTTCATTAAAGTGAACAATCCTCTGATTTGTCATAGCCATGGCCAATCTGATAAGGCCCAAGCCACCGTAACAGCATAGGATCAAACAGCACTCGATCCACCTCAAACATTCACCCCCTCCATCACCGCCCTGTGGCAGTAGTGTATCATCTACAATACACGTTGCAGCAATTCTCCAAGGCCCCTTCAACTGCGCCCTCCAAACCCGTGACCTTTACCAACCGGAAGAACAGGGGTAGCGGACACATGGCACTGCACCACCTGCATGTGCCCCCCCCCCCCCCCCCCCCCCCCCCCCCCCCAGGTTACACACCATCCTGACTTGGAAATATATGACCATTCCTGCACTGTCAGTGGGTCAAAATCCTAAAGCTCCCTCCCTAACAGCACTGTGGGTGTACCTACACCACATGGACTGCAGCGGCCAAGGAAGGTGGCTAACCACCACCTTCTCGAGGGCAATTAAAAATGGGCAGCGTTGCCAGCGATTATCACATCCCAAGAATGAATCTTAAAATATAGGCAGCAGCTTTTCCACACATTTTCTATTTGAGGAGTTTACATTCAGTTTAAAGGTCATTGACTGTGAAACATCCCCTCAGTCTTTGTATCCACAGATACTGCTGAGTAGTTCCAGCATTTCCTGTTGCTATCTCGCACATGCTTTATTTGTAACTCCCGGCATTCTCCTGAGTAATTTATTTGTATTAATTGATGGGCTGCAGTGTGGGATTCATCAGCAAAGTTGTCATTTATTTCCAATTCCTAATTGCCCATGGGTGAAGATGATGACGGGTCAGTTCCTTTGCAGAAAACCTGCTGGGCAGCTTCAGAGGACAGCTGAGAGTCCGTGACGTTAGTGTGGAACTGGAGTTGCTCGGATGGGGCAGCACGGTGGTTAGCACTGTTGCTTCACAGCGCCAAGGTCCCAGGTTCGATTCCTGGCTTGGGTCACTGTCTGTGCGGAGTCTGCACGTTCTCCCCGTGTCTGTGTGGGTTTCCTCCGGGTGTTCAGGTTTCCTCCCGCTAGTCCTGAAAGACGTGCTTATTCGGTAATTTGGACATTCTGAATTCTTCCTCTGTGTACCCGAACAGGCGCCGGAGTGTGGCGACTAGGGGATTTCACAGTAACTTCATTGCGGTGTTAATGTCAGCCCACTTGTGGCAATAATAAAGATTATTCTTATTAAATGATCAAACTACCATGGCGGGGGTTTGAACTCGCTGTATTTTGAGTCCAGTAACATTGCCACTTGCTACAATTTCCCTTAAGAAGCATGTATAATTTATGAGACATATTTACCTTGCAGCCTGGGATATTGACAAGTTTTTGTTCATGGGTTTCTAATTTAAGGAGGAAATGGGGGAGGGGCAAAGGGTCTTTTTTTTAAAACTTGAGTTCATCTTCCCAGTGAAATGAAAAACAGCTCCTTAAACTGAGGGTGGGTGGAGGGTAGATAAACGTGGCAGTAAATCAGTTCGTGAAAGATTTTCCACCTTGTTAAGATGACAGACCGCAGCATGTCAGAAAGGTTGGCTGGGCGAGAGCAATGGCTGCAGCTGGTATAATAGGCCCAATAAGAACTGCTTTTGTGCAGTGGGTTTTACGTGAATCAGAATCTTTTCCTCACTGCTAAGTTGGGTTAAAAAGCTGTATAGTATGTATGAGGGAAGGAAAGTAATCACCGGCTTGGTGGGGGGGGGGGGGGGGGGGGGGTGGTGTTTGTGGTCTAGGGTAGGGTAGAGAGAAGGCTAAATTAAAAGGTGTAATTGGCTAGCGTCCACAGGCTAGCAAGTGCTTTAATGACTCATAATAACTTCAGTTAAAACTAGCTGAGCAGAAAATAGATTGAGAGCGCTGCCTCGGGCAAGAATGGATTTGTATTTTTCTTTTGACAAGATCTCATTTCTGTGGCCAGGAAACTGTTCACCAGAGTGCCTGCTGTTTCCTTTCTCTCCCAAGGCTGGTGGTCTGTCCGAGGGAGGTTGTAGAAGGAATCCAAGTTTAGGATGACAACCTTTTCCTCATCAACATGCGGAACGATGGACTTTTGTTTTGCCAGCTGAGAATTATGGTTCTATATACTATTTAAACAAAAATCATAGATTCTTCCTCTGTGTACCCGAACAGGCGCCGGAGTGTGGCGACTAGGGGATTTCACAGTAACTTCATTGCGGTGTTAATGTCAGCCCACTTGTGGCAATAATAAAGATTATTCTTATTAAATGATCAAACTACCATGGCGGGGGTTTGAACTCGCTGTATTTTGAGTCCAGTAACATTGCCACTTGCTACAATTTCCCTTAAGAAGCATGTATAATTTATGAGACATATTTACCTTGCAGCCTGGGATATTGACAAGTTTTTGTTCATGGGTTTCTAATTTAAGGAGGAAATGGGGGAGGGGCAAAGGGTCTTTTTTTTAAAACTTGAGTTCATCTTCCCAGTGAAATGAAAAACAGCTCCTTAAACTGAGGGTGGGTGGAGGGTAGATAAACGTGGCAGTAAATCAGTTCGTGAAAGATTTTCCACCTTGTTAAGATGACAGACCGCAGCATGTCAGAAAGGTTGGCTGGGCGAGAGCAATGGCTGCAGCTGGTATAATAGGCCCAATAAGAACTGCTTTTGTGCAGTGGGTTTTACGTGAATCAGAATCTTTTCCTCACTGCTAAGTTGGGTTAAAAAGCTGTATAGTATGTATGAGGGAAGGAAAGTAATCACCGGCTTGGTGGGGGGGGGGGGGGGGGGGGGGGGGTGGTGTTTGTGGTCTAGGGTAGGGTAGAGAGAAGGCTAAATTAAAAGGTGTAATTGGCTAGCGTCCACAGGCTAGCAAGTGCTTTAATGACTCATAATAACTTCAGTTAAAACTAGCTGAGCAGAAAATAGATTGAGAGCGCTGCCTCGGGCAAGAATGGATTTGTATTTTTCTTTTGACAAGATCTCATTTCTGTGGCCAGGAAACTGTTCACCAGAGTGCCTGCTGTTTCCTTTCTCTCCCAAGGCTGGTGGTCTGTCCGAGGGAGGTTGTAGAAGGAATCCAAGTTTAGGATGACAACCTTTTCCTCATCAACATGCGGAACGATGGACTTTTGTTTTGCCAGCTGAGAATTATGGTTCTATATACTATTTAAACAAAAATCATAGATGCCCAGGGCTAAATCTATTTTTATTTGCAGTGTGCTGAGTAATACGCACAATTTCTTTGTCCTTCTAAATAAATAGGGTCATTTCTCTGATTCCATTATTAGTGGATAATGTTTCCCCACTGCGTTACAAACACCCAACGTCATTTTGCTGTCCCCGGAGGAATCCCATCTAAGTGGTTCATTACTTATGGAAGTGCAGAGGGACTGGGGCGTGTGCAAGATTGGACTTTATCTCGTCTGTTTCCTGGAGGCAAAATGGTCCAATTTCACAGGGGTTTGTCACCCGCCTCAAGGGAGCTGAAATGTTCCTGCTTGGAGGTTAGGGAGATGTTAAATAAATCACCGGCTATATTTGCTGGGATTTTCCTTTTTGTGTCTGCTCCACCTAGTCTTTGACTGGCAGACAGGTGAGAGAACGTTGCCGACCTCCTCCTTGGCGAGCTTCAGTAATCCCCTTTTCAGGACCCTTGGTTCGGCAGCCTTTGAGCTGTAGAGGCACAAACATGGTACTTCATTCAGGACGGTGAATTGCAGTCCAGGACGGTGAACTGCAGTGTCGTTGAGGGCAGCACTTTTGTTGAAGGGTATGTTCCTTTCTTGGAAACGTGTCTTCCGATAGCTCCATGTCTTAAGCACGTTATTATGTTTGCTCCCTTTGACCAGGCTGTTGGTATAGATTTAAATAACCCACCCAGTATTGGCTTATTTGCTGTTTGTTTTTTCTTGTGAGCTTCTTCACAATCTCTTGTCCTTTGGCAAGGCCATTCGCTCAGCGAGTCTGCTCCTTTCCCTTAAATTTGAAATCAGTTGTCCTAAGACACGTTGGATAAATGATGAATGTTCTCAGAAAAGTCTCAGCTTCTGATCTCATCTTAATTGAGGGAAGGTGCACTGCGATCTGATACGAATTTGAAATCTTCCCACCCGGCAGGTTTACCTGCTGTTTTTATTTTCAACATCTTGGGGCTTCTGCAGCTCCAGAACCTCCAGCTCGCTGAGATCAGGGTGGGTAGAACTCCTCTCCACCAGCGCCTCTTCGAGGGGGCCGGTACGGGAATTGAACCCGCGCTGCTGCCTTGTTCTTCATTACAAGCCAGCTGTTCAGCCCACTGTGCTAAACCAGCCCCTAAACAGCAGAAGGGCTCTCCCATCATTCTCCCATGGTTTTCCATTTTCTGCGCCGGCTGTACATGGGAAGATGTCCGTTCCTGCCCACTGAAGAGCAGCTTCGGGTCCTGGCCTCACATTGTACTGTCTGTCCAGGGTGACAGTGTCACAAAATCATTTCACAAAGGTTCTCTTGTAGAGAGGGAAGTGGAGAGGCTGTTTTTAAAACAAATTTTAATTGCTTCAGTCTGGCCTTGATACAAGCCCAAGATGCAGAGGTGAAAGGGTGGTGTGCTTAACGCACTCTGGTGATCAGTTGCTAGCTCGTGGGTTTTATTGGCCAGAGGAAAATGTGTTTGCAATGAAACTGAAATAAAGATGGGGAGATTGCAATTAACTGAAAACTGTAGGATAATATTTGAGGGTATAGATGGTTAGTGTTTATTGGAAAATTGGAGGCTGTTGGTATGATTATTGCTTCAGGTATGTTGCATGTAAAAGTTTGGAATGTGCACTAGCTCTTTCTGAGATCAAAAGTATGCAGTAGTTGACTTGTGATGACAGCCATGCTACTTATTGCACAATTTCCTTTTCCTGTAACTATCCTTCACAATTCTGATTTTTATTTTCCTCCTGGGATTGCCAAATCTGAATTGGATGGGGACAGGCGAAATTCTTATTTTTGCTTTTCTGTAAACGATGATCCTTCTGACCCTGCAGGAGATGAAATAAACAGTAACTTTACTTTATATCGTGCCTTTTATGTCTTAAAAGGCCCCATTGTGCTGCACAGGAGCATTATTGGATTATTGAGTCACAAGCGAATATGGTGATCATAGTTTGGTCAAAGAGGAAGGAATGACACGCACAGCAATTGCATTACAGAAACAGACCAGCCCACCTCACTGGTCTGTGCAAGTGTTTGTGCTTCACAAAAGACCCCTCCACCTCGTCAACATATATCCTTCTACTTCTTTCACTCTCATGCTTATCTGACTTGGTGTTAAATGCATCTGTGCTAGGCACCTTCCAGGGAGACCCCCAATTTCTAACCACTCCTTCATTTGAGGGCTGCCCCTTCAACTGCCAAGGTTCCAAGCTCTGGAATTCTTTCCCTAAATCAATCCATCTCTCTCGCTCCCTCTCTTTCTCTCTCCCCCCCCCCCCCCCTCCCTCCTCTCCCTCCCTCCCTTTAACATCTTCAACCAAGCATTTGGTCATGTGTGCTAACTCATACAGCAAGCGCTGTGTCAAATCTTGTCAAGTCCCTGGTTAAGCACCTTGGATCATTCTATTATGTTAAACATGCTCTATAAATCCCAAGATGTTGATTTATGTGTCTTCGGTAAATAATCTTTATTAGCGTCACAAGTAGGCTTACATTAGCACTGCAATGAAGTAACTGTAAAAATCCCCTCATCGCCACACTCCGGTGCCTGTTCGGGAGGGAGGGAGAATTCGGAATGTCCAATTCGCCGAACAAGCACATCTTTCGGGACTTGTGGGAGGAAGCCGGAGCGCCCGGCGGAAACCCACGCAGACACGGGGAGAACGTACAGACACCGCACAGGCACTGACCCAAAGCCGGGAATTGAACCAGAGTCCCTGGCACTGTGAAGCGACTGTGCAACACTCCAGTCTGTCTTTGTTTCTTGTTTAGTTGTTTCTATTTTCGTGTAACCAGAAGATTGTTTGGCAGACATGGGTAATCACTGGAAACATCCTATATGGGCTCAGAGAGCTGTTTGATAGTCCTGATTATCAGGGTGAGCTGCTGTGGTCATGCTCGTGTGCACTTTTGAAGTGTTTGGTGTGATTGTAATAGGTGTCTAATGGGATTTGCATTGAAGTACAGTCTCCTTTTGAACCATTTTCTTATATCAAGGATAATTGAAGCCACCTATTGCTATGTAGCAATCACAAAACTTGGAGTCTCTTAACTCTTGAATCATTCTTTCTTTCCCAATACCTCAAAATTGTGCAACTTCCTATGTTTCTAAGTCTTTCCTTCCTCCTGCAGTTAGACCGGATTTGAAACTCAACCTTGGTGTCAAGCAAACTCTGACTGACTTAACACATTTCACTTTCTACTCGTGCAGCCTTGGTCTCTTTTTCCAATGGACTTCAACCTTTCAACAATGTTTCTGTTAAAGTGGAAGGAATAAAGGAATGGAGTTTTCTTTGAGATATTGTTTTCTTGGGATATTGTTTTCCTGCATATGTCAATGGTCCACTTGACTGAGAGAGTCTACTGGGCCATGATCCAAAGTCATAATAAAATTGCTGGTGGTGAACATTTCAGAACATTGCAAAATCTGTTTGCCATGAAGTTAATGAGGCATACTGTGTCCTCTATTTTGTTTTGAAAGAGGTTCACTGAGGTGACTTTTGTGCTGAATGGATCACAGAAATTAGATCAACAGAAATTACCTCATGGATTAGATAAAGTTTCCATTAGGAAGCTATGCTTGCACCACTCTGTGTACAGACACGTGGCTGTTGGCTGCAGCATTAAGAAAGGAACATTGTCGTCACCATCACAGTGACTTTGCCATGTGGATATGGAGGAAAGGGCATGATGTTTTGTTTGGTGTTGCAGTTAGTTTATCTAATCATTACAGGAATTACAACATTTAACATCTAAACATACAACTGTTTGTTTGACCAAACTCAAAAGTGGACAAAGCTTGTAGTCCTCTCCTCCAGTCATGGGTCCTCCACTGCCGTCGGGTACACCTTCTGGAAGGTTTTCATCAGCGCTGCCTCTAACATCCTCCAGATTTTCTGGCAGGACTGCATCGCAAACAGTGGAAATTGCAAGCATCGTCAGCAAGGCCAGCCTTCTGTGAAGTCTATTGTTGATGCGGTTGACTCTTAACTACCCCCCCCCCCCCCCCCCCCCCCCCCCGCCCCCCAACTGCTGAAATGGCCTAGCTAACTACTCAGTTCAAGGGCAATTAAGGAAAGGCAACAAATGCTGGCATGGCCATTGAAGCCCACGTTCCAAGAATTAATTTAACTTTTTTTTTTAGAATTGTGTCGGGTGGGTTTTGTTCCCTGGATGGATAGCAGCGGCCTGCCCAAGGCCGTGTTGTACGGAGAGCGGAATACTGGTAAACAAAACAAAAGGGCCACACGCAAATGTTTAGAGGACTCTCTGAAGAGGTACCTCCCTGCATACTGCACCAACCATCGGAAGCGCAGCCTCTAGATCATCATGCCTGGTGATGCTACGTGGGTGAGCAGACAGGAAACAGAGGAGAAGAATAAATGGGTCTCTTTTGAAGTGGCAGATGGTGACTAGTGGGGCCCTGCGGGGATCAGTGACCCTAGCTATTCACAATATACATCAATGATTGGATGAGGGAACCAGATTATAGGGTGGGATTCTCCGACTCCCGCCGGGTCGGAGAATCCCCGGGTGGCAGCGCAAATCCTGCCCCGACGCCGGTTGCCGTATTCTCCGGCGCCGTTTTTCCGGCGGGGGCGGATTTCGCGCCGCGCCGTTTTTCCGGCGGGGGCGGATTTCACGCCACGCCGGTCAAGGGCCATTGGCAGCTGAGGAGAAGTCACCCCCCCCCCCCCCCCTCCTACGCATGCGCCACAATACGCCAGGGGTTCCGAGCATGCGCGGAATCACGCCAGCCCTTTGGCGCATGTGCGGACTCGCGCAGTCCCTTCGGCGGCAGCTGGCGCACCGCCAACCCGTCCGGCATCCACCCGGCCCCCGGAAGTGCGGAGAATTCCGCTGCTTCTGGTCGGCCCAATGCCGGAGTGGTTCACACCGTTTTTGAGCCGACGTCGGAGCCATCGCTCCGATTGCGGAGAATCCTGCTTAAAATCTTTCCAAGTTTGCTGACAACATAAAACTTGGTGGGAATGTGAATGGTGAGGAAGATGTTAAAAGGCTTGAAGGCAATTTAGACAGGCTGAGAGGGTGAGCAAATACATGGCAGATGCAGTATAATGTGGATATACGTGGTTATCCTCTTCAGTAGGAAAAACAGAATGGTAGAGTATTATTTAAATTGTGACAGATTAGGAAATGTTGATATACAAAGAGACCTGGGTATCTTTGTACACCAGTCACTGAAATCAAACATGCAGATACAGAAAGCAGTTAAGAAGGCAAATGGCATGTTGGCTTTCATTGCAAGAGGGTTTGAGTGCAGGAGTAGGGGTGTCTTGCTGTGGCTTTACAGGGCTTTGGTGACACCACACCTGGAGTATTGTGTCTAGTTTTGGTCTACTTGTCTAATAAAGGATATACTTGCCATAGAGGGAGTGCGACTGATTCCTGGGATGGCAGGATTGTTGTCGGAGGAGAGATTAGATCGACTGGGCCTCTGTTGACTGGAATGTAGAAGAACGAAAGAGAATCTCATTGAAATGTATACATTTTTACTGGTCTGGATAGACTGGATGGAGAGTCGTTGTTTCCTTTGGCTGGGGTATTGTGTATTGGGGGGGGGGGGGGGTGTGGAGAAGGGGTCTAGAACAAGGGGTCTCGGGCTACAGGGTGGATGAGGAGAAACATCTTCACTCAGCGGGTGGTGAACTTATGGAATTCTCGACCACAGAAGGCTGTGGAGGCCAAGTCACGGAATAGTTTTCAGAAGGAAATAGATTTCAAGACTCTTAAGGTGTCAAAGGGGAATGGGGAGAGAGCTGGAGTATAGAGTTGAGGGAGAGGATCAGCCACGGTCATGCTGAATGGAGGAGCAGGCTCGAAGGGCCGAATGGCCCCCTCCTCCTATTTTCTACGATCCTCTGTTGTCAGGACGTTTCATAAGTGTTTTGTAGTCAAAGTATAGACGCTGATGTATGGTCAGAAATGCAAGTTTGTTCACAGCAAAATCCTACAAACAGCAATGTGAAACCACATAATCTGTTTTTCATGCTGTTAGTTTGAGGGTTAAATATCGCAAGGAAAATTTCCCTGTTTTTCAAAACCAGGCATAGGATATTTATGCCCACCTACCATGTTATAGGGGTGTGCTTGAGGGGTGGGTGGGTGTGAAGGTGGTGGGCGAGGCACACTCCCGATTTGACACCGCCCCGCCCCCCATCCCCGATGAAAACATTCCTGGTTTCTCGGGGGGGGCGGGGGGGTACATAAAATCCAGCCCAAAGTTTTTTTAAAAAATACCTGTTGACAAGATGACGGGCCAATGGAATTCCATAATTCTGGGAAAGAACGGGCGTGAGTAGAAGATGCGGCAGGAATTTCAGCATGGGCAGGATGCGCAGGAACAGTGACAAGTGCATTTAGCGCTCGGAAGGAATAGAGGAAATTTCAAAGGACAGCAATGTCGATAAAACTCTGGACAAGCCAAGAAAAGTAGCAAGAAACGGAAACTAGAGGTGAGAGAAGGATTCCAATCTGGCAACGAGGCTTTCTTTGGCTATTGTTCAAGAAGCACAGGAAGAAATTTTAAGGAATGCACTTCTTCATGAAATATTTTTCTAGAAGTGCGCAATAAAATTATACTCATGTTTTTTTTTTGAAAGAGAGCGGATTTCTCGTGGAAATGACCCAGAACCCTTTGACTCGGGGGAAGCACTGAACAAAAGGATTATATCTCTATTTTAAAGCAGGCATTCTTCAGTCACATATGTGCTTGCATCTGGTATTTTAACCTATAAAGGTCTTGGGGAAAACAATTGCATCGTCAACCTCTGCTCTTTTTGAGGAATGTTGGCACTCTGAACCATGTTTATATTTTTGCCTGAAAAAAAAATCCACTGCTGGCACTGGCAGTTGGTGGAAGAACACTCAGTCCTGGCCTTTCGAAATTGGCACACTGCACCAAGTTTCAAGTCCGATAAGAGATAATGTAAATAAATAGTGGAGCACAGCATGAAGTGCCCAGAGTCTGTACTCACTGTACTCGCCCAATGCTTTTTTTTTTGGTGCCGTGTCACAGTACAGAATGTACTTCCTCATAAAAGGCAAATATTGCACAACATCATGCAGGTGGAGCGCTGTTTCCTCCTTCATACAATCGAAAGCTCGAGGAATATTATACAAACATCATCCTGAATTTTCCAGCTTTCTGCGTATATGGCTGCCAAGACTACAATTCAATTCATCATTTTTTAAAGAGGATTTGCACTCTGTAATAATACTGGTACAAAGAGCGCTTTGTTTAAACACTGCCCCCACAAGCTCATTTATATTTTTGCCCCTTTGCCTTGGAACGTTGGTCACCCTCAAAGGAGTCTGTTTTTTTTTTCCGGGGGGAGGAGTGATGGGGGAGGGGTGATATTAACCCTCCCTTGCCTTATCCACCAGGACATTTTTCCCGTGTCCATTTATTACCAGTAATTCAGGACAAGCATCTTTGACCTGTCGAGTGAGAATGTGGAATCGCTACCACAGGCAATGGTTGAATTGCCTCAATGCTTTTAAGGGGATCCTGGATGAACACATGAGGGAGGAAGAGTATGTTCTGTTGCCATGGTGAGATGAAATAAGCTGGGAAGAGGTTTGCGTGGAGCAAAAACTCCAGCATGGACCAGTTGGACAGGAGTCCGGATTTGTTTAGTTTTATATTTTTGCAGCTATCCCACCTGGGTTCTATATAGCTGTCTTGGCTGAGGTGATAGGTTGGGGAGGCACAGTGGTTAACACTGCTGCCTCACAGCGCCAGGGACCCACGTTCGATTCCGGACGTGGGTGACAGTCTGTGTGAAGTTTGTACATTCGCCCTGTGTCTGTGTGTGTTTCCTCCCACAGTCCACAGATGTGCGGGCTAGGTGGATTGGCCGTGCTAAGTTGTCCCTCGGTGTCCAAAAGGTTAGGTGGGATTGTGGGGTGGACCTTGGTACCGTGCTCCTTCGGAGGGTTGGTGCAGACTCAATGGGTCGAATGGCCTCCTTCTGAATTGTAGGGCTTCTATGATCTAGTTTGACCCTGACCAAGAGTCAAAACTAGTCCTCTCCTGGTCCAACTGATCACATCTATGAAGTGTTGGCTAGTGTAGACTTGAGAGATGAACAAACACTTCCAACACTGGTGAAGGTTCAACTCAATTTTATTAACTACTTCTAACTAACTAACACACGATGACTGTGGGTCTAAATGATGCTAACTTAAACTAGAGACCTAAGCCTTGTCCGAACCAGTTGATTCTCTCAGCACGTGTTGTAAGTCTGTGCTGGGCTGGATGAGTTCTTGTTACACTGAGAGGCAGCACCCAGAATGAGCGGGAACCGTGGTGCCCTCTGCCTTTATAGTGTGTGTATTCTAGCTGGTGATTGGCTGCGGTGTTTGTACATGTTGATTGGTCCCTGTGTGTGTCCATCAGTGTGTGTCTGCACCATGATATACTGGTGTATATTATGACAATCTAGTTGCGGAGATGCTTGAATATATGACTGGAGGGAGAACTAAGCCCTGACATCTGCTGAAAGCACTGATTTCTGTTGGGGTGCATTTCCACAGGATCTCCCAGTTCTCTAGGATTTTCCCATTTGGCCGAGTCCATATTCATCCCAGCAACTGTTGGATTGGAGCCCAGTATGTACTGTCAGCATATATTGCTGATTTACCCTTTTAGTCTTCTCCTAAATCTATTTTCAAAAGGATTTTGTTCTCCACTAAGCACCACAGCAAATTGCATTTAGTAGCATGAAATTTAGAATCAGCATGTGTGAACAAAAAGAGAAAGTGATAAAAGTAGAGAGAAGTGTGAAATACAAACTCCGATAACTGCGGATAGAGAAAGACCTGCATTTATGTCCTATCTTTCATGACCACAAAACTGTCCCCCAAGTGCTGAACAGCCAGTGTTGTCGTCAGTGATGTCATGCAGCTGCCAATTCACTCACAAACAGCAATACGATAATGACCAGATCAATCTGTTTAACACTGATGTTGCTTGAGGGGTAAATATTGGCCGGGATATTGTACATAATGATCCTCTCGGAAATAGTGTCACGGGATCTGTTCTGTCCACCTAAAGGGTAGACAAAGCCTCCGTTTAAATATCGCATTTGAAAGGCAGCACTTCTGACAGTGCAGCACTCCTTCAGTACTGCGCTGGGAGTTTCCACCTAGACTTTGTCCTCACACTTTTGAAACAGGACTTGAACGCTCAACCTTCTAATTAAGGGGCAAGCGTGCCATCACTGAATCAAAGCTGACTTCTGTTAAAGGGCCCCATTCCAAACATGAATGCGTCTTCTGGGAGGGTGAGGACAATTGCCAACGTTGCAAATCCACATAAATCTATATGCAACACCGTGTTGTATAGAGACTATATAGAGATGGTGCACTAGTTTTTGTTTGAGAAACTTTATCATTCTTTTTTAAAATGTCCGCTCCATTCTTACCGCCCTTTGCTTCCAGTGGCATTTGGAGTTTGATTACTTTTCTCAATCCACATCCAAGCCTAACTAATCAAGCATAGTGAGCAGGTATAGTAAACAGACTTGCATAATCAAACACACAACAATTGAAGACTGTACCCTCTACCTCAGATGTTCATCAATCTGCAATATATTTTCAACCTTTTCTGTGCGTGTGGAGGAATAATATTTTTGTACCTATTTCAAGACCGGAAACGTTATTGTGTATTTTGAAGATTAACACAATTGTTTCAACTTGTTGGTCCTTCTAACTCCAACCAGTGGTTTTTTTCTTTTTGGCTGCTTTTTTTCCCTTCGTGGATGCTGAATTGACAGCATTCCTTTCAGGATCTACGAGCTAGTCGGTTCCCCATTTGAAACTGGAGTTTGAAATTTAGAATTGGTTCTTGTAGGTTTTATGTCTAAAAGCAAGTTTCACCCTCCATTCCTTGTTCAAACGAGTCATTCCATTGGATTAAAGGTTTCATTTTCTGCTATGTGTGAAAAGGGTTGATAATGGTGTCTCCATTTAAGGTGGAGATGTTGCATTGGCCTTAGTCCCAAAGGAGTCAGGAATGGGAAGTGCAAGGTATTCCGTGACCATTTCATGGACAAACCTTTAATTCCAGCGGCCATGGTGGGATTTGAACCTGTGTCCACAGAGCATTAGCCTGGGCCCCTGGATTACTGGGCCCCCATCGCCCTCCACTTTCAGTTTTGCTGAGAGATCGGAGTTGCTCTCCTTGGGTCAGAGAAGGTTTGATCCTGGTGTGCAAAATGTTGAGATCAGGGAGGGCAGAGGAAGTGGGTATTTTGGTTACTTTCAAAGTGGAATTACTTAAAAGGAAAGAAAATCGCACGGCTATGGTGAAGAGCGGAGCACGAGACTTATTGCCCAGTTCTTTCAAAGGCCTGGCATTGGCCCAATGAGCTGAATGACGACTTTCTGTATTTTATCATTTTGTAAGCCAGAAGAAAGTTGGGGGGAAATCCAGTGATATCCATCAAATAGTGTAATAAAATTGGCTACTGTGTTTCCCATGCCATCAACAGTGACTACAGAGGGCAGCGTGGTCGCACAGTGGTTAGCACTGAGGCTTCACAGCACCAGGGTCCCAGGTTCGTTTCCCGGCTGGGTCACTGTCTGTGTGGAGTCTGCACGTACTCCCCGTGTCTGCGTGGGTCTCCTCCGGGTGCTCCGCTTCCTCCCACAAGTCCCGAAAAACGTGCTGTTAGGTCATTTGGACATTCTGAATTCTCCCCTTGTGTAGCCGAACGGGCGCCGGAATGTGGCAACTGGGGGCTTTTCACAGT
Source organism: Scyliorhinus canicula (assembly GCF_902713615.1). Classification (NCBI taxonomy): domain Eukaryota; kingdom Metazoa; phylum Chordata; class Chondrichthyes; order Carcharhiniformes; family Scyliorhinidae; genus Scyliorhinus; species Scyliorhinus canicula. The sequence continues at coordinate 98,805,021 of NC_052164.1, read as the reverse complement.
AACTACATTGCAATCTTAATGTAAGCCTACTTGTGACAATAAGAAAGATTATTATAAAACCTCAGTTGGCATTATTGGCTGTAAAGTGGGGGCTGTGAAATGTGCAATATCATAGCAAGTCTTTTTTTTTCTTGTCCAGATGCCAATGTTTGGATAACCATGTGTTTTTCACCAACCAGCAATGCTCAGATGGCTGGTCACTAATTTCTAGCAATGAGCTGACAGCTGGTGATGAGAATGATGCCAGTTCATGGTGCTCCAATGCAGGTACTAGTCGTGCCTGATGATGGATGACATGAACTTTACATATTTGTGTGTGGATGAGGGAGGTTTGAGTAAATGCATTCTCCTAGTTGGAGCTGCTTTTCTGCTGAACTATGTGCGTGTGACTGGGAAAGGAAGTGGATTAAATGGAAGAGCCACCCATACAGATTATCCTCTTCGTTTGACAACATTGCTCAAAAACCCACTACAGAAAGAAATGAGAAGCTATTGTTGAACTATTCAGAGACAGTGTCACCAAAGATCATCTCTTGATAGTTGCCTTTTTAAATGGACAAAGCTCGGTACAACAATGATATTTTAGGTAAATGGCCAACGACCCAAAGCTCAGGACACTGCCACTGTTGGAGAGCAGGATTTCTGGCAAAAGCAGAAATACCTTTTTAAAAGATGTCAGACTTGGAGTTTGAAAGCTGTGTAGGCTATGGGGAGAGAGAAATATGGGGGGACGCATGGGGAGAGAGAAATGCAGGGGGGTGCACGGGGAGAGGGGAATGCGGGGGGGTGCACGGAGAGAGGGGAATGCAGGGGGGGCGCATGGGGAGAGGGGAATGCAGGGGGGCGCACGGGGAGAGGGGAATGCAGGGGGGCGCACGGGGAGAGGGGAATGCGGGAGGGCCGCACGGGGAGAGGGGAATGCGGGGGGATGCACGGGGAGAGGGGAATGTGGGGGGATGCACGGGGAGAGGGGAATGTGGGGGGATGCACGGGGAGAGGGGAATGTGGGGGGATGCACGGGGAGAGGGGAATGTGGGGGGATGCACGGGGAGAGGGGAATGTGGGGGGGGGGCGCATGGGGAGGGTAATGTGGGAGGGGGGGCGCATGGGAGGGTAATGTGGGAGGATTTGCGGGGGGGCACACAGGGAGAGGGGAATGTGGGGCAATGTATGGGGAGAGGGGAATGTTTGGTACGTATGGGGAGAGGGGAATGTGGGGTACATATGGGGAGAACATCATAAGAACATAAGAACTAGGAGCAGGAGTAGGCCATCTGGCCCCTCGAGCCTGCTCCGCCATTCAATTAGATCATGGCTGATCTTTTGTGGACTCAGCTCCACTTTCCGGTCCGAACACCATAACCCTTAATCCCTTTATTCTTCAAAAAACTATCTATCTTTACCTTAAAAACATGTAATGAAGGAGCCTCAACTGCTTCACTGGGCAAGGAATTCCATAGATTCACAACCCTTTGGGTGAAGAAGTTCCTCGTAAACTCAGTCCTAAATCTACTTCCCCTTATTTTGAGGCTAAGTCCCCTAGTTCTGCTGTCACCCGCCAGTGGAAACAACCTGCCCGCATCTATCCTATCTATTCCCTTCATAATTTTAAATGTTTCTATAAGATCCCCCCTCATCCTTCTAAATTCCAACGAGTACAGTCCCAGTCTACTCAACCTCTCCTCATAATCCAGCCCCTTCAGCTCTGGGATTAACCTAGTGAATCTCCTCTGCACACCCTCCAGCGCCAGTGCGTCCTTTCTCAAGTACGGAGACCAAAACTGAACACAATACTCCAGGTGTGGCCGCACTAACACCTTATACAATTGCAACATAACCTCCCTAGTCTTAAACTCCATCCCTCTAGCAATGAAGGACAAAATTCCATTTGCCTTCTTAATCACCTGTTGCACTTGTAAACCAACCTTCTGTGAGTCATGCACTAGCACACCAAGTCTCTCTGAACAGCGGCATGCTTTAATATTTTATTGTTTAAATAATAATCCCGTTTGCTGTTATTCCTACCAAAATGGATAACCTCACATTTGTCAACATTGTATTCCATCTGCCAGACCCGAGCCCATTCACTTAACCTATCCAAATCCCTCTGCAGACTTCCAGTATCCTCTGCACTTTTCGCTTTACCACTCCTCTTAGTGTCATCTGCAAACTTGGACACATTGCCCTTGGTCCCCAACTCCAAATCATCTATGTAAATTGTGAACAATTGTGGGCCCAACACGGATCCCTGAGGGACACCACTAGCTACTGATTGCCAACCAGAGAAACACCAACTCAATCCCAACTCTTTGCTTTCTATTAATTAACCAAAAATCGCATATTGTCACGAGTAGGCTTCAAAATGAGGTTACTGTGAAAAGGGAGAGAGGAATGTGGGGTACATTAGGGGAGAGAAGAATGTGGGGGACATATGGGGAGAGGGGAATGTGGGGGGACATCCGGGGAGAGGAGAATGTGGGGTACATACGGGGAGAGGGGAATGTGGGGTACATATAGGGAGAGGAGAATGTGGGGTACATATAGGGAGAGGGGAATGTGGGGTATGTATGGGGAGAGGGGAATGTGGGGTATGTATGGGGAGAGGGGAATGTGGGGTATGTATGGGGAGAGGGGAATGTGGGGTATGTATGGGGAGAGGGGAATGTGGGGTATGTATGGGAAGAGGGGAATGTGGGGTACATACGGGGAGAGGGGAATGTGGGGTACATATAGGGAGAGGAGAATGTGGGGTATGTATGGGGAGAGGGGAATGTGGGGTATGTATGGGGAGAGGGGAATGTGGGGTATGTATGGGAAGAGGGGAATGTGGGGGGACGTCCGGGGAGTGGGGAATGTGGGGTACGTATGGGAAGAGGGGAATGTGGGGTATGTATGGGGAGAGGGGAATGTGGGGTATGTATGGGGAGAGGGGAATGTGGGGTATGTATGGGGAGAGGGGAATGTGGGGTATGTATGGGGAGAGGGGAATGTGGGGTACAGAGGGGAATATACCAATCGGTGCATTTCAATGTGAGGTAGATAATGAGATTCTGTTCCCGTGAAGCTAATGGCAGAGCAGCAAATCTGGATAAGACTATAAGATGTAGGATCAGAAGTAAATAATTCGGCCCATCGCATCTGCTCCACCATTCAGTGACAATGATGTGATAATCCTCTACTCCACTTTTCTGCCTTATCCCCATAACCCTTGATTCCGTTTCTGATTAAAAATATACTTACCCGCCCAGCCTGTACAGCTCTCTGCCGTAAAGCATTCCACAGATTCGCTACCCTCTGAGAGAAGAAATTCCTCTTAATCCCTGGACAACCTCTTAGTCTTCTTTTATTATGGAGATCATACCCTCTCAGACTGTCCCACAAGGAGAAAAAAGCCTCTCAGCATCTACCCTGTCAAGCCCCCTGAGAATCCTATATGTCTCAATAAGGTCATAGAATCGCTACAGTGCAGAAGGAGACCATTCGGCCCATTTGGGTCTGCACAGCAGCTCTGAAAGAACACCCTACCCATGCCCACACCCCGCCTTATCTCTGTAACCCCACCCAACCGTTGGACACGAATGGTCAATTTAGCATTGCCAATCCACCTAACCTGCACATCTTTGGACTGTCGGAGGAAACCGAAGCACCCGGAGAAGACCCACCTAGGCACGGGGTGAAAGTTCGAACTTCACCCAGACACCCATCCAAGGCTGGAATTGAACCCAAGTTCCCATGAGCTGTGAGGCAGCAGTGCTAACTATTGTCGTCGCCTCTTAAACTTCTAAACTCCAATGAATACAGGCCCAACCTACTCGACCTCTCCTTATGGGGAAAACCACTCCATACCCAGGATCAACCTCGTAAACCCTGAACCCTCTTGACTGAAATTGCTGCACTGTCCATGTGTAAATAGCAGCAAACCCCATGAGCCCAAAATCTCAGCCAACAGAATAGTAGGTGTTCTAATGTGTAGCAGTAATAAATGATGTATATGGAGATAAGGATGAATATTTAGATCAGCCATATTCAAAATTCCCAACAAGCAGCTATGTAACAACTTAATTACCACGTTCAAGTCAGTCCCTTAAAACTATTGTGTGTGTGTGTATGGCCATTCAAAACAAAATTAATGCAGGCCATGCACTTAAAAACTCACCCATTTACTCCGTCCATCTGTCATATTTATAGAGTATAATCTACTAGTCAGGACCATGGTAACAATGTTTGGATTGTCATTTCCAAACCCAGATTGCGTCGCAAGGCTGTACGAATAACAACTTTTTTATTTCTACAAACTCTTCATTTCTAAGTTTCCCTCCCAAGTTTTTCACATTGAGAGGAACAAAAATAGATTGGGTGGGGGGGGGGGTGTGTGGAGGTGGCGTAAGAGGATTCAATGGAGAAGGTTAGGAGAACGACCGACCCAGCTGAAGGGAGAGATTCCAAGGAGGTTTCCGATAGTTGGTGAAGGAGGCACGGCGGGAAGAATTGGGAAGGAGCACATTGTCCGTAGATGGTAGAAGCTGGATGAGGAGAAATGCAGTGTGGAAGAGGGTGGAGAATATCACAGGCTTGAGGGAGGCGCAGGAGGGAATTGAAAGTGAGCGTGAGAATTGTGGGCAGCTCAATGAGACTAATCTGTACAAGTCAGCATTCCTGATCGATATACGCAGGACAACCTATTATGTTCCTACGTGGAGAATTTCACAGGTGATTAACTTATACCCACAGAAACAGTGAATCAATAAAATAGAAACCAGAATAGTAGAGACAGAGGAGTTAGAAAGTAGACTTGGGAGAAGGAGCAACATCCATGTGGCAATTCTTATCTTGGCTAACCAGCTGTTTAAAAGGAATATTAAAGGAATTTTAATGGAATGGCGATGATTAATGTTTTGTCTGCTGCTTTCCATTCTGTCATTTGAAAACCAAATGATGAAGAGAATAAAATGTGATTCCAATATGTTTGAAATTGGACAATATTTGCTTCACAAACAAGAGTAAATATAATGATCCAATTTGACTAATGAGTCTATTGCAAATTCTGGATATCTCTGTCTCCATTTCCATAGATTTCCTACAGTGAAAAACGAGGCGATTCAGTCCACCAAGCTTGCACTGACCCTCCAAAAGAGCACCCCGGTAGGGCAGCACGGTAGCACAAGTGGATAGCACTGTAGGTTCCCAGAGTTCCAGGTTCGATTCCCTGCTGGGTCACTGTCTGTGCGGAGTCTGCACAATCTCCCCGTGTCTGCGTGGGTTTCCTCCGGGTGCTCAGGTTTCCTCCCACAGTCCAAAGACGGGCAGGTTAGGTGGATTGGCCATGATAAATTGTCCTTCGTGACCAAAAAGGTTCGGAGGGGTTACTGGGTTATGGGGATAAGGTGGAAATGAGGGCTTAAGTGGGTCGGAGCAGACTCGATGGGCCGAATGGCCTCCTTCTGCACTGTATGTTCTATGTTCACCCTACCGAGGCCCACTTCCCCGCCACATCCCTGGGCCACCGACCCGCGACTTTGGACCGTGGGATGAAACTGGAGCACCCGGAGGAAACCCACGCATACATGGTTGGGGTGGGGGGGGGTGAATGTGCAAACTCCATAGAGACAGTAACACAAAAAGGCCAGAATTGAACCCGGGTCTCTGGCGTTGAGGCAGAAGTGCTAACCGCTGTGCTGTCCTGAATATAATCTATTTTTTTTTTATACATTTAGAGTACCCAATTATTTTTTCCAATTAAGGGGCAATTTAGCGTAGCCAATCCACCTAACCTGTACATCTTTTGGGTTGTAGGGGCGAAACCCACGCAGACACGGGGAGAATGTGCAAACTCCACACAGACAGTGACCCAGGGCCAGGATTCGAACCCGGGTCCTCAGCGCCGTAGGCAGCAATGCTAACCACTGTGCCACCGTGCTGCCCTCTGAATATAATTTATAATGCACAACTTAAAAAGACAGATGCACCTTTATGCTGAGTTTTCACACCTCTAAACACCTCCACATTGCTTTATAACCAATGAAGTGCTTTTGAAATGCAGTGACTGTTGTCGGAGATGTGAGAGATGATTTGTGCGCAGCATGATGTGTCCACAAACAAATCAAATTAAGACCAGATAATCTGTTTTTGTGGTGTTGGTCAGGGGACCCAACCGCCCCCACGCTCTAATATATAATATATAAGTATTTTCATAACCTCACTTTCCTCAAATATAAATTGCTTGTTTTATTTAAGTATAAGATAATCTGATGTCCTTCTGTAAAATTACACCTTTTTCTTCTTTGAATTAACCACAGTTACTTGTAATGGGGAATTAATAGGATTATTTGATTATATAAGTGGCCCCATTGACTATTATCAACTTCGAGGTTTGGCGAGCATCATTATTCTGTCATTCATCACTTTGCTGTCAATTGGTTGGTCTAATCCATAATTTTCTATCTCTGAAGAGTAGCTGAAGGTAATTGCGGGAGGTAATTGCAATGTTGGATTTGATCCCAGCAGATTGAAAGCAGGAATCTGAAACAGTGCTGGAGTTTTATTTTCTTCAAAAACATATCCTGATTGTGAAGGAGAGCATAAAAGATAGTTGCATTTGCAAGTCAGAAACGGAACATTTTAAAATTATGGGTGGGGTTCTCCTGGGCCGGGGCCAGGCCGGGGAACCTTTGCAACCGGGCCCCGACGCCGGAGCGGAGAATCGGCGCCATTGGTGCTCTGGCCTGGAGGGGGAGGGGGGGGGGGCCTCTGATGGTGCCTGGTCTGCGATCGGGGCCCACCGATCGGCGGGCCGGCCTCTCGCTCCCCGGGCTTATTTTCTTCCGCGTCAGCCCCTGAACTCCCGAGCCATGTTCCGTCGGGGCCGGCGCGTTGAGGGAGGCCACCATGCTTGTGCAGGTTGGCGCCGGCGCCACTGTGCATGCGCGGATCCTGCGGCGCACAGTTCGGGCCGGGATGTGAGGCTGGAGCGGCGTGAACTGCTCCAGCGCCCTGCTGGCCCCCTATAGGGGCCAGAATCGATACTCCTAATGGCTCGTTCACACCGCTGTGAAACGCGACGGCGTTTCCAACGGCGTGGACACTGTCGCCGAATGGGAGAATCCGGCCCTACATTCATTGGTCCCTTATGGACTTTTCGGTACAATTTTTTTAATTCTCTTCATGGGATGAGGGCGTCGCTGGGCCAGCAAGGGGTTTCACTTAGACCATTAGAAGAGAAGATTGTTGGATGAAGTCCGTAAAATATAACTGATACATGGCACTTCGGTAGTCTTCCACGTGCGTTAACACACACGGGTTAATTTATGGTATGAAATTGCCTGCAGTGGAATTGTCATGCCAGTCTTGTCAATCAGTAAGAAGTCTTGTCAATGGCGACAGAGGCAACTGTGAGTGCCTAATTTTGTGTATTGCCAAATCGGAAGACATAATTAAAATGTTGTTTTGTGACTAACTCCCTCCCTCATAGCTGGAGAGATATTTTGTGAACCTACGAGCCAGCCCTGGCACTGTCTTCGGCCAGGAAAGTGCCTTTATTCTTTGGCAGCAACACCATCACCTCAAAAACAATCCCAGGAAAAACATCTTATTCCCTGCCTCAATTGGTCAGCTGTGGTAGCGCAAGCACCTTTTGAGATTAGGATCTGATCTGTTCCAGAAGGGTGGTAATAGGATGGATGTGGAAAGGATTTTTTTTCCTCTTAGTGGAAGAACCTAGAAGTGGAGGTCACTGTTGAAAAGTAAGGGGTTGCCCAGTTAAGACAGAGATGAGGAGAAACATTTTCTCCAAGGGATGTGAATCCTTGGAGCTCTCTTCCTTAATAAGTGGTGGAAGCAGAGTCTTTGAATATTTCTTTTTAACACTTAGTGTATCCAATTCACTTTTTCCAATTAAGGGGCAATTTAGCGTGACCAATCCACCCACCCTGCACATCTTTGGGTTGTGGGGGTGAAACCCACGAAGACATGGGGAGAATGTGCAAACTCCACATGGACGGTGACCCAGAGCCGGGAATGAAACAGGGAACTCGGCGCTGTGAGGAAGTAGTGCTAACCACTGCGCCATTCTGCTGCTCCTTGAATATTTTTAAGGCTGGGGGTAGATAGCTTCCACCCTTTCCTCAACAAAAATCTAAATGGGTGTAGGTGGGAATGTGGAGCTGTGGTTAAAATCAGAGCAGCCATGATCATATTCAATGACTGAGCAGATTCTGGTTCGCGTGTTCACAAGGAAGTTAAGTCCAAGATGACTCCAGAGACTTCCCATCTGGGCTGACACTCGCAATGCAGTACCAAGGGAGTGATACACTGGGATGCGCTGCCTTTTGGATGGGATGTTACAACATCATTCAGCCATATTTTCCTGGAGCCGGCTGTGTGCAAGTTGGCAGCTTCTTATCCTACATTCCAATCGTGACACCACTTCAAAAAAAAAAGTACTATTGGAAAGACGGAGGTTGAGGGGGGACCTGATTGACGCCTACAAAATTGAGAGGTATGGACAGGGTGGACAGCAACAAGCTTTTTCCAAGAGTGGGGGTGTCAATTACAAGGGGTCACGATTTCAAGGTGAGAGGGGGAAAGTTTAAGGGAGATGTGCGTGGAAAGTTTGTTATGCAGAGGGTGGTGGGTACCTGGAACCCTTTGCCAGCGGAGGTGGTAGAGGCGGGCACGATAGCATCATTTAAGAGGCATCTGGACAGACATATGAACGGGCGGAGAACAGAGGGAAGTAGACCTTGGAAAATAGGCAACAGGTTTAGATAAAGGATCTGGATCAGCGCAGGCTGGGAGGGCCGAAGGGCCTGTTCCTGTGCTGTAATTTTCTTTGTTCTTTGAAAAGCATTTCTTGACAGGATGTCTTGAGAATGTGAACAGCTCTCGGGGTAGCAATGCACCCTAAGAGAGTGAGAGCCAATGAGGTTAGGAGCTGCCGCTGGTGACTATGCTGTGATCTGGAGGGGCCATTGAGCCCTGCTGTATAGACTGATTGCACCTAGACCCTGCATATCTCATTGCCAAACTGATTGGTGAATTGATGTTCCTACGCTTCACTCCTCCGGCACGCCCTCCGGTTGGACTACGCTAACTAACATCTATTTATCATGAAACCTCCACATTTCCAATCATTTGCCAGATTTTTTAATGCGGTACAGAAAGGCTTTGTTGCGAGACTTTTTGAGGTCCCATAATGTCCACCTCTTGGAGACTCAGCCCACCCGATGGTGTACTTGAACAAAAACGATACACTGCAGATGCTGGAAACCTGAAATGAAAACAGAAAATGTTGGAAGTACTCATCAGGTCTGATAGCAGCTGTAGGAGAGAAATCTTTCTGCGTGTTGTGTGAGCCTTCTCCAGAACTGAAGAGGGTTAGAAATGTAATGAATTGCATAGCTGGAGAGGGTGGTGGGGCAGAATGGAAAGTCTGTGATAGGACAGAGCGAAGGAGAAATTGACAAAGATGTCATGGACGTGAGACAAAGGGGCTGTGGGACCTGGAGTGTATATAGTGGCAAATCTAGTACTAAATTGTGGGTGGATTGAGGCTGATGAAATTCATGTGCTCTGTGTAGGCCCTTTGATGGTGGGGGTAAACCATGTTTGAATAATCTTTGCACTCCCGTCTCCTTTGTCTCGTTTGAATTAGAATCCAAGCCCTCGCCAAAGTTTGACTTTCCCCACACAAATTCCAAACTGGTGTGACAACTCGCAGTGGAAATAAAATCTATTGGAAATTTTGTTTTATTTTCGCCTGAAGTGTTTAAATCAAATTAATTGGATCTGTGTTAGCCAGGGCAGGAGTTGAGAAATCTGTTCAGGCTGTTTTAGATTATATGTACACTGCCAAACATTTGGGAAAAACAACCAAACATTAATCCAAACTAATGATTAAATCAGCCACTTTCTTTTCAAAGTAGAACTTCTTTCAGCAAAGAGCCTCTAACCTATCTGTTTCCTCATTTGGTCTCCCATGGTTGCCATTTGACGAAGAAGCCATGAGTAAAATGGCATAGACTTGCAAGCAATGTATAACATGGCAATAGATCATGTGGCCCAAGAGATCAGTGCTGGCGTTCATGCTCCACTGGTCTTGCTCGCCCTATATTACCTAACCCCATTACAATATCCTTCAATTCCTTTTTCATCTTGTCTAGCTTCACCTAAAATGGATCTATGCTGTTGTAAAGATGCACTTTCAAAGATTTCATGAGTGAACGCAAAAGGTATTCATTAATAATAATTGTACAGCAGCCGCAGTGACGTCGCCATAGTCCCAGATGACCATAGGCTACTTTCCCCTTTTGAAGGGGAGAGTTGACTGGTGGTGATTTTACCTGAGGGTCACTACACCTCAGGCAAGGGGAAGTTGAGAAGGTGGGGCTTTCATGAATAACCTCAGCCAGTAATGGGAACTGAACCCACACTGTTGGCCTCGCTCCCCAAATGTCGCTGCCCAGGAGTCCCTCTCACCATGGGTTGCTTCCTCACAAATCCTGATTGGTCACCCAGGCCAAGTGACCATTAGTCTGAGATGTTGCCCTTTAAAGGGATAATCGCGACAGCCATCCGCCTCAACTTCTCCTTACGATCGAGTTCCATCTTCAAACTGCACTTTGGACAGCGATGTTTCTCCTGAATTTCTTTAAATCTTTTAGTTATGACGCTTAGTTTTGTGCCCGAGAGAAAAGCTGCGGCCTGATCACTCTTCCCTGTTCCCTGTCAGATATAAACATCTTGGTTCTGGTCTTGTTTTTTTTTGTGCCTTCTTCCGAGCCTTTAGGTTTTCTTTTCTTCAGAGCACTTTGTGAAAAATTCAGACTCCTAATTTTGAGCAACAGCAAGACTGAAGCGAGTGGGTGAGGTTGCAATGTGCAGGTGTAGCTAATGTACAATGCCAATCTTGAACTTGAGAATCTTAAAGGTTTTGGAGGAAGGAAAGACTGAAGGAGATGAGGAAATCCAGGATAATGAGCAGGAGCCGATGATGAAACTGATTTCACCACATTGAAGCGATGTTGAATTTCGTAACTTGGAAGAAACAAGTTGAGAAATTTCAATGGGACAATAGGAGTACTTGGGTGTTCACAATGTAATTCAATGAGCTGATAATTAGTTTGGGAATCCTTCCACTATTCGTGGGTTTGAGTAGGGTGATCATTGCTCGGCACAACATCGAGGGCTGAAGGGCCTGTTCTGTGCTGTACTGTTCTATGTTCTAAGCACAGAGGTGTAAGGAAAATGTTGCCAGAGATGTTGTGGGGGTTCCCGCCTCTACCACCCTTTCAGGCAGTGAGTTCCAGATTTCCAACATCCTCCCATCGCTTCTCAACATCCTGCCTATTGCCTTCAATCTATGCCCCCTGGTTATTGGCCCCTCTGCCGAGGGGAAAAATTCCTTCCCATCCACCACTTCATAATTTTGTGCACCTCAATCAGGTCCCCACTCGGCCTTCTCTGCTCCAAGGAAAACAACCCTGGCCTATCCAGTCTCTTTTGATAGGTGAGATGCTCCAGCCCAGTGAGATGCTCCAGCCCGGTCAACATCCTGGTGAATCTCCTGTGCGCTCTCTCTGGCGCAGTCACTTCCTTCCTACAGTGTAGCGACCAGAAGTGTTCTAGCCGTGGCCCATACCAGCGTTTATACAGCTCCAGCATCATCATCCTCATGTGGGGTTTCGAGAGTGTGAGGAGGAGAAACGCTTCCCATTAATAACCAGAGGGCAGACATTGCAGATGAATAGAACCAGAGGTGAGAAGTGGTGTTGCAATGAGATGTGGGACGGGATTCTCCGGTCCCCCGGCCGTGTATTTCCCAGGGCTGCGCCGTTCGCTGGCGGCGGGATTCTCTACTCCCGCTGCTTGTCAATGGCATTTCCCATTGTAATCACCCCAGGCCGCCGGGAAACTGTAGGCACGGGGGCATTGCTGGCGGGAAAAGTGAATCTCAATGCTGGAAAATCCCGGCCTCGATCTGGAATGCAAGAAGCAGATGAAACAGTGACTATTAAAAAAGCAAGTAGATAAATGTGTGAAGGGGAAAAGGGGAAGAGTAGGGGAACACGACCAATTAGACAACTTTTTCAACCAGCCAGTGCAATGGGCCAAATGGCCTCCTCTTGTGCTGAATCATTACATGTTCTGCAAAGTGCTCAAATCTGAGCACGAATAGAATGGCCCTCGAGGGAATATTCCAGTTTATTTTCAGATGACCGCGTTCTCCGTTCCCCTCATTAGGCCCTGTTCTTTTGGTAAGAAATGAAAGTGGAAGGAGACTGAAAATCAGATAGTGTGGAGGGAAATCACGAATAGCATCTACCCTCTACCTTGGGAGCTAAATGTGCAAGACAGGTTACAGCTTTACAGAGTTAAACATTTACTTAATTTTATTTAGCCAAGAATTGAAGTCACCGTCCCTTTGCCGGCCCTTGTGCGATTTCACCTTCCTAAGGCAATTTCTAATGGCCCGATCAGCCACTTGAACACAGCTTTTCTATTTGGAGAGAGGAAGAAGTGCAGAAGGCTGCACTCCTCATTCACCGTGCAACCCCCTCCCCTTTCCTCCAGAAACATATTGGAATTGTGGGGCATTGAATCAGCCTGCATCAATATTTTAGACTTTCCAAAAGTTCTTGGGGAACAGCACTCCCCTCCCTTCTAAGACTGCTTATTGGCTGGCCAAGGTCCAAGAACCAGTAAACAGAAAGAACTTGCATTTCTACAGCACCTTTCATGACCTCTGAATGTCCCACAGAGCACTTAAGCATGCTCCAAGTACTTTTGAAGCGTAATTTCGAGAAAGTAACAGCCGGCTTGTGCACAGCAAGCTCCCACAAAGAGCAATTAGGTCATGACCAGTTAATCTGATTTCGCGATGCCTATCATTTGGCACCCACCTCGGGTCAGTGAATCATTTTTGATTGCTCAGTTACAGCCTGGACTTTCTGTTCCAAGTCTCTGGCATGGGACTTGAACCCATAACCTCGTGATGCAGCAGCAAGCGCGCTGCCAACTGAACCACCGTTGACACCAGTGCAGGTTAGGTGGTAGGTTTCCTGACAAACAGCAGCGAGAAAAGACTGCAGTTCAATTTTCCTGTTTTACTTTTTGATATCACACCAAAATAGTAACTGGCTGGAGTTAATTGAGGAAGGGAAAGGATCACTCAGCCCGACAGTCCATGTTCTAAATATCCTAGATAATATGCATTTCAAATGCAAAAACACTTATAAGTTTGCATTGTACTAAAACATGGTTTTGTTGTGATACGGTTTTATTTTGTGGCTATTTTCTATCATGCTGCCACTTTTGTACTCTAGACTCCTTTTCACTGAAAGATTTGGTTTGCTGATCAGATAAGCGGCTTCCTGTTTTGCTCATTGTACCCACAGTCAGGACTAGCAACAAAGCCTTGTTCACGTTTGAAATCTTTTGATATTGACACTTACAGACACCACACCTTTTCAATATTAAAATTTGTTAATGTGGTTTCAGAACTGTAACGTTTAATTTTGATTATGCACTCACTCTTAAATTTGTGATTTGCACCTGAAAAGACATCAAGCATTTTTTTTTTAACTGATTTTTAAAAAATATATAAATGGGTTGCTCATGCTTTTCTAAGCCCTGTCCCAGAGGGTAGGCAGTTGACCTGTTACTCTTAACTCAGCCAATGCTGTTCTTTCAGTGAAGAAAGTTAACCATTGACCTATCTGATGTACTGATATTTTCTGTCGGTGGGTGACAGGCTGGCACAGTTTACATTTTTACAATAGCGTAGATTTAAATGGAGTTTACAGCACAGAAATAGACCAATCGGACCGACTGGTCAGTGTTCTTCTCTGGCTTCTCAACGTAGCGTTGCACATTCTTCCTCTTCAAATAACAGGCTAATTCCATTTTTAATGTCCTGATTAAACCTGCCTCCATCACACTCTCGGGCAGTGCATTCCAAACCTTAAAAATTAGTTGTGTGAAAACATATTTTCTCATGTTGCTTTTGTGTTTCTGCAATTTAAAAAAAATCTATGCCTTCCCGTTCTAGATCCGTTCATGAGTGGGAATAGTTTCTCCCCCTCTACTCCGCCCAGACTGTGTTTGATTCTGGACATCTTTATCGATTCTCCCCTCTGCCTTTACTAAGCTAAACAGTCCTAATTTCTCCATCTGCCTTCATAACTGAAGGTTCTCATCCCCGGAACCATTCTTATGAATCTTTTCTGCTCTCTCCAATGCCTTTACAACTTCCAAAAAGTGCGACACACGCAACTGGACACATTACTCCAGTTCAGGCTGAACTAGCGTAGAATCATAGAATTTACAGTGCAAAAGGAGGCCATTCGGCCCTTCGAGTCTGCACCAGCCCTTGGAAAGGGCACCCGACCTAAGCCCACTCCTCCTCCCCCCCTATCCCCGTGACCCAGTAACCCCACCCAACACTAAGGGCAATTTTGGACACTAAGGGCAATTTATCATGGCCAATCCACCCAACCTGCACATCTTTGGACTGTGGGAGGAAACCGAAGCACCCGGAGGAAACCCACGCACACACGGGGAGAACGTGCAGACTCCGCACAGACAGTGATCTAAGCCGGGAATCTAACCTGGGACCCTGAAGCTGTGAAGCAATTGTGCTAACCACTGTGCTACTGTGCTGCCCATTTAAAAAAAAAAATATTTCTATTTGCTACAAGCCCTCCAAAGGAGACCTGCAGTTTCTAAATGCTACACTCTGTGATACTCGCTGCCACTCTTGAGCATCTCATACAGGTTCAACGTAACCTCCTTGATTTATACTCTGTACCCCTATCAATACAGTCTAGAATACCTAATCCTTTCAAATTATACCCTTTATATTGTCTCTCCATGTTCTTCGTACCAAAATGAATCATTGCACGTTTCTCATTTGTCCTTTTGAAGTTCTAAGCCATCCTCCTCACTAGTCACAATGCTCCCACGTTTCATACCATCCGCAAATTTTGAAATTGTGCCCAGTACACCAAGATCTATATATCAAAAAGCAAGGGTCCCAACACTGGCCCTCTGGGGAACTCTACTACAGGCATTCCTCCAGCCCAAAAAGCATCCACTCTAATACAATAAAAATAATCTTTATTATTGTCACAAGTAGGCTTACATCAGCACTAAAATGAAGTTATTATGAAAATCTCCTTGTTGCCACACTCCAGCGCCTGTTCAGGTACACGGAGGGTGAATTCAGAATGTCCAATTCGCCTAACAAGCACGTATTTCGGGACTTGTGGGAGGAAACCGCAGCACCCGGAGGAAACCCACGCAGACACGGGGAGAACATTCATAGAACATAGAACAGTACAGCACAGAACAGGCCCTTCGGCCCTCGATGTTGTGCCGAGCAATGATCACCCTACTCAAACCCACGTATCCACCCTATACCCGTAACCCAACAACCCCCCAACCTTAATTTTAGGACACTACGGGCAATTTAGCATGGCCAATCCACCTAACCCGCACATCTTTGGACTGTGGGAGGAAACCGGGGCACCCGGAGGAAACCCACGCACACACGGGGAGGACGTGCAGACTCCGCACAGACCGTGACCCAGCCGGGAACCGAACCTGGGACCCTGGAGCTGTGAAGCATTTATGCTAACCACCATGCTACCGTGCTGCCCCAAACACCAAACTCCACCAAACTGTGTGTCAAACTCCACACAGAGTGTGATCCATACCAGGAATCGAACCCTGGCTTTGTGAAGCAACAGTGCTAACCTGTGTGGGGATGGGGGTGTCCTCCCACAGGTGGATTGGCCATGCTAAATTGCCCCTAAGTGTCCAACGGGTTAGGTGGGGTTGCGGGGATGAGGCGAGAGAGTGGGCCTAGGTAGGGTGCTCTTTCAGAGGGTCGATGGGCAGAATGGTCACTTCCTGCACTGCAGGGCTTCTATGAAGCGGCACTTAGGGAGTTTTAAAACTATTTTTGGTGTAATGAAAGATTATATATAACCTGGTTGTAAAAAGACATTGGGCGCATTTTAACTAATTTAACAAAGCCCGAGCATGTTTAGTTGCGTGTTTCCCGGTGCTCGCAGCGCTGAGAAACGCAACGCTGTTAAATATCGCTCAGGTTAGGTCGGGGCCTCAGCGGGGAAAACGAGGCCCAGGCTGCACATTGCCCTGTTTTCTGAGGGCCTCCACTCGCCGGAACTCCTCAGTGTAGCGAGAGATCAGGGCACTATTTTTAAATTGCGTTCTGATCTCCGGTGCCCCCGGCACGACCTCTGACCCCCCCCCCCCCCCCCCCCCCCAAACGCCACCAAGCCCCAACTCACTATGTGGGGGTCCTCAGCCCCCCTCCCAAGCATCCGCGGATGGCAATCCCCCCCCCCCCCCCCCCCCCCCGGGCCAATCGCCACCACGTGAAAAATGCCAGCTTGGCAGTGTCAACCTGGTGCCCTGGCAATGCCCCTTCCAGCTGGCAGTGCAAGGGCACCACCCTGCCCAAATGGCAGGCAGCTGGGGCCTCTGATCCCTTGGGAGACCCCCTCCACTCGTGCCGTTCCGTCTGGTTCCTGTTTGTGGAGACCAGTACTGAACGGCGCTCGCTTGAAGTCTCCGAGGCGAGGGGGACCGATCCCAACACCTCGGGTGCCTCAGGAAACTGCATATTGCAGTGAGATTGGTGTTAGATCTCACGAGGTGTTGCAAGCTGGGTAGATCCCGGGGGCGGTGTCTCCTGGCTTCTATTGGCCACATTGCACTGCTGCTTTTTGGGCACAGCAGGCCATTCCATCGCGCCCAATGAGTTCAAAATTTAGTAATCTGAAATCAATCCAATGGCACCGCTAATCCTGATCCAGCAAAGGTTAGGGGGTGTGATTCTCCAATCCCGCGGCAGAGTGTCCACGCCGTCGTACACGCTGTCGCGTTTTATGACGGCGTGCACGGGCCACTCCCACGACTAATTCTCACCCCTACAGGAGGCCAGCACAGCGCTGGAGCGGTTCACGCCGCTCCAGCTGCAGATCCCGGTACGAACTGTGCACCCCGGGGTCTACGCATGCGCAGTTGCTCCCGCGCGCTTGCGCAGTGGCCTCCTTCAACGCGCCGGCCCCGACGTAACATGGGGCAGGACTGCAGGGGCCGGTGCGTAGGAAAGGAGGCCCCCAGCCACAGAGGCCGGTCCGCCGATCGGTGGGACCTGATCGCGGGCCAGACCACATCGGAGGCCCACTCCAGGGCCGGACCCCCCTTCTCCTCTCTTTCTCCCCCCTCCCCCCCCCAAAGGCCGCCACCCGACCTTACATGCCGAGGTCCCGCCGGCCCAGAGCAGGTTAGAACGGTGCCGGCAGGACTCGACTCTTTACTTACGGCCGTCGGCCGTTCGGCCCATCCAGGCCGGAGAATTGGTGGGCCGGCCGAGTAGAGCGACCCACGGCAGGCGCCGCACCAGCTACGCAGGTGCCAATGGCGCCGATTGTCCGCTCTGCGGAGAATGGCGTGCCGGCGTTGGGGCGGCGTGGCGAGATTCGAGCGGCCTGCCAGCGATTCTCCGACCCGAGTGAGGAAATTGCACAACTGATGTACTTTTTACTCCTTTCCCAGCCTTGTCCATTTTTTACGGAAGAGTCATATTAGAGTCATATAGGGCAGCATGGTAGCATTGCGGATAGCACAATTGCTTCACAGCTCCAGGGTCCCAGGTTCAATTCCCCGCTGGGTCACTGTCTGTGCAAACCCCGTGTGTGTGCATGGGTTTCCTCCGGGTGCTCCGATTTCCTCCCACAGTCCAAAGATGTGCAGATTAGGTGGATTGGCCATGATAAATTGCCCTTAGAGTTGGGTGGGGTTACTGGGTTATGGGGATAGGGTGGAGGTGTTGACTTTGGGTAGGGTGCTCTTTCCAAGAGCCGGTCCAGACTCGATGGGCCGAATGGCCTCCTTCTGCACTATAAATTCTGTGAATTTAGACTTTAAACATTAACTCTGTTTCTCTCTCACAGATGCTGCAAACGTGTTAATTTTTTAGAACATTTCTTCTTAATGACATTAAGGAATATCTGAGATGGACTTTTAAGTCTAATTATGGTTTAGTAGAAATAAGGCCTTGGGGTACATTTACTGCCTTCTAATTATTTTAAATGATTAGAGTCCATGATTGTTTCCAGCCATAGCTCACTTGGTAGCACTCTAATGTCTGAGTCAGCAGGTTGCAGGTTCAAGCCCAATTCAATGATTTGAGCACAATTTAGGGTAACACGCAGTGCAGTCTAAGGAATGCTGCATCGGAGGATGTGCTGCCTTTCGGGCAGGAGATTGTCTTCAATGCTTTGGATGGGTGCCAAAGGTCCCACGCTGCTATTTTGAAGAGTGGGGGAGGTTCTGCCGAGTTGACTGGCCAATATTTGGCTCTTAATAATTAAAAACAGTTGATTGCATCATTTATTTGAGTGTTGAAGATGGGGTTTGCTGTGTGCAAATTGGTTGCCATGTTTTACAGGAGTGACTTCTGAGGCCTTGAAAGATGCTTTATAAATGCAAACTCATCCTTTCTGAAGGTGTCAATGCAATAGTTTTGCCTGCCAGGACTTGGTTCCCGTGTAGCCTGTAGAGATCAGCTGCAAATTTTGTTCTCTCTATTTGTTTTGTTCCTCTCTTTGTTGAGATTTTCAAATTGAAAATCCGCTTGGGTTGTCATTAAAAGCCAACCAGTGGACATCAACCCATCGTGTCAGCTGCTGTCAAATTTGACGGCAAATGAACAATTTGATTGAGGCGCCAGAACAATATCCAGTTTCGGAAACAAAAATATGCTCTGAAAACATTGTTTTTTCAAAATAAATTTAGAGGGGCAGCACGGTAGCATGGTGGTTAGCATAAATGCTTCACAGCTCCAGGGTCCCAGGTTCGATTCCTGGCTGGGTCACTGTCTGTGCGGAGTCTGCACGTCCTCCCCGTGTGTGCGTGGGTTTCCTCCGGGTGCTCCGGTTTCCTCCCACAAACCAAAGATGTGCGGGTTAGGTGGATTGGCCATGCTAAATTGCCCGTAGTGTCCTAAAAAGTAAGGTTAAGAGGGGGGGTTGTTGGGTTACGGGTATAGGGTGGATACGTGGGTTTGAGTAGGGTGATCATGGCTCGGCACAACATTGAGGGCCGAAGGGCCTGTTCTGTGCTGTACTGTTCTATGTTCTAGTACCCAATTCATTTTTTCTGATTGAGGGGCAATTTAGCGTGGCCAATTCACCTACCCTGCCTGTCTTTGGGGTTGTGAGGGCGAAACCCACGCAGACATGGGGAGAATATGCAAACCCCACACGGACAGTGACCCAGAGCCGGGATTGAACCTGGGACCTCGGTGCTGTGAGGCAGCAGTGCTAACCCACTGTGCCACTGTGTTGCCCACCTGAAAACATTGTTAGTAATTGATGCTTAGGTACATGACTGATGAAGCCTCTTAGTAAACATACTGCAATTTATCTGCCTTGAAGCTGTCAAATGATTTTTCCACGATCATCATCCTCTGTCTTTGACGGATGTGCACAAAAACTTAATTGTGTTTGTTATTTTACAAAAACTTTTTGCCTAAATTGTTGTTTTCTTTCTTGTTCCAGCGGGTGCAAAGGCCTTTGTTTGTGACCAATGCGGAGCGCAGTTCTCTAAGGATGACGCCCTCGAAAGCCATCGTCAGACTCATACCGGTACTTCTATGAAACTTGAAATTTTACCCAAGACTTTATGACTTTCTCCTGATTGTTGAATCTGTCTTTTATTGAAGGAGCATGTCTCACGGGCAAAAGGCCAATCAGAGGACTTGAACTGAGCAGGTCACTCTGCAAGAGCAAAGGAGATATTGGGATAGGCGACCAAAAGCTTGGTCAGAAAGGTTGGTTTTAAGGAGCTTCTTCACGGAAGAGAGTGTGGTAGAGGTGAGGCTTAGGGTGGGAGTGCCAGAGACTAGGCTCTAGGCCACCAATAGTGGAACAGTGAAAATCAGGGATGATGAGAGGCCAGAGTTGGAGGATTGAAGAGAACCCGGAGGGTCAGAGGACTGGAGGAAATTACAAGCAGTTGGAAGGGTGACATCATGGAGGGAGTTTGAGCGTAAGAATGAGAATTTTAAAATGGAGGCATTATTGGACAATTAAACATACTGATTTCCTTCGTAGCATCAGTACGATGAATTTTAGTCTGAATTGCACTGAGAGATCTTGCTTTCATTTCGTTATTTGTAATTGAGGGTAGAGAAAAATACAAGGTGGGCTTGATAATCATTGTTCTTCGGTACAACACGAGTCCATCATTGCTGTTTGATCACAGCTCCGCGTTTGGATTTAGGCACAGGATTGCTTCCTGATTTAGGATTGGAGTTTCTAGTTTAGGCGGAGCAGCAGATTTCTGCTAGAACTTGTGTACTGTCGGCTTTCTGCCACTTCACAATATCATTGGCTGCTCCCACCTGCACTATATCGGGTTCCACGCTCGTTCTGTCTTCATTAATTGGATGGAAATATTTCCACATTAATTTGCTGCGGATTAAGCTAATTGTGTTGTCACAAATCCTGGTGAACCATGTACAATGGAAACACTAGGTCTAATACAGACCATAAGACATTAAGCTATATTACAATTAATGGTTAAAGGGAGATCATAGATCATAGAATTTACAGTGCAGAAGGAGGCCATTCGGCCCATCGAGTCTGCACTGGCTCTTGGAAAGAGCACCCTACCCAAGGTCAACACTTCCACCCTATCCCCATAACTCATTAACCCCACCCAACACTAAGGGCAATTTTTGGACACCTAAGGGCAATTTATCAAGGCCAATCCACCTAACCTGCACATCTTTTGGACTGTGGGAGGAAACCGGAGCACCCGGAGGAAACCCACGTACACACGGGGAGGATGTGCAGACTCCGCACAGACAGTGACCCAAGCCGGAATCGAACCTGGGACCCTGGAGCTGTGAAGCGATTGTGCTATCCACAATGCTACCATGCTGCCCTACAATGCTACCGTGCTGCCCGTGATGAAGTAAGTGTTCAAAAAAAAAAGGTTTTGAGGGAAATGAGAGAAACGTTTTCCACAGAAATGAGTAATTGACAAAAGAACCGGAGAAGAGGCGAGGACAATTTTTTATGTTTAAAAAAAACCCCCTTTATTTGGAAACTATCAAAAAGATTTGGGGATAACCTATGACAATGCCATAATTTCAGTATAATTTTAGAAATATTCTGTGCCAATAATACTTTCATAGCTTGCTTGATTCAAGAAGTAGTGTACTACCAATAGATAGTTTACAAGTCTACCTTTGATTTTACTGAAAAATATTCTTTGGACAGGCAACCTCCTCCCCCTACTTTCTGCTGAGAAAAACATTGAAATATTGAGTTACAAGTGGCTTGTTTGACTCCTGTTAACTGCCAGCAACCTATTTACGTTGGCCAGGAGTGAGTGGGTCAGGGGATTAATGTTGCAAAATGATTCTGCAAAGGTCACAGCTCTTTGTGATGTTAACTCTTCTTCTCCTACCCAACCCCGGACAATGTCAGCTACTCTTTGGGCAGATGACCCTCTTTGTCTTCAAAAATAAAGCAACTGGACTTCCGATCAACCAATGAGCAGCATTGGAAATGTTACTTGTGCATCAACATTCTGGAATTGCACCCCCCCCCACTTGCTAATTGCAGAACAGAAATAGATTTGTGCAGATCATCATGAGCCAGCAGTTACATTGGCTAACTGGTGTCAAGTTCACAAACAGACTTGCAAGCACCGTCAACAAATAACAATGAGCAACATCTTCCAGTGTTTAGCCGCCAGCACCTCGGTAGACTGCCGCTGATCACTGAGGTGGGCATTTGGTTCCCTTTCCATTCCAACACTGTCACATTCTGCCATTTTTGTACATCGCTACGCCAACAACTTACATTTTCATGCCTCCTTTGGAGGTCGTAGGAGAAGCGAAGGCGCTTTGCAGGAGTGTCTGTCAATCAGAGTTTGGCATTGAGCCAGGTAAAACGATATTTGGACAGGTGACCGAAAACTTGGTCAGAGAGGTAGATTTTAATGAAGGTCTTGAAGGAGGAGAGAGGTAGAAAGAATTATGGAGGGAGTTTGGAGGCTTGGGGCCCAGCCAGCTGATGGTACAGCCACCATTGTAAGTCATTAATGTGCAAGAGGTCAAAATGAGACAAGTACAGAGATCTTGTGGGGTTGCCGGGCAGGAGGGGTGGAAGGTCCATTGAGGGATGTGAAAATGAGGAGCAGAATTTTTAAATTGAGGTTTTTGTTTTATAATTTTTAGAGTACCCAAGTCTTTATTTCCCCTAATTAAGTGGCAATTTGACATGGCCAATCAACCTACCCTTCTCATCTTTGGGTTGTAGCGGTGAGACCCACGCAGACACAGGGAGAATGTGCAAACTCCACACGGATAATGACCCGGGATCGAAACCGAGACCTCGGCACCATGAGGCAGCAGCGCTAACCACTGCGCCACCGTGCCGCCCTCTTAAAATTGAGGCACTGCTAGATTAGTTTAGCAACTTCTTAAAGCTGTTCTCTTCCGTAAGGTGCATTTCAGTTTGATAGATAGGGGAAAGAGAGGGAAAACATTACAAGAACTTTCAACTAGTATGATGGGAGATGACTTCCATTTATCTGCAATTTCTGGAAAGAATGATTGAAGTGATTATTTGGGTTTCCCACTTTATTGCTGTCTGTGGAGCTGTGTATAAATTCTTCTGTGATTCTGTCTAGACTTTGGCCCCAGATGAGTTTCTATATATATATATATAAAGTAACCACTGTACTAACCTATAAATAGCCTTCTTGACTAGTACATGTTTTGATTCCTTTATTGATGCTTTGTAATAGATAAAATACTGTAATTTAGTTGTACAATTGTGCAGTTGTTCGCAAATGGGTGGAGAAAACTCAACTTTAAATTGCTGTTGAATTCCAAGCAACATCTCCACTCCCCCCCAGAATTAAGTTCATCACCCGATCAAAGCGGATCCAAGTGATGTTTTCGTGAACTGTTTGGTGTGTTTCTGTTGATCATTATTAAATGTATGAGGAAAGGCTGCACGTGGCTCCATTTCTGATGCTCTATTCTATTGAGATGTCTTTCCAATGACTAAGCCACATGGCATTCACCAGCAAATACCGCATAAGAACATACATAAGAACATAAGAACTAGGAGCAGGAGTAGGCCATCTGGCCCCTCGAGCCTGCTCCGCCATTCAATGAGATTATGGCTGATCTTTTGTGGACTCGGCTCCACTTTCCGGCCCGAACACCATAACCCTTAATCCCTTTATTCTTCAAAAAACTATCTATCTTTACCTTAAAAACATTTAAGCATTTATCTGCTTTGCTGTTAGTAGTGTGATGAGTCAACAGGATGAATGATAACTTGCAGTTATCTGATGCCATCAATGACCTCAGAACATCTCAAGGAACTTACCAACCAGCGAAGCACTTTTTGAAATGCAGCCACTATTTTATTGTTGGAAATCCAAGAGCCAAACTGCGCAGCAAGCGCCCAAAAGCAGTGCTGTAATAATGACCAGATCTTTTTTTGCTTTTGGTGATGCTGGTTTATGGACAAATATTGGCCAGGATACTGGAGGTAACACTCTTTCTGCCAATACTGCCGTGGATCTTTTACCTCCAAAATTGTAAACGGAAGAAAAACATTTCTGGACCCACTGGCAATTTTGAAGGCACATCTACAAATGGCCACCAATGTGGAAGAGGCTTCTGCTGCCAAAGAGAGTGGCTGGTTGAATGGATCATTGCAATGTGACAGTATTGGAATTATTCATAATGATACGCACTATCCTCAGTTTATTTCTGAATGTTCCATCGTGATTTGTGTATTTGAGAGTTGTGGTAAAGCTTGCAGGAAACAAAATCCAGCCAACCTTTTTATTTTCTCCCCACAGCTTTTGAGTGCGTTTTGTTGATGGAGAATTCTCCGCTTTCGTTTTAAATCCTTTGACCAAATGTCCAGTTGCTATTCCCGGGCCACGATGAGTCAACAGCTTTTTCCAAAATTATTACAAAAAAAAGTGAATTGACCCAAATCTAGACACAAAAAGCTGCCATCGGTACAAGTGACCGTGACGCTGCCAGATGGCTGTAAACACCCCAGTTGGTTCATGTCCTTTAGGGGAATGAGGCCTGTCACCCCTACCTAGTGTGGTCTTTGCAATTCCAGTTCTCTTGTCGGGGAGATGAGAACTGGGGGTCTTGAAAACCCTGTGAATTTGGGAGAAAAGTCTTCACCCAGAGAACGATTAGAATCTGAAGTTCGCTATCACGTAGGGTGTTTGAGGGGGAAACAAATCACCTTCCCGTCCCACAAGTGCCATCTATAACATGAGATCTAACTATCCAACTACCTCCCCTTGACATACAATGGGGTAATTGTCACTGAATCCCCACCCCCACCGTGATAGCTGCTGCATTCTCTGCAATGTGAGCTCTAACATCACCTGAACCCCCCCTTGAAGTGGCCATTGTAGCATTCCAGTGATATTGATCCAATTAATAACTTTGTTTTGTGCCATCCTGTGCTGAACAAATGCCACATTTATAGGGCAAAATGGGCACCGTGTAAAATGTTGCACCGTACTTGCTAAAATATCCGGCAGATGTTGCGAGTGGTGCCATAACTGGGGCCTATCTTTCTATTCCTCTTTTTTGATTTTGAATTTCTAGACGCCTCTTTGCAACTTTGCCCTCAAAAGCTGAAGAGCTCGAGTTTGTCCTTTGAGATGCAGTTAATCTTAATTAGCTGGTGGCAGCGTGGTAGCACAGTGGTTAGCACTATTGTTTCACAGCTCCAGGGTCTCAGGTTCGATTCCCGCCTTGGGTCACTGTCTGTGCAGATCTGCACGTTCTCCGTGTCTGCGTGGGTTTCCTCTGGGTGCTCCGGTTTCCTCCCGCAAGTCCCGAAATATCTGCTTGTTAGGTGAATTGGACATTCTGAATTCTCCCTCTGTGTACCCGAACAGGTGCCAGAATGTGGTGACTAGGGGCTTTTCACATAAACATTGCAGTGTTAATGTAAGCCTACTTCTGACAATGAAGATTGTTTTTATTATTAATTAAGTAGTTATTACACTTAAAACCGCTCCATCCTTGTAAAGTTAAACAGTCACTCAGACTTACTTGGTGTTTGTTATTGTGCTGCTCCTGTTCTCTCGTATGTTTTGTTGAACAAATGAGAATGTACGTTTAATGTTTTTGACCCTGTGGGACTAAGCATTGCATGGGCAAAGTGTACGCTGCTACTTTCGTATTTGGTTGCAGATGAATACAGAATGTCCAAGCATGCGCCTTCAAATATCAAAGGGGATTTGGATAATGTTTCTGTGATTGTGCCAGGCATGTTACTGGGACAGAACTAGCGAGCAGCAGAAATTTGCTCTAATGTCAAAGGTAACATGACAGAAATGCACTGCATATTTCCTGCCTTTGAGGCATTATTCTGCTCTGATATGAGTGAAAGATGATCATATATTCAACGTTGCATCTGTGCCGACTTGCTGTCAACTTTTTGAATTATAAATTGCTGTAGCCACATTTAGAATGGGAAAGCTGTCTGTGTTAAAGATAACCCCATGATGATTGTGATCGCTTGGAATTTAATTACAGTATAACCAGTTTGCATGGGACTTGGTCTGGAATAAGATGTGGGCAGCAGGATGTTAAGGCAGCCGAGGTCCTAAGCATTGGAGTTCCCCCCTATGCTATCTCATTCTCCCTCTCTCACTCACTCCCTCCCTCCTCCCCCCCCCCCCCCACCCACTTAATCCCCTCCCCACTCATATCTCCCATCCAATTCACCTCCATCTCTCCCACCCACTTCTCCCCACTCTTCCCCACTCCCCTGTCTCTCCCATCCACTGCCCCCTCACTTCTCTCTTTTAGTCTCTCGCTCTCTCTCTTAGTCTCTGTCTCTGTTTCTCACTCTCTCTCTCTCTCGGTGACTCTCTCTCTCTCTGTGACTCTCTCTCTCTCTCACTCTGACTCTCTCTCTCACTCTGACTCTCTCTCTCACTCTGACTCTCTCTCTCTCACTCTGACTCTCTCTCTCTCACTCTGACT
The DNA here is from genome assembly GCF_902713615.1 of Scyliorhinus canicula. Classification (NCBI taxonomy): domain Eukaryota; kingdom Metazoa; phylum Chordata; class Chondrichthyes; order Carcharhiniformes; family Scyliorhinidae; genus Scyliorhinus; species Scyliorhinus canicula. The sequence goes on along the minus strand of NC_052164.1, from coordinate 98,778,923 downwards.
CTCTCTCTCTCACTCTGACTCTCTCTCTGACTCTCTCTTTCTCTCTCTGTGACTCTGACACTCTCTCTCTGTGACTCTGACTCTCTCTGACTCACTCTTTCTCTCTCTGACTCTCTCTCTTTCTGTGACTCTCTCTCTCTCTCTGACTCTGTCTCTCTCTCTCTCCAAACACCCCCACCACCCTCTTCAGGATGTTCCCGAAAATGTCCCTTTTCAACCATGTTTTTAGTTACCTGTCTTAACATTGCTTTCTGTGGCTCTGTATTCCATCTCCCATTGTGATCATGTGAGGCATCTTGGGAAGTTTGATTACATTAACGGCACTAAATAATTGCATGTGGTTATAAATGTAGGAAAATTGGGAAGTGTTCCTGATTTTTATTTTGTGAACAGGTTATTATTTCTGGCTTTGTAAACACAAATTACTGTGGTATAATCACACTTCTGTATTTACTATGAATATCTAGTCATTTTTAATCGAAGGATTTTTCACTTTTTTTGTGAAATATTAGTTTAATAAATAGGTGTTGAGAATGACTGTACAGAATTCAAATGTTTGAGCAGAGCCAATAAACTTTGGCAATGTGAAGATTTTAAAACATACTTTGCAAGCTCCCTTGTTGCTCAGTTTGAAAATGCCCTCCCCTTCCTCCATGCTGCTCTGAGTCAGAATGGTTTGATCTCAGCAAGGCCAGCAGTGCAGGCAACTGGTGTTTATAGGCTAGAGAGAAGGCAAAACCAGCCATGAGTGTAGCATGTTGTAATTGCCGGGCGTTTTGTTCTATTGCCCTCTCTTTTGGGGAGGTGGAAATAAAGTTGAGCAGGTGTTGACCCTATTTCAGCTTACCACAATGGGTAACTGAACGTGCCCAGTATCTGTGGTGGGCAACTGTCTCTCTCTTAGGGTTCAACTCGCAGCGAGATACATAAACCCCTTTGATACTTCACCTACTGGCCTTACCGAGATGTGCACAGGCTGTTGCCTTTTTCATGATTGCCTGCAGTAGAAATTTTTGAAAGTGACCTTTTTTTCTCTCTCTCACTCTGGCACATTGTCAGATGTCACCCCAGCGGGATAATGGTCATAAAAATCCTCAATGGCATTTTTCTGTCACCACATGAGCATTTGTGAATTACAGGCTTCCATTTGTTATAGGATCTTAGCTGCATTTGATTCAGATATCTGTTGTGACGTGTGGAAAGAGGATGTTGTGGCTTTCCTACAAAATTCTGAAGGAAGGGGGGGGGGGGGGGGGGGAGGTGATATTTTCTTTCCTCTTTGGCTTTCTTTTTTCAAAAGCACGGGACGTTTTTGTCAAATTGAAGAGAGCGGTGTTCCAGGAAATTTGAAATATGTTCAGGGGCATGTGCAGTGCCAAATGCCCGAGTGCCCAATTGTACAAGTTAAACAATGTTGGTGGTGCGTTCTGTTTTGACACTTTGGAAAATGACAGCGAGGGCATAGGGTTAAGGAGGAAAAGAAATGTTTAAATGGAGAAAGATTCAAAATGGATCTTGCCCTGATTGACAGAATCTAATCCACAAAATATTTATCGCTGGTGCTGTTCATGGAAAGGTCACTTTGGATATTTACTAGAATGCCCATGCATCAGATGTTCCTCTAGAATTGTGTAAAATAGAATCTGTGTAACAGTTGACATCCATATTTCTGAATGACTGGATTCTTAACTTTTTAAATTTTAATCCATCTCCCCCATTTTCTCCCATCATTCAGGAAGGTGCAGATTTGCATTAAGGTACAGTTAACTTCCACACCCAACACCCTCTTGTATTTCACCCTAATGGCAGCTTTCATGAACGTAGGGGTGTCATAAAGCTGCACCAGTGTGATGGATCACAGCCAAGTGTTTGTGGGGGCAACCAAGAGTCATCAACCCAAGGGGGCATTTCTCTTTGTAGCTTAGGAGTGCTTTGGCCAATTGTAATGTCGCGACTGTTACCCTGACTAAGCTCAATGACTTGGCACAGACTATAGATGGAGCTGGACTTTTCTGCTGTGTATTGTTAAGCCCCATACCAGACAGTGTAGTCAACAGCTTGAGAACATTTGATGGATACAATATTATCAAAACAATAAAGAAAAATGAGAAAGGATAATTGGAGGTGAGAGATGAGAAGCCACAAGAGACCCAGGAGTTTCTTCGGTGAGGCAGGGTGAAGAACATGATCTCTGCCTACTTTCAGTGCTGGAGTTCAAAAGATGTTTAAGACGTATGAAATACTGAAGAGGATATGGAGGCACTGGAGAATGTGAAAAAGTGGGTGTCACAAGAATACATCAGCCTTTCCTAATGGGTGTAAACTAATGGGCTCGGACTCTGTCTCCAGAAAAGAGACGGCGGAGGGTGTTAATTGTATACAGTAAAGTTAAGGCTATAGAGTTGCAAGGCATTCATTAGATTATTGCTTGAGCACAAATAACGAGACACTGCCTGGCACTACTGGTGGGTTGGATAGTTGGGTGCACTACATTTTGTAGTGTTTCATTTCATGAATACATCTAAAACGAAGTAAAGATTAACTTTGGGACCCCCTCGGCAAACTGGCTGTCAAAACTTTAACAGAGAGGGTGGCCTGATAAAGGTCTTTTACGATTATAGGGTAGATGTAGAGAAGATGTTTCTAATTGTGGGGGAGAGTAGAACAGAACTATGGCCCATAACTGTGAGATAATCATGGCAGCGCGGTAGCACAGTGGTTAGCACTGTTGCTTTACAGTGCCAGGGTTACAGGTTCGATTCCCAACTTGGATCATTATATGGAGTCTGCACGTTCTCCCCATGTCTGTGGGTTTCCTCCGGGTGCTCCGGTTTCCTCCCACAAGTCCCGGAGGACGTGCTTGTGAGGTGAATTGGACATTCTGAATTCTCCCTCTGTGTACCCGAACAGGCGCCGGAATGTGGTGATTGGGGGATTTTCACAGTAACTTCATTGCAGTGTTAATGTAAGCCTACTTGCGACGTTAAGAAAGATTATTATTATTAATCAGGAGAAACTTCTTTACCCACAGGGTGGTTAGAATGTAAAACAGAGAGTAGTTGAGGGTTTAATGACTTAGATACATTTAAGGGAAAGCTGAATGAACACGAGTAAGAAAGGAATAGAAGGATGTGCGAGAAAAGCAGGTTGAAGTAGGCTCTTGTGGAGCATAAACATAGAGGTTTTTCAGTCCAATTGGTCTATCTAATTGTATGTAAAAGTGACTTCCCATGCAGATAGGAGGATCAGTAATCAAGTCCTGGGTGATTTATAGCGAGGTTCATGGGGAAAGAAGAATTTGGGAATCTTATTATGGTGGTGTTTCGAATACCTGATTCCAAAATGATAGCATTGGCAATCGGGGGAAGAGAAGAGATAAGATCAATAAAACAAGAATTACTGCGGCAAATTAGAATAATAATTAGCGCAGGTCCCTTAGGATCTGGCTCAAAACATTAAAGTGATTTTAATTATGACATGTATTTCTTTTATAGCAAAGGTCAGGACTATCAAGCACTAATGCATTCCGAGATAGTTACAGCTAATCAAAGGGTAACTACCATTTATGTTTAATGGAATACGTTAGGTTGGTAAATGTTAACATTTAATTCCTTTAATTGAAAGTTTCAGCATTTTAATATAATTACTGGAGATCAAACAAGCTCAGTTTAAACATAAAATGGAACAAGATAGATTTTGAAAAGAGCCTGTTGGAAATTCTAAGGGGTATAAGAAGTTTATGACATAAAATTATTTGATGAACAGATTTTATTTCATCTACACTCTCAAATGTTTAATCCAAGTAATTTTTTTCTCCGACTTGAGGTATGGCATGAGCAATGACATGATTGTATCTCTAAGTACTTTCTCTTTCGATCATCGGCTGTTAATATTCTTCATTTTAGATGAATCGTTACAATTCATTGCCCCTCTCCCCAGCCTAAGGCCAGTGGTCCCGGTAGCATTGACCAGGTCACTGCTCTGACTGTGATTAGGTGACTAGTCAGCACCAATCAGGGATCAAAACTGGAGGAGTCCGTCAGTTTGCATCTCGAGTTGGTGGGACAGGGCGATAATGAACCGAGCTATTCGTTAAACTTCCTTGCACCGTAACTTGCATCATCAAAAATGTACCCTCTGTGCAACATTCAAAAGCAGCATCGTCAAACTAGCCCAGCTACAAGCTGCCTGGTGTTGACAGTGTTATTAACAGACTGGGCCGATGCTGAGGTGTAATGAATATCTTCATGTAATGGGTTTTGTACCAATATACATACAGTCATCAATAAATGTTATCCCTTTAAATTGTTAACAAAATACTGTTGTCCTCCATCTCTAACGTTGGTGTATCGACCACAAGACGGACTGCACCCTGCAGGTGTAAGATCATTATCATTGTAAACAGTGGAAGTACAGATTGACTTGCCCGTTAGTGGCAATGTTGGGTTTCAGGCAGCGCAGGTGATACTTTTTGTATGTTATTGTGTTTGTCATTTTAAAATTTCTACATGCGAGCCTGTGTCTTTAGAATGAATACACACCAGGAACAGTATGTACCACACAGCAGATCGAAGGGGTGTTATAAAACTGCTTACCATTTGCTTTGTTTGCTGAGATTCTGAACAGTATGTGCTGGAATCAATTTTAACTCTGACTTCAGATTGACTTCGCCAGATCAGACCATGAAACGTAGCAGCCAATGTAGGCCATTCGGCCCATCGAGTCTGCTCCGCTATTCAATGAAGTCATGACTGATCTTATTTGGTAATCCTCAACTCCATTTTCCCGCCTTGGAGAAGGGGGGGGGGGGGGAAGAGGGAGAAAGAGAGACCCTCCCATAGTGCGTTCGAGCTGGGGGGGGTGGGAGGTAGGGGATCATTTTGGGGGCTTCTGAGATTGATCTCTCGCTACACTGGGGAATTCCGGCGGGCTGAGCTCCGTACTGTACAAGACGGGGCTATGTGCAGCCTCCGCCGTGCATTCCCTGTTCAGGCCCCTCATTTAACGTGAGCCAATAGCCATGTGCTTCCTGGCACTGCGAGCACCGGGAAACACGTGGCTAAACGTGCTCACTCGGGGACTTTGTTCCATTTTGGGGAGATTGCGTCCATTAACTTTTGTTTCTCTCTCCAGAAATGCAACCAGGCTTGTTGTGTATTTTAATATCTCCACATGTGGTTTAGTCAGTGTTGCATTTTGTTTGAGAACGCTCCTGTAAAGTGCTGTGAGATGTTTTTCTATGTTAAAGGCACTCTTTATATATGCAAATTGTTATTGTAGGAATCTGTATAAGGTGTTGAGTGCTCTTCTCCTCTGCCAGGATTCACAAGATGCAATTCACATGAACCTGGTATTGGAGATATTCTAGTTGATAGATATAACTGGAAACACCTTGAAAACACTCCTACCATCTCTCAAATCGGCATTGTCATCAATCTTTAAATGACCTTGTAAAATGCATTTTATAAACCAAATGACTGTACAGAATAGATAATTAACATAGATAGAAACGTAAAAAATAGGTGCAAGAGTTGGCCATTCGGCCCCCTCGAGCCTGCTACAACATTTAATAAAGTCATGCTGATCCTCTATCTCAACCTCATGCCCTCTGCATTCTCCCCGTGTGCTCTCCTCCTGCTCGCGCGCTGCCCCCGCGCTCTCCCCGTGCCCCTGCGCTCTCCCCGTGCACCTTGACACATTTAGGTGTCTTGAATTCCGGTTTACATTCAGAAAACTGATTGATGCACATACCATTCATAGTGTTTTACAGACTAGAGGCGATCTCACTGACTTCTGATGTTTACGCTTTGTGTTTTCAAGATGAGATATTTCCATGTGGAATTAAATGATATTGAATTTCGAGTGCTGAACAAACCATTCTGCCCATCTTCGCAATGCCAATGGTTATGCTGTACATGCACCAACCCCCACCTCCGCCCTTCTTTATCTATCCCAATCAGCACATGATTCTATTCCTTCCCCTCCGCGTTCCTCACAAATGAATTCATGCGGTTCAGGATTGGCTAATTTAGTCGTAGTACTCTCACTTCTCAATCTTTCAATTCTGGGTTTAAGTTCCACTGGGGTTTGAACAAGATCGATACTCTATTTGCAGTACTGATGGGAGAGCTGCACTGTTGGAGGTGTCTTCTTTCAGATTCAATATTGAATTGTGGCCCCAGCTCTTGGTTGGGTGGATGTAAAAGACCCCGTGGTACTATCTCTGAGATGAGCAGGGGTATTACTCCTATTATGCTGGCCAATATTCATCCCTTAACCATGATGATGAGTTTATCTGGTCATTATTACATTGATGTTTGTGGGAGTTTAATGGGCATATATGAGATGTTACATTTCTTGCATTACAACAATGACTGCACTTCAAAGACTATTTCATTGGCTGTAATATGCTTTGAGACATCTGATGGTCATGAATAGTATGATAGAAATGCGAGTAATTCTTTATGTATCTCAATACTGCTTGTGGTAGGAAATGCCATGTTCTAACCAAACTCTTCATCGGATTTATTAGTAACTACCAAATAATAATGGCCCCAAGTTATGGTCTGCCCCACAATTGGTAACTTCTTCTGTAAATTAACGATATCAAACCCTTCATAATGTTATAGACCGCATCAAGTCACCCCTAAGCCTTCTCTTTAGAGAACAGAGCCCTAGCTTATTCAATTTTTCCTGATATTTATTGGGCTGGTTCTCCGTTTCAGCGGCGAAGTGCCGACTCGAAGAGAATTTGCGGGCGTTTTACGACGGCAAAATCGGCACCGAACCCTCACTGACTCTGGGACAGGTGAGGGGCTACCAGCGGCACCAGGTGAAACTCCCGGGTCCCATGGCAAAATCGGCTGGAGAATGGCCAGGTTCCTGGCTGTGAATGTGCACGGCGATGACCTGCAGCGGCCGCGCTGTTACAACATGTCGTCGACCGTGCGTGTACCCCACTCGCCATCCGCGACCCCAGAGGCCATCCCCTGGCCACCCCCACCAGTCCCCCCAGCCCTCGCGGAAGCCCCCGGCCAGGGTCACGGATCCCGGCCAAGTGTAGCAGTGCTGGATGCAGTCCGCAGCCGTCACACCAGGTTCCCGGCTGCTGAGACTACACATGTCCGCGCGGTCCGAACACAGCCTATCGAGGGCGCAGCATCGCGGGAGTGCTTTCCGATGGATGAGCCATTGCTGTTGCAATGTGCGTGACACGATGACGCCATTACGGAGGGGATACAGCATGGCTGGCCAGCATCCAACCAGAGCCGGCCCCGATGTGGGCGCCGGAGCCCATTCTCCATCGATCACCGATTACGATATCTGTGTCGCACAACGGAGAATCCCACCCCATAATCTCTCAGTCCTGGTATTAATTTCATAATCCCTTTTGTAGTTCCTCCAGCGCTACCATACCCTTTGAGATATTTGCTGATGTCTGGCATGCCAATATAAATACAGAGAGGTATTACTTGAATATGTTATGAAAATTGTTGTAATATATGCACTGGTCATATTGCAGCCAATGATTAGCTATTGATTATAAGGTTGCAAAAATTGTGGCAACATTTATCTTTCATTATGGACATTGTTGTGGATTCTACAGGATATGATCACTGGGATGTTAATGATCAGGAGACTAGTTCAAATTTACCAAGGCAGCTGAGGAATTTTAATTCCCTTGAATAAATCTGGATTTAACGGAAACCATCTAAACACTGGATTGTTGTAAAAACCCATCTGGTTCACTCGTGTCCTTTTGGGGAAATAAATCAGTTGTCCTCGCCCGGTTTAGCCTACATGTGACTCCAGACCCACAGCAAGGGTGGCGGACTCTTTTAACAGTACTCCAGAGTAGCCAGCTGTATCGTAGAGTCACTCACGGCACAGAGGGAGGCTGTTTGGCCCATCAGGCTCATGCTGGCTCCCCTGTCGAGCAATCTAGTCAGTCCAACTCTCCGCTCAATCCCCGTAGCCCTGAAAGTTGATTTCCAAGCGCCCATCCTATTTCTATTTGAAATCATTGATTATGTCCACTGCAGTTCAGATCCCAGCACATAATCTAAGGTGGTATCTCAGTGAGGTGGTGCTGCACAGTTGGTGGTGCCATGTTTTTTTTTAGGTGAGCGGTTAAACTGCCCCCTTTGGGTGAGATCCCATGGCATTTCTCAAAGAGCTTGGAAGAGTTTTCCTCGGTACCCTTGCCAGCACACATCTCCCGACCAATACAGTCAATTGATATTCACTTATTTAATGGGAGCTTTGTGGGAACTTGCTATATGTAAATTAACTGCCATGTTTCCTATATTGCAACAGAAGTCATATTTCAAAACAATGGCCTTTTGGTACTACCTAAGGTTGCGTGGTGTTATATAGATATATTTTCTTTGATAAGCTGGGCGTGTTTCTTTCTGGACCCAAGAACACCTTTTCATCCACAAGTACATGTGGGATTTCTATTAATGGATTCATATTGCTGGAAAGAGGAGGGTATAGCCAAGGCTTTCATCTTCCGCCCATCAGGACAAATGCAAGACTACCAAATTTCAAATGGTCACAATTTCATACTGCAGGAGAAAAAGGGTGCTGATTCATTGGTAAGTCAACTTCGATTGGCCATGGAGAAAGCAACAAGAAACTATCGGCTCCCCAAGTTCCCTGGTAATTCAAAATAGACGCAAGACTTGAGGGAGCCTAAAAAGTTCCCTGTGGCTTTTCCCATGGCAACTCCTTGGCCAATCAAAGTCAGCTTTACAACCAATCCCCTTTTTCTCCTGCAGCATGAATTATTGCGGTCGTTTGAAATTTGGTATTCTTGTATTTGTCCGGATGGGTGCAAGACAAAAAGCTTCGGCAACATGTCTCTCTTTTCAGCAACATTCAGGTTCTGTACTACCAAGCAGCTGATTAATAGATGAAGCATTTCTACAGTGGCTTGAATGTCAGCGTTGATTCTTTTTCGCTGACGGCCTCCCAGCCCTTAAGAGATTAATGGATCTGTCTTTGCTGCTGTTTCTCACATCATCTAAACCTGCCGTTGTCATTGTGTTAATGACTCTTTGGGGCATCTAGCTCAACTTTGTGCTGCCAACTGGGATTGGTTTTATGGTTACACAACATACTGCAAATGCTGGAAATGTGCAAAGAAACCAGGAAACCTTTGCTTCACCCCACCACCCCGCCTCCGCTGAACAATAACTCTGGTTCTTCCTCCACCGATGCTGCCTGACCTGTTGAGCATTCCTAGCAGTTTTCTGTTTTTATTATAATTTTAATGGCTTTTGCCTAATATGTATAAATGAAGGAGATGCATGATTTGCAGCGAGCTGGTATGATTTTGCCAATTGAATGGAGGCGTTCCCTCCTAGCCAAGCTAGGATGTGTTGTGTGATGTGTTGTTTTTCATGTCTGAAGCTCTGATAAGGATCCAGTGCTTCGTTAAGGGGAAAAATGTGATTCTTCTGATTCCAGAATCTGGCACTCTACACTTACTTTAATCCCTTTTTCAGCGTATGATTGAGAAATAGCTGACAGAGAACCTAAAATACAACCTGTTTGTTGGAATTGGGGTCATCACATAGCTATAAACCTCAAACTATTTCCTTCACCTCCTCCGTCATGTATTCCCCTCTTCCTTCTCTAGTCCTGTGCGCTTTTTTTTACCTCCCTAGATCTTCGTTGCAGCGAACCTGAATTTTTTCTCCTTTAACCTCTTCTTACCCCAATCTATGGAGGTTCTAACATCTCCCTAAATCTTTCCTCTCGCCTCCTTCTTCAGACCTCTATAAATCAATATCTCGTCACCAAGGAGCTACACCATTCACCCTGTCTGCTCTTTGATACGATTTTAATCTTTACGTGCCGCACTAGGAATCTTGAACTAAGTTCCTCAATTATCAGGGAAAGGCTGTCATATCTTACATGTGCACGATTGGAGGGACGCTGATCACACTTGGTGTAGGTCTTTCACTAGCAGTAGAAAGCCAACACATAATTCTTCTGAGTGAGAGTTGCTGGAGAAGGCACAGACTCTATTGTGATATCCTAATCTGTCTTGTGCTGAAGTGCAGCTGTTTTGCCGTTTTTCTCCTTGGTTGCATGTGCTGCATTTTGTGAGCGATGGGGAGTGAGGTAGGGTACGTAGTCTGCTCTGAGGGATGAATTGTAACAGGTGGCCTTTTGAATTGGCTTTGAAATTGACCCTCAGCAAGTTAACAAATGGACAAGATAGTAAAATGTTTGAAATTTTTCAATCGTGGAGGTCTGTCTTCCCTGAACATTGAACTGTAATGTGCATCCTATCACCAATTTAATACGATCTTTAAATAAACTGTGCAGGGGGAACGAGGGGTGGTTGGTGTTGGGGGGGGGGAGAAGGGGGGCCAAGCCAGCCATGCCATTGAAGAGGGTATTTATTTTCATCAATTTAGAGTGTCCAATTCATTTTAGTTTCCAATTAAGGGGCAATTTAGCGTGGACAATCCACCTACCCTGCACATCTTTGGGTTGTGGGGGCGAAACCCACGCAAACACGGGGAGAATGTGCAAACTCCACATGGACAGTGACCCAGAGCCGGGATCGAACCTGGGACCTCGGCGCCGTGAGGACAGCAGTGCTAACCACTGCGCCGTCGTGCTGCCCTGAAGAGGGTATTTATTTATATCGCATGGGTGGCTAAATTCATACAGGCATCTCCAGAACCCCATGTGAGCTTTTACTACTTGGTACTTTTGTGAAATCGTGAAGCGTGTGAACAACAGTTAATTTGATAGGTCAGCAGGAATGCTTGGCTTGAATGTGACCAATTGGCATGGCAAACAATGACTTTGATATCTTAATGATTTTGATATGAACCAATGTTGCGATAAACTGATCTTTTTTGACTCTTAATGGCAGTGCATCTGTAGTTCCAAGATCTGCAGTTCCATTCTGAGACCACTAGGTGCTGGGGATTAGATGGTGAGCTCTTGAAACCCCTGCGGCCCACTTGATGAAGCCAAGGTTGCACCTTGCCCTTGGTGCTACTGAATGGAACTATCCAACAGCACTGGGTAATGGGGTTGGAAACAGACCCTCCGGTGCTCAACTCGAGGATTAGTGCAGCTACCAAATAGCCTTCATCTGTACTGAAATTTGACATGAAAAATATCTGGAAAAAACACTTCAGTGCTGAAAGGGTTAAACTTGTGATCCAATTAGTTAAAATATCTCCTTGGTATTTAAAAAAAAACACTTTTTAAAAAAAAAAAAACAATTTTCTGGTGCATAATAACCTGTGTCACCATAATCACTTTAGCAATGGATTCTTGCAAATAATTGCCTATGACCTAGTTGGTATTCCATCAACTTTTGCCTAATGGTTTTTTAAAGCGTCTTTTAATTCAATAATTGAAAAGATAAGCATTGTGTTTGTGCAATGAATACAAACTTTTTGCTAAGTTACAGCAAACCTTCCCTGTAACATCTCTGCTGATCTGACCCTTCCGTCTGATCACAAAGCCTTATCAAATCTTGTTGCCGGGTGTCCCATTGGTGGTTCAGTAACAGGGGAAGCTTGTAACTTATTAACTCTGTCCCTCTGTGATACTTACCAGCCAATAGTTAATGGTTGCAATGGAATTGTCAATATTGGAAAGTGCCTACATGTAAGATCTGCAGCGATGAACTCAGCACTCTTTGTGCCACATCACCTGGCTCCAAGGGGCAGTCAATGGTTTCAATATATTCCCTTTACCACGGTAGCACAGTGGTTAACACCGTTGCTTCACAGCGCCAGGGAACCGGTTCAATTCCCAGCTAGGGTCACTGTGCGGAGTTCTCCTGTGTCTGCGTGGGTTTCCTCCGGGTGCTCCGGTTTCTGTCCACAGTCCAAAGATGTGCGGGTTATGTGGATTGGTCAGGCTAAATTACCCCTTGGTGTCCAAAGGTTAGGTGGGGTTGCGAGGATCGGGTGGAGGTGTGGGCTTTGGTAGGGTGCTCTTTCAGGGGCTGGTATAGACCCGATAGGCCGAATGGCCTCTTTCTGCACTGTAAATTCTACGATTCTATGCTGACGCGGCAATTATTGAATGACTTCTGATACTGATGAGAATAAGGACCCCTCTCCGTTTTAACTAGTGTTTCCACAGTGATTTCCTGCTCTATTTCCTCTTCTTCACACTTTTCTCTCTTGTATTCCAATTGCTCACTTGCATTCCTCTCTGTCTCCTCTCTTTCTCTCTCTCTCTCCCCCTTTCTCTTGCATGCTCCTCTTTCATCTCTCCTCCTCCCTCAGTCAAAGCAAAACAATTTCTGGGCTTTGCCGCCGCACCGTCGTGTGTGGAAGGGATTTGTGGGAATGGAATGTGTTGCTGTGATTCCCCTCCATGGTGGTTGGTTTCTCTGCGTTGTCATCCATTTGATTTTGCTTCAGAAGGTGGCGAGGTCTTGGTCTGTGCCTCACTTTCTCAGTCAGTAAACTCGATTTCAAATTTACAACACGGTAGTTCTCAAATGGAGACCAGACGAATGAGTGAAGTGTTCAATGCCTATCTTAAATGAACAGTCAAAACCTCGCCCTGTTCAACAGCGAATCTTCTTCAGATATATTCTCCAAATGTGATTCCCATTGTGTCCTCACTGAAGCAAAGACTATTGAGAAGATCCACAAAGTGGCAGACTTTCCTCACAGTGAATTTCCTGATCTCTGGTGCGAGGGTGGATAGAGGAATGTTGTGCGCTTGCTTAGAGTCCCACACTAATAGGAGTTGGGGGAGGGGGGCAATGAAGTAGAGAGGAGGGTTTAAAGTCAGCCCACCCCCTCAAGTTGTACAATGACATTGAGGATAAAACTTGGAAGAGGTCCAGTCCTTTCTCACATCTGAAGCAGGATAGGACAGGTTTATCTGATTCATTTTAGAATATGCTTCCTCCACTCTTTCAGGTAGCTCATTCCAACAACAACTAATATTCATATAGCGCTCTTAATCATCGTAAAGTACACCAGATTCTTCACCGGAGAATCATCGAGCAAACATTGACACTTGGAGCCACATGAGATATTATGGCAGATGGTCAAAGGCTTGGGCAAGGAGATGGATTTTTAAGTGCCGAGAGGGAGGAAGAGAGGTGGTGAGGGAATTCCAGTGCTTAGCACCCAGGCAGCTGAAGGCAGTGATGGAGTTACCAAAATTGGTGATGCTCAAAAAGCCAGAAGTGGATGAGGCCTGTACAGAGATGATTCCGGAGATGGGGATGGGTCAGGCCATGGAGGGATTTGAAAACAAAGATGCGCATTTTAAATTTGAGATGTTGTTCGATTGGGTTCCAATGTAGATCAGCGAACATGGGTGATGGGTGAACAGGAGTTGGGGAAAGTTGGGATACTGGCAGATCGCACCAACTCATTGTGTTCTTGAAATAAATCCTCATCTGCTTCCTACATTCCCATACCAGTCATCTTGAATTCCTGGTTACAGTCCCCCAGTAGAGCCAGTTTAGAACATAGAACATTACAGCGTAGTACAGGCCCTTCAGCCCTCGATGTTGCGCCGACCTGTGAAACCACTCTAAAGCCCATCTACACTATGCCCTTATCATCCATATGTTTATCCAATGACCATTTGAATGCGTTTAGTGTTGGCGAGACCACTACTGTTGCAGGCAGGGCATTCCACACCCTTACTACTCTCTGAGTAAAGAACCCACCTCTGACATCTGTCCTATATCTATCTCCCCTCAATTTAAAGCTATGTCCTCTCGTGCTAGCCATCACCATCCGAGGAAAAAGGCTCTCACTGTCCACCCTATCTAATCCTCTGACCATCTTGTATGCCTCAATTAAGTCACCTCTTTACCTTCTCTCTAACGAAAACAGCCTCAAGTCCCTCAGCCTTTCCTCGTAAGATTTTCCCTCCATACTAGGCAACATCCTGGTAAATCTACTCTGCACCCTTACCAATGCTTCCACATCCTTCCTATAATGCAGCGACCAGAATTGCACGAAATACTCCAAATGCGGCCGCACCAGAGTTTTGTACAGCTGCAACATGACCTCATGGCTCCGAAACTCAATCCCTCTACCAATAAAAGCTAACACACCGTACGCCTTCTTAACAACTCTATCAACCTGGGTGGCAACTTTCGGGGATCTGTGTACATGGACACCGAGGTCTTCCTGTTACTCCTTCCAAAATGAATCACCTCACATTTTTCTGCATTAAACATATATTTGCCATCTCTCAGCCCAGCTCTGCAGCTTATCTATGTCTTTCTGTAACCTGCAACATCCTTCTGCACTGTCCACAACTCCACCGACTTTAGTGTCATCTGCAAATTTACTCACCCATCCTTCTACGCCCTCCTCCAGGTCATTTATAAAAATAACAACAGCAGTGGCCCCAAAACAGATCCTTGTGGTACACTACTAGTAACTGAACTCCAGACTGAACATTTCCCATCAACCACCACCCTCTGTCTTCTTACAGCGAGCCAATTTCTGATCCAAACTGCTAAATCACCCTGAATCCCATGCCTCCGTATTTTCTGCAATAGCCTACCGTGGGGAACCTTATCAAATGCTTTACTGAAATCCATATACACCACATTAACTGCTTTACCCTCGCGCACCTGTTTGGTCACCTTCTCAATAAGGTTTGTGAGGCACGACCTACCCTTCACAAAACCGTTTTGACTATCCCTAATCAAATTATTCCTTTCTAGATGATTATAAATCCTATCTCTTATAAACCTTTCCAAGACTTTGCCCACAACAGAAGTAAGGCTCACTGGTCTATAGTTACCGGGGTTGTCTCTACTCCCCTCCTTGAACAAGGGGACAACATTTGCTATCCTCCAGTCTTCTGGCACTATTCCTGTAGACAATGACGACATAAGATCAAAGCCAAAGGCTCAGCAATCTCCTTCCTAGCTTCCCAGAGAATCCTAGAATAAATCCCATCCGGCCCGTGGGAATTAACTATTTTCACACTTTCCAGAATTGCTAACACCTCCTCCTTATGAACCTCAAGCCCTTCTAGTCTAGTAGCCTGTATCTCAGTATTCTCCTCGACAACATTGAAAATGAAAATCGCTTATTGTCACAAGTAGGCTCCAAAGGCTTCAAATGAAGTTACTGTGAAAAGCCCCTAGTCGCCACATTCCAGTGCCTGTTCGAGGAGGCTGGTACGGAAATTGAACCGTGCTGCTGGCCTCCCTTGGTCTGCTTTAAAAGGCAGCAATTTAGCCCAGTGTGCTAAACCAGCCCCTTGTCGTTTTCCTGTGTGAATACTGACGAAGAATATTCATTTAGCACCTCTCCTATCTCTTCTGACTCCACTCACAACTTCCCACTACTGTCCTTGACTGGCCCAACTCTTACCCTCGTCATTCTTTTATTCTTGACATACCTATAGAAAGCTAGAAAGCTTTAGGGTTATCCTTGATCCTACCTGCCAAAGACTTCTCATGTCCCCTCCTGGCTCTTCTTAGCTCTCTCTTTAGGTCCTTCCGAGCTAACTTGTAACTCTCGAGCGCCCTAACTGAACCTTTACTTAAGTCTCCTTCTTCCTCTTGACAAGTGATTCAACTACTTTAGTAAATGATAGTTCCCTCGCTCGACCACTTCCTCCCTGCCTGACAGGTACATACTTATCAAGGACACGCAGTAGCTGTTCCTTGAGCGAGCTCCACATTTCAGTTGTGCCCATCTCCTGCAGTTTCCTTCCCCATCCTATGCATCCTAAGTCTTGCCTCATTGCATCATAATTGCCTTTCCCCCAGCTATAACTCTTGCCCTGCGGTATATACCTATCCCTTTCCATCGCTAAGGTAAACGTAACTGAATTGTGGTCACTATCAGCAAAGTGCTCACCTACCTCCAAATCTAGCACCTGTCCTGGTTCATTACTCAGTACCAAATCCAATGTGGCCTCGCCTCTTGTTGGCCTATCCTACATACTGTGTCCAAATCTATCATAATCCCTCCTAATTTTTAACATCAGCATAGTGTTGGTCAAATCAAGTCAGATGGGCCATGTGACTGACCACTGCTCCTGGTCCTTACAGTCTTAAATCTTCCCTTAACCCCCTCAGCTCCGAGGAGAGCCATCCAGTTTCTTCAGACTCTCCAAATTCGGCAATATGCCAGAATATGTTCTGTGCCTATGAAACTAGGCCCAGTGCTCGTTCCTTCGGGAGAATGGAAGAAATAACCAAATTGAAATGGATGCAAAGGTGACATCTAAACATTCCACCCCTGTCCCTTCACCCACTTTAAGAAGTTAGTGTGTCTTGCAGGAGGTTTTTTTACTCCTTTTACATGCTCCCGTTGACCCAGCTAAAGTGCGACCCTATTAAACGGCAAGTTGGGACCCACGGCAACCACCTGCTCTATTTCCAATAACACACATCCTTTCTGAAGAACCTGAATGAGCTCCTGAAAGTCGAGGAGGTTCTTTCTGCACCTGTGGCAGTCGTGTGGAATCTGTTCCAGCTTTCAGCAAGGTTAGGTGGTAACGGGGGAGCGATACAAAAGATTTATCAAGTTAACATTGTGAAAAGCTTAATGTGCAAATAGCACTTGATATAACTGCCTCTCCTTATCTCTAATTCCTGCCACTACTTGCAATATATAGCAGATAATAACTGATGGGAAAGCCTGTTTATGCACCGCTATGTTATCATTCTTTCACAAGTGAGGCAAACTTATTTTTACAATGCTGGTTTATCTGCTTATGTTTTTTAACGTTCTTCATGAATAACTCTGTACTTTTTGGTATTTTTGCAAACCTCGAGCATCAGCAGGTTTAATGTTTTATTGCAAGGTTGAAGGCTAATAAAATGGGTAGGGTGCTGTTATCGATCTGCAAAGAGGTAACCCTCTGACTTACTGCCTTTTGGTGGGGGAGCTCGCTGAATGCTTCCTTGTACCCTAGCAATGGACCTGCTGTCGAGGTGACCGTTCTACCGCAGGCTCTCTGTTCCTCAGACTTAGGGAATCGTGCTTATTGCCGTTGTTTGTTTCCAGTGCCTGTATCGATCTCTGAATTCTATTCTTTTAATTTATTCGTTCTTGGGGTGTGGGTATTTCTGGCAATGCCAGATTGCACATAATAATGATCTTTATTGTCACAAGTAGGCTTACATTAACACTGCAATGAAGTTACTATGAACAGCCCCTAGTCGCCACACTCCGCCTGTTTGGATACACTGAGGCAGAATTCAGAATGTCCAATTCACCGAACAAGCATGTCTTTCGGGCCTTGTGGGAGGAAACTGGAGGAAACCCACGCAGACACGGGGAGAACATGCAGACTCCGCACAGACAGTGACCAAGCCAGGAATCAAACCTGGGACCCTGTCGCTGTGAAGCAACGGTTCTAACCACTGTGCTACCGTGCCACCCATCCTGAATTGCCTTTGAGAATGTGGTGGTGAGCTGCGGCCTTGACCCCCTGAAGCCCATGCAAGTATATCCACAGTGCAGTTGGGGAGCGGATTTTGTTTTTTTTTTTGACCCAACGACAGTGACGGTATGGCGATTGTATTTCCAAGTCAGGGTGGCGAGCGGCTTGGAGGGGATCATGCAGATGGTGTGTTCCCAAAAGTCTGCTGCTGTTGTCCTCGCTGGTAGAGGTGGTGAGTTTGGAAGGTACTGTGGAATGGGCTTTGCTGAGTTGCTGGAGTATGGCCTGTACATAGAATACATCCAGTCCCAGTCGCTGAACAAGCACATTTACATCACCTTGGGGGGAGGGGGAAGAAGCAAAAAAAATTCAGCCTGTCTTATAAACAGAAAAGTTTTAATGTTATAAAAGGCTATAATTTGCAGTTACAGGACATCTTCCCGCTTTACAGTGAATTAATTTCTGTTCATATGATGTAGTCACGGAAAAGCGGCAACTGATTTCTACACAGCAAGCTCCCACAAACAGCAATGTGATTCTGACCAAATGATCGATCTCTTTTAATGACGCTGATTGAGGAATAAGTATTGGCCCGGAAAGTTTGGACTAAGGCAGTGACTAGACCTCTCAGTTAGGGAGGGGCAAAACCAATCAATTTGGATTGTGGCTGTGACGCACACCAAAGCTGAATAGCCTGCTGCCGCTCACAGCCGACCCTGCGGCTGCCCACGTAAGGTCCCGGAGGAAGAAGTTATATTCAAGAGAAACATGCCCAAATGAGACAGCCAACACCTTCGGGGGAGAAAGCCCACTGGGCACGTGGGGGTGGGGTCGGGTGTGGCGCGTGGGTTGCATTTTACTTTTCGGAAGAAAAAAAAACTGGATTTGCGGCTAAGGATAAAAATGTGTTGGTGCTACACCCCTGCACCAACCTGCCCCCTCGGGCTCTCTCTCCCTGTTTGGAAAAAATGATCCTGATTTTGCACCCGAGAGATTTGCCGCCGCTCTTCCTGAATCTTCACGCGCTCAAAAACCCCAAAACGGGACGGTGCTCTCAACAGGAACTGCACTCTTTTTGTTGTACTTGTTAGGTTTGAGCGTGATGCAGGTATGTGGTTGTTTTGAGATGTGGCACATTTCTCCGAAAGGGGAGGCCGTATCCCTCCTCCCTTGAGGTTTCCTTTTTGTGTCTCAAAAGCTGAAAAGCCAAAAATTTGATCGAGATTTCCTTTTGCAGCTTTCTACCGACCCCACCCCCTCCCTCCCCACCCCTTATCCCACCAAAAACAAAACGCCTCTTCCGAATTCTACTTTTGAGACATTTTGCTTGTTATTGCCACTGCTGCCTGAACACCAAACTTCTCTGTTAATGGGAAGAATTGAATCATCTGCTTAATTGCACCCAGTTTGCTGTCACTAGTGAATGAAAGATACTGCGAGGCAATGTGGCCAAAACAGTGAAGCAGAAATGGATAAGGATGAGCAGCCATTACTCTGCCATGCATTGTTTTATAAGAATAGAATACTATTTCAATAGGGAGCCCTTTCTTTGCAAGTTAGCTTTTGTTATGGTTTCCAGTAACTGGGTTGAGTACAGATAAACCTTCAGAAGTTATCTGAATGTGAGGTGGGGGGAGACACAGACAATGAGGAAGAATTCTCTGTTGATCAATTGTCCGTTAATCGGATGTTTGCTTTAAGTAATTTAAAACAACAGAAAAAAACTGGATGGAACTGTAACTTAATAGTCAGCTCAATCCTGCTGGACGTGGCCTGGTTTGTAGATTTTTTTTTGGGGGGAAAAAAAAGAATCTTCAGGATATCGTCGCCCTCTGGAATGCCGGGGCCTCTTTGGGAATTTGGTGTCCATTTACAGTGCATCTTGTATGGCCGACCGCTAAGCCAAGGGCAGAGGGCTTGGGCCTCCTGGTATGTGATTGATTATGTGGTATTTATGCCATTGAGGACATTTCAGCAGCTCAGGGTCAAGGGGTCATCTCGTGTGTCTTACTGCAAATCCGTTTCCTTTTGTACAGTGAAGACTTCAGTGAACAAAAACAGCTTTTTTTCTCTTCCTTGGGAAAAAGAGTGAGGTGGAGGGGGAGGGGAGGGCTGTGGTGTCAATTCATCCCTTTTTTTTTGACGGAATGCCCTTTAATGTTGAGCTCTTTTCATTCCGAACAGCGGTGAGCCAAGCTTACCTCATCGCACCCTTGATGCAGTGTTGTCCCGTTTAAGGAAGTCTTTGTAAAAGAATTCTCTGCAAGTGTTGTTGTCTGAAGGTTTAAAGTCTTGTGTTGCAAAGCAACGAGAGACAAATTCCCCTTGTGTGCTGCTGATTAGTCAGACCAGGAAGGTGTGAGGAAGTTTGACTGGTTCATAAATGCCAGCATAGATTGGATGGGCCAAATGGCCTGTTTCGTTGTGCTGTACATGCTGTTTCTGTAACTAGCATCTCGGATAATTCTCAATGAAAGGAAGCTTGTTCTGAAACAGGGTGGATGTGAGCTGAGGTAGGAATGAGTGGGGTGAAGAAGATGGTGACTGAAGGTTGAGTTCTAAATTTCAGCTAATTTTTATCTGCTGCGTGATTCGGTTTGCTGCAAAACATTGCTGTCGACGTACGGAAACTAACCGTCTTCATTCTACTTAAACCGTCCAGAGCAAAGCCAGGTTTATGGTTTACATTTGCGGTGATTCCCAATGTACTAGCAGTGCGAAGATTTAACGAGAGTTCAGATGCTGGTGAAAGAGGCCTGCACCCTCATGCCAGATCCCTTTGCGAGGGAGGTGCATCGTGCAGGTCGGAAGTGTAGAATCATAGAGATAACAACAAAGACAACGATGGCCATTCGGCCCATCTGACCCTGTCCCAATTCAGGTCTACATCAATGCTATTCAATTGTATCTCGAACCTTCCAACATTTTTCCTTTTAAATGTTCCCTCCTAAATGTTGTAGAAATGGCTTCAGCAGCAACCTTGGTAATAGCTTCTGCATTTTATTTTCAAGAAGCGATTTAAAAAAACAAATAATAATTTCTTTGAATCATCTTGTGTTCTTACACTAACTTTATGCTCCATCGTTGGTGATTCTCTCGGATCCACTCAAACAGGCTGCTACAGTTTGCAATGCTCTTCAGTGAAAGCAAAGCTCCTGACCAGAATCGCGATTTTAATTTTTGCCCCATTTTTAAAATCTTGCTCTTTTGGCTATTCGGCACATTATGCCTGTGCCAGGTCATTGAATAAGTGATCCAAGTAGTCCCAGTCGCCTGCTCTTTCCTCCATAGCAATCTTTCACCTTCACATACTTAACTGATTCACACATTTGAAGGTTACTATTGGATTTGCTCCTGCCAGACAGCGTGTTCCAGATCAAAACAACACTTGCTGCACACACGGCTTACCCCCTGGTTCTTTAGCCAATTACCTTAAATCTGCCTCCTCTGGTTATTGCCCCTCCTGCCACTGGAGATGGTATCTTGTCATTTACTCTCCCAATACCCTTTAGGATTTTAAACACCCCACTATTAAATCTTCCCTTCAGCTCCTGTGCTGTAGGGAAGCAATCTCCACTCCTCTTGTCCCTGCATCACTTAACAGTTCCAGTAAACCACCACCACCTTAATTTTGGATCCCTGGCATGCAATGCAAACCAGAGGTAACATGTTGGATTTGTTGAGAGGCTATTTTTAACCGGTAGTTTGTTCTGGTGATGAGAGATTAAACATTTTGGGAGCCTTCAGCTCAGAGAGCTGCTTGATAGAGGCTGTTCCTTTTGCCGACAATCAAACCTCGGGTCGGTTCGGGGTGTGTGTGTCTCCAACCTGCTCTCTTATTGTCGCATTGGCTGAGAGTGGCGGTACGATAATGTTTTCTCTTGATTTTTGGTTTTAAGTTCGATTCATGTTCTGCAATATGGGATTTTGCTAAAACGTGACT
Source organism: Scyliorhinus canicula (assembly GCF_902713615.1). Lineage (NCBI taxonomy): Eukaryota > Metazoa > Chordata > Chondrichthyes > Carcharhiniformes > Scyliorhinidae > Scyliorhinus > Scyliorhinus canicula. The sequence goes on along the minus strand of NC_052164.1, from coordinate 98,757,595 downwards.
TGGGGCAGATGTTGAGATTAGTGGTGGGCAAGTTTAACGAATCCATTTGGGCCTGTGCGTGCGTCTGTGTTTCTCTGCGCTCCAATCCAGCCTCAGAATTAACTAAACTGTGGTTTGTTAGGAGCCTGGGGCTGCTCTTGTTATTGAAGTCCATCTGTAAATATGGAAAGGAAAGAATGACAGCTGCCATTTGCCCTGATTTAATTGAAGCAGAGCTGGTGGGGGGGTGGAGAGGGGGGTGCATATCTTGGTAAGTAATTGACACAATGACCGCAAGGTACACGGGTGACAGCAATCTCGACCAGATGTCGCAATTTATGATGCACTTTGTGCAGCTCAGTTTGACCCCAGGGCTCGCAAGCTCTGTCCCTACGCTTTCATTTCCTGAAGATCTGTATAACGGCTGTGGAGTGGTGCTGAAGCACACTAGCACTCGTTTGACAGGGATTGACGGGGAGTGGAGGGAGGGCTGGTGTAGGGATTTGCATATCTTACTCTGAGAATCTAAAAGAGGGCTCTTTGTCTGCTAGCTGTAGATGAACATAATATCACTCAGTATTTCACACACTCTCTTCGAAAAGGGGCCAACTCTTCCTCAGGGTTTCCATAATCCATTTGCTATGTTTTCACACCGGCTTCCACCCCCCTCACCAAAACAAAAGGTGGGTGTGTTTATTAGTAGATGGCCGGTACATTAGATGCAAATGATTATGTGCCCCGAGATGTTTACTTTTTGCATTTGGTGGTAATGTATTGTTTTAGAAAAGTTTTGGGTTTTGCTTTTCCTGCTGTCCAGTGGCACTTCTCTGTTGATTTTTGGGGGGCTATGACTGAAGTACTTATTTCATGAGTCCCCAAGCCTCCTCTCCTTCATGCGTGTCCCAATGGCAAATAGAGTTAAACTGTTCAACACTGGGGGGGGGCTTAACAGTGTGTGACCTGTGCCATCAAGCAGTGGTCGCTAGATAGCAATTGGGAACAGGGACCCAGGTTGGTTCATTTGTTTTTCTTCCCTATCCCTCTTCCCCTCTCTAAACCACAATTCCATGGCCAATTGCAGAGTTACATAAAATTATTCAGAGCTTACAGTATAGAACCAGACCGTAATCCATTTGTGGGCGGCACAGATGCACAGTGGTTGGCACTGTTGCTTCACAGCTCCAGGGTACCAGGTTCGACTTCTGGCTTGGGTCACTGTCTGTGCGGAGTCTGCACGTTCTCCCCGTGTCTGCGTGGGTTTCCTCCGGGTGCTCCGGTTTCCTCCGCAGTCAAAAGATGTGCAGGTTAAGTGGATTGGCCATGATAAATTGCCCTTGGTGTCGAAAAAAAAAAGGTTGGGTTGAGTTACAGGGATAGGGTGAAGGTGTGGGCTTGTGTAGGGTGCTCTTTCCAAGGCCCGGTGCAGACTCAATGGGCCGAATGACCTCCGCTGTAAGTTCTAAAAACAAGTTCTCATTGGCAGTGTTAATGCTCCCCCTGAGCTTCCTCTCTCTCTCTCTCTCTCTCTCTCATCCCTATCAGCATATCCGCCTCTTCTTTCCTCCCTCATGTGTCTCCCCCTGAATGCATTTATGCTATTCACCCCATCCATTCCCTGTGGTAGAGAGTTCCACATTCTCACCACTCCAGCGACGTTCCTCACGAATTCTCAGCTGGATTCATTAGTGACTAATCTTATATTTATGGCCCAGCTTGCTCTTCTGTGCGCATACTGTTTGAGAGGGAATCTGGAAATATTCCTTGTTTCGATTTGAAGTTGATTCAAAATCCGAATGATGGAAATTGATCAAAATGTGGCTGGGGACGGATTTTCGATTTCAAGGTGAAGTTTGATGAGCACGTCCTTGGGAAAATATTGTAACTTATCCCACTTTCCCAATGTGAATGACTGGTGGGAGAGATTCCCTGAAGCTGAATGCTGACTCTGCCAATTATCCCTGGCTTGTAAGAGTTCAAAAGGGATTTTTTTAAACTTTGCCCATGCTCGTTACATTTTTATAGGAGCAAAAGTTTGGAACCTCGCTGAATAGGAGAATCAAGGGTTCAAAGTGAACCTTTGTGTGTGTGTGTGTTGTAATAACAATAACCTTTATTATTGTCACAAGTAGGCTTGCAATACACTGTGAAAAGCTCCTAGTCTCCACTCTGTTCGGGTACATAGAGGGAGAATTCAGAATGTCCAATAGGACGTCTTTCGGGGCTTGGAGGAAACCGATGCGCCCGGAGGAAACCCATGCAGACACGGGGAGATGTGTGTGCGCGTGTGTGTGAGAATAGGCACTGCATTGGCTGTAAAACACTTTGGAATATCTTAAAGTCATAATATAAACAGCAGGGATTATTTGTGGTGGACCAAGACTTTTGTGAAACCCCATGTCTGAATCTTTTGTTCTAAATACTGATGCAGTGGATCAGAAGCAGCAGTTATGATTCTCTCCCCAATATTTCTCCCTATATTCATGTCCCAAAGTGAGACTTTGAGGAAGAAGGCAGTTAAAGAACTCACCTTGTCTGTGTACTAATCTCATTGCTGGGGACTGCACTTAACCACATCTGACACAATTGTCTTACTGTCTCTTACAGATAGCTGTACTTTTGAACAAAGTACTTTGGATGGCAATGACTCATAGATTCCCTATGGCACAGAAGGAGGCCATTTGGCCCACCAGGTCTGCACTGACACTCCGAAAGAGGGCCCCACCTAGGCCCACTCTCTTACCCCATCCCCGTAACCTCACCCAAAGCGCGATTTATCATGGCCAATCCACCTGACCTGTACATCTTTGGACTGTGGGAAGAAACTAGAGCACCCGGAGGAAACCCACGCAAACATGGGGAGAACATGTAAACTCCCCACAGTCACCCAAGTTCGGAATCAATCCGGGGTCCCTGGCACTGAGGGGCAACAGTGCTAGCCACCGCTGCCGCCCCCTATTGTGTGGACAAATGTGAATGTGCAATCATGAATATCTAGTTAGCCTGCAGGAGAAGATGTGATTCTTGAATGAGTGGGTTCTGCTCATGAGGGGTTTCAATTGCAAGGAGTTTACCAAACGAGCTACTTCCTTCTCCTTGAGCCTCTGTCAGGTGACTCAATTCTGCAGCACCATCTAGTGGCGCAGAACAAAACCATCAATTTGCCATTTCACCAGTTCCCAATCTTCGCCATAACATCAGCTACCAAGAGCGCAGGAAGATACCACGGGCTTGATTAGGAGACGAGACAAATCATTCATCCAGGCCGACTGACTTAAGGTGTCGACAGTTGGAACAGTGGAACTGAGCCCCAGTGGGAAGGAGTGCCTTCAGGAAAAGAGAGGGGGGAAAATTGGGGAAGTGAACAAATGAAAAGGGCCCTACAGTATTAATGAGCAGCTGGCGTTTTTTGGAACATGCAATGTTCCTTAAGTGGGTAACCGGATAATCGAAGATCTGCTGTATAACAACCCACTAATCACTCTCTGAGGAGTTCCATAACATTTTCAGCATAAACCATTGAAAATTGTTCAGCCGCAGTCATGGGATCCAAACTGATGATCAGTGCGATGGGTCAGAATGTTAATCTGCATCAGGGGCTTCACTAAATCAGCCACGATCATTGTCAAATATTTCTGGTCAGGAAGGGCTACCGAGGGGACACCAGTTGGGAGTAGAATCCCATATTCGCTGTGTATCGTGAATCTCAAAAGCAAGACTGAACCGAGTCTTGTTTGTGAACATGCTCCTGAACTGGGACCTATAGCCAATTAAGACTGCTATTGTCCATTGCTTTAATTCTCTAGCTGTCACCTATTTCAGCCTTTGTGCCTTTTGCTATAGCTGTCATAGAATCTATAAAAGTTGGCGTTTAAAGAGGGAGCCCTGCCCCTTTGACCCTTTTTTTCAAAAAAAATAAACAATCAAACCTTTGTGCAGTTCTGATTAACTTGAATTGGATTTTCTCTCCAACTTACAGCAGGCAAATGGACCATTCAGCCCAACATGTTTATGCTCCATACTAGCCCCCGTCTCAATCACTCAGTCACTAAATCCTTCTATTATTTTCTCCTCTGTGTGTTTATTCAGCTTAAATACGCCAGTCCTATTTATCTCAAACAACTTCCTGTGGCAGCAAATTCCACAGTCTCACCACCCTCTGGGTAAATACATTTGTCCTGAAGTTCTTATTAGATTCGTAAGTGGTGGTGTCTATTTATGATCTCCCATTTTGTACTGCCTCACAAGTCTGCTAGTAATTTAAAATATCAGTTCAATGTTGATTCTGGGGATTGTTGAGAATTCTGATTTGGAAGATTTGGCTACATTGAAGTGCTGTTGTTGCCTGATGCTATCACGGTACCAGGCGAAAATGGTGTGTGTGTGTGTGTGTGTGTGTGTGTGCCTCAAACCATTTAATTGTTGATGTAAACCATCCATCTATTGATGTCAGTCAGCACCCTCTGTAACTTTAACCAGAACTGTGGAGTACATTTTAACGCAACACGTTATGGTCTGGGATGTATTGCATGAATGGGTAGTGGAAGCCGATTCTGTCATAGCTTTCAAAAGGAAATTTGAAAGGGAAGATTTTGGGGGGGAAAGGGACAAAGGAATGGAAGAGTTGGACAACTCTTCAAAGGGCCAGTCCTGGTATTGTGGGTTGAATGGTCCCTTTCTATGTCACACCATCTTGTGCACGTTATTTTCTGACATTTCTAACACAACTGGCAGCTCTGTGCCTTTGAAGATTGTCTAGATGGGTAGAAGGGCAATCTGAATTATACGGCTGTTTGGAGGTTGATGATGAATACACGGTGTACATTCAAGAATGCAAAAATCATAACGCTGAGCAAGTAGTGAGGTTTAACTCGCTGCTGTCCACAATACTGCCAGTGCGAGCATGTGTGCCAAAACTTACTGCCACCCAACCTGATGGTGAACAAGAGCAACATGGGACTCTTTCGAGGGAAGGAATGTGCCTGTTTCGTGAGAAGCAATGCTAAGTACAGCGCATCAGAACCAAACTTGCTCCATAGACTCAGTAAAGCTGCTGCACCTTCCCTTTCTAAACTAAAACCACAGTTGCCTTTAAATGCAGATCTCCACTCCATATGTCTGAAAGTTAGCAGCAAGTAAAGGATTTGTTTTGGCAACAATTGTAACCATGCAAAAAAAAAAACAACATAAGCACGCACACACACACATATATATATATATTTCATATGCACATACATACATACATACATACTATACACACACACACCTATATGTAATTATACACACAGGGGCTGTTTAACACACTGGGCTAAATCGCACACACGCACACCTCTCTTCTGGGTAAGAGTATGCCATTCTGAGCTAGATGATGCAAACCCGACAATGCAAACCAGACTGCAACTTCTAATCTCAGTGTGGTAGAAATTCTTTCCGCTTAAACATATCGTCCTGCACTTTCCGACGGCTTTGATTTCTGATGTGCAAATCGGAATCATCGAAGTGGACAAACCAGCTGCTGAGTTGAGATGTTATTGGGCAGAGACAAGGAAGTACTGTAACCCAAGCCTTCCTTACACTGCCCAGATGAAAGATCAACAGACTTAAAGGAGGGCTTTGTTGGGTGTCGCTTGGGTTAGCTCTACATAAAAGCCTGGCTGATCCAAGCAACATTCTGATCCCGGTATCCATTCACTCCCATTATGCTGAGGTTCTGCTCCATGTCTGCATTCTCATAGCAAGCTAATCATGTATCTGTCAAGTGTTCACTGGTACTTTTGATGCAAATATGTAGTAGATTATGTACGATCAGTAATTGGACACATGCTTGCTACACCTGTGAGACTTTAACTATGTCTTGCTGGGGGGGGGGGGGGGGGGGGGCACGATAGCACAGTGGTTAGCACTGTAGATTCCTGGCTTGGGTCACTGTCCGTGCGGACTCTGCACGTTCTCCCCGTGTCTGCATGTGTTTCCTCCGGGTGCTCCGGTTTCCTCCCACAGTCCAAAGATGTGCAGGTTAGGTGGATTCGCCATGCTAAATTACCCTTAGTGTCCAAAAAGGTTGGGAGGGGTTACTGGGTTACGGGGATGGGGTGGAGGTTGGGCTTGGATGGGGTGTTCTTTCCAAGGGCCAGTGCAGACTCGATGGGCCGAATGGCCTCCTTCTACACTGTAAATTCTATGATTCTATGAAGGGAATGTAAGTGGATATCAGGCTTCCAAAAGTTTCAGTTTCTGACAGATTTTGAGGCATCACCGATAACTATTTGCTATTTTCAAATAACAAATGAGACTAAATAAAGGACGGCGGCAAGACTGAAAAGGGCAAACCAAAATGACTCTCATTTATACCTTTCAATGTCCTCCGACCATCCAACAGCCAAGGAAGTACTTCTGAAGTATAATCACTGCAGCAAATGTTCACACAGCAAACACTCCCAGAATAACAATGTGATATTCACCAGTTGATCCATTTTGTTGTTCCAGGGCTAAATATTGGCATGAACAGAAGCCCCTGCACCTCTTCAAGGTGCCATGGGTGTTTATATCCACCTGATAGAGCAGACAGGGTCTCGGTTTAACATCCCCTCTGGAAGACTATAACTTTTGACAGCACAGCACTCCCTCGGTACTACATGGGGTTGTCAGCCTAGATTATGTTCTCAAGTCTCTGGTGTGGGACTTGAACCCACAACCTTCCGAGTGAGAAGTGAGTGTGCCACCGATCTCCTTCCTTCACAGAGCCCATGAGGTTTTTCCCTCTGCCTGTTAACGTGATCTCGTCCTGTGCACGATGAGCGCTGTAGGAATGAGGTTTCTTTTTAGGAATTATTTTCAGCTGCGCCTGAAGCTGAGGGGTATCTGATACTTCTGTCAGCACAACACTGGATAGATTTGAGAGGAAAAAATCATTCTTGCAATGTGGCCATCTTTTATTGAGCATCCTTTGCCCTGAGAAGTTATTGGTGAGCAACCTTTTATAGAATTTGATGGGATGGAGAAGCATCTTGCTCAGCCACATCAGAGTGTAGTTAAGGGTCAACCACGTAGGTATAAGACTGGAGTCATGTATAGACTCGGCAAGAATAGCATGCTTCCTTCCTGAAAGAACATTATTGACCCAGGTTGTTTTTAACAGGTGTCCAGTGGCTATGTGGTCACTTTCAGTGATATCCCTTTTTCATATTCACTTTAATGTCAAATTCTCAAATGACTACGGTGGGATTTGAACACCTGTTTCCTGCATGGCTATCTAATGATTAGTGATCGGCGGTGGACAGGAACATTTGGCAGGTGTGCTTAGTTATCCTTTCATGAAACAGGAATACCCCCTTAATAGAAACCGTCTACATTTATCAAAATTACTTTCAGCTTTCGCTTTGTGAGTAAAATTACATTTGTTACCAAACTTTTCATGTTTTCGTGTTGATGCACAAATTTCTTTTGGTACTAAATGACACATGAGGTTTGAACAATTCATTTATCTTTTTACGGTAGTGATTTGCTCTGCTTCCTTTATTAAAGTTGCCTGTGATTCTGGTGAGAGCACTGCTGGTTCACATGTACAACACCATTAATCAGTCTTGAGGTAAGTAGATACTACAGTTCTGATGCACTGGGGCCTGACGGTGCACGGCGTTTTGAGTTGCTCCCGTCTGTGCAGGTTAGAAAGCCTGACGAAATTCCAGAGATGCCTTTGAGAATGAAGTCGGATTTCAGGCCCATTTGTTTTTGGAAGAGGGACTGATTGTTTTCCCTTCCTGTGGTCTGCAGGGACTTGGTGACCTCGTGAAAGGTTTGAATGAGTCGGGCTTTGTTACTAGGACCCTATCTGTACTCGTGAGCTACCGATATGGGTTGCTGACTTTCTGGGTTAGTGTTCGGAATGCGTGTTTGGCGACATTAAGTCAGAAGCATGTAAGCTCACACACCCGGGCTTGTTCAAGAGTCGTAATGATGACTTCAAATCGCTTGGCACACACTCCTCCCCCGGTGGTGTGAGGAACTCTGTATTGGGATGGCAGTGTTAGGGCACAACTAATAGACTTCGTGCTCAGCCTGTCTGGCATCAGAATGACCGAGAGGCCAGAAGCTTCCACCATCAATGGTTTCATCCATTTACAGTGACTACCAGGCCCCAGCCATTTTTAGCAGCCTCGAGTCCTACTTTGCCTTCTCCAGCTCCTTAGAATATGACCGTGTGACTTTGAATCTTTCTGCCACCAAGCACACTGTCGCTATCCTGTTTCCGGTTTAGCGAAAATTGCCAACTCTGGCCTTGTGTCTGCAGTTGGCGACCTCTTTCTTCAAACTGCCCCATACCCTCATTACCACCATTGGTTGCCCAATGTCGGTTCTAGCACCACCATGCCCCTTCCCACAGCCAATCGGAAAGCCAACAGACGCTACCCTACCTGATTGGATAATTCTTGACCATCATTCAAACAGTTTTTTTATCCCATGTTCGATAATATTTGTAATAATAGAAATAAAGGGAAACACTCTCTTGCCCATCTGAACATATTACCTGGGTTTTGATCACAGCAGCGACCTGGAGAATATTCTTCAATTCCTGAAGGATTGAACAAGACTTTCCCTCAGAAGTACAGGAAACCATTTCAGATCAATAAATCACCAGCAGAGGCAGAAGGTGTTTACAGTTTGAAGTCTGCAGCATACAAATCGAGCTCAGCATCTGTCCAAGGTGCTGAAACGCAGCTCTCCAGAATTATTTCAATAACCCAGTTTATTGTCCGTGTTTAATTGGTAACTCTTATTTTCTTTCTTGATTCAATCGCAAGATATCGCTGTTGCCCCTGAAGTGTGTCACTTGAGGCCACTCAGTTTTCCAAAATAAATAGTTCAGTCCATTTTGCCTGCTCTGCCCCGTTTATCAGTGGGAGGGTGCAACTTGATGTGCTTCAGTAACATGAGGAGTGCTTTTACTAGGAGTCTTCAGTAAAAGACCTCCTCAGTATCCTTGCCAATATTTATTCCTCAACCAACATTGTTCAAACCGACTTGGCCATTTCTGCATCGCTGTTTGTGGGAGCTTGCTGTGCATTAATTAGCTACTGTATTGCCCATATCACAAGCAGTGACTGCACCACATGTTTGTGTAGTGCTTTGGGACATTCTGAGGGTCATGAAATGTGCTCTGTAAATGCAAGTCCATAATGTAAAATCTGTGTGGATTGCTGACTGGCTGAAATATATCTTCGGAGCATTAGAAAGTCATCTCGTGATATTAGATACTACAGGATACACATTTTCCTGTGTTATTCCACACATGTGGATCCTTGGTGTTAACCACTGATGGCAGTGGGTTATAACTGTGAATAAACACACATTTTCTGGTCCTTTAGTGGGAGGCAGGATGATTCTTAAAACTTTATTTGCTGATAAACATTTGCTGTATATCTGTTGTCACCGCCCCTCCCCCCCCCCACACATATACACACACTGTTGAATGGCAGCAATGAATAATGGAAGGAGGAGTGAGTGCAGCAGTGGTATCTGAAACTCCAGTCTTTAATTTTAATTGCCTACTTTGGAAGGACAGTCAACTTCAACCACACTCTGGAAACCTGTCTCTCTTGAGTTCTGTTTTAATATTGCAAGCAGCGAACTATGGTAGAGCAGGTTGAAATGCCTCTTCATCAGTTGCTTGCCTCTGTATAGCACCCTAACATAGTAAGCAGTCCCATGGGGCCTTATGAGAGTCTTTTCAAACGCAGTTTGTCACAGCCATGTCCGATGTCCGGACAGGTGATGGGTCACTGAGGTAGGTGTTAATCATAGATTATCATAGAATTTACAGTGCAGAAGGAGGCCATTCGGCCCATCGAGTCTGCACCGGCTCTTGGAAAGAGCACCCTATCCAAGGTCAACACCACCCTATCCCCATAACCCAGTAACCCCACCCAACACTAAGGGCAATTTTAGACTCTAAAGGCAATTTAGCCTGGCCAATCCACCTAACCCGCACATCTTTGGACTGTGGGAGGAAACCGGAGCACCCGGAGGAAACCCACGCATACACGGGGAGGATGTGCAGACTCCTCACAGACAGTGACCCAAGCCGGGAATTGAACCTGGGACCCTGGAGCTGTGAAGCAATTGTGCTATCCACAATGCTACCTTAAGAAACGAGAGGTGGAGAGGTTCACAGATGAATTCCAGAACATCGAGGTCAAGGAGACCGAAGGTATGGTGCAGTATTTTCAAACCTCCAAAGGTTTTGAGCAACCTTTGACTGAATCCTCCCTTCCTCTGCTTTAAGCTGAGCCTTTCCAGCTTCCATAATTGCCATAAGTCCCTGTACCTGATATCATTCCACATCGTCTCCGAGGCCTCGTCACCCTTCCTAAAGTGTGGTGCCCAGACTAGCGAATGCTACTTTTACTGAGGCCCTGCCAATTACTTCTAAATTTTGAACAGAATCCTTCTTGCTTTTTTGGTGTATCATTTTTCTCATCGTTTGGTTGTTGCTCCGTTCTGGTTAAAATGGTTGTCCTCTTTGTAAGCATCGCAAAGTGCAGGTGACTGAAACAATTATTCAGTCGAATGTAAAGGCAATACTGTGGTTTTCAAAGTGGTTTTGTTGCCCTTGTCCTTGAACTTTGGAGCCTGACGGCCTATATAGGGGTGAAGTAAGAAAGGGGAAAAGTCTGACGTGTCTGTTTCTGCCAATCATTGTGGGGAGTCCAGACACCGAAACGGGTAGCCCCAGGTAAGGCCAAGAGATAGGGGAAGGACAGAGGGGTTGAAACAAGGGAGTAGAAACATTCCAGAGATGGGGTACTTTGGCAATGTCCACTTTGCAGATGGTGGAAGAATACGTCAGCTGACTTGCTCTCGCATCACTTGTAAGTTCTAAAGTTGGAGTTAGTAATCTTGACCAGGTGCTCATAGGTTCAAACGTTCTTTTTTAAAATGAACTTTTTCATGCACACACTGCCCCAGTTAAATTGTTTTAATATTCATTCTTGAAATATGAGCCTTTAGTTCTCATCCTGAGATAACCTATGGGTGTTAAAGGCACTATTTAAATATTTACTGAAGATAAGAATACTGGCTTCATAACTTACAGTTACACTAACCCTCCTTTTCTCTTGTGTAAACAGTTACCTGTTGCTTTCTCTGTTGTATCGACAATCATTTCCCTATCTCTAGTTATTGTAAATTTGAGTTGATGTTTTGGTGCTGTGCTCATTATTGCTCAAGTCTGCTTCGAGCTATTACCGTTCCATGATTGGGGAGTTTGACGTTGAAATGGGCACCGAGGCACATTACTGGAATGGCATGAAAAAGTTTTTGTTTGCGAGAGAAATGAAAAGACCCCTGAGGACTATGTTCCTATGACAAATGTAGCAGCCGCTGTAAAATTGCCATGTAGATCAGAAAAATCGCACACACCCTCTCTGGTCCCTGCTTAGCTCTCTTGGTTGAGTGCTGAACCCTCGTTCCATCAGCATTCTTTGTCATTGACTCGTATTGGAAAGTTCCCTCAGCGGGAGAGGACTAGTTTGGTGTTGGCTATGATGATTCCCTATGGTCAGACAGCCCGAGGATAAAAAGGGATTGTGCATGAGGAGCAGCCCCTTCCGCTTAGTGGCTGTGAAATGGTGTTCCAGCGAGAATATTGTGGGAGAGAGTTAAATTCTGAAAAGCCTCTCTGCAATCGGCCAGTTACATCTGAGAAGCTAGGACTGGTGATCGATTGTGTTACCATCTTATTACGTGCTCTTGGTATGATGGGGGCTTATGTTTGTCCATGCAAAGAAAAAATATTTATTTCTATAACACCTTTTGCGACTACCCAGAGCGCTTTACATCCAAGAAAGTACTTTTTGTGAAGTGAAGTCACTGCTGTAATGTCAACCTCTGCAGCCAGATTGTGCATAGCAAGATCCCGCAGACAGGAATATGATATAATGACCAGGTAATCTGTTTTACTGGTGTTCGTTGAGGGCTAGATAGTGGCCAGGATACCGGGGGTGGAGGGGGGGGGGGGGGGGGCTGTACAGCTCCCCTGCTCCTCTGCTCCTCTTGTGCAGTAGGGTCATGGGATCATTCACACCGGCCTCCGTTTAATATCTCATCCATGAAACAACGCCTCAGGCACTGCAGTACTCAGTGAGTTCTGCACCAGAGCCTCAGCCTCGAGCTTTATGCTCAAGGCCTAGAGTGGGTGTTGAACCCATAGCATTCTGGGTTGGTGGTAAGAGTGTCATTGATGTTACATGACATGCAGAGTTCGTGCTCCTGATACAGCGAGGGTAAAATTAAAAACTCACCCTCCAGTATGAAACAACTGTGGACAACAAGATGGAAAGTGTTCCAGTATGGTTTATTAGCTAGATGTGCGATTGTGGTCTCTAAGTGATGTTATGCATCACCTAATTCTGTTGGTGGGTGCAATGGGTCGAGGAACGGGTTAAAACGATAAAATGTACCATCTGTGATTCCTGCTTTTCAAAATCACGTTTCAGGTACTCTGCAATCAATTCGACACTCCGTGATTAAAAGCATTTTGTTTTGAACATTCTCTGCTCTCTGCGGCAAGAAATTGTGACATTGGGCAAAGGTGTCGCTTTAATATTTGAGCTGGCCTTATTTCCAGTTTTTCTTTTTGGTATGAATTTCCCAGGGCACAATCTGGTCACTAATTCCATTTTAATTGCAAGTCACTGGAGCACACTTCAGTGTGAGTAACAAATGGTTTGATTTTGTAGACTTCATCAGACTGCATTTGAAATGCGACATACTAACCCTGCTGGAATGTCAATGAAGCAGTGAAGTAGCTCTCTGCTTACTAATTATCCCTTTTTGCCAGACCACTGTACAAGAGTTTTTCTGATTAAATTGGATTTGTAAGATGGCGAACAGTAAGGTTAGCTTTTCAATCCCCTCCCCCTCCCCATTGCCTCCTTGTTTTCTTATCCCCCCTCTCTTTCATTCTTTCACTTATTCCCTTATGGCCCTTCATTTCTCTTTCTCCTTCATTCTCACCCTTTTCTCTGTGTGTGTGTCTCTCTCTCTCTTCTGTTCACTCTCCGAATGGTTTTTCTTTTACTCTTTTCCTTTATCTCTTTTTTTTTTCTATTTATATTCTCTCTCTCTCCCTCTTTCTTCCCACTTCCTCTGTCCGTGTCCCGTCCCTCTTCCTCCATGTGAGACTGAACCAATCCGATGTTTCTGAAGGTTAGCCTTCCTTGTAAAATGCTCATTTCCACTCTACTTAGGAAGCAGAGGGAAGATGGATCGTAACTAAAAGACGGGGACGTGTCTGACCAGTTCCAAGTTGGATGGCCTTTTTCAATCTCAGTTGAGCCATTTCCAGTTCAGCGAGGGATTGTGGGACCATCTCCTGCTGGCTGTCAGAGATTTGAAATATCTGCCCAAGAAGCTGTGACGTCCATTTATGGCTGACACTGTTTGCAATAAAATATCTGTTTCTTAGTCAGTACCTCCTGTTCAGAAACCAGCAGCAGGATTCTCTCTTCTGGGGACTAAGTCCCCATGCCGGGCGGGAGAATCGGCGCCAACCACACCGGCCCGAAAGTGCGGAATTCTCCTCACTTCCGGGGGCTAGGTGGCCGGAGGTGTTGCCGTCAGTCCAGCCGGAGCGCGGGTCCAGCACTGCGCGAGTTCGCGCATGCACCGAAGGGCCGGCATGATCCCGTGCATGTGCGGAACCGGCAGCATGGTTCTGCACATGTGCAGACCAGCTGGCGTATTTTGGCGCCTGCGCGAACTTGCGCAGTGCTGGACCCGCGCTCCGTCTGGAGTGATGGCAACCCCTCCGGCGTCCGCCTAGCCTACAGGGGTCGGCGCAGAAGGTAACAGGCCCGCCCACAGATCGGTGGGTCCCTATTGCGGACCAGACCCCGGGGTCGGATCCCTCCATGCCTCACACTACTTATTTGCAGTAACTCATTATAATGGATAGCTTTTCAACATAAAGTCCGAAGAATGAAAACACTTCTCTGGATTGCAAGACAAAGGAATACCCAAACTAGGTCTCTTTGGGGTGTATCACAACTGAATTGTGTATCACACCGCCAGGGTCCCAGGTTCGATTCCCGCTTGGGGCACTGTCTGTGCGGAGTCTGCACGTTCTCCCCGTGTCTGCGTAGGTTTCCTCCGGGTGCTCCGGTTTCCTCCCACAAATCCCGAAAGACGCGTTGTTAGGTGAATTGGACATTCTGAATTCTCCCTCGGTGTACCCGAACAGGTGCCGGAGTGTGGAGGCTTGGGACTATTCACAGTAACTTCATTGCAGTGTTAATGTCAGCCTACTTGTGACAATAATAAAGATTATTATTATTGACAGTTTGCCTGCATTGATGCCTTCTGGTGAACACACTTTCAAAGTGTTGAAGCAAATAAAGAACTACCCCCGTTCAGCCCTGGAACAGGAGCGTTTGAATGGGCTTGCTATACCTAATATCAACTATGACATTGCATGAAAGCCAGATTTTCCCTCAATAATTAGTGCATGTAGACAGAAAAAGGCTAGAAAAGTATTTTTAACATTTTAAATATTCAAATGATGTATTTTTTTTTCTGGCGCCCCACTTTGTTTTCATGTATCACCATTTTCTTATTTTGGCTAGCTGCCTCAAAGGCCGGACGTGGCCCAGGCTTCTGCACCTCTCTGAGAGGGTCTGGACATGAGCACGTGTTCACTTTGCAGCAGGGGTTAGGGACATAGAACATAGAACAGTACAGCACAGAACAGGCCCTTCGGCCCTCAATGTTGTGCCGAGCCATGATCACCCTACTCAAACCCACGTATCCACCCTATACCCGTAACCCAACAACCCCCCCCCTAACCTTACTTTTTTATTAGGACACTACGGGCAATTTAGCATGGCCAATCCACCTAACCCGCACATCTTTGGACTGTGGGAGGAAACCGGAGCACCCGGAGGAAACCCACGCACACAGGGGGAGGACGTGCAGACTCCACACAGACAGTGACCCAGCTGGGAATCGAACCTGGGACCCTGGAGCTGTGAAGCATTTATGCTAACCACCATGCTACCCTGCTGCACATGAGCATGTGTTTGTCATAATATACACCAGTATATCATGGTGCAGACACACACTGATGGACACACACAGGGACCAATCAACATGTACAAACACCACAGCCAATCACAGGTTAGAATACACACACTATTAAGGCAGAGGGCACCACGGTTCCCGCTCATTCTGGGTGCTGCCTCTCAGTGTAACAAGAACTCATCCAGCCCAGCACAGACTCTCACCACGTGCTGAGAGAATCAATTGGTTCGGACAAGGCTTAGGTCTCTAATTTAAGTTAGCATCATTTAGACCCACAGTCATCGTGTGTTAGTTAGTTAGAAGTAGTTAATAAAATTGAGTTGAACCTTCATCAGTGTTGGAAGTGTCTGTTCATCTCTCAAGTCTACACTAGCCAACACTTTTCCAGCAGGGGTTAGGGACATGAGCACATGTTCACTTTGCAGCAGGGGTTAGGGACAATATATTCTGATTGCTTAGCCCTTTTTTTTGCCCTTTCGATCACCCCAGTATCTTTAATGATGGAAAGAAATTAGAACACGCCAATGACTATCACAGCACAGAGCAGAGATTAAAATTACGAGTCTTGCTGATACGGATGGGTCAGCTCAAACCAAGCGGTGAATTTGTCAGCTGCAATGTTAAGAAGCGCCCAGCCCAGTTTCAATACCCACGGTCCCAACCCCTCCCAGGCTAAACTCGCTGACTCACTTCACCAGCTCCAAAACGCACACAGCAGTGACATAACCCAGCCATGCGCTTGATGCAGGATAGAGGAAACACATTGTACCTTGGACAGTGCCCACGTAAAACCAGCATGCTTTGGCTGACTGCAGTGATGTGAGGGCACAAGTTGCAATTGAAGCCGTTTACTGGCTCGATTGACTCTTCTAAAGCAGGTGTAAAATAATTTCCCGAGCCTCGTATTGAAAGGGGTGGGTGGGAGCAGGGGGTTTCTTTTCTGTCGGCTAAAAGGACAAAAGCAAACACTGGTTTTGGGCCTCACGGTAGCATGGTGGTTAGCATCAATGCTTCACAGCTCCAGGGTCCCAGGTTCGATTCCCGGCTGGGTCACTGTCTGTGTGGAGTCTGCACGTCCTCCCCGTGTGTGCGTGGGTTTCCTCCGGGTGCTCCGGTTTCCTCCCACAGTCCAAAGATGTGCAGGTTAGGTGGATTGGCCATGCTAAATTGCCCGTAGTGTAAGGTTAATGGGGGATTGTTGGGTTACGGGTATACGGGTTAAGTGGGTTTAAGTAGGGTGATCATTGCTCGGCACAACATCGAGGGCCGAAGGGCCTGTTCTGTGCTGTACTGTTCTATGTTCTATGTTCTATGGTGCATTAATTCTACTTTTGAAAGCTCTGGTGCTGGCATGTACTGTATTCTTATTTATTCACTGCCTTGAGCTAAAAGCAGGGAGAACACATTGTAATGGAAGTATTCTTAACCCCCCCCCCACTGTTTTAAAGGCTTTAATTCCGCAAGTTTGACCTCACTTGCCCTCCAGCCCACTCTCTATCCATGTGGCTGGATCTTTTTAGATTTTAATTTGCCGTGCCACATTCTGCAAAATTAATGGCAGTGGTTTTAGCTTTTATCCGCTGTACAGTACAGGAAGGACCCCTTGGAGATTCCCTTTCTCTAACGTAATGGTTACCGTGGAAATGAATGATGGCTGCTGTAAGGTGCCCATCTTGATGTAAGTGCCAACAATAAAAGCCACTCTCGGTTCTGAATAATTTGCAATCAACTTTTAAGACAAGAGAATCTCTTTCAGGCTTTGTGTAGTTGACATTTAATTATTGTAGGTGGGTCCAGTCTCCCCTTTCTGTAGATTTTCTCTCCCCTAATTCTCCTCCCCCTAAACTGTAATCATTATGAACATATTACCCTGGTTTCATAGAATATATAACCCCAAAGCAGGTATTTTGACATCGGCTAAAGAGGTTTCTCCTGAATTCCTAATTGGATTTAGAGTGACTATTTTATATTTATGACTCCAGGTTTTGGATTCTTTGCCCCTCCCACCACAAGTAGAAACACCTTCTCAATGTCTACTTCATTCATAATTTTTAAAGACCACTATACATCACTCACTCGACCTCTTTTCTAAAGCGAGGAGCCCCATTCTGTTTCCTATCAGCCTTTCCTGATAGCTCTTCAAACATTTCAACTTCATAAATGTGAGACTCTTAATTTGCTAATGAACATTCGGTGGCTTTTCATGAGGTTACCAAACCGCCGCCTCATTTATTTCTTTTTGTTTTAATGAGTCCTTAAATTAAGAGTTGCATTTTTGGCAAATGACGTGCATCCTGGCCAGAATTAGATCTTTTGTACCTGGCATGTGTTTAAAAGCTGTTCTATTTTAGCTAGAGCCATTGAGGCGGCTATAGGTTTTGTGGAATGTTAGATTGCAAGAGATGTGTTTCGAACCTATGTGCATGACAGCAGAATCACCGATGCTTGTCTACACTGTAGTTCGGTCAGCCTGGTAGCTGAGCCCAATTAGCTTCACAAATGAGAGTCCAGCAGTTCGGAGGATTTGTCACGGCCTCGGGCCTTGGTCTCGAACCTTTGTTCTCCTCAACATCCCTGTTAGATGCTATTGTCTTGCCCCCCCCCCCCCCCTCCACAGTGGGTGCTGCTTTCTGCAGATTTATACTGGGCCGGCAGCCTAATGTTGTAGGCCTCTCAGCTGCAGCTGGCTGAGGTGCTAAGGGCCTCGGCTCCCCTGACCTTTCACCTGGTCCTGCTGTCATTTTGAAAGTTACAGACAAGAGAGCTGCATACCTCGTGGGATTACTGCATGCGACTGTTTTTTTTTGGGGGGGGGGGGGGCGTGGTGGTTAGGTACCTCTGAGAGTCCATGTATTCACTGGAAAACACAAAGGCTTGGTTGGAATCTCAGCCGAGCTTATTACCGAGTCAGTATAATGGCTTTGTAACTTTACAGCATAGTCACCCCCAGTCTGCTTAATGGGTCCTTATTCCGTGGTGCATTAAATCTTCCAAAGTTGATTGAAAGGACCATCTTCACTTTTCTTGCTGCTTTATTACTGTTCTGTGCATTATCGAATATCCAAACAGAGCAAAGGACATGGAGCACTCGTGTTCTAAAGGGGTTGGCAAAATGGTACAAGTTTGCCTGCACATGTCAAAACACCTCGGGGACCGAGGCAAAAGCAAGTCCACAGCAAATTCACTACTCAAGATTATTCTGTGACTTCTTTTCTGCATAAATGACACCTTTCAGAAGGGAGTTGGATGATTATCTGAAGAGAAAGCTTTGTCGGGACGATGGGGGAAAAAACAAGAGGCGTGGGGCTAGCTGAGTATCTCTTAGAAATTCGACCGACACTAGATGTCGAACCAGCCTCCATCTGTGCTGTAACTGTGTTATGGTGGCATTTTGTTTTTAAGGCTGGTTGTTTAAGGGGATATCTTACTGCGTTGAATGGAAATGTTTGTTATTTTGCAACGGGAAAATGCCACTCACTGCCTGAAGGCCGTAGTGAAGAAGTTGATGGTGTAAGGGCTGAGGAGACACTCTTGAAATACCAACGGCTGATTCTGAAAATACAAGCAGAAAAAAAAAGTTTTCTTCTTTTGCATGTCGGGAGTTTAGTGCAAAGTTTAACCTCTCACCCCCTCCCTCGGTGAGATGTGAATGTTCCATGTGTGCAGAAAATATGGGACTTTCCTGGGAAAGGGAAGAAGAGTGGGCACTGTAAAGTTCCCACTGTTTTTCAATAAGCAGTGGTGTGACCTTTGATCCATCCAATAGACTATAATAGAAAGAATTGCTTATGAAAGGATTCTGTTTAATCCTGATCGAATCTTTTTAGAAGGTAGAAGAAAACTCCTATTAAAACAAATCTTTCACTCCAACATTAAAACCACCTTCCAAAGAATCAGTATTAATGAAGCTCAGTGTGGGTTGGCTCTGCTCTTTATATAAAACTAGGCATTCTGATTAAATTGGAAAACTGTCTTAATCTTAAACCGGGATAAACATTTTCCAGATATTAGTGGAAAATGATGCCAAGAGGTCCAATGTAGAGATTTGCTAGATTCTCAATATAAATGACTCTGACATGTGCCAAGAAATGTCCCTTCTAGAAAATTAGTTCCTTTAAGATATCTCTCAACCGTTCTGACTTGAACAGCTTTTGCTGTTCTTTACTCAAAACGATCGTGGGACTGCTTGCGTCACTAGCTGGATGCCTGACTCGTGCGGAGTCCTAGAATGGTTGCAGTACAGAGTGAGACGGTGTCATGTTATGGGCTGGGCTTAACCACTTTGGTAAATGGGGTTGCAGTATTTTTGACTCGTTTAGCGTCTGTAAACCTCCCTTTGCCTCTTACAGTGTTCCCTTCACTTACATTTGGAAAATACTCTAGTTGTACTGGTCAATGCTGGCTAAACACTCTGGCTGTGCCCATTCATGATGTGTGGCATGTAGAGAATTCCTTCCTTTAAAGAACAAGTGATATTTCGCTACATTTTGCTTTTTGACTGAAACTCCTTTTACAGAATGTTTTCGATTCAAACACTGATGAGTTGAGGATAGATTCCTCAACAGAACTATATCTCGAGCTGAATCAATGACCTAGGAACGGGCGTGGACCATTTAGCTTCTGTATTTTTCAAAATGACTAAGATGGAGAAAGGTGAACGTTGCAACACGAGAGAGGAAGGAGACTAGAGATTGGCAGTAGACTAGAGATTGGCAGATAGGGTGTTTATCGAGCTTTTCAGCTCTGGAGTGTTGTGTGGGGATATGAAATGCAAGTGCTTTGTTCTGTTGTGTGATGGACATGTCCCTTTAACGGGAGAGATTTGAAAGCTTTGAGGCTCAGCACCACACTGACGCTCCCAGAGCTCCAGCCGTTTATTGTGCGTCTGTCCAGATGGTGTACAGATGCTGTGACAAAACCACCTTGTCCATTTTCTGTCTCTCTTCCCCATAGGACCATGATCATATTATCTTGAAAATATAAACTAATTCAGTCAACCAATAAACTGTAGAAGCAACATAGGTGGAATAAGTTTCAGACAAGTCATGTAAGGTTTTAATTGGTTGAGATGTTTGCTCTGCAAATTTCAGCTGCTAATCCTTCTAACATTTATCCATTATCCCTCAATGGGGGAGGAGTGCGATAGAAGTTATGAAATGAACAAACACAGCCTCTGTACCCAAAGGATTAATTGTGGGATCTTTCCTGCCTCTTCACAATTCTATTCCACCTGTAACGGTGCAATCACCTAAACCACTAGACCAATACAATAGAGATAAATGTTAGAAGGATTAGCAGCTGAATTATCAACTATGTTATGAACATTCCTTCTGTAGCCAACAAGTCCTGCAGAGGGACTTGAACCCAGAGGGGGATTGCCACTCATTGAGGCGCAAGACCTCCACCATGGAAAAGCAATACCAACCAGGGTTGCTGATCCTAATCCTACCTCTGGATCACGACTCCTGATTGTTTTTAGAGTACTGCAATTAGTCCCAGTTTCCTTTATCATAAAAAAAGTATATAGAGGCGCTGAAGAGAATAGAAAAAATATTGATTAGAGCGATAACAGAACGGCAAGATTATACACATCAGGAAAGAGTGAATAAGATGGGTTATTTTCTTTAGCAAAGCAAATACAGAGCATTGACCTGATGGAGGCTTTTAAGATCATGAAGGGCATCCAAGTAGAGAAGATATTTCCACTTATGGGCAAGACCAGAGCTAGGGACTATAAATATACGTCATTAATAAATGCAATAGGGGATTCCGAGGAACCTTCTTTGTCCAGAGAATGTGGAACTCACTACAAAGAATAATCCAACCAAATAGCATAATTTAATTTAAGAAAAAGTCAGATAAACCTAGAGGGAGAAAGAAATTTGAAGCATTTAAGACCAGTGATGGGCTTAAGTAGAGACTAGCGTAGACATGTTGAGGAAGTGATGTGGAGATGCCGGCATGGGCACAGTAAGAAATCTTACACCAGGTTAAATTCCAACAGGTTTATTTGGAATCACTCTTGTTCGGAGCATAGCTCCTTCATCAGGTCAACTTTCACTCGCCTGATGAAGGAGCAGTGCTCCGAAACCTAGTGGTTCCAAATAAACCTGTTGGACATTAACCTGGTGTTGTAAGACTTCTTACTGTTGGAGAAATGGCCTGCTTCTCTGCTATAAATTTGATGTAACACTGTGTAATCACTCGTTAGTGATGACAGCTCCTGATCCCCAGTTATTCACACCTGTATTTGGTGACGGCGAGTTTGGTTTTGCTGTACTTTTCCCCCATGATTAAATAGCTTTCCTAGTCTGTCTTTGTTATGGAGAATGGTTATTTCAGTGACCTCAGAGCTGTACTGTCATTGTGTCAGAAGCAGTTCAGAGAAGGTTTTCGAGACTATTACAGGAATGGGCGGGAGGAAAGGTTGGAGACACCAGGTTGACATCCACTTGAGTTCAGAAGAGTAAGAGGCGACTTGATCGAAACCATTGAGATCCTGAGGTGTATTAGCAGGGTAGATGTGGAGAGAATGTTGGAGAATCTAGAACTAGAGGCGATGAGGAGAAAGTCTTTCTGAGGGTCGGATGTCTCGGAATCCCTCTCCCTTAGGAAACCGAGTCTTCGAATACTTTGCTATAGGTGGATAGATTTGTGATTAACAGCGAGGTGAAAGATTATCGGGGGTCTGAAGGAATATGGGATTGAGGTTGCAAACACATCAGCCATGATCTTATTGAATGGCGGAGGGGCCGAGTGGCCTATTCCACCTCATTCGTATGCTCGTACGCACTTTGGTAGTGAGAGGACAAAAGGAACTATTATTTATACAAAAGCTGAAATAGCATCATTCAATAAAAAACCCAATAAATTTTATACAGTAAAAGGATGACCCAAGAGATATTTTCATTTTAAATGATGTTTTTCCAAAGAGCTTCACCTGTCTCTTAATAAAACAGCGGCTGGACTTCAAAGGTTCTTCAGCATTTTAGGACATACTGTAAAAGGTGCCATATAAATGCACCTTCTTTCTCCCGCTGCCCAACGATCTAAATAATCGCTGGCTTTCAAAGCAGGCCAGCAGCACGGTTCAATTCCCGTACCAGCCTCCCCGGAATGTGGCGACTAGGGGCTTTTCACAGTAACTTCGTTGAAGTCTACTCGTGACAATAAGCGATTTTCATAATCACATTTCTGCAGCAACTGGGCAATTAATGCGCAAATTGAACAAGTTCTTTGTCACGGCAAGCCTAAAGGGGAAGGGAGAGCAATGTAAATTCCCCAGCCATGTTCTGTAGAATCACAACTCTTGCATCTTTGCCTCACCTCCTGAACTTAATGGCCAGTTTGAGCAGTAGTCATGGCAACTTTAACTGTTACTAACCAGTGAAATTGGGCCCATTGTTTTCATTATTTTAATCAAAGCCTCTTATGTATTTTTGTATTGCTTGACAGGTACTGACATGGCAGTTTTCTGCTTGCTCTGCGGGAAACGGTTCCAGACACAGATCGCTTTGCAGCAGCACATGGAGGTGCACGCTGGGGTCCGTACTTACATCTGCAGCGAATGTGACCGAACCTTCCCAAGTCACACAGCACTGAAACGCCATCTCAGGTCGCACACAGGTATGGAGCTCGCGTTGCCTCTTCCTCTGCAGGGTCGGACTAGGGCGGCAACTCCTGTTAAGGCCAGCTCTCCGTTCAACCCAGGATCCTTTGCTGAAGGAGCGAGGTTTGTCAAACAGGACACCATCGAGGTGGGAGTGGGGGCAGAATCACTAACACAAAGCCAGAGGTTAACATGTAAGAGATTAATGATAAAGTGAGGCATTCCAAAGAAAGATGACCTAAGAGAGAGGACTGCATTTATTTTGTGCCAAAACATTAAACTGAAAAACAAAACCGTTTCGATGTAGAGGTGACTTGAATCTTCCATTGTCTTGAAATGCACACCTCTCATTTCAGGTTTATAGCTACAGGGCACTGCCTGAGTGTTTCTAGCATTTTCTGTTTTCATTTTGGATTTCCAACATCACCATTGTTTTGCTGCTGTTTAGAATCTGTTTCTTTACTGGTGTCAGCTGTGGTTCAGCCGGTGTCACACTCCCCTCTTGAGTCCAAAGGTTATGGATTCAAGTCTGACTGCAGAGCCTTGAGCACAGAATCCAGGTTGGCATTCCCAGAACAGCAACCATAGAATCTCCACAATTCAGAAGGTGGCCCATTCAACCTATCAAGTCTGCACCTCTGAAAGAGCACCCTACCTGGGCCAATCCCTGACCTTTATCACCGTAACCCCACCTAACTTGAAGATATTTGGACTGTGGGAGGAAACCCACGCAGACACTGGGAGAATGTGCAAACTCAACACAGCCAGTCGCTCAAAGCTAGAATTGAACCCGGGTCCCTGGTGCTGTGAGGCAGCAGTGCTAACCACTGTGCCACCTTGCTGCCCCCATAAGGGAGTACTGCAGTGTTTGGAGATGCCATTTTTCAGATGAGATGGCAAACTTAGGGTCTCTTTCAGGTAGGCATAAAAAGACTACTAAAAGCAGCAGATGGAGTTTCCTCTGTCTGAATACTATTTAGCTCTCCGCTAAATAGAAATGATCCAATTATTTATCTCCTTGCTGCACTCAAATTGGCTGCTCCATTTCCTACATCACAGCGCTGACAATATTTAAAACAAATTAATTTTGAACCTCAGCTGCCCTTGATAGATTATCCGATGATTACTCAAGAGAGAAGCCACTTGTAGCCATGTTTCTTCAACAAGAACCTTCAGTTCAGATTAGACCAGGAGCCCATTCAGTAACTTGATTGCTATTTTTGTTGCAAGACTGTTTTATATCGAGCAAGTAACACAGTGGTGGATGATGTGACACAAGACTTTAAATAAGTTATTATTTTACATGCATGAGAGAGTCTGCGCTTTAAGCTGCTTGGAGACATTGAAACAAACCAGCGACTAAACACTGAACCAAGTGTCATGAGAATGTCGCTTTAAGAAATGTTTGGCTGCTCATATCACTGCAGTGATGTCAGAGTGTGGGTGGAGCTGGGCTGTCTGTCAGCTTTTTACTTTTTGTTTTAGGCTGTTTGCTGCAGGGTGTGTTTTAGTTTCGTTTTCTGTGTTGGAGCTGAAGCCAGACGGAGCAGGTGTACTGTTGATCTCTCTGCCATGAAAAGACTATCTCTTGATCATTTGGTGAATTCAGAATTATACATGTTCTCAGTAAGAAGTCTTACAACACCAGGTTAAAGTCCAATGTGTTTGTTTCAATTACTAGCTTTCGGAGCGCTGCTCCTTCCTCAGGTGAATCATTTACCTGAGGAAGGAGCAGTGCTCCGAAAGCTCGTGTTTGAAACATACATGTTGGACTTAAAACCTGGTGTTGTAAGGCTTTTTACTGTGCTCACCCTAGTCCAACACCAGCAGCTCCACATCATAAATGTTCTCAGTAGTGAATGTAAACCTAATGTGCTTCTGGTAAAAGGTGTTTCAAGTCTTCTGGGTGTTAAAAGGACAGTGTATGCTTTACTTAGTGTTGTATTCTTTGTGGGTTGTATTTGAATTGATGGTTGCTAAGATGTTCACTATGTTTTAAAAAAGTTAACTTGAGTGCATAGAATAAACATTGTTTTGCTTTAAAAGATACTTTTCCATTTCTGCTGTACCACACCTGTAGAGTGGGCCGTGTGCTCCCCATACCGCAATCTATTAAAAGTTGTGGGTCAGACGAACTCCATGATACACTTTGGGGTTCTCTAAACCCTGGCCCATAACATCAAGTTCCATCTGAAGTGCTGATTGTGATTAAAGTGGCAATTAACTCAATAGAAGTTTAATGTTTCAGTTAAAATCGAAACTATTAATGCAATCTCAGCTAATTCACACTTCACCCCTACAGAATGTGATGGAACTTTCAATCATTTCACATCCACCCTCTCTCTCTCTCTCTGTGATTTAGTCCTTTTGATCTGAGGCTCAAGGGGAGAGTTAATATTTAGGCTGATTCACTTCCTCAGAATGAGGCATAGCATGTCATTCTCCAGGCGAGAGCAGACAGTGGGGAGATTCTAACCTGCTTTACTTTATATCAAACATAAGCACTGGGGCAGCACGGTAGCATGGTGGTTAGCATAAATGCTTCACAGCTCCAGGGTCCCAGGTTCGATTCCCGGCTGGGTCACTGTCTGTGCGGAGTCTGTACGTCCTCCCCGTGTGTGCGTGGGTTTCCTCCGGGTGCTCCGGTTTCCTCCCACAGTCCAAAGATGTGCGGGTTAGGTGGATTGGCCATGCTAAATTGCCCATAGTGTCCTAAAAAGTGAGATTGTTGGGTTACGGGTATAGGGTGGATACATGGGTTTGAGTAGGGTGATCATTGCTCGGCACAACATCGAGGGCCGAAGGGCCTGTTCTGTGCTGTACTGTTCTATGTTCTATGTTAAGCAGGTCTTTCTTACTCTCCATCGTCAACCCACTAATGTGTGGACCCTCGAGTATTCCCCCACACCCCTGGTGAGAACAAGCAACTGCAGCAATTAAGCTTCAAGCCCTTGGCACCCCCATCACCGAGTATTGGTTGTATCTAGTGTTACAACACCCTGGATTAGTACGTGGTTAATTCCAGCCCCACTTGACCCGGAGTCGCAACACAATTGAAATTAACAAATAATTCTTAATCTTTGGTCCTTGGCTGCCCAATAACTACAATCACCAGGTTTCCAAATTTAAACACAATGAAGTTTATTAATAATATAAATAACATGCGCAGACACATATTCTCTCTCGCACACACGCGCACACACACACAAAAGACAGACAAACCGGGAGTGGGGGGGGGTGGAAATAATAAAGTAAAAAGATCAGTGTTTGTTTCAGATGGTTATTTTTAGCACACCCTTCAAGGTAGAAAGATAGAGCAGGTCCTTTCCTCTTGAGTGTCCACGTCTCCAACTAAACTTTCCCTAGCTCTCTGAAAATTATCCCACTCAGGCAGGATCCAATCACCACCTGTTACCAGGCAGAATACGGCCTTTTGGCCAATCATTGGCCACCAGCCAACCCATCGAACCAAGGCCCTTGATCTCTTGGGTGCGTGAGTTCTGCTGTCCAAAGCTTAGAGATTTCTCTTTTATAACTTTTAGTTCCTCACTTCCCCTGCTCGATTTGGATATATGTCCATTAAGTATCCATGGATCAAAATGATAAATGTAAAGAAGGGTATCAACAGCAATGGCCCTTACACTAGCTAGAATATTCCAGAACGAAGACGCATCATTCTGGCTGATAGCTGAAGATGCTCTTTCATCAGCAGTTTGAATATAGTCGACAGGGTCCAAGCTTTCCAACAGGTGCTTGATTTACCTCGCCCTCTCTGCTATTCATTTTATCGTTGATGATGTCTTCCACAACACACCCCAAAGGACAGTCATCTGATTACGTTTGGCCTCTCACCCCTGACAGCCAACCTTTCTCACGGATGTAGGTTGAGAAGCGG
This sequence comes from Scyliorhinus canicula, assembly GCF_902713615.1. Taxonomy (NCBI): domain Eukaryota; kingdom Metazoa; phylum Chordata; class Chondrichthyes; order Carcharhiniformes; family Scyliorhinidae; genus Scyliorhinus; species Scyliorhinus canicula. The sequence continues at coordinate 98,731,040 of NC_052164.1, read as the reverse complement.
TAGATTTAGAACTGAGATGATGAGGAACTAATTCTCGCAGAGGGTGGTGAATTTGTGGAACTCGCTGCCCCACAGTGCGGTGGAATTGGAATCATTAAATGGTCTCAAGAAGGAGATAGATATATATTTCAGGTCTTTTTTTTATGGGTTAAAGGGATATGGAGATTAGGTGAGGAGGTGGATTTGAGACCAGGAAGAGATCAGCCATGATCTGATTGAATGGCAGGGAAGGCTCGAAGGGCTGAATGGCCGACTTCTGCTCCCAATTCCTATGTTTCTCTATTTTATCAATGCAGAAATGGTCAATGTTCCATGATGAAATTTAAATGATAAAATATTAAAACATGCTGCTGTGCAGAGAGACCTGGGTGTGCTAGTGCATGAGTCGCAAAAAGTTGGTTTACAGGTGCAACAGGTGATTAAGGAGGCAAATGGAATTTTTTCCTTCATCGCTAGAGGGATGGAGTTTAAGGCTAGGGAGGTTATGTTGCAATTGTATAAGGTGTTAGTGAGGCCACACCTGGAGTATTGTGTTCAGTTTTGGTCTCCTTACCTGAGATAGGACGTACTGGCACTGGAGGGTGTGCCGAGGAGATTCACTAGGTTAATCCCAGAGCTGAAGGGGTTGGATTACGAGGAGAGGTTGAGTAGACTGGGACTGTACTCGTAATTTAGAAGGATGATGGGGGATTTTATAGAAACATATCAAATTATGAAGGGAATAGATAGGTTAGATGCGGGCAGGTTGTTTCTACTGGCGGGTGAAAGCAGAACTAGGGGACATAGCCTCAAAATAAGGGGAAGTAGATTTAGGACTGAGTTTAGGAGGAACTTCTTCACCCAAAGGGTTGTGAACCTATGGAATTCCCTGCCCAGTGAAGCAGTTGAGGCTCCTTCATTAAATGTTTTTAAGATAAAGATAGATAGTTTTTTGAAGAATAAAGAGATTAAGGGTTATGGTGTTCGGGCCGGAAAGTGGTGCTGAGTCCACAAAAGATCAGCCATGATCTCATTGAATGGTGGAGCAGGCTCGAGGGGCCAGATGGCCTACTCCTGCTCCTAGTTCTTATGTTCTTATGTTCCCCTCAAATTTTAAATATATCTTCCATTATATGTCACCTTCTCCCTATATATTTGCTGCATTGATGAACGTTGCAATCTCTTGTTTGAAATAATTTTCCCCCCATGTCCTCAAAATTGGGATTCCATTTCCCCTTTGTCTTCTCTCTCTCTCTCCCTCTCTCTCTTCCCCCCCCCCCTCTCTATCCCCTTCTCTCTCTCCCCTTCTCTCTATCCCCTTCTCTCTCTCCCCCCTCTCTCTATCCCCTTCTCTCTCTATCCCTTCTCTCTCTATCCCCTTCTCTCTCTATCCCCTTCTCTCTCTATCCCCTTCTCTCTCTATCCCCTTCTCTCTCTATCCCCTTCTCTCTCCCCCTCTCTCTCTATATCCCCTTCTCTCTCCCCCTCTCTCTCTATATCCCCTTCTCTCTCCCCTTCTCTCTCCCCCTCTCTCTCCCCCTCTCTCTCCCCCTCTCTCTCCCCCTCTCTCTCCCCCTCTCTCTCCCCCTCTCTCTCCCCCTCTCTCTCCCCCTCTCTCTCCCCCTCTCTCTCCCCCTCTCTCTCCCCCTCTCTCTCCCCCTCTCTCTCCCCCTCTCTCTCCCCCTCTCTCTCCCCCTCTCTCTCCCCCTCTCTCTCCCCCTCTCTCTCCCCCTCTCTCTCCCCCTCTCTCTCCCCCTCTCTCTCCCCCTCTCTCTCCCCCTCTCTCTCCCCCTCTCTCTCCCCCTCTCTCTCCCCCTCTCTCTCCCCCTCTCTCTCCCCCTCTTCTCTCCCCCTCTTCTCTCCCCCTCTTCTCTCCCCCTCTTCTCTCCCCCTCTTCTCTCCCCCTCTTCTCTCCCCCTCTTCTCTCCCCCTCTTCTCTCCCCCTCTTCTCTCCCCCTCTTCTCTCCCCCTCTTCTCTCCCCCTCTTCTCTCCCCCTCTTCTCTCCCCTCTTCTCTCCCCCTCTTCTCTCCCCCTCTTCTCTCCCCCTCTTCTCTCCCCCTCTTCTCTCCCCCTCTTCTCTCCCCCTCTTCTCTCCCCCTCTTCTCTCCCCCTCTTCTCTCCCCCTCTTCTCTCCCCCTCTTCTCTCCCCCTCTTCTCTCCCCCTCTTCTCTCCCCCTCTTCTCTCCCCCTCTTCTCTCCCCCTCTTCTCTCCCCCTCTTCTCTCCCCCTCTTCTCTCCCCCTCTTCTCTCCCCCTCTTCTCTCCCCCTCTTCTCTCCCCCTCTTCTCTCCCCCTCTTCTCTCCCCCTCTTCTCTCCCCCTCTTCTCTCCCCCTCTTCTCTCCCCCTCTTCTCTCCCCCTCTTCTCTCCCCCTCTTCTCTCCCCCTCTTCTCTCCCCCTCTTCTCTCCCCCTCTTCTCTCCCCCTCTTCTCCCTCTCTCTTTTTGCTATAAATTTAGAGTGCCCAATTATCAACATATTTTTTCCAATAAAGGGGTAATGTCGCCTGGCCAATCAACCTAACCTGCACATCTTTGCATTGTGGGGGTGAGAGACACCCCCCCCCCCCCCCCGCAGACGCTGGGACAACGTACAAACTCCGCACGGACAATGACCCGAGGCCGGGATCGAACCCGGGTCCGAAGCGCAGTGAGGCAGCTGTGCAAACCACTACGTCACCATGCCACCCCTCCCTCTAGTGAAGTTAGTGTCTTGAAAAGAGTTGAGCACCACTTAAGGACTCGCTTGCCCTTCAGGAATTGTAAATACCTCATTCTCCAGCGAAGTAATGAACTTTTATTGAACATTTTGTCCATTTTCTTTCAACACTGCAATTATCTCAGACAAGCAGCAGCACAGTGAGAGGCACTCTCAAAAACCAACCACGTGGAACAAATGACTGCCTTTCTTTTAAATTTGCTCTTGTGCTGTTTTCTTAAACTTTACCTATATCAAAAGCGGTTTTAATTTGGGACGTGATTTCATCATCACACTGACTGCCATGCATATTGTAAAGCCAGGAATTCAGAAATTTGAGATTCGGTGGTATGTGTACTGTGGTGGAAAGCTTAAATCTAATTAATCCAGGGGTTTGCTCCATTGTTAGACAGCAGTCCTGTTCTGTCTCACCGTGTATCTGCACCGTCGGTATGCTGACTTTCCACTTCCTATCGTTATCCAATTCTGTCCCTCCCTTAGCTCGTCTGATCAGTCTTCATTCCATCCATTCTTTTGTTATAATAATCTTTATTCGTCTCACAAGCAGGCTTACATTAACACTGCAATGAAGTGACTGTGAAAAGCCCCTAGTCGCCTCATTCTGGCACCTGTTCGGGTACACAGGGAGAATTCAGAATATCCAAGTTACCTAATAGCACGTCTTTCGGAACTTGTGGGAGGAAACCGGAGCACCCGGAGTAAACCCACGCAGACACGGGGAGAACATGCGGACTCCGCACAGACAGTGACCCAGCGGGGAATCGAACTTGTGACCCTGGCGCTGTGAAGCCATAGTGCTAACCACTATGCTACCGTGTTACCTCCCAACCTGACCAATCAAATGCAATTCTGGGTGGCCTCCCCTCTTCCATCCTGCATTAAGTGCATCCACTCTGCTGCCTAACTCTCACCAGATCCCGCTTCACCCATCACCCCCTGTGCTTACTGACCTGTGAAGGCTCCCGTTAAGGAGTACTCCCAATTTCCAAGTCCGCATCCCTGTTTTCAAATCCCTCCATGGAGTCTCCCCTCCTTATTTATCACCACAACCCTCAGATCTCTACCCTTCTCACATTCTTCCCTCTTGCGCATCTGGAGTTTAATCAACGCTCCATTGGCAGCCTCGCCTTCAGCTGTCTTGGCCTTAAGCTGTGGCATTTCCTCCCTAATCCTCTGCTCCTCTCCCTCCTTTTAAGATGCTCTCTAAAACCGACCTCTTTGACGAAGCTTTTGGTCATCTACCCTGATAACACCTGATGCGGCTCGTGTTGAAATTCCTTTGACACTCCTGTGAAGCACCTTGGGACATTTATCATGTTCTAAGTGTTATTTATGTTATTTATCATGTTATAAAACGCAAACTGTTTTGTATATTCCTTCCTGCACTCTCTCCCCTACCCACCCCCAAGCAGGCAGGAGTAGCACACAGCATAGTTCCACACTTGCTGGTTATTGTGGTCCTTTCTCTTCACACAGCCTTGTGCGTATCGCAGCTGACTGGAGCTGATAAATGGGTCACTTGGCCCAGGCCAGTGTTTCATGTTCCATGTGAGTCACCTCTCCACCTTCCTCACCTCACCTAAGCCTATCAGAATACTCTTCTCTCCCTTTTTTTTAAAAAACCCTCTCATCTTCAATGCAACCGTGCTAGCCGCCCCAACTTCCACATGGTTCCACATTCTGACATCTCTCCGGACAAATAGTTTTCTCCTGAATTTTCTATTGGATTTGAGTGGCAATCTTCATTGTGACAAAGATTATTAATTTATTGTAGGCCTCTTTGCCTTTGGGGCACCCTTCCTTCCGGGACCTGGGGATCTCTGACCTCCCCCTTCCCTGGCATCCTCCCTCCTCTGGAACTTACCTTGAGAGCGACACCGACCGCTCAGCATCCTGAAAATTGTGCCACTGTGATAGAGTGCAGTTTTGATGTCGATGTTCATGGAAGGATATACTCTTGTTGGAGGCAGTACAGCAAAGATTCACTTGAGAGGATTGTTCTGTAATGAGAGGATGAGTAAATTGGAGTTGTGATTTATTCTGTTCAGTGATCTCCATTGAATCATTCGAGATGCTGGCAGATCCTTTACCCTGGTTCATGTATCTAGAACACTAGGGCACAGCATCAGGGGAGGAGGTCAATCATTTAAGTCAGAGATGACAAGAAATGTCTTCACTTAAAGGGTTGTGAATCTTTGGAAATCTCTGGCACAAGAAGGTTGGGGGTGCTCTATTGTTGAATGAATTTAAGGCTGGGTTAGATGGATTTTTGTAACTCAAAATCCAGGGTATATGGAGAGTGGGAAAGAAAGTGAAGTCGAAGATCGGCCGCGATCATATTGAATACAAAGCAGGCTTGATAGTCTACCATTCCTATTTCTTATTCTTATGAAGGTTTTGACACCAACCAACGATGGCGTGATTAAAATGAGTAAGAGACCTCGAAGTTTATAGAGCAAAGGGAGGTTACATTGATGAGGAGGTGAGGCCACATCGGGATATCAAGAGTTTTATAATTGAGGCATTGCTAAACCGGGAGCCAATGTAGGTCCCAGAATGTAGCGGGTAATGGGGGAACATGATCTAATGCAAGTTAGGCTGCAGATAGCAGATATTTTGGAGGTGCGAAGATTTATGAAGGCTGGAGGACTTGAGCTCCAATCTGTGTGAAATTTGGTTTTCTTATTTATAAGAGGCAACCAATTTGTGGTGTCCTATTCTGGATGTTGTCAGAATGTTTATATCAGATCAGATGTGGTGAAACAATGATCGCAAAGCGAAACTCGCTCATTCCCTGCTCAGATCTGACTTTAAAATCCCTCTGTACTTAACCCGGGGCCGTTTGCTGTTTGCCATTCGCTGCTGGCAGCCTGTATTTGGTTGTACAGACTAGGCAGGAGCCTTTAGTATTGATGGAGCTATGATTTATGCTGCTTATCACGCCATAAATCTTAATCTGTCCAGGCTCTGTGTGTCACTGCTTGTTGGTTGTTACTGCGGCTCCAGTGACTGCTGTTCCAGGTAATTCACTACTTGGGGCACCGGTGCAGGTCTCTGGGCAGTCGAAGGGGGCTCTTAATTGTTCACTTTTCTGCACACTTAATGTTGGGCTGGTTATGCATGAGATTGACATAATTAACATGACAGAGAATGACTATTGCCAAGCAACTAATTATGTAGGGCCGATGCTTATTTTTAAAAGGAGGTTCTTCGTTCTAGCCGTTTCCCTAAATAATAGGAGCCGCGGAGACGCAATTGCATTACTGCTCATATCTACTTTGTTTTTTTAAAACTATGATATTCTCCCGTTCCTCAAATTTTCGAATGCTCCGTTACAATGAAGCCTATTTTGGATCGAATTCAGACAGTCACAGTAAACCTTGTCCCCCTGACAGTGATAGGATGTCACTGGAATCATTCCATATGCATGGCAACAGACGTCTATTAAAAAGGGAAACATATCCCAGATGGTTCAGGGAGGAAAATGCTCTCACATAGGCACTGATATGTGCTCCAAATGATTCACAGCCAATGAATGATTTGAGAAGCACAGTCGCTGTTGTTATGTAGACAAACTTGACCGCCAACTGTCCCAACAGCAAGATCCCATGGACAGAAAATAAAACTAGTAACTACTTCATACAGTCATAAAATAATCGAGCGCAGAAAGGACCCATTATGCCTCTGCTGGCTCTTTGGTTTAGCTGTCCAATAAATCCTTTAAATTCCATTCCCCTGCTTTTTCCGATAGTCCACCAAAGTTTCTCTCTTTGTCATGGACAGAATTAATGAGCACTAATCAGTATATTTCGGATGGAAAGAGGCGCACCTTTTCTTACACAAGTGTGTATTCCAAACAAATAATTTATCAGCAAGCTTTTGAGAGTTTAAAATAAAGGTTATTTATTCTCATAGGCGCGCCCTGAATTAATGCAAAATCTCTCTCATGGTCACTCACCTCACTCACTTACCTCTCACTCACCTCGTTCACACTCACTCACTCACTCACTCACTCACTCACTCACCAGCTCCACTTCCTCCTCCCTCGCTCGCTCTCCTCGCTCGCTCTCCTCGCTCGCTCTCCTCGCTCGCTCTCCTCGCTCGCTCTCCTCGCTCGCTCTCCTCACTCGCTCGCTCTCCTCACTCGCTCGCTCTCCTCACTCGCTCGCTCTCCTCACTCGCTCGCTCTCCTCACTCGCTCTCACACACACACACACACACACACCTATTGGGTGCAGATAAATACAGTGCACATTTATAGATTTATGAGTACTAGGATGGGTGTTTGGTTTCTTGAATGGACACTGATTTAAGATTCAAGTCAGGGTCTTGTAAAGTGAACAGTTTGCATCAGGTTGTGAAGTTTTTTTTGAAGTCGAATATCTAGGACTGTAGTTCTCGAGTGAAGTTTGAAACTAGAACGGGTTAAGTATTTTGGATGTTTGATGACATGAAGCTCGTTTGAGTCTGACTTTCAGACTGGCTGACCACTGATGGATCTGTTGAGTTTTGGGGTCATACACGGGGAGTTCCTGACACCAGCTTCAATCACCCGACCACTGGCTCAACATTTCTGAGCCCCACCAAGTCTAATTTTGATGGTGAATGCTATTGTGGTACAATGGGAATTTAACAATGACCATTGAGTTTCGATCTTCCCATTTGTCCAGTATAAAACATGGAGATAGGCAGTTGGCAAACTGTATATGTAGTTTTTAGGTGTTCGTCCAGTCTTAAACAATGAGATGTGTAAATTCCATATTCGGCTGTGTGGTACCTTCTCCTATTAGGCATCCACCAGAGATTTGATCCCGTCTGGTAGGCCAAAAACTACATGATTTGCGGTAGCCATCTTATTTATTTGTGTCCACTTTTTAAAATTATGACAGAGCATGACACTTTCAAGTATTTATCCAGCTCCCTTTTGAAAGTTACTATTGAATTTACTTGCATTCCAGAAAACTCACCTTGTTTAAAAGAGATGTACAGTTTTTCCAGAGGATGTTTTGCCAATTTTTTTAAAGTTCATTCATGGGATGTGGGCGTCGCTGGCTGGATGAGTATTTATTGCCCATCCCTAATTACTTTGAACTGAGTAAGCCACTAGGCCATTTCAGAGGGTATTAAAGAGTCAATCACATTGCTGTGAAGGTGGACCAGGTTCGGACATTAGTGATCCTGATGGGTTTTTGCATCATTTGACTTTTAGTTCCAGATTCTTTTTACTGAATTCAAATGGCACCATCTGCTGTGGTGGTTTTTGAACTTGGCTCCCCAGAGCATTACCCTGGGTCTCTTAGATTAGTAGCTCAATGACAATGCCACTACCTCCCATAAGACATAGGAGCAGAATTAGACCACTCGGCCCATCGAGTCTGCTCCGCCATTCAATCATGGCTGAAATGTTCTCATCCCCATTCTCCTGCCTTCTCCCCATAACCCCTGATATCTTTATTAATCAAGAACCTATCTATCTTTGTCTTAAAGACAGTCAGTGATTTGACCTCCACAGCCTTCTGCGGCAAAGCGTTCCATAGATTCACCGAATTCCACAGAAATTCTTCCTCATCTCTGTTTTAAAGGATCGTCCCTTTAGTCTGAGATTGTGTCCTCTGGTTCTAGTTTTTCCTACAAGTGGAAACATCCCATCCATGTCCACTCTATCCAGGCCCCTCAGATCTTGTAAGTTTCAATAAGATCCCCCCTCATCCTTCTAAACTCCCACGTGTACGCACCCAGAGTCCTCAAACGTACATCATACAAGTTCTTCATTCCAGGTCAAATGCACCATTCCAGGAAATTGTTATCCTCTGTTTACTACCCTCCTGCCACTGGGAAATATTTTCCCTCGTGTAGCGGAGCTATCTTTGTTTGGTTAGGTTGAAAGCTGACCAGGACACTGGCACAGGTCTCTTCAGAGAGCGCCAGTGGGTTTGTTTCAAGAATGTGAGGAGACCAAAGGAATCTCGGTGTATTGTCTCATCTGAAAAATGGCATCTCTGAAAATTCAAGACTGCGTCAGTACATGTCTGGGTTACGTGCTCAAGTCTGGGACTGCAACTCAAACCTATAACCCTCTCGTTCGAGGCAAGAGGTTAAGATATCACTTTAAAGAAGGTTAAAGGCAGCATTTGGTGTAGTACAGAATTGCATGCAGCGACTAGTTAGGATTTGGAAAGTGCTGTCCGATAGGGTGATGGTTATCGATGAAATAACCGTCTTCAGGGAATTAAATAAGTATATACAGAGGAAAAGAATTAGAGCGATGAGGGGAAAGGACGTAGGAATGGGACGAACTGGATTGTTCTCTGATAGAGCTGTGGCCGACTGGTTAGTCCTGCTCTCTTTCTATTAATAACTGAAGTTGGAACACCACCACGTGTTTCTTGGGATTGAATGATAATTCAACAAGCTAGTACAGACTTGATGGGCTGCATGGCCACCTCTTCTCCTGTAAAATTTGATGGATAGCACAGAAAATGAAGTTAATATTGCTATCAAAAGTGTTCAGGAAAAAAAAAAGTCCGAGCCCTTTATAGAATGACTTGGCGTGAACAACGCACCCCAGCGAAAATAAATATCAAAACGTCAGACCTTTTGTAAAAGTGGTTTCATTTTTCCTTGATCAGTTTACAATGACCACATTTTTAAATAGATGTCGGCACTGACCAGCTTTAAAGGAGTGAAAGAGGGTGGATGGAAAAGAAGGCGAACACGCAGAAGAAAGGAACTGACCGTATGAATCGGGGGAAAAGACAATTTATGCAAAGCCACAAAAGCAGCTTAACATCAATGCAGGGGAATGTGTAGGTCACTCACTAAGGCTTTAAAACCAGGAGCTGCTAAGAAATGTACGGCAATGAAGAAAATGTTGCAACACTGCCTGCCTCTTATCATCTGCTAAAATGTAGAGGGTACGATATACCACACCGCTCTGCATTTCACTAAAGTCACAGGGTTCGGGATGGGGGGGGGGAGATGAATATTCTGTGTTGCTATAATTAGATGCGTCAACAAAAGCGTCAGATATTACCACAAAGGAAAATTCTTCATTATTAATTGGCAGTGGCACAGTGGAGCAGTAGTTAGCACTGCTACCTCACGCTGCCGAGGACCCGGGGTCGATCCCAACCCCGGGTCACTATTCGTGTGGAGTTCGCACATTCTCCCGTGTCTGCATGGGTCACACCCCCACAATCCAAAAGTTGTGCAGGGTAGGTGGATTGACCACGCTAAATTGCCCCTTAATTGGAAATTGTTTCAAAAAAATTAATCACCAGCAGCTGGATTTAGTTTTTTTTTTTTTTTATAAATTTAGATTACCCAATTATTTTTTCTATTAAGGGGCAATTTAGCGTGGCCAATCCACCTACTCTGCACATTTTTGGGTTGTGGGGGCGAAACCCACGCAGACACGGGGAGAATGTGCAAACTCCACACGGACAGTGACCCAGAGCCGGGATCGAACCTGGGACCTCAGCGCCGTGAGGCGGTTATGCTAACCACTAGGCCACCGTGCTGCCCTCGCTGGATTTAGTTTTGACGGTCATTGCAAATAGTTTTCACGTAGGGGGTAATTTCAAATGTTATGTTTTGGAGAAAAAGTGATTTATTCTGTTGGTTTGCTCCTGTCATTGTCCAATTTTTGTTTGAAGTGAGTCTTGTGTGTAGCTCCCCCCCCACCTTCCCAGCCACCCATTACTGCGTTAGTGACTGAGCTTGCCGATGTAACCCTGGTCTGTGCTTGCAGCCATGCAGACTTCAGGTACGTTGGATAGTGATGGTCATGATTGGTAAAATTGAACCCATGTGCTTTCTGCTCCCAATTGCTATATCTGGAGGCCACACCTGGGAAGCATGTTTTGGAATGTCAAGTGACAATAGGACCTGCCTCGACTGTGGTGCCACCTTGGATTGAACAGCTTACTCGTGCTCGCAGTCTGGGCTCGTGTGTGAAGGAGGCCCATGAGAGAAGAACATTCAAGGAACTGTGAACCAGCAGAAGACCACATCTTCAGGGTGGAAAGAAGAGTGAGATTAAAAACAAATATTAGATAAAATCATTTAGCTGTGCCGGTGTCAAGATACGGGACTCTCTCCGAGTCTTAAAAATCTCCCCGAACCATTCTTGAATCAGGCAGACTTTCAGACTTGGGATCAATCCCAATGATATTCTTGTCACCTTTGCCACAGATTAAAATCTCCATCTCTCTCCTTGATGCCCTTTTTCCTGAATATAACTTTGCAACAGTTTACGAATCACTCTCGGAGGGTGAGATGATGAAACCGTGATTGAGCAAGATGATATCAACCAGCAAAATAGCCAGTTGGAGGCATGGTGACCTGCTTCATCAATGCAAAACTTGTGGATCATCGCCTGCAACAGCTGTGCTTCCTGTCAGCTGTTTTCAGATCCCTTTCCAGAAGCAAGCACAGCAAGTAAATGTATTTGTAGGATATGGATATTGCTAAAAATGTGTGTATTCAAGATTTTAATTAATGAGACAATGCTTTATTGCCCATCCATGAGATGTCGGAGCAGAACAGGCCATTCAGCCCATTGAGTCTGCACCACAATTCAATGAGATCATTAGAACAAAGAACAGTAAAGAACAGGAATAGGCCCTTCATCCCTCCAAGTCTGCGCTGATCACGTCCTACATAGACCAACCACCTGTAATCCTTCTAGACCCTGTCTATTCATGTGTCTATTTAGCTAAGTCTTAAAGGTCGCTAATGTACCTGTCTCAACCACCTCACTTGGCAGTGCAATCCAGGCCACCACCACCCTCTGTGTAAAAACAATTTCCCTCGTTCACCTCCACTGAACCATACCGCCCCCCCCCCCCCCCCCCCCCCCCCCACCTTGAACTTGTGCCCCCTTGTAATTGTCATTTCTGTAATTGTCTGGGGAAAAAGCCTCCAAACTGTTCACCCTATCTATACCCCTCATTACTGATCTGGTATGATAATTCTCAGCTCCACTTTCCTGCCTTAACCCTTGATTCCCTTACTGATTAAAAATCTGTCTCTCAGCCTTGAACATACTTTACCCAGCCTCTACAGCTCTCTGCGGTAAAGAATGCCACATATTCACTACCCTCTGAGAGAGGAAATTCCTCCTCATCTCTGTCTTAAATGGGTGACCCCCTTACTCTGAGATTTCACCCTCTGTTCGTAGGCTCTCCCACAAGGGGAAACAGCCTCTCAGCATCTACTCTGTCAAGCCCTCTGAGAATCCAAATGTCTCAATATGGTCACCTCTCATTCTTCTAAACTCCAATGAGTACAGGCCCAACCTACTCAACCTCTCTTCATAAGAAAATCCCTCCATACCCGGATCGACCTAGTGAACCTTCTCTGGACTGCCTCCAACGCCAGTATACATTTCCTTCGGTAAGGGAAACAAAACTGTTGACAGTGTTTACCTTTGCCATCCATTTGGTGTCAATACACTCACCGTGTTCTAGGGTCAGGCCGGGCTGGGGGCTCGCGATCTTTGGGGTAGCTTCGGAGCCGGGAGTGCAGGAGGCGAGAGAGGCCGGCATTCTGGCCTTTGCATCTCTAGTAGCCCGGCACAGGATTCTTTACAGTGGAGGGATACGCGGCCCCCGAGTTCTGAGGCCTGGATCAACGACATGGTTGGGTTTGTCAAGCTGGAGAAGGTTAAGTTTGCCCTGAGGGGGTCGGTACAGGGGTTCTTTCGGCGGTGGCAGCCCTTTCTTGATTTTGTGGCGAAGGGGTAGAGGGTGGTCGGTCGCAGCAGCAACCGGGGGGGGGGGGGGGTTCAGGGCTGGTTAAGGGGTTTGTTTTTGCGACGGTGGGCTTGTTATTTTCTTCTTTCTTGTATTGTTGCTTGTTATTATTTATTATTCTGTTTTGGGGGGGTTCTTTTCTTTCGATGTAGAACCGCACCTTGTCTACTTCAACTGTGGGGAGAAAATTTGTTGTTGAAAAACTTGAATAAAAATTATTTTTAAAAAAAATACACTCGGCGTGCTGTTAGGAAGGAAGTTAACATAAGACCATAAGATATAGAAGCAGAATTAGGACACTCGGCCCATCGAGTCTGCTCCGCCATTCAATCATGGCTGATATTTATCTCATCCCCATTCTCCTGCATTGTCCCCATAATCCCTGATCGCCATATTAATCAAGAACCTATCTATCTCTGTCTTAAAGACACTCCGTGATTTGACCTCCACAGCCTTCTGCGGTAAAGTGTTCCACAGATTCACCAACTTCTGGCTGAAGAAATTCCTCCTCATCTCTGTTTTAAAGGATCGTCCCTTTAGTCTGAGATCGTGTCCTCTGGTTCTAGTTTTTCCTACAGGTGGAAACATCTTCTCCACGTCCATCTATCCAGGCCTCGCAGTAGTCTAAGTTTCAGTAAAATCCTTCTAAACTCCCAATGAGTACAGTCTCTGAGTCCTCAACCGTCCCTGTTCCAAAGCAGCAGGGATGACTTGAAGGCAGTGGTCCTCCAGTGCATTTGCCGCCTCCTGCCCATCCAGATGGTTGAGGTCATGGGATTTTGGAAGTCCAAGCAAAGAAGTCTTGACGAGTTGCTGCAGAGCATCGTGTAGACGGAACACGCTGCACTCCTTCAGGAAATGATCTAAGGAGCACCAACCCTGCGAAGCACCCCAGAAATGCTGGTAATGGTGGAAATGATTGGTTTTTAAAGCAGCTTATGTCATGAATTATGTCAGATAATACCTTTATTCCCACCCATCACTTCAGCCTCGAAGTTGTTGCATTTTTATCTGTCTCGTTTCAAGACGAGGTACGTTTGGAACCTTATGAAACACGAAAAGACGGCTGAGCTGTAAAACTCCAATGATCGTTTTCTCTAGAACTTTGATGACTATAAATTGTCTGCCTTGGTTTAAATGGTAGAAGTCACCTTCCACCTTGATAAAAGTCACCATCCTTCAATAGTAATCTGCTTTGGGATGTTTTGAGATGTAACCAGGCACTGCATGATGGCAAATCCAACATTCCGTTTAATCTATCTATTGTTTCTCTTTTCTCCCTCCTTTTCTTTCATTTTTTTTACCGGATTCGGTTTATATTCCGGAGTTCTGTTTCTCTAACATCATTAAATGTAATAATAGCTGGATTCACCGTATTGCTGACGAGTAATGTTTTACATAAAAGAAAAAGGAAAGATGTTGTATTTCCAAGGCATCTCTCTCAACCTTGGAAAATCCTGAAGTGCTTTACAGCGAATTAGGTATTATTTTAAACAGTCTCGGCTGTAATGTAGGCACTGCAGCAGCCAATCTTCACACAGCAAGTGCCCGCGGTGTGATGGTGGCTAGGTAATCTGTCTTCATAATGTTGGGTTAGAGGAAATATTGGCCTGAAATAGTGCCCAGGAGATCTTTTACATCCATCCGAGAGAGCATATGTGCTTCAATAATATCCGCCCATGTTTTTACTCGTTTCATGAACACGCTCTAATCCTCATGCTTCATTCCATTGCATTTGGAATCCAACCTTATTCGCCTCTTCATTGTTCCCAACGCGAGTAACTCTTGTGATACAGTGAGCAAAGCCCAGCATTCCGTGTGTGGATTTGATGAGGTGGTCAGAGAGCTTTCCGTTTTCTCAAGTAGCTCCTAATATATATATTTTTTTCCTTTTTCGTTCTCTCCTAGGTGACCACCCGTACGAGTGTGAATTCTGCGGGAGCTGCTTCCGAGATGAGTGTACTCTGAAGAGTCACAAGCGCATTCACACCGGGGAAAAGCCCTACGAGTGCAATGGATGTGGGAAGAAATTTAGTCTGAAGCACCAGCTGGAAACTCACTACCGGGTTCACACAGGTAAAACCAGCTCGCACAACCTCCGCCTTCCACTTTAGGGGCGGGGTTCTCTGGTCCGCCAGCTGGGTTTTTCGGCAGAGCGCCATCTGTTGACGGTGGGATTCTAGACTCCCGCTGCTTGTCAAAGGGATTTCCCATTGTAGCCACCCCACTTCATTGGGAAATACTCTGGCGGGCGTGCGCTGCTGGCGAGTAAAATGAATTGCAACGACCGGAGAATTTCAGCCCACGTTTACAATGGCAGCTTAATCTATAGGATTCATGTTAATGAATGCACAATCTCAACTCCTTCCATTCACTCCAGTATATAGAATTCCAATGGGTGAAATGTCCTTGCCCCCAGTATATAGAAGGGAAGGCAGAGGCATAGTGCTTTTGTCACTGGACTAGTAATCGAGAGAGCCAAGATACCACCCCAGGGACCCGGATACGAATCCCACAAGGGCAGATGGTAAAATTTGAATTGAATGAAAATTTGGATTTAAAAGTCTAATAATGACCATGAAACCAGTGTTGACTGTTGTTAAAAACCCATCTGGTTCACTAATGCCCTTTTATCTGCTCTGGCCTACATGTGACTCCAGACCCGTAGCAATGTGGTTGACTCTGAACTGCTCTCCCTGAAATGGCTGAGCGAATCACTCCGTTCAAGGGCAATAATTGCTGGCCCAGCCAGAAATGTCCACGTCCCGTGAAATAATTTAATTCACCCATTTATTCCTGGTGCATAGAACTCCAACACCCTAGAGTTCAACCGTTCCTCTTGTCTGTTGAATTCCAGTGATCTAAACCCCTTCCCATTCACTTCCAATCTATAGAATTCCAATGAATCACATCCCATTCACCGCTTGTATGTAGGATTCCAAAGTTTATTTTTCAACCATAAGATGTAGGAGCAGTCACCCTCTTTCTGTTCAGCCCTGATACTCCGGATTTCAGTAAACTCCTTTCCATTCGTAAATTACTAATACATTTCACCCTGTTCGTGTTTGGTATATCTGAGTCCAATTAAATGGCATTCTGATGTACAAAATCCAATGTAGCGGACCACACAAATGTATTTAAAACAATCTGGACATCTTATTGTTCCCATTTCCCCACACCTTGGCTGCATGGCAAAGTGTCAGCTTTCTCTTAACACACAGATGACTGCTTCCAGAGATTGGACTGTGTTTGGGAACCATGTGCCTCAACATTGTACTCCCTTGTCGCGTGAAAGGTTAAACTGGTTGCTGCTCGACATTATAAATTACAGTCTCTATTTTGTTTGTTAAATGGAAAAACTAATTTGAGTCAGGTCATAGAAATTCTAATTGAAGCAGAACATTTCTTGGTAATTTAGTAGTGTGCTTCTCGATGTTTAATTGTGTGATGCTTGTAGGGGGGAGGTTGGGAATCGAATGTCGATTTTGCAGTTTGTCAAGCTGGGACTGTTGTAGTTCATATCTGCCCAGTTGCTTTCCGTTCTCTGCCATTGGAACGGTGGTCTGGGCAAAAGGATACTTTCTCATGAGGGGGTGGGGGAGAATCTGAAGTTGGGAAAATAACAAAATTAAAATCAAGTCTCCTACCATGGTCCATGAGTTAAATGATGCATGATATTTAATTAGGCCCCTCCTCACCCCAATATATTGCCAACTAAATGTTTTCTTTCCTGTTTCTATTCATCAATTTGTTTGCAAACTAATACCTCCTGGAGATCTCACCCCATGCTCACTCATTCATGTTCACTGTCACTCTCGAGCACTCTCACTCACGACACTCTCCCAGGCTTGCAATCTTGTGCTTGCTCTTTCACTTATGTTCACTCCCTCTCCTTTTCTCCTCCTGGTGTAATATTATGAATAATCTGGTACTTTTCGTTCCCTTTGCTGAATTTGGTTAGTTCCTTGGGTTGAGAAGGTGCAGACCAGAACATTGCTCCATTTTAGAAACCAATCAATCTTGGCTCCTTCTTCCCTGCCCCCCCCCTCCCCCCCCCATCCCAAAGTGCACCCCCTTTGGGGCAGCACGGTAGCACAGTGGTTAGCACAGTTGCTTCACAGCACCAGGGTCCCAGGTTCGATTCCTGGCTGGGTCACTGTCTGTGCGGAGTCTGCACGTTCTCCCCGTGTCTGCGTGGGTTTCCTCCGGGTGCTCCGGTTTCCTCCCACAGTCCAAAAGGTGTGCAGGTTGGGTGATTGGCCATGATAAATTGCCCTTTGTTTCCAAAAACGTTAGGTAGGGTTAAGGGGATAGGGTGGAGGTGCGAGCTTAAGTGAGATGCTCTTTCCAAGGGCCGGTGCAGATGTGCCGATGGCCTCCCTCTGCACTGTAAATTCTGTGATTTGCTTCTCATTCCCCAATTTTCTTTACGCCAATTAACATCTGATGAGTGGGTTTGCCAACCTGTGGAGACATTTGTCTTGCCAACTTCTCTTGTTCCAAACTTTTCAATTATTGGCCTACTTGGCAGTATCTAATCCACTGAATAAATAGACAAAGTGCAGATTTCACCCGAGAACCTTTAGTTATCGTGGGTTAGATTTTCTGTTAACTCCGAATAGTGCGGCAATGCTGAGTCAATGGTGAAAGTGAGAGTACGACATTTCTGATTTGAAAAGGAAAGTGATTTAAGGAGAGGTTGAGCAAATCGGACGGTCAGCTTGGGAAAAGCCGTAAAGGCTCAACATTAACACCCCCGCATTGGGTGAATTGCGAAGAGTACAGAAGATTGTGCATTCATCTGATTGACGTGTTTGAAATGTTGACAGCTAGATAGAGATGAAACTGAGGAATTTAGAACAAAGGAATATAATAGAATTAGAGCTAGGGGGGCATCAGGAATTCAGAAATTTATCCTAAACTAGTCTCTCCCAAAGATTCAGTGCATGCTGGGGAACAATTAGAATGACCACGGTCGACAGCTTCTTGGGAGGGTTGGGGTATTGAGGGATATGGCGCCGATGCAAATTGAGTTGATGTAAAGATCAGTGATAATCTAATTGAATGGCTAAACAGGCGCAAGGGGCTGAAGAACTTCCTTCAGTTTCCTGTATGTATCTGTTGTCACTGTCCTGATTATTAATGAATATCTTCCTGATGATGAGAAATCTGGAGATGTGACGACGTTACTTTGACACATTCTGTAAGGATGGTGAGGTTACGCATGTCACCCATCCGGAGGAAAATCACCCTGACTTGTGATTTTGAGTAAAACCCACCTGACCAGAAGGCAGCCCTTGCTGAACGGAACCAGCAGCAAATAATTCTGCCGCTGTCACCTGGCCATACTGCCTCCATAACTTATCCTAATTGTTAGCTGAAATGAGCCAAAGCTTATGGATGTGCTTTTGTTGCTGATTTATTGACTTGAGCGTGGCAGCACTGAAAGAGCTGACACATTGCAGATCAATTCTATCCTCGCCTAATATCATGCACTCTGAATTTCCTCCCTCCCTCCCTCCCTCCCCCCTCTAGCCCAATTGTGATTTCCCCGCTAACCCAGTGCAGAGTAAGGATTGTACTTTACTGCTGTCCTGATCTGTCCGGTGCAGGTCCAAGTGGCCAGCAGACTCGACAACTGAGTCAGGGTGAGGAAGCTCCTTTTTAAGATGTGTGAGCATCTCCCAGAACTTGCTCTGCAGCTAATTAATGGGATTCCGATTGGGAGGAAAGTAGCTATCATCATGAATGAATACCTGCAAACGTACGGGTTTGGGGCAGGAGTAGGCCACTCGGCCCTTCAAGCATGCTCCGCCATCCAATAAGGTCATGGCAGATTTAATTGTCACGTCAACCCCATGTTCCCACCTATCCCTGAGAATCTTTCACCGCCTTATTCATCAAGAATAAATCTAACTCTGCTTCCACTGCATTCTGAGGAAGGGAGTTTCAAAGAAACTCCACCCTCCGAGAGAAAATAAATCTCCTCATCTGTCTTAAACAGTGGCCCCCTAGTTCCAGATTCTCCCACCAGAGGTACATCCTCTCCACATCCCCTCCGGGTCTTTATATGTTACTCTTCTAAACTCCTGCAGGTACAAGCGTGCTTGTCCGATCATTCCTCGTAAGACAACCCACCCATTCCTGGTATTTGACGAGTAAACCTAAAATAAGTGCGTTTAAGGCAAAGTTAGATGAGCACCGAGAGAAAGATGAAGTCACAAATCCAATATGAAATTCAGGAGAAACACTTTTACCCAGAAGTTAGTGAGGATGTGGAACTCATTACCATAGGGAGTGGTTGAGATGAACGGACTGAGTGCAATTAAAGGGAATCTAGATAAACACACGAGGGAGAGAGAATTAGAGGGATATACTGATGGGAAGATTAAGGCAATAGTAAATGTGATCCCTGCTCTGCATTGGGTTAGCTGATCATAGCGGAGGATATGGGCTGGAGGGGCGTGAATGTACAGAGGGGAGGGGTGGCCAGAGAAAAGAAAATCGATAGGCAAATGTATGTTAGGCAAGGATAGAATTGATCTAAATGGTCCCGCTGGCAGATATGTCGATAAGTGAGATAAAGTAGGGTGAGAGAGGATTCATCTGGTGCGTGGACCTGTTGGGCTGAACGGGCTGTTCCACTTTGTGAATTATTAGTAATTCTACACCAGGTAAACTGAGCAATTGCTGTCCTTGAGAAAATTGTTACAATCGGCCTGGGAGACCATGGCTTGAAAGACAATGATAAATAGAACTTGGTACCAACCAGACACCCAGCGCACTCACATCCGTGGATATTCCGACGGCATTGGGGTGCCCACAATGGGAAACCCCATTGCCCGGCTGCCCGGATGGAGAATCCCACTGCTGGCAGGGGCCGCACCGCACCAGAAAATGGGTGGGGCGGGACAAAGAATTCTGCCCAGCGGCTTTGCCTGTGGAGCAGAGGGTGGGGTGGTCTGTCTTTCTCGGTTCTAATTCAATATTTCCTCCATAGACTGTGTTTCAATTAATGGTTTATAAATCACTTGTCCAACAGTATTGCTCATTTGGGAAATTGGGTGAATAAAAACTTGAGAGCGCCGCTGGATTGATTTGCAACCACCATCTATTGCAATTTTATGTATTTTCCAGATTTGAACTGTTTATAATTCAAGCGCCAGACTTGAATGGCGCAGGTTAATTTGATTATAAATCTGCTGAGAAATGGAAGGGTATATGTTGCTTTGATGTGAATGGTATGCAGTAAATTGTTGGCTCTCAAATACCTGTCCATGCCAGTCACTTGCAGTCTGCGCCACACACTTGCATAACCATTTTAAAAGATGATATTAAATCCTTAATGGGGGAATTAAGGATAAAACTCAGTTCAGTGGAAGGTAAGCTGCCTTGCTAACATGCATACTCTGCATGTTGATCAAATGGTTTTTGCTACCCTGAAGAATTTGAGAGCGGGGCAAGTAATTGTGATTGGGGCTATTTGCTTGCTTAGTAGGGACGAGGGAGCTGGTGGCGTAATGGTATCGTCGGTGGACTAATAATCCTGAGGCCCCCGACTCCTGTTCCGGGAACACCGATTTAAATCCACCACACAATTCGTAAGTCTGGAATTGAAAGCTCCTCTTGGTAACGATGAACATATCTGGTTCACTGGTATCATTGAGCGAAGGAAATCTGCTTTACCCCCTGTCCTTACCCAATGACTCTGAACAACTCTCTTAAGTGGCTTCGCAAGCCACCCAGTTCAAGGGCTATTGGGGATGAGCAACAGATACTGGCCCAGCCAGCGAAGCTTATAGCCCAAGAAAGATGAAAGGGGGAAAATAAGTACAGCTCAGACTGGTTGGAGTGAATTTCCTTTATGCAAGTTGTAGAGTTTGGATAGGCGATGGTTTGCAGGTAACGGGTGAGAAAAACACTCTCAATTTAATTGGCGTTAAAGGCAATCTTTAGATATCATAATACTGTGGAGTGGCTACATATCTGTCTGTGGGGTGGAAGGAGGGGGAGGAAGTGGGGAAATCAGAATGGGTGAATGAGGTGGCTAAAGGAAGGCGAAATAGACAAAAGGGGGGGAAGGAGAATTAAATTGGTGGAGGACGGTGGGTATTGTTGCTCATGGTCTTCAATGGAAAATAAAGGATGTTTTGGCCTTTAAAGGGTTCACTTGTCTTTTTTCTTTCGCAGGTGAAAAGCCCTTTGAGTGTAAACTGTGCCATCAACGGTCCAGAGACTACTCCGCGATGATTAAGCACCTACGCACCCATAATGGGGCCTCTCCCTACCAGTGCACAATATGTTTGGATTACTGCCCCAGCCTCTCTGCTATGCAAAAGCACATGAAAAACCACAAGCCTGAGGACATCCCGCCAGACTGGAGAATAGAGAAAACCTATCTCTATCTATGCTATGTCTAATCATAATGCCAAGGGGGGAATAGAACAACAGTGCTGTGAACATGGGGAAGAAAATTAAATTTTTACTTTTTTTTTTGAACCATTTTCTGTGTTATGAACAGTGTGCTTGAAATTACCTCGTGTTGTATGACCTTGTTCAGCTAATGATATATTTTGTTTCCCCCCTCCCCCTGCTGCATCCCCCCCCGTCCATCCCATATGCATGTTCTCCTTTTGTGTACAAACTTGAGTTATTTAAGAAGAACGTCACAAAAAGTGATGGGCAGTGGAAAAAGTTTAAGTACTTAAGAGACTGGAAAGTTCCACAGGAGAAAAAGCAGTTTGTTTTTGAGTTTGTACCTATGTGTGGTCATTACCAAAATTGTGTTGTTTTTCTTTTAAAAGAAGAAAAATGACCCTGCCCGGTTAGGCAAGGTCGAAACTTATTCTGAAAGCTACCTCTTTTTTTTAACATTATTTTTGGCAAATAACTAAAGCACAGTTTGCAGTATTTTGTGTTTCTCGTTGTCGCCGCAACTGTACATCTCATGCTTGTACCGTCCGCTGCATTTGTTTTAGTAAGGTGACAGCACCTATATGTAAAGGTGGGGTGGGGGGTGGTTAGGGAACATAGTTGTAGTTAGGGGAGTCGTGAGGGGGGGGGCTTTAAAAATAAAAAAAAAAAATTAAAATCCCAGGAGCAATGGGGGGGGGGAGATGGGGTAATGCTGTACGCAGATGTTTCTTAACGTCCAGCGGTGAAAAGGGAACTTGGGGGTGCCTTAAAATGGAAAGAGTGTAGTCCTCTAGTAGAAAAGGCGACAGTTGGTGGTTTAGCTTCGAATGTGAGATAAAAAGGAAAAAGTGTTAAGTTTGCATTTTGAGACCAGCTAATGTAGTTTTTGCTAAAATGTGAAGACAAGAGAAAAGAATGACTCGGGGCAGAATCTGGAATCTCGTTTGTGTGTGAGAGACTGAGATCCATGAATGTGTGCTCAAAGAAGGATTTTAGTAAAAGATATTAATACATTGGGAATGGAGTGGGGATAATACCTTAAACCTTAGGGCTGAGGAAACGCTCTCTGTGAAATTCAGACAAAATTGATCAGACATTGACAAAATTGTGATATTTTTGTAATATTTGTCAACCCTTTCACATATGTAGATTGTGATAGCCTCCAGCCTTTTCTGCCTCGGTGATGTGAAATATGATTTTTTTCTTTTGTGAATGTGTGAGAATTCATAGTGTCGTTGTTTCCCAATGTTATTCCATGCATTTAGCACTAAATCAAAAAAAACAACAGCAAGTTACTTTGTGATAATAAGCTCGAGTTATTAATAAAACCAGGCAGTACATTGAATACACAGGCCAAGAGAGGGGAACATCCTGTTGCCTAGCAACAAAGGACAATTCCTACAGGTAAAGGATAAATATCTTAATGCATCTGACTGATGGACATTTTGACTTGGCTAGGATTCACTGGCCAGAAAGATTATCCCTTTAACTGTTGATTGATCCCCTTCCCGCTCCCTCTTCCCCCTCCCTCTTCCTCTTCCCCCTTCCTTTCCCACTCCCTCTTCTTCCCCGCTCCCTCTTCTTCCCCGCTCCCTCTTCTTCCCCGCTCCCTCCTCTTCCCCGCTCCCTCCTCTTCCCCGCTCCCTCCTCTTCCCCGCTCCCTCCTCTTCCCCGCTCCCTCCTCTTCCCCGCTCCCTCCTCTTCCCCGCTCCCTCCTCTTCCCCGCTCCCTCCTCTTCCCCGCCTCCACTTTCCCCAACCTATAAAGTGGTTTATGAAACGCACTTCAATCCTTATTAAGGGAATATTGCAGACTATTTGTCACCTGAGTTTTGGAGGGTGAGGTGGTCAGTAAAATGCTTGGACAACAGGCTGAGCTTCCTTACTGGGAAGTCCTCTGCCCAATTATAGCACTTCTGCTATTGAAGATAGTTGGATTATAGTATATGTTGGAAACCAAACCCTTGCTGTTCGCTTCCAGACACATGGGTAATAAGTTCGAAGTCGAAAGATACAAATGGAAAGTGGTGATGCTGCCCAATTGTTCATTTAAAAAAAAACTTAATTAAACTGGAACTCCATTTGGTGAACCATACCAATATGGTGACTGGCGCTTTTTAGGAAACGCGGCCCTTATTTTTCTTGAAGTTGGACTATATAGCTGCAATTCAGGTGAGGCAGTCCCATGGTGAGCTCCATGTTGAAAGTTACCATGGGATTGATCTGCACATCAGAAAGCAAACCTAATTGGCATTGGTAGAAAACACTATGGAAACGTACCCCCCCCCCCCCCCCCCCCCGCCCTTCTCAACACGATGGTAACAATGCCTGAGTTTCTGCATAGTTAAGTATCTTGTTCATGGAATCACCAGCACTTGCAATTTGAGGCTGTGGTTCAGTTGGTGGGCTGCTAACGGCCTCGTAATAGAGGTGTCCTCTTGTTTTTCATTGAGGGGCCTGGATATTGGAAATGAAGCTCCAAAGGTTTGGCTGCATAGCTTTCATCTCGGGCGGCGGGGGGGGGGGTTAACCAAAGAAATTTGTGGAAAAGAAAACCAGTTTAGCCAGCTCCAACAGTAATGTGGAGACTTATTCTGGCATTTCATCCATTTCACTTCACTCCCAAGGCTGTAGTGGTGTTTTGTTTAAAAACTCTTGTCAGAGGAGGCAAATGAACCAAATATACAAAACAAAATAGAAATCTGCATCTGGGATAATGCCTGACTGTGTTCAGGGCCATGCGCTACTGCATAATAAAAACTTAGTCTCTGCTCTGCACTTTTCTTTCTATCAGAACAAATAAAGAATTGTCATTGAAGATATCAGATTCTTATTCCCAGAAAGGGGATCCTAATTCTCCCTGCAGGGCAGATGGGAATCAGAGACGGGCTGAAGCTGCATTCAACCCCAGCTGTGTGCTGATGATGTGAAAGGCTCCTGTCCCATTGCCCGTAGAGGTCCACCTTGAATAGTCTCAAGTCAATGGGCATGAGCTCACTGAACAAATCTGCTTTTAATCGTTCCTGAGGGCAGATGCCCACTGGGTGCAGCGTTGCTCTTGAGATTGAACTTGTATATTGTTGATGCGAGCTGTCCTTGACCTGGGCTAGTGCCTAATGACAACCTTTGAAACCCGGTTAGTGCCTGGTATGAACTTTCGCACAGGCATGCAAGGGTAGCCATTGACCTAGGTTAGTTTTGTGTTGGTGACCTTTGACCCGGAAGTACCTGATGTTGCCACTCTTCACTATGGAAGTGGTCAATTCTTTCCACCCCTCCAACTCCCCCACTTTTTGTGTATAATTCTCTGCCTCATCAGGAACAAGTATTCTCTATCTTTTCCTTAAAGTAAAAGATCGTATTGAGTACGAGTGAAACTTTGATTTAATCTGATGTGAGCGAAGTGCAATTTAAGAGTCCATTAATGTGGTTTAAATTGAATTGGATTTGTCTATAATCAAAATGTTAAGTGAGAATTAAGCTGTGCAGCCAAGCTGAGCTCCAACAAATCTTGAACCATTCACTCTTATTATTCTTCTGTTATGCACATTAATGAAGCAAGGGTTTACTTTGGAAAACTCTTTATTGGAGTCACTAGCATCAGTTTTTAGACTGTAGCTGAAGCTGGGCTTTAATTGATCTAACTTGGCAGTTCTTGACCTAATGAGCAGGAAATGGAGATCTTTAATGAGAAGGTTAGATTTAGGGATTTTCTTTCATTTGTTTAACCCTGACCTGATGCCAAGAATTCTTGTTCTTTTGACACGACTGTACCAACAAGAACTTCCAAAAATTGACTTTCCTCAAAACTAAGTGTTATTTTTACAGTATTTGCATCAAATGTATTGAGCTATAAATTGGTGTGTGTTTTGCCTTTTTCTTGGATGCAGAATCATACAAATGTAATTGTAGATCTGGAATAGGGAAGTTCTCTTGTGGTTCATTGGAACACACATTGCCTCCCCTTTTGTGGAACACTTTTAACACCGAAAATAAGTGATACACCTATCTTGCATATTCAAGAGGCCTAAAGAAGGTTAAAGGACTACGCTTAGAAATTAGTCATGTGTTAGTCACCTATCCACAACCTTTTTGGGCCTTTTCTGCTCAATTCTTCAATGGGACACGTGGGAAGTACTTAAAATTTCATTTTTTTTTCACCCTTCAGTACCAGTCGTCAGTCAAAAATCTATCCAGGACTTGACCTGACAGCCATGGTCAGCGAGGGGGTTGACACAAAATTGACCTGTCCCATCAGGATAATCATTTAAATCACATTTCGGGCTCCATTTCTATCAAACCTCGATCCCCTTTGGTCCCGCAGTAATTTTTACCCTCATCTTATCCAGAGAATACACCTTCAAGAGTCTGTTTCACTGTTGGTTAGTTAATCTGTGAGCAGTCAATTTATAAACTCAAAGTAGGTGTAGTTCATTTGAGTTTACTAGTTAGTGCTTTTTGCTACAATTTGAAGAATTGTTCATTACTTTACTCACTTCCTAATGGTGACACCTTTCATCACGACTGCCACTTTAAGGATGCACCTGTTCAGGCTATAGGATTCCTGTGGTTCATCATTAATGCTGGGCCATGCTAAACTGAGAGGCGATACGTTCCTCCAGGGAAGGACAAGTCTTGCCAATGGATCTTCCACCAGTGAGGTGGAAGCGATCCTTCCTGTAAACCAGCATGAAGGCGAATGGAGTTGATCTCACCAGACATGTCTGCTCAGAGATCCAGTGCTCCATACCTCCTACTGTTGGGTACAGATCATTGGGCGGTTTCTGATTAATCAAGCATTTCCATATTATTACTCAGTTTACAGAAACCCATCACAGTGAGGAGATGAATTGTTCATTCAACATCCAGTTGGAACTGTGAAACATGCCCCAAAAGTGCCACAAATTATTTCAGTCTGGAGACAGATATTGTGAGCTGTTTAACACTAGTGTGTAGAGCATTTCCATCACAGTTGGTGATAGCAGATTGAGGTGAAGGTTAATTTTTTTTAAATGCCACCTTGTTGGGTAGACTTTTTTTGGGGTAGACTTGATGGAGCAACTTAAGGGGGGGAAGTTTCACTGAGTGCCAGGGAAATGGATAGTGCACATTTATTCCCACATTCAACTCTTGTGGTGCCAGTCAATATAGGAGGGGCGCCCTGTATGAGAGCAGCTGGATCAGTTGGCAACATAGCACGACCAGCGACTATTTTGATTTAGTGCAAAACATGCATAGTAACACATGGTATGTGATGTATATGATGGTGTGCCTAAACTGTGTACAATTTTTTTTTTTTACAATTTTATTTTTTTAATAAATCAGGCTTTGAACTCCTACTGCAGTCAAGTGCAAATGTTGCATAGGTTTATTAAGAGAAGCTGTTCCATGCTTTGTGCTTTGTTTTCGGAAAGTGTGTTTTAAAAAAAAAAAAGAAATTGTGCATCCATTATCTTTTTGGGGTTTGTTTCTTGTGCATTGTGCCAGTTTGAGATGGTGAAGACTTGTATTATTGCAGAAAGAGCCATCATGTCCGTATATATACACATATATATAAATAGATATATATTTAGCACTGAGGACTGCCTTTGGACCACGTGTATTCATGGCAATCAGCCATTTGTTTCGTTTTGACTTGTGATAACGCATGTGCCAGTCTAATTGCCTTCTATTACATTTTTTAATATAAAAAAGTGTTCTATTATTTTTTTTTTTAATTAACGTTATGGTTGAGTCTACCTCAGCACCTGTTAGCCTACATTTGGAAGGTGCCATTTTCATTTTTGTTCACGAGTTTTAAAAATTTCTTTGTCGTGTTTTGTTTTTTTGCCTTGTTTGAATGAGAAACTGTGTTTGGAGTCGTGACTGCGGGTCCTGTCCTCATCGGCGCAAAAAGAAATTGCAACCGTGTGTGCGTGCCCCATCCACATTGTGATGTAATCATCCGAGCTTAATCGCCGCCTCATCCTGTGTGGGGGAGGGGGGGGGTTTCTCCACTGCTTCTTTGTCATTTTTCTTTTTCAGTGTTCTGATGGGGGAAATTTAAAAAAAAAAAGAGAAATGCTGCAGGTTATTTTTCTTCATGTGTCACTAAGTGAAGTTTGTGCCTTCAATAGCGAAAGAGAATATTTTTTACATCCTACTAACAGTAGATTTTTTGTAGTGAACATTTTTTGTATTTTATTTATAAGTCACGTAAATAAAAAAAAAGAAGGAATAACCAGTGTTTCAGTCGTATAACTTGACTCTGCAGTTAGAAAAAAATAAATAAATGATGAAATGCACTTCAACTGTGTCTTGTTCACTCTTTGAAGAGTAGCAATCCCACCATAAGAACGGGAAGCTGGAGTTAGGCGGTTTGACCTACGGAGACTGCCCTACCATTCAACAAGACGGCGGTTGATTTTGTGCCTGATCAACTCCACCTTTCTAGACTATCCCCATGTCCCTTAATTCCCCCAGTGCACAAAAATCTATCGATCACTGCCTTGAGTACAATACCATCTTGTCACTGAAGTGGTCCCTACAAGACTGCAAGATCGATCTTTCTCCTGTCACTCAGTTCATTGACATCATCAGTAACTCCCCAAATTCCATCAGGCTTTTCTATCACGGGATAAATAATGTAGTTGAAAGTGTTCTGAGCTGCTCACTTTCAGAACCGAGGTTCAATGCTCTTTACGAGAATGAACACTACAATCCCATCGTGAACCCCAGTTGGCATGTTGCACTTTCCATCTTAAGTCCTTGAGCTGAAGCGGTGCAGGATAAAAGGTTAAAAGTCTTCAGTTTCTGCCTCCTGAAAATGCTCCACACGAAATGACTTCAACAGCCTCCAGCCACATGGCAGAACTGCCCTTGACATGGAAATAGTCTACCCATCTTATATGAAGGGGCTACAGAGGTTGCTACTACATCCCTGCTTTTCTTTGTCCCTCCAGACCCCTCCCCTCCAGACCTCCCCCCAGACCCCCCAATGCCTTCAGCTGGCTAAACTCTGAATTTCCATACTTCAGCCACTGTCCATCTCTTCCTCCTCCTAAAATGCTCATTAGAATCTACCTCTAGCAAAGCTTTTGGTCAACGATATTAATGTCTCCTAATGCGGTTCGGTATGCTGTTTGGCAATGCGCATGTGAAGTACCTTTTGGTTATCAGAGGTTAGTCATATGGTCAATGGAAAATATAGCAGCAGATCATCCTCTTGTGAGATTGGGCATGAGGTTTATTCTTGGGGCAGTCTAGAGGGAGCTTAACTCTGCACCTAACCTGTGCTTTATTTTCATGGGATGTGGGGATTACTGAAAAAGCCAACATTTGTTGTCCATTCCAATTTGCCCTTGAACTGAGCGGCTTGCTAGGTCAGTTAATAGAACATACAGTGCAGAAGGAGGCCATTCGGCCCATCGAGTCTGCACCGACCCACTTAAGCCTTCACTTCCACCCTGTCCCCGTAACCCAATGACCCCTCCCCACCAATTTGGAGTCGCATATAGGTAGACTGGTAAGGAAAACCAATTTCCTTCCTTGAAGGGGCATTGGTGAACCATTCTTTCATGGTCACCATAATTGAGCTTTCAATTCCAGATTTGATTAATTGAATTAAAATTCCACCAGCTGCCTTGGTGGGAATCGAACCTGTGTCCCCAGGGTGTTAACCTGACTTTTTGGGATTACTAGTCCAGTGATATTACGACTATGTCACCGTGTTCCTGTCTCGCCCTGGAAGTGTTTGATGGGGCAGTTTAACTCTGTATCTAATCTATAGTTTACCTGCCTTGGGACGGAGTAGAGGGAGCTTAAATCTGTATCACAGTGCACTGAAAGTGTACAGCATCTGACCTGTGAATGGTTGAGGCTGAAATTGGATCCCTGAAATGAAAAACCACTCCATTCACTAGAATTAACATTCTTTGCAGAAAAATGCCACCAAATAAACGAATTCCAGACTACCCTTAGCTGTTCAATAATTGACAACAGATTCACATCCCCCTTAGCCAATTGAACTAAGGATTTGTGGACCCAACATTCAGGCAGAATGATTTGTGTTCCAACCCTTCTGTAGTCCACGGGCTGGATTCTCCGTTTTGGAGACTTCAGTCCCCACGCCGGCGTGAAAATTGTGGTGTTGTATGCCAGGAAAACTGGCGCAAAACGGCCATGGACTCCCCATTTTGCTTGGATCCAGCTGGGAGGCATCATAGAGCTCGAGGTTCTAGCTGCCGATACGTCCCTGAGCATAGAACATAGAACATAGAACAGTACAGCACAGAACAGGCCCTTCGGCCCTCAATGTTGTGCCGAGCCATGATCACCCTACTCAAACCCACGTATCCACCCTATACCCGTAACCCAACAACCCCCCCTTAACCTTACTTTTATTTGGACACTACGGGCAATTTAGCATGGCCAATCCACCTAACCTGCACATCTTTGGACTGTGGGAGGAAACCGGAGCACCCGGAGGAAACCCACGCACACACGGGGAGGATGTGCAGACTCCACACAGACAGTGACCCAGCCGGGAATCGAACCTGGGACCCTGGAGCTGTGAAGCATTTATGCTAACCACCATGCTACCGTGCTGCCCCTTAAACTCCACACAGACAGTGACCCAGGGCCGGGATTGGCATTGGCGGGTCGGTTGCTGCATATGCGCATGGTGGCGGCCATGCCGCGCTACATCATGGCAGACGCAGCCTGCGGACCCAGACCACAAAAATAGTGCCCCCCCCTTTCGGCCGCTCGTGCGCCCTGGACTGCCCACCCACAGTGCCCCCAGCCCTGAATGAAGCCCCCCCCCACCCGCGGATCGGCCCTCCCCAGGCTGTAGCAGCCCCGGACTGAGTCCGCTGCCGTCCCCGAACGGTGTGAGCACACGTAGCCCACGCCGTCGGCAACTCGGCCGGTCAGGAACGGAGCATCGTGGGTGCGGGCTTCAGGCAATGGCTGCTTTTCAGGGGGCGGAGAATACGAAAACCGTCGCTGCTCCCAATATTGGCGTCAAAACGGATTCTCCGCCCATCGCCAAACACTATTTCGGCGTCGGCGAGTGGAGAATCCAGCCCCATCTTTTTGTTCCCTCCCCCCCCCCCCCCCCCCCCCCCCCCCCCCCCTTGCATCTCAGCACTTTTCCCATCACTAGCCCCATGACTGTAATGTTGGTACGGCCTGATTAACTGCACATCACGCCACTCTGTTCTTCTGCACATCATTGCGATGTCCTCGTTTTAAATTCACTACCGCCTGTAATGGATTATTAATGAAACACCAGAACACGCACACACTTCTTTTTCCTTGCTCTTATGCTTTTTCGTTCCCTCCCTCCCTCCCTGGCATACTATGAGCCAATCTTGTCTTCTCTATTTAAAAAGCACCTTTCCCCTATTTTACATAGTGTTTCTTCGCTATGTTTAACATGGACAGCATTATGCAAATCCTCATTCAGAAAGCCACCTTTCCACCTCACTCAGTTTTTCCACACGCTTCCCTCAACTCGATCCGTTAAAACTTGAGCTCCCAGAGTTAAGTTAAAGCCATGTGAAATTAGCAGATCTAAATTATACCTCCAATCACATCTGTTTGACCCTTCACCCGTTACTCGGTGGGGTTTGTACCTCACTGAAACAGGTCATCCAGAAAGATAACACAACGCTCGTCACTCGCTTAGACATAGACAGCAACGAAACCACAGCTTCCTGTCTGTTTGAGGGACTTGTCTCCATGCTTCTCCAATTCATAGTCTTTAGGCGTCTGGCCCATGCATTCAACTTTGACACAATTCAAGATTCTCAGTTCTGTATTTCTTGTGAGAAACTGTTTCTCACCAAACCATACAACCCCTTCCAAAAACAACTGCGAAAACCTTCACATTCAAATAATGTGTTTTAACCTGAAACTCCTTCCTTTTCCTTCTGATTTGACTATTCCAACAATCTCTGTGGCATCTCTGAGCCCATCTTCTATAAACTCGAGCTCATCAAAACCTCTTGCCGATATTCTTAAAATATTTTTATTGAAAGTTTTCATTTACATCAAACGCGACATCAAACAAACCAGAAAGTGGATATCAAAGAACAATACAGCCCTTCGGCCCTCCAAACTTGTACCTGTCATGATACCAACCTTTACCTAAACCCGCAGCTCTTCCTTGTGTCATATTCCTCTGTTCCCATCCTATCCACATGTTTGTCTAGATGCCTTTTGAATGCCGTTAAGGTATCTGCTTCCACACCCACACTGGCAATGCGTTCCAGGCACTCGCTATCCTCCTGTGTAAAAAAACTTGCCTCGCGCATCTCCTCCAAACTTTGCCTCATGGGCCTTAAACCTGTGCCCCCCTGGTGACTGACCCCTCCACCCTGGGAAAGAGTGCCTTCCCATCCACTCTATCCATGCCCCTCATAATCTTGTAGACCTCTATCAGGTCGCCCCTCAACCTCCATCATTCTAATGAAATCAGCCCAAGTCTATTCAGCCTTTCCACGTAGCTAACACCGTCCAGACCAGGCAACGTCCTGGTAAGCCTCCTCTGCATCCTTTGTAAAGCCTCCACATCCTTCTGGTAATATGAATATTGTGCACAATATTCCAAGTGCGGCCTTGCCAAGATTCTGTATAACTGTAGCATGACTTGCCAGTTTTTATACTTGACGCCCTGTCCAATAAAGGCAAGCATTCCCTATGCTTTCTCGTAAAATATTAAAAGAAGAAACACACAATTGATCATATAAATCCCATCCAACGAAAGGCAAAAACAATGATAACCGCCTTGCCCTTCACCCCTCTTTTTTTAGCAGCTGATGGTGACTAACTCCTTAAAGTAGGAAATGAATGGCTGCCACCTTGGGTAGGACACTCCACCAATCCCCTGAAGGTGTACTTGACCTTTCCAGATGTAAAAATTCCATGAGTCACCCAACCAGGCCGAGGCACTGGGTGGAGCGGAAGATCTCCA
This sequence comes from Scyliorhinus canicula, assembly GCF_902713615.1. Classification (NCBI taxonomy): domain Eukaryota; kingdom Metazoa; phylum Chordata; class Chondrichthyes; order Carcharhiniformes; family Scyliorhinidae; genus Scyliorhinus; species Scyliorhinus canicula. The sequence goes on along the minus strand of NC_052164.1, from coordinate 98,699,219 downwards.
CCCCAGCAGAACTCTCCTCCGGGCTATCAATGAGATAAAGGCAAGAATGTCCGCTTTCACCCCGGTCTGCCGTCTGGGCGAGTCCAACACCCCAAAAATTGGCAACCAAAGAACAAGGCTCCAGATCAATGTCAAGAATCGGCGACATGGTGCGAAAGAAGGAGACCCAAAATCGTACCATCCTTGGACATGACCAGAACATGTGGGTGTGGTGAGCAGGCTCACAAAAGCACCATTCACACTTGTCCTCCACTCCCACGAAGAACCCACTCATCCTAGTTAGGTGAGTCCCATGTACTACCTGGAGCTGAATCAGGCTGAGCCTCATGCAGGAGGAAGTGGACAGAGGGCCTCACCGTTCTTATCCTCACTCCTACCTGGGACAGCGAGACAGCTTCCATTGACATGATCTGCCCATATATATTTGAAATGGTTCTCTCCACTGCTCCACCCCTCCCCCGACCCTGCCAGCAAAAGGATCCCCCCACCCCCCCCCCCCCCCCCCCACCCCGCCCAACATGGAGGGTGGCGGCGCTGAAGGAGATGTAGGACAAGCTTTCCAGATAAAATTACGTAACTGGAAGTAGCGGAACAAGGACGCCGCTAACAGTTGAAATTTCACCCAGAGCTCCTCCAAACTAGCAAACCGTCCCTCCATGAACAGATCCCCAAAATACTCGAGGCCCTTTTCCTTCCCATGACTTAAACGGCGCATCCAAACCCAACGGCACAAACAAATGGTTGCCTTCGCTAGGAGCCGACAATGACGTGGCGCTCAGATTGGAATGATGCTTAAACTGCTTCCAAATCCTCAGACCAGAGATCACCGGGTTAGAGGAATAGCTCACTGGGGGGAAACGGGAGCGGAACCATTACCAAAGCCCTTAAACTGAGCCCTTACATGAACCCGCGTCCGTCTGCCCCCATATGGGATACTCCCCCCCCCCCCCCCCCCCCCATCCCCAACCACCCCAGTTCCTCGATATTGGCTACCCAATAATAAAAGAGAAAATTAGGTAACGTCAGTATCCCCGACTGCCGGTCCCTCTAAAGGAATACCCTATGACTTCTTGGTAACATACCCACCCAAATGAAAGAGATGACTAACTTGTTAACCTTGGCAAAGAAAGTCAGCATGGAAAACAGGGAGACATTGAAACGGAAATAGAAACATTGGAAGAATGTTCATCTTGACAGTCTGGACACTGCCTGCCAAGGACAGCGGAAGGGTTCCCATTTTCATGACTCCGACCTCACCCTACTCACATGACTTGTATCGTTTAACCTATGAAACATAGGCCAATCACGGGGCACTCGGATATCCAGCTACCTCTGGCCAGACAAAAATCAATACTCCCAGATTGGTTCCCCTTCCCGGGAGTCAACCGGAAAATATTCACCCTTCTCCAGGTTCAATTCATACCCCAGAAAGGAGCCAAAGCTCCTCAGTACCTTCATTATTTCGTCCATCGAGGAAACTGGATCAAAAGCAGGCCATCAGCATCGAGAAACACCACATGATGCCTCCCCTTCCCTGCCTTATCCCCCTCCATTCACCCAAAGACCTCAGTGCTCTAGCCAAAGGATCTATCGCGAGCACGAACAGGATCGGCGACAATGGGAACCCTTGCTTTGTACCCCTACTCAGTAGAAAATAACCTGAGCTGGATGTATTAGTGCGTACATTGAGACGTAGGGGCTCTATCCACCAGCCGAACCCATGAAATGAACTTCTGCCCAAATCCAAGCACCTCAGAAGCCTATTCCCACTCCACTCGGTTGAAGGTTTTCTCAGCATCCATAGATATAATCGCCTCTGGTTTGGGGCTGGAGAGGGGGAAGAGGACAACATTCGGCACCCGCCGTATATTGGCCAACAACTGCCGTCCCTTCACAATGCCTGTCTGGACTTCTGCAATTACCTCCAGGACACAGGCTTCCAAACACGTCCACGTTTAAAAGACAGATAGGCCTATATGATCCACAAACCGTGGGGTCCTTATTCTTTTTCAGAATGAGGGAGATAGAGGCCTGTAAAAGTGCATTGAGTAATGATCTACAAACTAAAGAATCATTGAACATATCTACCATCAATGGCACCCACTGCTCCACAAACTTCTCATAAAATTTGATGGGAAACCCATCTGGAACTGGGGCCTTACCTGTCTGCATCAGCCCAATGCCCTTTAGTACATCCTCAGGGCTTAACAGGGCCTCTAACTCCTCACTTCTCTCTCTCTTCACCTCTGGGAAGGACAACCCATCTAGGAACTCCGACATGTCTGATCCACTCCCCAGGTGCTCTGGCCTATAGAGATCCCTGGAAAAACTTCAAATGCTGCATTGACTTTCCTCCGAGCAAAAGCCTAGCTGCCGCCCGAGCCCTTAATCTGTACAATCTCCAGGGATGCCTCCTGCTGCCTCAGCTAGTGAGTCAAAAGATGGCCTGCCTTCTCCTTGTTCTCATAAACCACCCCTCTCAGGGGCCGCAGATGGCCCACTGCCTTCCCCGTGGCACCAGATTAAACTGCATTTGCAGCTAGTCGCCAGCAACGCTCGAGTAGGGTCCTTCGAATAGCGGCTATCCATCTCCAAAATTGTGCCCACCAGTCGCTGTCATTCTGCCTTCACAGTCCTATCTACGTGCGCTCTATAGGAGATTACCTTCCTTCTTACAACTGGCTTCAGGGACTCCCACAGAGTGGAGGGAGAGACCGAGTTACTCCTGTTAAACCTAATATATTCCTTGATGGTCGTAGACATGTGCTGACAAAATCCCTTCTCCACTATTAGCGCCACATCTAACCTCCACAGTGAGTGCTGAATGGGATCCAGCTCCGGGTTCACAAAGTGTGGAGCGTGGCCAGAAATCACCATTGCCGAATATTCCACCCTTTTCACCCACGGGAGCATTCCACCCAGTGGAATGCAGTCAATCCTGGAATAGAACCTTATGCACATGGGAACAGAACACAAGCTCCTTATGGCTTGGGTGCAGAAATCTCCGAGGGTCCACCCCTCTCCCCGTTTGCTAAATAATGGCCAGAAGCCCCTCCTGAGAGAGCCAACGATTTAGGCCTGGACCAGTCCATTTTAGAATCCAGTACACAATTGAAGTCCCCTCTCTTATGGGCCAGGGCTCAGAAAGTCCAAAGTGCATTATGAGGTCCACCTGATCTACAACCTTCATGTTAAATTTGGCTAGGATGAGCACAAGAGCCTTCACTTGAGGTGTGATTCATCAGTCTGCCTCGACACTTTAATCAAAACAAGCTTTATTCTAAGAACTTAGTTAATAAACACACAGAAATAATTTTCTCAATTACAAACATAAAGACACCAGCTGCAGTAATCTATGTATAACACTTAATGAATTCCCCCTTAACTGTTCCAATTCAAAAACAAAATCCCATAAACCAAAAAAAAACCTTTTCAAGGGCATGCCCAACATTGCATTCTCACTTGAATAGGGCTGGTTTAGCACAGTGGGCTAAATAGCTGGCTTGTAATGCAGAACAACACCACCAGTGGGTTAAATTCCCGTACCAGCCTCCCCGAACAGGAGCTGGAATGTGGCGACTAGGGACTTTTCACAGTAACTTCATTGAAGCCTACTTGTGACAATAAGCAATTATTATTATTATTATGAGATTTCCCTGAGATTCTGATCCCATCTCACCAGCAGATTTAACTCCTTTCAGAAAGCAAACTATATATTTTAAGTTACCAAAACAGGTAGCTATAATCAATGTTTTTTTTTACTGGAAAAACTCTTTCAAATGAAACCATAGAAAGACAGGAAAGAAACACTTCTTTCTCCCTCTGAGTCCACAGCAGTCAAACTAAAAATTAAACTAAAAAAACCCTCACAGCTACAGCTCAGCTCCACCCACAAAATGGCATCACAGAAGTCATGTGATATGACAAAAACCTTTCTTAAAGGGACATTCCCAATGATACCTCCCAGAACCAGATGATGCGTATCTAGATCGGGAATGGAAGCCAACAAATTATTAATAATAGACAAAACCCTCCAGTTGGGGGCACTGACATTAACCAGTACCACAAATATACCTGCCAAAGACCCACTAACCATCACGTATCTACCTTCAGGATTTGCCACGAACCTGGTGGCCAATAAGGGGACCCATTTATTCATCACAATTGCCGCGCCTTGGGCCCTTCCATCCAAGCTCGAGTGAAACACACGTCCCACCCACTCCCTCCGCAGTCTGACCTGACCTCTTGTGAACAAGTGAGTCCCCTGCGTTTAGATTCTACACCACATCTGCGTTTAGATTCCTTAGGTGAGCAAATGCTCTCGACCTCTTCATTGGGCCACCCAACCCCCTTACGTTCCAGGTGAACAACCGAATTGGGGGGTCTCCCACCCCTTACCCCCCACCCCCCCACCCCACCCTTTCCCCATCCCAGAGGACAGACTGAAGGCCCTCACAAGATGGCCACCAAACCCACCCTTGAGTAAAACAAAAGAAGTGCTACAGTTACCATCACAGGGCTGTTTAGCACAGGGCTAAATTGCTGGCTTTGAAACCAGACCAAGCAGGCCAGCAGCACGGTTCGATTCCCGTAACAGCCTTCCCGAACAGGCGCCGGAATGTGGCGACTAGGGGCTTTTCACAGTAACTTCACTTGAAGCCTACTCGTGGCAATAAGCGATTTTCATTTCATTTCATTTTTTCATCAGCAAACTAAGCCACCAACCCCCCCCCCCCCCCCCCCCCCCCCCCCACCCCCCACCGACCCCACCACAATCCCACCCACCACCTCACCCAAATACACCAACAGAATCCAAACCCAAGAGTTGCCAATATTCTAGCCGAAAGTAAGCCCTGGTAACCTGGCTCCTGTTACGACGATGTCTTAGTTTTAAAAATCTTAAGGAACAAAGAACAATACAGCACAGGAACAGGCCCTTCGCCCCTCCAAGCCTGTACCGGTCATGATATCAACTTTTGCGAAAACCCTCAGCACTTCTTTGTGCCATATCCCTCTATACCGATCCTATCCATGTGTTTGTAAAGATGCCTTTTGAACGCCTTTAATGTATCTGCTTCACAACCTCCCCTGGCAACACGTTCCAGGCATTCACCACCCGAAAAACCTGCCTCGCTCATCTCTAAACATTGCCCCATGGACCTTAAACCTATGCCCCATGGTGATTGATCCCTCCACCTTCCCCTTGGTGAGTGACCCCTCCACCCTCCCCTTGGTGATTGACCCCTCCACCCTCCCCTTGGTGATTGATCCCTCCACCCTCCCCTTGGTGATTGACCCTCCACCCTGGGAAAGAGTGCCTGCCCATCCACTCTATCCATGCCCCTCATAATCTTGTGGACCTCAATCAGGTCACTCCTCAACATCCGTCTTTCTTTTTTTTTAAACATATTTTATTACAAACATGTATCAAAGCAGGTTACAGCAAGTAAACACTCGGAGAAACGTACTTCCCAACAATCAACTATACAGTCTGTCCAGATTTCCCCCCTTTTTCACACCCCCCCCCCTCCCCATCACCCCCCCCCCCCCCACTCCCCCCCACCCCCCTGCGACGAACAGCTCCTCAAACACGGTCACAAACATCCCCCACCTTTTCTCTAACTCCCCTGCTGAGCCACTTAACTGATACTTTATCTTCTCTAACCACAGGAAGTTATGCTGGTCACCCAATCAAGCCGCTACCCCAGGTGGCGATGCCGACCACCACTCCAGCAAAATCTGCCGCCGTGCAATCAGAGAGGCGAAGGCCAAGACATCGGCCTTCCCCCTCTCCATGAGCTCCGGCTTCTCTGAAACCCGAGATATCGTCACCAAACGGTTCGGGTTCACCTCCTCCTCACTCTCCTGGCTAAGGCCGTGAACACTCCCGCCCAGAATCTTCCCACGTTTTCGCAACCCCAAAACATGTGTGCGAGATTTGTTGGCCCCTGCCCACACCTCTCACAATCATCTGCTACCTCCTGAAAGAACCCACTCATTCTCGACCAAGTCATATGCACCTTGTGCACCACCTTAAACTGTATCAGGCTCATCCTTGCACGGGAGGAGGTCCCGTTTACCCTACGCAGTGCCTCACTCCATATCCCCAATTGATCTCCCCTCCCAACTCCACTTCCCATTTCTCCTTGATCTTCACCACCCGCTAATCTCCATTGTTCTAATGAAGACAGTCTGAGTCTGTTCAGGCTCTCCACGTAGCTAACACTGTTCAGACCAGGCAACCTCCTGGTAAACCTCCTCTGCATCCTCTCGAATGCCTCCACATCCTTCTGGTAGTATGGCGCCCAGAAGTGTGCGCAATATTCCAAGTGCGTTCTTCCCAAGGTTCTCTGCAACTGTAGCATGACTTGCCAGTTTTCATACTCAATGCCCCGTCCAATGAAGGCAACCTTTCCATATGCTGTCCTCTTTCCAAATCTTTCCATGGCCTCATCCCCTTCTTCACCTCTCCTGTGGGGCGCCACGGTAGCACAGTGGTTGGCTCTGTTACTTCACAGCGCCAGGGACCCGGGTTCGATTCCCGGCTAGGGTCACTGTCTGTGTGGAGTCTGAACCTTCTGCCCGTGTCTGCGTGCGTTTCCTCCGGGCACTCCGGTTTCCTCCCACAAGTCCTAAAAGAGGTGCTGGTAGGTGGATTGGTCATGCTAAGTTGCCCTGCAGTGTCCAAAAGTTAGGTGGGGTTGCTGGGTTACGGGGGGGGGGGGGGGGGGGGGGGGGGGGGTAGGGTGAAGGTGTGGACTTAAGTCGGGTGCTCTTCAGGGACTGGTGTGGCCTCAATGGGCCGAATAGCCTCCTGCTGCATTGTAAATTCTACGTAAATTCCATGATCCAGCTCAACAACTCTCTCTGACTAAACAAGATACTGTTGATGCTGGATTTGGAAACAAGAACAGGAGATGCTGGTAAAGACCAGTAATTGTGGCAGCATCTATTAGGAGTGAAATAGAGTTAACGTTCTGAGCCCTTTGACTCTTCAACAGTATCTCTCTGAAATTTCTGTGTTCCTCCAATTCTGGCCCCTTGCACATGACTGATTTCCATTGCTCCTTCATCGATTGATTGAACTCTGGAATCCCCGCCTTAAACCTTTCCATTGCTCTCTCCTTCAACATGCTCCTTAAAACCTATTTCTTTGACCACACTTTTGATCACCTATCTTATTAACTCCTTCTGAGATTGTCAATTTTGCTTGATGATGCTCCCGTGAAGTGCCTTGGAATTTTAAAGAAACTACTTCACAGGTGCTACACAAATGCAAGTTGTGGCTGGTCAAGAGAAGCAAGATTAGTTTAGCGATATGGCAAATACCGTGTGGAAAAGTGCCAGGCAGATAAAGTGATGTTAGGCAATGTCAAATGTAGTATTTAAAACTGTAAATTCCGGGTGGAATCACTGAGCTTTGTGCAGATGGGAAAATAATGATCAGTCAGGTGGTAATAAAGATCCATAAACAGATGATATATAGTTTGTAAAATTGCCAGTATTGAGAAGCATAAATTAAACCAATTTTCAAAGATTTGGCCAGCAGTAGCACTGATTGATGTCCAACATTGAAAAGTTCCTGTGCTCTTAAATATCAAAGCAGCAGGTCACTAAAGTCCCATAAATCAACCACTTGGCAACGTCTAGAAGAGACTGACTGAAGAATGATGAAACATTATTTATAGTTTCCATTCGGGAGGTTATCCCAATAAATCAAGGGAGACAAAATCCAGGGAGACCTATGACACACCCACAGATCAGGGTACGTCTCCTAATTTTCCAGCCAAAGTTTCCACAGGATTGTTCCTGATGGTCTGGTGTAATTCCATCGGAAGATTGACTGAAACTCTCGAGAAGTGGCAATAAGGGGATTCGGAGTCTTTAGCAGAAATTCCACCCTGGGTTCAGAACCGAAACCCAACTCCTGTTTGTATTAAACTTAGTGACAAAGCTAAAAGGTTGTACAGGAAGTATTTTAGGATCAAATGTTACCTGATCAAAATATCTGATTGGGCAGCATGGTAGCACAGTGATTAGCACAGTTACTTCACAGCTCCAGGGTCCCAGGTTCGATTCCGGCTTGGGTCACTGGCTATGCGGAGTCTGCACGTTCTCCCCGTGTCTGCGTGGGTTTCCTCTGGGTGCTCCGGTTTCCTCCACAGTCCAAAGATGTGCAAGTTAGGTGGATTAGCCATGCTAAATTGCCCTTTGCGTCCCACAAAAAGGTTAAGTAGGGTTATGGGGATAGGGTGGAGGTGTGGGCTTGGGCAGGGTACTCTTTCCGAGGGCCGGCAGACTCAATGGGCCGAATGGCCTCCTGCTGCACTGTAAATTCTATGATTATATAAATTGGTTCTTGAGGGTTCTTTTTTTCAGAATGATTTGATGAGGAACTCAAGATCCTTCATACAGGATGATGGAAAAGGGTACCAAATAAATTAGGCAAAGCGAGATGAATAGTGGGCCAGGGAGCAGATGGAACAATGAGTCTTGAGTTTAACATTGAGGGTGTGGAAGGGTTTGTAAGATGCTGTATATAGAATTTAGGAAGAGCAAGACAAGAGAGTGCCTGAGCAATTACCAAGAGAAGTCTTGTAGGACAGAAGTAGATAAGACAATTTACAACAGAGACAGTTTGGAGGTTGGAGGTAACACAAGATCATCCATTAAATGATGTGCTTTTCCTGAGTCCCCTCTGGAGTTTGAGTGGGGTGTTCAATGAAACTTCCCAGGCACAGAGCTGGGCATAAATCCTCAGCAGACTTGAAAAGGAGGGGAAATGAAGTGCTCGGTGTGAAAGAGGAAACCAAACTCTTTTGGCGGCTTATTTAGCAATGAAGGAGGTGTGGGTATTCCTTTGGCAATGAGAAATTGTGGCAATGCATTTATAAAGCAAAATTGTTGCAGTTCCTCCATTACAGTAAAAAGTGATCAAAGAATTACAGACAAGGAGGTCATTAAAATTCTAAACACTGAGTACTTGACAGCATTCAAGACTGGTGAGATTGTCAAAAGCCTACTCTCTAATTTTAATCATTGGACAAACATCTTTTCATTCATCCATACTGCAGAGAACTCAAACAGGAAAGCTGTGTTATGAATGACCAGGCAAATATGATCATGCAAAGAGATGTTTCACACATTGAGTTATGACTGTGCCATCCCAGAAAAGGCAGTGGACGGCGAGATAACAAACTGCTCAGAGGAAGGAGCTGGATAAATATCTGATTGGAGAATGACCGGAGGTTCTGAGCATCATAAACTGAGATTGCCAAATATGCCATGGTTATGTAGCAGCGTCTGGAGCTAGGGAGGAGTCCTCTCGAGAGGGCAGCGGACCAGGTCTTCACTCAGAGGCTTGTGAATCTTTGGGATTCTCTCACCAAAGGCTGTGCATGCTCAATTGTTCAAGCCTGCTATCGATAGATTTTTTTGAACCCTAAGGCGAACAAGAGATATGAAGATAGAGCAAGAAAATGGAGTTGAGGTTGGAGATCAATCACGTTCATATTGAATGACGGAGCTGGTTGATGAAGCCATTTGGCCTCTTGATATTTCTTTTGTTCTTATTGGAAAGATGAAGGTCGATGAACACTCTGAAATTTTTCTTCTTCACCTTTGGAGATCAGGAAATATTCCATGCAGGAGCTGGATAAATACCTGATTGGAAAATGATTGGAAGTTGGAGGGTCATAAACCAGGATTACCAAATACGTCATGGTTTCATACCGGACCTCCTGTCAAGGGATTTAAGTAACGGGGTGGAGGATAGATTTTATGAACCAAATTTAATGCAGCTGACGGTAGGCTAGTTCACAGGCTGGGAACCAGTGGGAACCTCGCTATGGTCTTTCTTCCCCACCTTAACCAGATATTGTGCCAATCAGATTGGGCTCCTGGGTATGTTCGAGGCAACTATCTTGCCTTTAAGAGCTACTGGCCAATCACAGGCCGGCATCTCTCCAGTGTCAACAGCACCACCAGGAGCGGTGGCCAGTGTCAGAACTGCAGGAGGCCCAGGCTGAAGAACATGTTCTATGTTCTATGTTCTATTGTCACTGGAGTTAAGGCACATGAATGGTGAATGAAATTAAGATAAAGATCAGCCATAAACCCATTAAATAACAGATCTGACTCAAGGGGTTGAATAGCCTCCGTTTATTTGTGTGTTCCTAGGTTAAGCGGTTTACAAGCTGGATCCACCAAGATGTGTGAATTGCTTTTCTATTTCAGGATATGGAAAAGATTCAAAACTACAGAAACAAAATAGCAGATATGAACCTTACCTGACTATGGACTTCAAGACTAAGTGGAAAAAATAGAACCAAGTTTAAATTAAAATTGCTTTATTTTAAAAATACAATTTGAAAACCATTCCTTGTTTCCTAATTCTTTCTTGGAATGAATATAAAAGGATTTTAAAAAACATATTTCTTCCTCCTCTGCAGATGCTGACTCCTACCCCATTGCTTCAGTATCTCACCTCAGAGGCTATTGTTTGTGTGCGGAGCGTAAATTGGCCTGTGACATGATTGCATCTGAAGGAGACCCTTTCCTCCTCAATGACTATATGGAAAATCGAGGGCCAACTGAAAGCAATCAGAAGTGGTACCCCAGGTTGCACAGTCCTCTCTGGTATAAGTGGACATTGTAGTGGCTTAGTTGGCCAAGATTATTGACCATGCAGTATGGGAACTTATTCAACCCAATTGGTCTATGCCAGTGTTTATGGTCCACGCATGACTTCTACTCCTCTTCATTTAACAAGATCATCATAACCTTCTACTCCTTGTCCCAGCTTCCCTGTAAGAGCTTACTGTAATGATATGTATATACACACGCCAGTAAAGGGTTAATTATTACATCTCATTGTAATACAAACACTAGAGGGCACCACCAGTTCTCAGTATAAATATCAGACCTCAGGGAATGCTGGGGAGTTAGCAAAGGAGAAAGACTGAGTACAGCATGAGGAGTAGAATAGATTAGAGAGAGTTAGCACGAAGATATCATTACTGACTACAAGATTATTGCTAGACAGATTCAATGCTGCTTTATTATCAATTATAGCTCAGTAGTGTGCACAAACTTCATTTAATTAATCGTTATCCAATAAATTAGTTTTGATTCAATCTAATGATTGGTGGTTTCTCTGTCATCAACTGATCGGTCCATTCTGGATCAGAAGGCAAAGAACAATGACATATTACCACCAAAGGTAAGATAACACTTACCATTTGATTCACCTCAATTACTCTTGGTTTCTGAGTTCAGCTGGGTGAAGTAGCTTCTCCTGAATATTAGTGACTATCTTATACTTACATCCCTAGTCCTGGTCACCATCCACATGAGGAAATAACTTTTCCGCATCTCCCTATGAGCACAGCCTGCAGATTAAACCCAAACCTTCGAACCTCCAGGGGTTGGTTTAGCACAGGGCTAAATCGCTGGCTTTGAAAGCAGACCAAGGCAAGCCAGCAGCACGGTTCAATTCCCGTACCAGCCTCCCCGAACAGGGGCCGGAATGTGGCGACTAGGGGCTTTTCACAGTAACTTCATTTGAAGCCTACTTGTGACAATAAGCAATTTTCATTTCATTTAATTCCATCTCTGTCTTCCCCTGTCTGAACAGTGGATTTATCCAGCAGTGCACTGAAGTATTAGTTTATTCCTGCTCAATCAATATCCTGGAGTTTTCCAGTTGGGAGTTAATTGCAGAGTTTGTGCCTTTGGGAGCCATTACTTGGGTTTATTCACTTCCTTGAACAGATTAAACAAATTAGGGAGTGTCCATGATTGTTAAGATTGTACACGGTCGATTGGGGAATAAAAGACTCAAATGAGCAAATTGCCTTTTCTCATTTCCCTACATTTTTAAAAAACTTATGTGACATAATGATCCAGCTGCCCAATTGGCCCTTTGGGAGCTGCGAGGTGTTTTTTAATTCATTAGAGAGAGGCTGATTTCCCAGATCTCTCAAACACATTCTAGCCCAAGGACACGGGAGGAGGAGCTGATAGTAACTACTGAAGTATTAAAACCGATGAAGTATTAAACTAACTGAAGAACAATTAACGCAGCAATGTTTTTAAAGGGAAGTCACTTGCATTGTGGCTATAGACTAAAGAACTGTATTTAATCAAATGCCTAGAGAGGGTGAGTGGTGCTCGGGTGAATTTTTGACACAATGCAATTTGGCTAGGTCCAGTTTTATCCCAGCAGTTTGTGTGGTTATTCCCTACATTAGGAGCGCTGCCCCATTCTGGAGAAACAGGCCATTCAGCACAACTGGTTCATGCTAGTTTATGTGAACCTCCTCAATCTCTACATTTGTCAAATCTCTGCCATATATCCTTCCAGTTGGATACGATGACTGTGAATTGTTGTGCGGGAGTGATATTTTCTTTCTACATTATCCCAACCACTCCCTCCCCCTATCCGAGCTAACAAATGTACACACATTTTATTCTTGCTGTTAAAGTACCTTCTCTACTGAATATTATCATTCAGCCCAACTGGTCTGTGTCAGTGTTTATGATCACCTCACCAGTTATTAATATATCATTTTATTGAAATTAAAGGGAATTTACTCTTGTTTAGTTTGACTTGATTTGAATTTACAGTGTTGAAGGAGGCCACTCGGCCCATCGAGTCTGCACCAGTCCTTGGAAAGAGCACACTACCTAAGCCCACACCTCCACCCTATCCCCGTAACCCTACCTAACCTTTTTATTTGGACACAGAGGGCAATTTAGCAATCCACCTAACCTTCACATCTTCACTGGGGCTGGTTTAGCTCACTTGGCTAAATCGCTGGCTTTTAAATCAGATCAAGCAGGCCAGCAGCACGGTTCGATTCCCGTACCAGCCTCCCCGGACAGGTGTCGGAATGTGGCGACTAGGGGCTTTTCACAGTAACTTCATTGAAGCCTACTTGTGACAATAAGCGATTTTCATTTCATTTTCATTTTTCATCTTTGGACTGTGGGAGGAAACCGGAGCACCCGGAGGAAACCCACGCAGACACTGGGAGAACGTGCAGACTCCGCACAGACAGTGACCCAGCCGGGAATCGAACCTGGGATCCCGGAGCCGTGAAGCAACTGCGCTAACCACTGTGCTACACTGGCACCCACCCCCCCCCCCCACCCCCCGACCCGACCCGACCCCCCGACCCCCCGACAATTGACAATGCTTTCATGGTCATCATTAGACTTTCAATTCCAGATTTTTATTGAATTCAAATTTCACCATCTGCGGTGGTGGGATTTGAACCTGGGACCTCAGAGCGCTCTGGGTCTTTGGACTATTAGTCCAGTGACCATAGAACATAGAACAGTACAGCACAGAACAGGTCCTTCGGCCCTCGATGTTGTGCCGAGCATTGTCCGAAACCAAGATCAAGCTATCCCACTCCCTGTAGTCCATTCCACACCCTAACCACTCTCTGAGTAAAGAACCTACCTCGGATATCCCTCCTATATCTCCCACCCTGAATTTTATAGCTATGCCCCCTTGTAACAGCTACATCCACCCGAGGAAATAGTCTTTGAACGTCCACTCTATCTATCCCCCTCATCATCTTATAAACCTCTAGTAAGTCGCCTCTCATCCTCCTCCGCTCCAAAGAGAAAAGCCCTAGCTCCTTCAACCTTTCCTCATAAGACCTATCCTGCAAACCAGGCAGCATCCTGGTAAATCTCCATTGCACCCTTTCCAATGCTTCCACATCCTTCCTATAATGAGGTGACCAGAACTGCACACAATACATCTACTCCACTGCCTCAGAGAAAATCTGATGGCTTCTAAAGGCAGGCCACTTTTTATTTAATTAATTCAAGAGCATTAGCATTGCTAGCTTGGCCAGAATTTTCTGAACATTCCTAATTGCCACTTCAGAAGGTGGTGGTGAGCTGCCTTTTTGAACCACTGCAGTCCCTGCAGTGTAGGTGCACCCACAGTGCTGTTAGGGCGGGAGCTCCAGAATTTAGACTCAGCGACAGTAAAGGAGTGGACGATATATTTCCAAGTCAAGGTGGTGTGTGGATCGGAGGGGATCTTACAGATGGTGGTGTTCCAAGTTTCTGAGTCAAAGAGGCCAACAAGAGAGAGTCCTACATTTCTATAGAGCCTTCCACTGACTGGGACATCCCAGAACACCCAGCAGTTAACTAGATACTCACAGCTGCAATGTGTGGGAAATACAGCTTTTAGCACGCACCTTTGGATGGCCTTGCTCCCACACTGATCCCATTTACTCTCGCTTTTTCTAAGGCCTTTATAAAGGCAGCCCCATGTGCTTCAGATGAAGCAGGGTAAAAGCAAAATCAAACATATGCGAATCAGCCCACATTTGCAATGCACAAACCCTGAGATTTGTAAGCTCCAAGTTTTTGTTTGTTCTTGTTCATTGTGCGTTCAGCAGCTCTCACAAAGAGGTTCTGGTGGTGGAACATTAACTGTTTATTGATAACACATAGCTATATACATATATGCAGGGTATAGCCAAAGCTAACTCTATGCTTGCTTCTACACAGGTCTCTGTCCAATTCACAACTGACCCAATCCCTGGTCAGATGTCTCTTAACATTACACTCTGTGGGTGGCACTGTTTCTCAGTCCCACCCAGGGGCTGGTTTAGCTCACTGGACTAAATCGCTGGCTTTGAAAGCAGACCAAGGCAGGCCAGCAGTACGGTTCAATTCCTGCACCAGCCTCCCCGAACAGGCATCAGAATGTGGCGACATTCACAGTAACTTCATTTGAAGCCTACTTGTGACAATAAGTGATTTTCATTAACCCATGCTATGTAAAATGCCCATATACTATATCTTCCACCCCCCCCCCCCCCCCCAAGTCTTTACCCATCATTTTTGCATTACAATTCTGCTACCTCTTCTCACCAACAGCCCCCCCCCTCTAAACAGTTTGGAGATTTGATCATTCTTTCAGATCTTGTTCTGGTCACATTCAGATTTCATTCATTGATTGAACAACCTTTGCTGATCTAGAGTTTGAGTTGGAGTCTGGAATTTGGTTGTCTTCTTCTGATTGGCTTTTTCTGCTCCGTGGGGTTGAACTTCTCTTTGTCAGCTCCCCGTCTGCTCTGCTGGGGGAACCACCGGCTTGTCCCATTCTTTCTGGCGGGAGTATTCACTCCGTTCATTGCCGGCACAAACCTGTTTTTTCTCTTTCCATCTGGTCCGCCGTGACCTTTGCCGGAGTCGACGTTGTCTCTCCCTATCGTTGGGATGCTCCTCATCAATGGGCTCACCTTGCAGCTTGGTGTTTATCCCATGTGTCTCTGTGCCTGACTGGGGAGAGTTCTGGTGAGTCGATGGTTGATGGTTCCTTGCTCCAGCATTATCTTGCAGCTTGGTGTGTTGCCTGGAGGTTGCAGCGTCTGTGCCGTGGTGTTTACAGGTAGGGTGGCAGAAACCATAGGAGCCTGGGCTGGGGCTGCTGCTCATTCTTCTGTTGCTGGTCATTTCCCTGAGTGTTCCCCATCGAGGTACAATTATCTGAAGGTCTGCAAGGAAATTGGACCAACCGCCTTTGCAAAGAGTTATGTGCCAGTTGACAGGGAAGTCTCTCGGGAACTTGCAGTTCCATATAATAATAGTCACTTATCGCCACAAGTAGGCTTCAATGAAGTTACTTGTGAAAGGCCCCTAGTCGCCACCAGGGCCGGTTTTAAGCCTATTTAACCAATTTCATCAAATTGGGCCCCGCACCTTAAGGGGGCCCCGCGCCAGCGGCGACAGAGTTACCGTTTGAAGCCTTTTCTGTATTCTAAGAGGAACTATAGGGTAGTTTTTACTTTTGGGGAATGCACCGCATTACCGTCGACAAATCCTTCAGCCCTGCGCCGCCAAATCCTTCCGCCCGGGTAAGTAAGTTTCAAAATGTTAGTATATCAAGCATTTAATTTTTTTTTTGGTTAAAGACGAGCATACTACACGAAATATAAACATACATAAATTTTTACTTTTGTAGAGTAGGGGCCTCGCCATCACTTTTCTAATTGGGCCCGCAATTCCTAGCACCGGCCCTGGTCGCCACATTCCGGCGCCTGTTCGGGGAGGCCGGTACGGGAATTGAACCGCGCTGCTGGCCTTGTTCCGTATTACAAGCAAGCTGTTTAGCCCACTGTGCTAAACCAGCCCCATATAGTTGTGGACAGAGGTCGCCTTGGTGTCTTCTGGCATTTTAAGATGTTTAAGGGCAACACAGTCATCTCTGCTCAAGGTTGAAGCAGCCTGCTGGTCAGGACGCTATGTTCCCAGGTTTTGTTCTTGGCCAGACTCCTTGGCACGGAGTGGCTATTGGGAACCAGGTTTGGAGGGAGTCAAATGGATTGGTTGGCTGACAACTGATGGGTTGGCCAGGGACAATGTTCTACCTGATAATGGTCAGTGATCCCACGTGATACTTTCTGAGAGAACTGGGCAGAAGTGTTTAAACCTTGGAAGTGAAAGGAACCCTCTCTCTCCCTCTCCTGCTTGCTGATGTGAAAGAACTGCTTTATTGTTCTGAAAGCAGTGAATGCCCAGCACTTCCTTTATGTGAACCTGAAATGATCCTGAATCTGCAGAGAAGGTAGACAACCTTGCCTGAGAAAACCCTCTCAAGTCTAGAAGGAAGAAGTATCAAAATGAAAGCTGAACCCCAGAACGACATTAACTGGACGTCATTTCAGTGCATCAAAGATCTTTTTATGTTTATCAATATTTTCTTTCCCTTTCCACCACCCTTTCCCCTCGGTGTTGGTTTGTCTGTGTGTGTATGTAGAGAGTGGGGGTAGTTAGGAAAGGGGGGTTGGAAAGGGATATTAGATAGTCAGTTACAGTTTCTGTTTAATTATAATTCTGTACATAATAAAGTAACAAACATGGTGACTGCAGTTTACTGGAATCAACCAAACACCTCAGGTATTTTAAATAAAATCTTATTTCACCTGTGTTGCGAATCCAGGTCAAGTAAGGTTGGAATTGACCACGCACTAACCCAGGGTACATAGAAGCTAGAAGCAGGTGTAGACCATTCGGCCCTTTGTTCCTGCCCCACCGGTCAATACGATCATGGTTGATATGATGTGGCCTGGCCTTTACTCCATTCCCTGCCTGCCTTCTTCACAGCCCTTGCCTCCCTTCATGTGAGCAAACCTTTGTCGAACTGAGCCTTGACTATCTTCAATGGCCCAGCCTCAAGTGTCCTCGGGGAGGGGAGAGAATTCCAAAGACTGTCTCCCCTCTGAGAGAAGAAATTCCTCCTCATCTCCTCCTGTGTCCAGCGCCGCCACAGTCGGGCGGAAGGCGTGCTGCTGGCCGGGTGGTGGGTGGGTGGGGGGGGGGGGGGGGGGGGGCTTCGGCGAGGGCTGGGGGACTGGTGGGAGATGGCCAGGGGGTGTCCAGAGGGCACTATCTGGCAGGTCGGGTCCGCGCACAGCTGGTGCCATGTTGTACGGGGCGACCGCTGCAGGTCGTCGCCATGCGCATGTGCGGCCACGGACCCGGCAATTCTCCACCCGTTTATTATGTGGAGGCCGGGCTTTTTACATGGCTCGGCTGCCAGTCTCTGACTGGTCGGAGGATCGGTGCGGGCACGCTGCCGATTTTTCCCACGTATAACGCCACGGATACTCTGGACATCGCCTCAAAATCGGAAAATCCAGCCCCAATGTTTTAACAAGAAATCCAGGTACTGTGAATTGCAATGCAGCTGGGTGACAAGGTTGGCTTTAACCGAGTTTATTTTGATGTAGTTTAACGCTATTCCAGCAGACAGCACATGCCTATCCACGGTACCTGTCAGATGGGCGAGCGAATGGGATCTTCCTTTGTAACGTGTGTAAATGGGGGCGGTTTATCGTAAATGGCCTGAGGTTCCTTGCATTTTTTTCTCAACGAAAAGTTCTTTCCATCGCCCACATCAAAGTTGGTCTGAGGCATTCAGCGTGAATCATGTGGCTCTGGGTGAGGAGAGGTGAGTGAATAGAGGGCTGTGTAGTTCAGTGAATGCGCTTTGTGTTTGGCGCCGAGGATTTTGTCTTTACATGATCTCTGACCCAGATATGATCTGATGGATAAGAAACTCCACAATGCCAACATGAATTTTGACTCCTTTTAAATCCCCCCCGAATTTTATCCGCTCGACCTCTCTGGGGGGGGGGGGTGGATTTGCTCCTTGACGATGTGACCCAGGACATGCAGCCAGTGACTTACGGTGTGGGGGGTCACACAATGAACATGGGGGTTATTCCCCTCCCTCGCCCCCCCCAGTGTACACAAACCAACATTCCGCCCAAAGCCGGCTGGCTCTCGGTGTGAGAATGGGAGCAATTAATCTGCTGCACAAGAATCGCAAACAACACATTGCCCGGTTGCCCTGACATTGGAATTAATCCCCCCCCCCCCCCCCCCCCCCCCCCGGCCTCCTCACACCATCACCTCCCCCCACTCCCCCTCTGCGATTCTCTCCATGCTTCCACCTCTACAGGTGAGAACTAATTTCCAGGTCGCTTCCCCCCCGGGTTGTGAGTGTCAATAGGCTGCCCCACCATGTGGGGAAGGGGGTTTGGCACCGTCACTGAGACAAGTCCTATCCCCACCTGCCCACACCCAGCAGGGAGATAATCTTTATTCGTGTCACAGTAGGTTTACATTAACACCGCAATGAAGTTACTGTGAAAAGCCCCTAGTCGCCACATTTCGGCGCCTGTTCGGGTACACAGAGGGAGAATTCAGAATGTTCAATTCACCCCACGTCTTTCGGGATGTGGGAGATTCAGCGAACCTGCTTCCTGCTCCAACCAAGGAGCATTAAAGTGATCTCCAGTTTATTCATACAGCTGGGGCTGGGCTCACCCACACCCCAGGCCAGAAGGTTGCGGGTCAGCGGTGGGCAACCTGCAGCCCAGGGGTCACATGCGGCCCACCTGGGTTCTGAGTGCGGCCCACGAGGCATTTTGTTGACCGTTACCCAGGCGCAGGGTTCCCGCATTCCGCTGATTTCCACCCACCAAGTTGTTTTTCCCGACCGGTTTGACTGAAGAGATTGGCAGGTAAAGCGAGGATAAGTGAAGTGAGATGTGTGCCGATTGCTCACAACATTGACTGTTAGGGCAGCATGCTTGTAGAATCATAGAATCCCTACACTGCAGAAGGAGGCCATTTGGCCCATCGAATCTGCATTCGCCCTCTGAAAGAGTACCCTACCTAGGCCCACTCCCCCATCCCCGTAATCCCACCCTTTGGAAACTAAGGGGCAATTTAGCATGGGCAATCCACCTAATCTGCACACCTTTGGACTGTGGGAGGAAACCGGAGCACCCGGAGGAAACCGACGCAGACAGAGGGAGAGCGTGCAGACTCCACCACTCTGTCCAAAGTGCAAAGATTTATTTTGTTTTCACCATTTGAAGTTGATGACCGTTCTATCAGTAGATAAATAATTTCAGCATTTTCCACAACTCATTGTGAAGTATTTGTTGTGTATTAAATGCATTTAATCGTAATCATAGGGTCATGGTTACTGAACAAGCCAGTTTCAAACTTGGGGCCTTCTGGAGATGAGGGAGGGTCGTTCATGCGGCCCACTCACTGTGTTGAAGTGAGAGGATATGTAAGTCACTGTCGCAAGAAGCAACGGAAGTGAATGTATCAAAACATTTAAGGGAAAATGAGAGGGAGATAGGAACAGAAGTATATGCTGATTGCATGCAGCATAAACTGATGTTTACTGGTTAAACCAGTCTCTGAGCTACATGTTCAATGTATTTCCATGTCGTGTAATAATATTAATGCAAGTTTTCTTCCTCTATTGGCAATATCCACCCCCCAACTTGTTTAAAAGAACGCATCCGACTGTTGTGAACTTTATGAAATGCAGTCAGTCACTGTTTATGATTAGGGAGTTTGTCGCCATCTTGTGGCGAGGCATCTCAAGTACAGATCTCAACTTCACGCCAAGTGGCTGAAGACTCTCAAACACATTCTCCCACCTGTTGGCCTTAATGGGGCGCGAGCTCCCAAAATGTCACATCTAATGGTGTGCTAACAACCTGGGCAGGCTTGAGACCCCCCTACCTGGGTCAGGGTCCCGATGCCTGCTGGAAAATCTAGCCCCGAGAAGCAGTCTGGAATATATCTCAATTAGAATCCATCACTGAATAGCCTGGAATTGGCTTCACACTCATGGACGGCACACCTGTTTTGCCTTCTGGATTTTTTGCAGCTAGTGCTGGATAAACCTGTTATCAAAGCTGGGTCTGGGTGATCTGATTGTCAGGTTGAGCTGGAAAGAAGCAAACTGACCCGTGAATAGCTGAGGAGATAGGCAGAAATTTGGGAGAATGTTTTCCGGAAGGTGTTACCTGGAGGTTAAGTGATCCGATATCCCCAGAGCGCAGTGCTTACAGCACTGGATGATTGTGCACAGCTCTGGATGGCATGGTGGCACAGTGGTTAGCACTGCTGCCTCACAATGCCAGGGACTCAAGTTCAATTCGGGCCTTGAGGACTGTGCGGAGTTTGCATGTTCTTCTCGTGCCTGAGTGGGTTCCCTCCGGGTGCTCTGGTTTCCTCCCTAAGTCCAGAGCTGTGCGGGTTAGGTGGGGTAGCGGTGATAGGGTGGGGACCTGGGTAGGGTGCTCTTTCAGAGGGTTGGTGCAGACTCGATGGGCCGAATGACCTCCTTCTGCATTGTGAGGATTGAATGATTCTATAATGATCCTATGAGCTCTGGTTTCCATGAACCTTGGTCAGATCGCATTGGAATTAGGGGAACAGCTCTAGAGTGAGCAGGTTAGTTTTTTTTTCTTGAATAGACAAGACCGAGGAGTGACTTCAGACAAGTCCTCGAAGATTCTGAAAGGGAAGGGCACACAGTGGCACAGTGGGTTAGCCCTGCTGCCTCACGGCACCAAGGACCCCGGTTCGACCCCGGCTCTGGATCATGTGTCGGGTTTGCACATTCTCCCTGTGTTTGCATGGGTTTCGCCCCCACAACCCAAAGATGTGCAGGCTAGGTGGATTGGCCATGCTAAATTGCCCCTTAATTGGAAAAAAAAATGAATTGGGTACTCTAAATTTATAAAAAGAAAAGATTCTGAAAGGGTTGGATGAAAACCTTTTCCAAAAGACTTTTGAGGAGTCCAAAACTGGGAACCATAACTGACAGCGAGTCACTAATAAATCTGATTAAGTATTCAGGAGAAACCTCTTTGCAGAGGATGATTAGAATGAGGAACTCACTGTGATGTGGAGTGATTGAGCCGGATAGCATGGATGTTTTGGGGAAAGTGGATAGGTGAACAAGGAAGAAAGGAATAGGAAGGATGATGTTGATAGACTGAGATGAAGTAAGGTCGGGGAAGCTGGTTTGAAGAAAAAATACCATCATAGACCAGATGGGCAGAATGGCCTGTTTATGTCCTGTAAGATCGAGGTTGCAGATTGCTTACCTGCACAGGGTTATTGACACAGGCTGGACAAATAATTAAATCAAACTTTGTTACACGTGTTCTGGGATTTTTATGGGTACCTTACCGGGATCACATTCCCCAATTCCATCCGTTTTTCCGGGGAATGCAAACTTTGATTATCGGAAGACATTCAAAAAGGCGAAAGCAGATATGAGGACATCTTTTGAAACACAAGAGTGGAAATAACAAGCCTGTGGTCCCAGGACCTACAATTACAAATTAAGTTTCTCTTCCTGAGTAACAATGTTCTTTTTTTTTTGATTCATCAAAATTAAGTTTGCTCCCCTTAAAGAACCAATAGTACCAGGTACAAATAACTCTTAAACAAAAATGAAATGGAACTTTCATTGAGACAAGGAGCTATTGAGTGGAGCAGAGAAATACCTCAGGTCACAGAGACTCATTGTATTGTATATAATGGTGCTATATAGGAGGTCCCACTGTATCTTGGATCAGTTTACACAGCCTCTTTACTTATGTTTCCTGTTATACTCTGCAGTACATCAACTCCTGTTAACAGCGCATTTGATTCACCAGGAACAAACATGTCAGGAATTGCCCTTATCAGAAACTCCTTTTTTCACTGTTACTGATTAATCCTGGAGCTGAGCCATCAGGAGAAGTTGTTATTTCACCACGAGCGGCCGATTCCATAAAGACCAGCACAGCACAACCCATTTGTTCCTTGTGTTTTAAAGGGATTGGCGGTGTAATATATTCGGACAGTTTCCATTGATTCCAGGGTAGCGGGTTACAAACGACCAAACACTGAATTCAACAGAAACCGGGAACCATGTGCCCAATGAGAATAATCGGTGTTTGTAACTCTCCATATTTACTGATGAATATCGATAGGCACTCCTCGCACCCATATCTTATCCCCTTGCTGTGTCGTATCACATCTGACATTAACATTCTTTTCCCCTTCAACTTCAATCTATGAATCTTCTCACCCACTCCCTGACTTCCTGCCTCCTCCCGACTTTTAGTTACAACTCATCTTCTTTGTTTCAACAGTGATGATTTTCGGCACTTTGCCCCTTGACCTATAAAACAATGAAAACTGTACGAAGGGAGCCCTTGCATTCTTTGGAGCACGTTGCAACTCAGAGGTGTTACATTTAAATCGTACTGAGCTGTGTTCTGTGGGATAGAAGCTGCTCCCTCTTCGTTTCTGTCTCTTCACTGATCTGTATTACTGTGTTTCACATGTTGTCAGTTGCCTGTTATGATAGGTTAGCTCTGTAGTTTTATTGACTCATTTCTAAAATCAATGCTCTGATTTACTGCTCTTATTGATTGATTGACTACAGCTTCTGTCAATATATAAACAGTAAATAACGTCACATTGACTGAATTTGTCACCTAGAAAAAGAGGATGTTGCTGCTGATCACTCTTTAATAAAGTTGCTATTGTCCTCGAGGCTACTTTGCCCTTTGAGGGGGAGAGCTGACTGGTGGTAAGGGTCACCCCACACTTCAGGTAGGAGAAGCAAGTTTGAGAAGGCGCGGCCTTCACGAATAACCTCAGCCGGTACGGGAATTGAACCCTCGCTGCTGGCCTCGCTCTGCATCATGAACCAGCTGTCCACCCAACTGAGCTAGTATTGTCTTGGGAAACGAGCGTGTGGAAATCCGGAGCGGCGACAGGATTGGCACCAGCTCTGAAGCTTCCCCGTCTCAGGTTGATTTTATTCCGCCACCTTACGCGAGGCTCACTACAGCCAATGTAGTCTTACACTGTTTAGCACACAGCTAAATAACTGGCTTTGAAAGCAGACCAAGCAGGCCAGCAGCACGGTTCGATTCCCGTAACAGCCTCCCCGAACAGGTGCCGGAATGTGGCGACTAGGGGCTTTTCACAGTAACTTCATTTGAAGCCGACTCGTGACAATAAGTGATTTTCATTCATTTTTCATTTCACTGTTCCATTCCTTCATCGGCAGCAGATCAGCGGAGGAACGTTCCATCCTTATGGACTAGGAGGCTTTGCTGTACACTGAGCATTACGTTCACCAACAATGTGATTGGGGAGGTTGGTTGCTCATTGCTGGATAAGAATGGTTTCATTTGATGTTATTCCCTAACCCTCCCATTGGCCTGGCATGGACACAACTGGCTCAATGACCGCCTTTTGTTCAGTCACCATTTTATGACTCTAATGATCACCGCTGCATTATGTGATGAATGTAGACATTTCAGATATATTGTATTACAGGCATTTGGTGCAGTAAGGGTTAAAATCCTGGGTTAATGTGTGGCTGCTACAGTAAATAAATCAGGGTTTGAAAGGCAGCAAAGATTTTGGGAGCCAGGGGCGCAATTAAACCATCATAAAAAGCTTGGGCTAATAATAATAACTGCTTATTGTCACAAGTAGGCTTCAATGAAGTTACTGTGAAAAGCCCCTAGTCGCCACATTCCGGCGCCTGTTCGGGGAGTCTGGAACAGGAATTTAACCTGCGCTGCCGGCATTGTTCTGTATTATAAGCCAGCTGTCTTCGCCCACTGTGCTAAACCAGCCCCAGCTTTCATGCCAGTTTTGTTTGGATTAAGTGGAGTTAATTAGATTTCAGCTTGGTAAGATGATGTCACTGCTGGGTGAAGCTAAGGTATCAGGCATTTTGCAGGAAAAGCAGGTCAGGTGTGAGTCAGATGAAGCTGTGAACAGAAGTCAAGCAGCTAGCTCTCTGCAGTCCAGATAAATATGTATCGGCAGAAAAAAGAGCAGTGTGGTTGTAAAGATGAACAAACTAGCTGAAACAGCTTCTGAAGAAATACAGCCAAAGTTTCTGCATGGTTCTGACAGGCTTCAGATCTTTTCTTTACAGCAGTGTCACAAGATTTCTCTTTCTCAAAGAATATCTCTGTAAAGCAGCTGCTCCTACGTGATAATGGTAGTTCAAGTGGATTTAGAGCTGCAATTGTTTTCTTGTTGTTTAAGTGGGAATAAAGATAGCAGTTAAGGGTATTATATTTATTGAATTGATTGGCATTGTTTAAAGGGTAATTGTGAGCTATCGTCTGGTGTTATGTTAAATATATTTTAATAATAAAGTGTTGTTTAATATACCGTTTCCCTATTCCTTTGTGAAATCACTCCTGGAGCGAGTAATACTTTCCTCACAGTCTTACAAAATTAAAATAAAACATTTGGGTTTCTGGACAGTATCTTAGGCACTGTTGGGATCTGGTCTGGTCAGGGTGACACAGTGGCACAGTGGTTAGCACTGCTGCCTCACGGCGCTGAGGACCCGAGTTTGAATCATGGCCCTGGGTCACTGACCGTGTGGAGTTTGCACATTCTCCCCGTGTCTGCGTGGGTCTCATCCCCACAACCCAAAGATCTGCAGGGTAGGTGGATTGGCCACGCTAAATTACCCCTAAATTGGAAAAAAAAGAATTGGGTACTCTAAATGTAATTTTTGAATCGCACTGCTGCCTCACAGTGCCAGGGACAACAGGTTCAATTCCGACATCGGGTGACTGTCTGTGCCGAGTCTGCACGTTCTCCCCGTGTGTGCGTGGGTTCCTCCAGGTGCTCCAATTTCCTCCCACAGTCCAAAGATGTGCAGGTTAGGTGAATTGGCCGTACTAATATTGCGGTGGGGGTGGGGGTATGAGGATAGGAGTGTGGGATTGGGTCTAAGTAGGGTGCTGTATTGGAGCAAGGGCCGGTGCAGACCCGATGGGCCGAATGGCCTCCTTCTGAACTGTGGGGATTCTATAATAATTACCCCCTAACCATTCCATTAAAGTTTACCAAGTCAGTACTGTTACTCCCCCATCAATGCCTGTTCCTCCTATGCCCTGTTGTAACAACTGAGTCAAACTTCAGATGCGGACTTGTAAATTGGCTTGAAGATCAGCCTTTCCAAAAGAAACTGAGAGAGGTGGGAGGCGCTGTCTTTGGGATGAGATGTTCATAGAATTTATCATAGAATTTACAGTGCAGAAGGAGGCCACTCGGCCCATCGAGTCTGCACCGGCTCCTGGAAAGAGCACCCTACCCAAGGTCAACACCTCCACCCTATCCCCATAACCCAGTAATCCCACCCAACACAAACTGCAATTTTGGACACTAAGGGCAATTTAGCGTGGCCAATCCACCTAACCTGCATATCTTTGGACTGTGGGAGGAAACCGGAGCACCCGGAGGAAACCCACGCACGGGAAGGATGTGCAGACTCCGCACAGACAGTAACCCAAGCGGGGAATCGAACCTGGGACCCTGGAGCTGTGAAGCAATTGTGCTAACCACCATGCTACCGTGCTGCCCATGTTGTTGTCTGCTCACTCAGCTGCATAGGAATGCACCCATAATGTTGTTTTAGAGAAAGGCAGGGAGAAGTCCTCGCCTGCGATTTGACCGTGATTCATTCCTTGATCAAAATTGTTCAAACGGATTACCTGGCCATTGCCGAATGTGGGATCCTGCTGTGTGCAAATTGGCTGCCGTGTTTCCTGCATTACGACAGTGAGCACCCGTCAAAAATGTTGAGCCAATCGGGATATCCTGATGTTGAGAAAGGCGCTATATAAATGCAAGTATTCCCCCCCCCCCCATTCTTTCTGACCAGCTGCAAATATTGAAAAACTGAAATGAAAACCAAAAATGTTGGACATGCTCAACAGCCCGTCAGGGTCTGCACGGAGGAAAGGTGAGCCATCACTTCAAGTGAACACCCCTCTTCGGAATGACTGCTATGAGGAGTAAACGAGTACTGTCAGTACATGAGGGAGAAAGGTACAATACGATGCTGACCAGATTAGGTGGGAGGAAACTAATGTGGACATTACACCATATTAAACCTGTTAGTGCTGTAAATCATATTGTAATTCCATGTAATAATTCTGAAGAAGCAGGTACATCTGACACTAACCCAACTCCTCTTCCTCAAATGCCCCTCGTCAAACTTAGCAGTTTAGGATGACTTTGCAGTGCATTTTAATGGAAGCATTACGCGTCATTTTCGAAGAGTTTATTACTATTGTGAGCCATAGCAACACGCGTCATTGTCATACACCATTTATTGAGCAGAGGGTTCATATCGTTCAGAAGGACATGCAGCTATAAAATACATCAAGTTTTGGTTGAGTACGTGGACAGATGCAATCTTCATCAGACAGTGGGATTTTCCGCCTCCCCCCAGGGAACCCGCCATGGAGTCACAATCAGCGAAATGGGCCAGAAAATCCCACCCGAGTAAAATTAGTTACAAATCTTACCTCAGGAGAAAGCTTACAAGCCAATCCAAGACGTCGTGGAGTTAATAAACAAATAACAACTCCCTGGCATTTTCAAAAGAAGAACTAAAGACTTTTTTTGACCAGGTGGACATTTATTCTCCTCCCACTTTGGCCAAGATGTAAATATTAGCCATTTAGCCACAAGAAGAATCTATTTAAGTACATGAAGGAGGAAGGAATTGAAGGATATGCGGATAGGGTTTGGTGGAGTGGGTCAAGGTTCACATGGGACCATCATGGACTAGTTTGATTGAAAGGCCTGTTCCAGTTTTGTCAGTTGTTTGTGATCTACGGTGGGCAGTTCGTCACTGGTAAAGTCATAAATTAACCGCTGTAAATGTCTTTACAGAAACAACTCTGTGTAGGGCGGGAGAATTTGATAAAATGGACTACATAATTTCCAACAGATTTGCTGATCGAACAGAACTCATGTGGAAGTGTAGTCGCTGGGTGATTGCTCCTGTCAGAACTGCATGTAGAGCAGAGCAAGTCTCTGTACTAGACAATCATACATAGAAAGACCATTTGACCACTGTGTTTGTTCAATTAGTCCCACTCACCTTAAAGGAGGTATCGTCCCACATGATGGTATTACATTGGCCAATCGATCAAAATGGTGAAAAGAAATACAACCTTAATACCTAGTTGTATTAATGTGCAATCTGGAGGGACACAGTGCAATACAACACATGGGATGCTACTCTTACGGAGAGTGGTTTCCACTTCACATTTTAATTAAAGGATAAATTCACACATCTGTCTCCAACAGGGTACCACATTGAAAGGGGTGTTATAGTGAAACAAAGCAGGCCTTGTAATTCTCAAAACCGCATTCTCTTTAATTGTGAGTGGTTTATCCTTACGTCCTTACATTTTCTATTTAAACAGCAGATAAAATAACATTGAAAATGCATTGAAATTATTGACCATAAAGGTAGAAAATAGTCACAGCGGGTTTAAACATTGATTCGCAAATGCTAATCTCTGTATCTGGCATTAGTGTGGAGACTCTGAAATCTCGGCGTCCCTCTACCACTGGAGGCCCTGCCTTCAGCTCGCTGTGCAGACCAGCTCCTGAATTCCCTGCTGGAGCCTCTCTGTTCCTTCACCTCACCCTCTGCTCCTTCAGGCACTCATTAAAACCCGACTCTTTGACCAAACGTTTCAGCAGCTGACCGAGTGTCTCCTTGTAGTGTTGAATTTTGATTATGTGAAGCGCCTTGGGATGTTTTACTATCGAGGGGCTATATAAATGCAAATGGTTGCTATCATTCCACGCTACACTTCAGACAGATTTGTACCAATACTGAGCATGGTAGTTGTGGTGATATGCATCACTGTAAATACACAAGGGGTTAATGTAAATACACTATGACTAAATAAACACTAGAGGGAGCACCAGAGATGGCATGACATGCAGACATACAGCTAATGAACACATAGAATAGGACATGACCAATGGGCATTCAAGACACCCAGAGGTGACACTACCACAAGGGGGCATTACACAACCCATATATAAGGACAGGGCACACATGCTCTGTCTCTTTCCACAGGCGACACTTAGAGAGTAGGACAGGGGCAGATCAGAAGTATCACACCCACCATGTGGCTTAGAGCAGACTGGTTAGTTAGATTGAGTTACTATAGCAAGATTATCAGGAGAGTCGAACTCATAGAGAACTGTGCTAATGGTTCAATAAATCACATTGAACTTACTTCAACGTCTGGAGTATATTTTGGTCAAAGCTGCAGCGAGTGGCAGCCTGTGTTATCCCAGAGTACATAACGCAACAGTAGTACGAGGTTTTCAAGAGTTAATGTTTGGTTGTAAAGTTCGGCTAATTTGTTTCAATTTTCTCCAAAACTGTAACTCTGTTTTTACTGCACATATATATATAGTCTTAACATTAGTGTTAAATAACTGATTCGAAACACACAGAACCTGTACTTTCTTTTTATAAATTTAGAGTATCCAATTAATTTTTTCCAATTAAGGGGCAATTTAGCATGGCCAATCCACCTAGCCTGCACATCTTTGGGTTGTGGGGGTGAGACCCACGCAGACACGGGGAGAATGTGCAAACGCCACATGGACAGTGACCCAGAGCCGGGATCGAACCTGGGACCTCTGCTTCGTAAGGCAGCAGTGCTAATCACTGTGCTGCCCCTCACAGAACCTGTACAAAGAATCAATCAAGTTCCTGATGCATTACAGAATCACCGAATAGTAGAGTGCAGAAGAGACCCTTCGACCCATCGAGTCTGCACCGACACATGAAAGGTCCTGACCTGCACACCTAATCCCACTTGCCAGCAATTGGCCCATAGCCTTGGATGTTAGGTAAAAAAGGTTTACAAAGGTGACACCCTCTAATTACTGATTCTTTGGCACTTTGTCAACTTTGTGCTCCGAGTTTATCCTGGGAATGTAAATGGGGAATTTTCACTTTCCCGGGCCCAGGTATTTCCATCCATATGATTTTAGACAGGGACAACTTATTGAAACTTTGCGCAAAGTTTGAGGCTATTGATCCGTACGTGCACAAAACTTTCAGCTCATAGCCAGAGGGAAACCTTTCTCATGTTATATGGGCCTTTATATATGACTAATGCAGCATTAAAAATGCAGTGTTTAATTACCTCGCAAAATGATTAACAATGCTGACAACTATTGGCTGATCCTGCAATCAGGCATTTCTGAGGAGCAGATCAGGAAGCTCCAAACGCGTAACCCGTCCATTAAAATGAACGGTTAAAATCAAGGCCTGTGGTTTCATGATTGCCTGACCTATGCTCTGTTGGGACCAGGGTTCCATGAGCAAGTCAACTGGGGAAATATATCTCAAATATTAATGGGTTAAATAGTTGATAGTGGGCAACACGGTAGCATTGTGGATAGCACAACCGCTTCACAGCTCCAGGGTCCCAGGTTCGATTCCGGCTTGGGTCACTGTCTGTGCGGAGTCTGCACATCCTCCCCGTGTGTGCGTGGGTTTCCTCCGGGTGCTCCGGTTTCCTCCCACAGTCCAAAGATGTGCAAGTTAGGTGGATTGGACATGATAAATTGCCCTTAGTGTCCAAAATTACCCTTAGTGTTGGGTGGGGTTACTGGGTTATGGGGATAGGGTGGAGGTGTTAACCTTGGGTAGGGTGCTCTTTCTAGGAGCTGGTGCAGACTCGATGGGCCGAATGGCCTCCTTCTGCACTGTAAATTCTATGATATACAAGTTGTGAACATTTAGATTACACATGGACACTTGCAAGCTATCTATATTCAGTCCTGTATTTTAGTTAAACATTTGGTCGTTTTACTGCTAGCTACCTGTATTGAGAGGATTAGGGGTGCAGTATGTTTGGTCAGAATATTGATAGAAGAAATACCTTAGGGAACCGATTCATTCAGGAATCTCTGGCCCAAGTATACTCAAAAATAAACACAGGGTCACGTGTCTCCTGCAGGAAGTGGCCTAAATTAACATCTTTAGTGCCGGGGAACTTTATTTTGAATTGAGAAGTGCAAGTCAGGGCCCTTGATACAGGCCACCATCGGGGTGAACCAACATGAGACATATTAATAATGAACAGTTTGATGACGCCGAGCTTGGATTTTTGTTTACAATCCTGAAGATTGTCAGAGGGAGGATATGAGGCAAAGTGAAGAGTTCAACAGTTTCAGGAGAAAGAGTGAGTTCAAGTTAATGCTTCGATATCCCTTTGTCACAACACAGTTAGACTGTCAGGTCATATAGGATGGAATTTTCTCATTAGTATCTGATGGGAGGTGATCGTCATTGGCAACCCCATCCCAAAATGAACTGAGTGACTTGCTCACCTATCTCAGAGGGGCAGTTAAGGTGCAACCACGTTGCTGTGGGGTCTGGAGTCACGTGGAGGCTGGAACATATAAAGTTGACAGATCTCCTTCCCGGAACCAAATGGGACTTTATGGCAGCCGATGAAAGCCATTATGATCACAATCACTGATGGTTAGCTTTTAGTTCCAGATTTCTTAACTTAAGTTCCACCAGCTGCCGTGGTGAGATTTGAACCCGTGTCCCACGCTTCCAGATTACTGGTTCAGCGATGTTACCAGTACGTCACTGTCTCGCCCTATATTGGCAGACCAGGGGCACAAAAGGAAAGCTCGGAAGAGGAATGATGATCATCATAATAATAATCTTTTATTGTCACAAGTATGAAGCTACTGTGAAAAGCCCCCAGTCGCCACATTCCGGCGCCTATTCGGGTAAGCTGGTACGGGAATTGAACCCGCGCTGCTGGCCTTGTTCTGCATCACAAACCAGCTGTCTAGCCCACTGAGCTAAACCAACTGTTCAAACATAGGGATTCAATTATATTTTGGGCCATGTGTAATATTAAATGAGGCGACAGGGTCTGGTGAGGTAAGATTTTACCCGCTGATTATTACCAATATTAACTAATCGTGCCCATCACAATGGAATTGGGTGCAGCACTGGTTTTATTGCGTTTAAAATGGGTAGTTATATATATTACAATATGTTGTGTTATGTTTTTGCTCTTCCTTTTCTTGGAGGATAGTGGGGGGATTTTTTTCCTGGAAGCTAGAGTCATGGGAGAAGATAGAGTCGGGGGGGGGGGGGATTGATATGGTAATGGGGGGAAAGAGACGTATGGGTGAGGATGCTGTGATTGGAACAAGGGAGTGGGGAGTATGGGCCCGGTGGAACTTTATAAAACGTTTGCGCATCAGTTGGGTCCGTTGTTGCTGGACATGTTTGGAGACTCTTTGGTATGGGGCGCTCTCCCAGAGACTTTGGGGCAGGCGCCCATCTCGCTACTTCAGAAGAAGAATAAGGACCCCACAGAGTGTAGGTCGCATCATCCGATTTCCCTGTTAAATGTAGATGCCAAATTACTGGCCAAGGTATTGACTTTAAAGTTGGGGATGATCCGACGGGGTTGTGGAAGGGCGGAAGTCAAGCGCGCGTCTGTTGCTGAATGTGGTGCTTCCTCCTGCAGCCAGGCAGACACTGGAGATAATTGTATCATTGGATGCGGAGAAGGTGTTTGACTGGGTGGAGCAGGGGTACATTTTTGCGGTGTTGGAAAAGTTTGGGTTTGGCCCTGGTTTTGTGTTGTGGGTTCAGTTGCTGCATGCAGCTCTGTTCGATAGTGTTTGTCCGAACACCATGAGGTCTGAGCTCTTCAGGTTGTCTAGTGGCACGAGGCACTGGTGTCTGATATCTCCCTTGCTGTTTGCATTGACAATTGAGCCATTGATAATTGAGCCATTGCCTAGAGGACCTCAATGCATGGAGTGGGATAATTTAGAGATGGAGTAGAACATCGGGTATCACCATACCCTGATCATTTGCTGCTGTACATCAGGGACCCGAAGTCGTCTTTGGGAATATTATGGTTATTTTTGTAGAGCTTTGGTGCCTTCTCTGGTTACAAATTGAACAAAAGGAAGAGTGAAAATTTTGTGGTTGATGCATCAGGGAGGGGATCCGAATTTGGGGCGGGGGGGGGGAGGGGGGGGGGGGGTTGCTGTTTCAGTTAGCGGGGACTAGTTTTCGCTATCTAGGTCTCCAGATGATGGGGGACTGGGGCGGCTTTGGAAGTTGAATTATACAAGCCGAGTGGATACCCTTAAAGTGGACTTGCAGAGGAGGAATAGTCTCCCGCTGTCGTTGGCGGGTCGGGTCCAATCAGTTATGGTGAACACCTAGCCGAGATTTTTATTTTAGTGTCTCCCGGTGTGCCTGCCCAAGTCTATTTTTCCAAAGGGCTGAGCAGCTTTATTTCTGGTTTTATTTGGGCGGGTAAGACCCCGAGGATTTGGAAGGGGATGCTTCAGAGGGAGAGGCAGGCAGGAGATCTAGCATTTTCTGTACTATTATTGGGCAACCAATGCGGAGCAGGTGTTGGGATGGTACTGGGACCCAGGGGCTCTCTTGGTTCAGATGGAGCCGGGGTCATGTAGGGGGACACGTTTGGGGCCATTGGTAACAGCGCCACTTCTGTTGGCATCGGCAAAGTATTCAATGAGCCCAGTGATGGCATCTGTGCTAAAAATATGGAGGCAACTCCGGCAGCATTTTACGTGGAATGCAGCTTCAAGACTGGCTCCCATTTGCAACCGTGAAAATCCCCTAGTTGCCACATCCAGCTAAAGGTAGTGTTTTGAACACACCGTACAAAGGCTAAGGTGAGGCGTATTTTTGAGGGGATGGAGGATAGGTGTGAGCGTTGCTCGAGGGAGCCTGCACATCGCACACGCATGTTTTACTTCTGTTCCAAGCTGGTCGGTTTTTGGAGATCCTTTTTCAGCATCATGTCGGTGATCTTTTATATTGAGCTGGATGGAGCCCGGCCCCCTGGTGGCTATTTTGGAGGTTTCAGATGTGCCGGAGCATCGGACAGATGTGGTGGCGGATGTCCTTGTCTTTTACCTAGTTGGTGGCGCAGAGGCATGTCCTGCTGGGCTGGAGGATGGCGACACTGCCAAGTGCCTCGGGGTGACTCGGGGATTTGATGGAGCTTTTGCTCCTCATGAAGGTCAAATACACTGTGAGGGGCTTGAGTGAAGAGTTCTACCGGAAATGGAGGCCGTTTATATTGTATGTACTTCAGAGAATTAGCCCGTGTTGGGTGGGGGGGGGGATGGGTAGCTGGGGAGGGGGGGGGTTAGTTTCTTCTTTGTTTTTATTGTTTCATGGGTTGGAAAGTTGTGGGCCGATTTGTATGGAGTTGGTGTTTGCTTAAAGGTATTTGTTTGTATGTTTTGTAATTTTGTATAAAAGGTTAAAAATGTAATAAAACATTTCCGAAAACAGTGCTCTGAGGCTTCAAGAGAAAATAAAATCCAACGAGGTGCGAAATAAGCTCTGCACTCAATCCTATCAGATTCCCTATCACAGGGTCAACATTGGACCAAAGGAATTCCTCTCCTTTGTGCACAATGACTTAGTCAGATACGTTATATTTTACACATCACAATAAAAGTTAAATAGGCCAGCTGTATAGGAAATTGACATGATCGGATGATGATTTTGTACAGCATTCAATTTGCGTGCTGTACAAAATGAGTGATTGTCTTGGTTATGCCAGTTTCTTGCTGGTGTGGTGTATTTAAAATTACAATGTGCCTTTTGTACACTTGAGGCTACCATACACACATGTACCAGCACAGGGAGTCTGCAAGGGACATATAATAAAGAATCATGTTTAACAATTCATGCAGTTCCACATCCGCAGCACGGTAGCATTGTGGATAGCCGGGTTCGATTCCCGGCTTGGGTCACTGTCTGTGCGGAGTCTGCACATCCTCCCCGTGTGTGCGTGGGTTTCCTCCGGGTGCTCCGGTTTCCTCCCACAGTTCAAAGATGTGCGGGTTAGGTGGATTAGCCATGATAAATTGCCCTTAGTGTCCAAAATTGCCCTTAGTGTTGGGTGGGGTTACTCAGTATGGGGATAGGGTGTTCATCTTGGGTAGGATGCTCTTTCCAAGAGCCGGTGCAGACTCGATGGGTCGAATGGCCTCCTTCTGCACTGTAAATTCTGTGTAATCTATGCAAATGTCCCCATCTGAATATGAAACCCTCCCTGTCCCGAAGTTAAAACCTCCCCTTACCCAAGACACAAAGATGTGTAATTCACCATGTGCGACTGCAGATAATAGTTTTAGTATTTTATAGAAAATCATAGAAGTACTTCAGGGAAAGCGCATGAGCAAGAAAGGTCTAGAAGCTTACACTGACAGATTAGATGAAGAGGGATGGGAACAGGTTTGTATGCAGCCAGCATAGGCCTGTTGAATTGAATAGCTGTAAACTTGACATAACTCAATCCAACTAAAAGATACAAGGTAAACTCTGCACGTATGCTGCATCAAGTGGAGCAGGTGCCCAACCTGGGCCTTGCTGACTCAAGAGTACTGCCATATGGACCACAGAGTGCCCAAGCTGATTCCATAGGCCAGGACCGCCACCAGGTAGACGCGGAAGAGGAGCACATCCAAAACGTACCCCACTTGCAGCCACTCCTTGGCGATATCTCTGCACTCATCCCGCTTCTCCAGAAATTGGCGAATGGCGGAGATCTCGTGGAGGATGTTGTCCACCGTGAGGAGCGAGTCCACCTGAGGTACGCTGGAGCCAACCTGTTTCTCGCAATCCAGCCCGTTCTCGCAGGAGAAGTGATTCAGTTGCACTGTCAAGATAAAGATGCAAAAAGAAACACGGTTTCTTTATTTAAACTCTCTCCATGGCCACAACCCTCCCAATCTCTGTCACCTTAGCTGGCCGTAGATGTGGGTAGCATGTTTTTCCTGACTGCTGAGTCTAGAATCAGGCAGCACCGTCTCAGGAAAAGGGAAAGACCATTTAACACCGAGATGAGGAGGAATTCCTTCACTCAGGGATGCAGAATCTTTGGAATCTTCTACCCCAGAGGCTGTGGAAGCTCAATTACTGAGTATGTTCAAGTCAGAAATCAATAGGTTTCTGGAGATTGATGACATTAAGGGACATGGGGATATTGCAGGAAAGTGGCAGTGAGGTAGATGGTCAGCCTTAGTCTCACTGAATGGGAGAGCAGGGTGGACAGGCTGAATGGCCAATTCCTGCTCCTATGTCCCTCTAGAGTCATAGAGTCGCACAGCACAGAAAAGGCCCTTCGGCCCATTGAGTCTGCACCGACAATAACTACCCCTAATCTCCCGCTAATCCCATTTACCTGCATTTGTCCCTTATCCTTCAATGTGATGGTGTTTCAAGTTATCATCCAAGTGCATTTTACACTTGCCTGACTTCATTCCCAAGAACCAGATCCAGCACAATCCATCGTTTGTTGGGCCTTCTACATATCAATACAAAAAACTCCCCTGAATGCATTTCAAGAAATTCACCCCATCTAAACTCTTTACACTACGGCTATCCAAATTCATGTTGGGGAAGTTGAAATCCTCTAGCATAATTAGCTAATTATTATTCTTAAACACTTCAGTGAATTGATCCTTCCAAGATATCATCTCTCTTCATTGCATTAATTGATTCCTTCATTAATTACGCAACACCACCTCCCTTTTTGCACCCTCCCCTGTCTTGCCTAAAGATTCTATATCCTGGAATGTTACGTTACCAGTCCTGCCCTTCCCTTTAACCATGTCTCTGTGATGGCAACAATGTCACAATTCCATGTGTCAATCCACGCTGTTAACTCATCAGTCTTGCCTATTACACTCCTGACATTCAACAAAGCTGAACTCACTCTGATTTTCTTACTTTATCAGCATGATATGTCTCTATTTTACTAATACTCTGTGTCCCGCCCCCCTTCCAAACTAGTTTAAACTCCTCCCAACAGCACTAGCAAACCTACCTACAAGGATGTTCTTCCCAATGTGATTCAGGTGCAGACCATCCCTCTTGTACATTTCCCACCGTCCCCAGAAACGGTCCCAGTGATCCAAGAATCTAAAACCCTCCCTTCTTGAGCCCTATTTTTCTATTTCTATACGTGCTAGCACGTGGCACCGGGAATAATCCAGAGATTACAACCTTAGAGGTCTTGCTTTTTAATCTATTGCCTAGCTCCCTGGATTCTTGATGCAAGACTTCATCCTACATTTTACCTATATTGATGGACCCAGCATTTCCCATGACCTCTGACTTTTACCTTTCCCCTTTAGGATGCCCTGCAGCCGTTTAGGGACATCCCTGACCCTGGCACCAGAGAGGCAACACACCATCCTGGAGTCACGTCTCTGGCCGCAGACTGCTCTGCTGATTAATGAATCTCCTATTACAATTGCTGTTCTTAGCTTTTCCCCGCCCCCTCTCTAAATGTGCTATTGACGTAACCCTCAGTCTCGTGGATGTGTCACACTGTCTCCAGCTGCTGCCCAAGCTCCGAAACCCAGAGCTCCAGTTTCTGCAGTTGACAGCACTTCCCACTCACTTGTTCATCTAGGACACTGGGAGGGTCCAAAGCTCCCCACATATAACAGGTCACACATTCCACTCAGCTGCCCTCACCCAACATGTCTCAAAAGTAAAAACTTAGGCCTTAAACTGGAACAAATCTAGAAGCAATATTCTTCCCAGCTTCAGCTATTTAGACAAAGTCCCTAATATCAGTTATTCACCAACCAATTAGCCTACCGCTTTTCCAGTGACGTCACTCTGCAATATTTTTCAAACAAGCATACTGATCTATTCTTTTTTGGTCCAAAATGGATAACCTCACACTTGCGGACACTAAAATCTATCTGCCACAGTTTTGCCCACTCACCTAGTCTATCAATATCCCTTTGTAATTTGATGCTGTCGTCTACGCCATCTACAATTCCACCCAATTTTATGTCATCAGCAAATTTGGATATATGACTTTCTATGCCATTATCCAAGTCATTAACGAGTAATGAACACCACAAGTCACAACCTGTTATCCTTACTTTCTGTCACCTGCCACTCAACCAATTTCCTGGCCATGTCAGTAATTTGCTCTCAATTCAAGGGCTTCTACCGTGGTTAACAGTCTTTTATGTGGTACTTTATCAAATGCCTTCTGGAAGTCAATACAAATGACATCCATAAGCATTCCCCTGTCCACTACCTTAGTCAACACTTCAAAGGAATTCAATGAGGATTGTCACGCATGATCTATCTGTCATGAATCCATGCCGGTTCTCTCAGATAAACTGAACATTTTCAACGTGTTCAGTTACCCTAGGCAGAATTCTTTGATCCTGAGGCTAAGTGTTGATGCCGTCGTAAACGCCATTGTGTTTCTCGACGGCGTCAACATGGCCTCAGGCGCAGTGATTCTGACACCTACAGGGGGCCAGCACGGCACTGGAGTTAGATGGGCGTCAGATCGGCGCCGCAGATCTGCATATGCGCAGTGTGACCAGCGGCAATGCGCTCATGCGCGGTGGCTCCCTTCTCCGCGCCGGCCCTGACGCAACATGGCGTAGGGCTACAGGGGCCAGCGGGGAGAAAAAAAGGCCCCCAGCCCGAGAGGCCGGCCCGCCGACCGGTAGGCCCCGATCGCAGACCAGGCCACAGCGGAGGCACCCCCCTGGGGTCGGACCCCCCCCCCCCCCCCCCGCCCCCCCACCCCCACCAACCAGGCCGCCCCCCCGGATGCATGCACGCCAAGGTCCCACCGGGTAAGTCCAGGTGTGAACGGCGCCAGCGGGACTTGGGTTGTTTTGCGTGGCCGCTCGGCCCACCCCGGGTGGAGAATCGCTCTCCGGAGAATCGGCCGACCGGCGTCGGGGTGTGTCGCGCGATTCGCGCCCATCCCGCCGATTCTCCGGCTCGGCCTGGGCTGTGAGAATCCCGCCCCCTATTCTTCATTACAGCTTCCATCAATTTCCCCAAATTGACTTTCCAATCCTAGTCATCCATAGCCATCAAATGAAATAAACATATATCTTTCATTGATATTGCACCTTCCATGTTTATGTAGGTTGTTTCTATGTATTTTGTACAAAGTCCAAATAAAAAGAACTTCCATTTACATTGCACCCCAGGATACCACACCATTTGGACCAGTCATCGATGTGCGCGAGTCAGTTCTGATGGATCAGTTAGTCTCCCCTTGCTTGCCAATTCCTTTATGTGTATGTGTGATTATAAAATCAAGTGAGCTTATTTTTATTCTTGTTTGCCCTGGCATTTATTCCACCAACCTGTGCTTCCTTTCCTGTCCCTGGGGCTATCTGGTGTTTCGCTGTTTTGACTCGTGGAATGGAATCGCTTTTTGTTGCGGAGACAGAGCAAGATCGTAGCTTTTTCCAGAACCAAACGCTTCACCCACTCTGGCACATGTGGCTGGAGGTCCTGCTTGTGTACCAGCCGCACAATTAGAATGGTCTCGGTCAGGCTGATCACCAGCAGAGCCATGCACACCACAAAGTACACACCTGAGGAGGAATGGGGGAGTTGGGGGGGGGGGGGGGGGGGGGTGGGCAAAGAATAGGATTTGGTTACTGAAATAGTCGTTTCCCCAAGGTAAACCCTCGAGCAGAGTGACGTAGGACACCATTGGGTCATTCGATGAATTGGAGGCAGAATGTGGCTGATGTCAGGACTCCAAATAACACAGCAAACGATCTAGAGCAGGGGTGGGCAAACTACGGCCCGCGGGCCGCATGCGGCCCGCCAAAGGTATTTCTGCGGCCCACCAAGTCATTAAAAAAAAAAAAAAAAAAATTTAAAAAAAAAAAAATTTTTTTTTTTTAAATAAAATTTATTTTTAAAAGGTTAATGGGGGGGGGGGGGCTTTTGGGTTACTTACTGGTATATGGTGGATACGTTGACTTGAGTAGGGTGATCATTGCTCGGCACAACATCGAGGGCCGAAGGGCCTGTTCTGTGCTGTACTGTTCTATGTTCTATATGAGGCGCCCAGAATCATAACCGGGTGAAGTAATTATTTTACTTAATATACTATACGGCCCTTTGTGAATTGTGAATTTCTGAATGTGGCCCTTGCACGGAAAAGTTTGCCCACCCCTGATCTAGAGCCTACGTTAAAAGAGTCTGTGTAAAATACAGCAAACAAAACTCATGGCCAAAACTTCAGCAACACGGTAGCACAGTGGGTAGCACAATTGCTTCACAGCTCCAGGGTCCCAGGTTTGATTCCCGGCTTGGGTCACTGTCTGTGCGGAGTCTGCACATTCTCCCCGTGTCTGCGGGGGTTTCCTCCGGGTGCTCCGGTTTCCTCCCACAATCCAAAGATGTGCAGGTTAGGTGGATTGGCCATGCTGAATTGCCCTTAGTGTCCAAAATTGCCCTTAGTGTTGGGTGGGGTTACTGGGTTATGGGGATAGGGTGGAGGTGTGGGGTTGGGTAGAGTGCTCTTTCAAAGAGCCGGTGCAGACTCGATGGGCTGAATGGCCTCCTTCTGCACTGTAAATTCTATGAAATCTCCAGTTAAAAGAAGGGGTGATTTCACCAGCAAAATGCAAATACAAATTATGTAAGTAAAATCGGTCCCAAACATTTACAGCGGTGACTGGCAGGGGAATTAGCCAATCATCCTAACTCTGAGTGTAATTAGTGATGCCAGATGCAGCCAAGTGTGAAGTGGCAGTGGCAAATCCTCCCGATTGACTAACACATTGATACCCAATTTAAATGTCACTTGTCATGGAGACCCTGCTGGTTTAATCAGGGAGCAGGAGAAATCCAGGAGAGGTCTATACCAGCACCGTGCAGTTCTTTCAGAGTCAAAGATGATGAATTAATTCAAAAGGAAATAAGATGGGCACTTGAGAGCCAATAGTCTTGTAGGACCATGGGTACAGAGCGGGACGATGGAATTGGCTGAATTGCTCCACAGGAGAACCCGCATCAACTTGATTGATCAAATGGGTCCTTCTGTGCCGTAATGAATCGGTAGGTGGGATTTTCTGGCTTTTATAAGGTCATGAAGGAGTCCACACCAAAGAGTTCAAAGAAACTTAGTTTAGTTACAAAAACTATTATATACATCACACGCTAGATCCCAACTGCCGGTGCCTAACTGGCTGGCTTTATATCCCTACAGCTATATATTGTTTAGAGGTCCACAACCCCTCTCATATTCTGCTAGATTCACGAGGGAGTTAATTGTTCCCACCCTGTGATATATTTGAGCGTTCTCACATTGGCCCTTCCCATCGGCAGTATCTTCCAATCCCACCAAATCCATTCCCTGCCATGGGCCCACCGACTGCAGGACAGGCCATTGATTTTGGTAGGATGGGAAGATCCCACTGCCGGTCAATGCCAAACTGTCTCCGGCATGGGAAAGCCCACCGTAAGGGGGGGGGGGAAGCCCACTGTAAGGGGAGGGGGGGGAAGCCCACCGTTAGGGGAGGGGGGGGAAGCCCACCGTAAGGGGGGGGGGAAGCCCACTGTAAGGGGAGGGGGGGGAAGCCCACCGTTAGGGGAGGGGGGGAAGCCCACCGTAAGGGGAGGGGGGGGGAAGCCCACTGTAAGGGGAGGGGGGGGAAGCCCACCGTAAGGGGAGGGGGGGAAGCCCACCGTAAGGGGAGGGGGGGGAGCCCACCGTAAGGGGAGGGGGGGAAGCCCACCGTAAGGGGAGGGGGGAAAGCCCACCATAAGGGGGGGGGGAGCCCACCGTAAGGGAGGGGGGTGGGGGTGGGGGGGAAATCCCAGCCTATGTCAGTGTCCAAGGTACAGGATCTCTTTAAAAGATACAACACACAAGCACTTTTTGTTTTTTAACAAGCAAACTGCAGATTATTGCTTCATTCAGCTCTTGACCAAACCGACAGCTGACGCAAAATAAGAGCAGACTTCAAAGTGCCCATTTACCTATCAATGGCGTGCCGATGGCTGTCGCTGGAAGGGTGTCAGACACGATGATTAGGAAGACGGAATACCCCAGAAGAAGCGTAATTTTAAACGAAACTCTCTCACCACTGTCTGGAGGCAGATAAAACCCTATGATGTCCATGACCATCAGAAAGATACTAGGCAACAGCAAACTCACTGCATAGAACAGGGGGCGTCTTCGAATGACGAGCTAAGATAGAACAAGAGAGAAATATTGTCATGAAAATAACCTGGGCTGGAGTTATACTCCTGCCAAATAACACTCTGGTTAGACCACACCTGGAGTACCGTGTTCACATCTGACACCACATCTCAGGAAGGACATATTGGCAGTGCAGATTTACCAGAATGATAGGCGGACTCCGAGGTTTAAACCACGAGGCGAAATTAAACAAACTCATGCAGTATCCCTGGAATTTAAAATAAGGGGTGACTTGATTTACGCTATCAGGATATTAAGGGAACTGTTAGAGTTGGTAAAGAGAATTATTTCCATTGGTTGGAGAGTCGGCCATAGGACTAGTGGACATAGCCTCAAGATTAGGGATGATCATTTCATGAATGAGTTTGGGAAACATTTACACCTGCAAAGAGTGGAAGGAGTTTGGAAATCCCTTTTGCAAGCAGCAATTGATACTAAGTCAATTGTTCATTTTGATTCTGAAGTTGATACAGTTTTGTTAAAGATAGTCATTCATTAAGTTATATCACAGATCAGTCCTGGTTTAATCAAATGGCAGAACAGGTTATAAGGGGTAAGTGTGGCCATGTCCCCCGCCTTCAAAGACATTTGCAACCCCATTTCCCTCATGAACACCAGATGGCATCACACTAATTGGCTGCTAGTTTCAAAAGATAAAGAAATTGAGGCTGTAATTATGCAAACTAACAAAAAATACAGGCAAATAAAAGGTCAAAGTTCATAGCCCAGGGCGATACCAAGCGATGACAGAATCAGCTCAGGAGTAGTGATTGGGCGACGCACAGTGGGTTACACTCTTGACTCTGAGCGAGAAGATTGGGTGTTGAAGGCCCACTCCAGGACTTGAACACAAAACCCAGGCTGACATTTCGAGGTATCATCTTGCAGTTGAGCCCTTAGACTAAGGGCCTGTTTATTGTGGATGTAAGAGATCCCATGGCCCTATTCTCAAGAAGAGCAGGGGAGCTGTTCATGGTGTACTGGCCGATATTTATCCCTCAATTAACATCATTGCAAACAGATTGTCTGTTAATGATCACATTGCTGTTTGAAGGAGTTTTCTGTGCGCAAATTGGCTCCTGTGTTTCCTATATTACAACAGCAACTATACGTCAAACGTGTAATTGGCTGTAGAGCAATTTAGAACATTGAGGTTGCCAAAGGGGCTATAAAAAGTCTTTCTGTTCTTTTAACAACAATTTTCCCTCAGGTTTCCTAATTCCTAAAATCAACCCAAGGCCGATGTTACTGCTTTCCAATTTTTCTCATCTTTTCTCTGATCCTTTTTCAACCTGAGAGCCCCATACAACAATTAATACTCGTCTACTCTTAAATGTTTT
The DNA here is from genome assembly GCF_902713615.1 of Scyliorhinus canicula. Classification (NCBI taxonomy): domain Eukaryota; kingdom Metazoa; phylum Chordata; class Chondrichthyes; order Carcharhiniformes; family Scyliorhinidae; genus Scyliorhinus; species Scyliorhinus canicula. Next base: position 98,656,594 of record NC_052164.1, on the reverse strand, counting down.
GAATACAAGAGAAAGACCCGTGTCCCATCATCTTGCGCTGTGTTTGCGCTCAAGCTCCAGATGTGGAAGAACTCTTTTGGCTGCAATATTTCAAGAATCTGCTGATGTGCATAGCTCATGATGATGGTGTCATCGTACATGTCTGACAAAGACCCAAAGCTAATCATTAAGTGTTACGCAAGAGGTGACTTACAAAAAAACGCATTTCTGCGTAGCCATCAGATACTCCTCTCTCAAGGTTAAATTCATTGAATTGGGTATCAACGTAAAGGAGCTCCCATTCGCCTTGATTCATGAACACGCTCCTGTCGTATTTCACGACTTCCGGCGATCGCCACAGCGAGATATTAATATCTCGAACTGAAAGTATTAAAGCGAAACAGTTGGACAGGTTTGCAATCCAATTTGAGAATAATACTACAACAACACAAATTTGCATAGCGCTTTCGTTTCGTAAAACGTGCAAAGTTGCTTCTCAGAAGCGTTATCAAACCAACCGAGCCACGAAAGGAGATATTAGGGCAGGGTTTAATATAATCAACGCAATGCGTCAATTAACTGCAGCATTTCCTATATTACAACAGTGACTATAGTTCGAAGGTTCTTTATTGGCTCTAAAGCCCTTTGGGGAACGCTGTGGTGCTGAAAGGAGTTAAAGAAATGAAAGTTATTTCTCCCCATTCTTTGGTGAGAATGGTGAGGGCTGCCAGACAGGATACTGACCCCGACACCAACTTCTCCAAACCCCTGCTCCTGTTTAGTGAAGCATGAAGCACAAGGTGAACCTCTACATTGTGCAGTGGATGCCATTGCCAACAGAGTCACGTTAGGACTACAAGTGAGCTAAGCAACTAATCTAATAGATTTTAATTCAATTTATAATATCTCCTTAATATGACCAAAATATAGCAGATAAATAAAGAAACAATAACATGATTAAAACCATTCTCCTCAAAAACAAATAGATCTCATCAGCATTGTTATGGGTTTCCTCATGATTATCTCCAAAAAATAAAATAATGTTAAAATATCCATATCAAGGGACGGCGTGGTAGCACAGCGGTTAGCCCTGTTGCTTCATGGCACCAGGGACCCGGGCTCGATTCATGGCTTGGTCACTATCTGTGTGGAGTTCGCACATTCTCCCTGTGTCTGCGTGGGTTTCCGCCGGGTGCTCCAGTTTCCTCCCACAGTCCAAAGATGGGTTAGGTGGATTGGCCGTGATAAATTGGCCGTAGGTTAGGTGGTGTTGCGGGGAGAGGGTGGGGAGGGGGGGGGGGGGGGGGGGGGGGGGTGGGGGGGGGGGGTGGGCTTGAGTGGGGTGATGTTTCAAGGGCCGGAGTAGACTCGATGGGCCGAGTGGCCTCCTTCTGCACTGTAAATTCTATGATTTTATTGTGTCGGGGCCATTGTATCTAATATATTAATAACATTATTTTGTAAATTAAAATAATAAAATCCCTTCCATTCTTTCCGCACAGCCAAGAATCAAAGAACACCGATTTAAGCTGATTTTCCAAACCACCAGAGACAGGAAAATCTTTGTTTAACAGGGTGAGTCAGGATCTTGGTCGCACTGAGAGTGTGGTGAGGGCAGATTGAGTCTTAGTTTCCAAAGGAGAGGAAATATATCTCTTGCAGAGAGCTGGCTGATTAATGGGCTGATTAAAATCCTTCTGTGCTGTAACCATTCTGTGATTCTGTTAAATTATTCTTAAACTAACCACTAGATGGTTCCCAGCAGCAGTATGGTTTATTCACAGGTTTTATTTTGTTTCCCTCCTGCCTCCAGGAAATTAATCCTGGCTCTGCCTACATACGATATAGCATAACTGCTACAGTAACACCATTATTCCCACTCAGAGACTCGTCACTTCTGTTTGTTGTAAATTGCTTCGATTAATTTTATGTATGTACTTTTTACTGTCTAAGTATCCTCCACTCGCTGATTTGGCTTTGGATTGGATTTGTTTTAGTGTCACGTGTACCGAGGCACAGCGAAAAGTATTGTTCTGCGTACGGTCCAGACACATCATTCCGTACATGAAAAAAACACAGGGCAAATATAAATACACAATGTAAATACACAGACACAGGTATCGGGTGAAGTATGCAGGAGTGTAGTACTACTCAGTAGAGAAGATGTTTGAAGAGATCAGATCAGTCCAGACGAGGGTCGTTTAGGAGTCCGGTAACAGCGGGGAAGAATCTGTTTTTGAACTTGGAGAAGAGATAGTTAAAGAAGGAACTGGATCAAGGGACATAAAGGGTGGGATTCTCCGAGCCCCGCGCTGGAGAATCGGCGCAACCGCGCCATGCTGACCCGACGGCTGCACGCAATTCTCCGAGGAGCGGAGAATCAGCGCCATTTGCGCTGGCGTGTTTGGCGCGGCGCCGGTCGAGGGCCGCCGATTCTCCGGCCTTGATGGGCCGAGCAGCCGCGCGGAAACGGCAGAGTCCCGCCGGCGCCGTCCTGCTCGCAGCTGGCGGGAACTCTGCGCGGAGGGTCGGGGTTGGCCTGGGGGGGGGAGGGGGGGGGCTCCTTCACCGGGTTGGCCTCCAATGAGGTCTGGCCCACGATCGGGGCCCACCGATCGGCGGGCCGACCTCTCCAGCCCCGGCCCTATTTTGTTACGCAATCGGCCCCTGAACCCCCACGCCATGTTGCGTCGGGGCCGGCGCGTTGAGGATACCCTCACACATGCGTGGGTTGCCACGGCGTCAGTTGGTGCTGGGAAGGGAAGCTGGACCGGCGTAAACCACTCCAGCGCCGTGCTGGGCCCCTGTGGGGGCCAGAATCGGTAGTGCCCGTGCCCGTTTCACGCCATCATGAAACGCGACGGCGTTCACGACGGCGCGGACACTCTGTCTCCATTTCGGAGAATCCGGCCCAAAGTGTTAAATGGTGGAGATAAGTTGAACCCAGAATCTTACTGAAAATTAAGACAACTAGTAGGACTAGAGAACATTAAATGAATGAAAGTAAATGTAAAATCTATAGAGAAACATTGGCCGATTTGTAAGATGATGAAAAGGTACATTAAGATGAAATACATGATTATATGATAAATGTTTATAGTAGCCTATCAAATAAGCTCCATGCCAGGATTGGTGAACAAGAGGAATTAATGTCAATGGACTGAATGGCCTTTCCTGGTCCATGTACTGTTACTGTTCATATTCTCAGCCTGTCTTTTAAAAAATATTTAGAGTACCCAATTCATTTATTCCAAGTAAGGGGTAATTTAGCGTGGCCAATTCACCCACCTTGCACATCTTTGGGTTGTGGGGGTGAAACCCACGCAAACATGGGGGGAATATGCAAACTCCACACAGAGAGTGAACTGGGGCCGGGATCGAACCTGATACCTTGGCGCCTTGTGGCAGAAGTGCTAACCACTGCGCCACCGTGCTGCCCCTCAGCCTGACCTTTAACAATATTTTCAGCTGTAGTTTCACAGAAGCACCAAACTACTCTGCTGTCCTGAATATTAACTTCAATAGCCTCTCTGACAGGAATCATGATCCATTCAGAATCATGATGTTTACTTTGTGCAATTGTGAACCAACAATCCCCTTTTCACCTCTTGATTTTTTCCCAAGTCAAAAGTATCCCCCTCCCCCTCCACCTTTCTCCTATTTTTCTTCCAAAGTCACAACAAGTAACATGGATTTTTTTTTTTTAGCTTCTAGTGCTACTTACTGTTGTGCAGCCAGCTTGTGAATGTGAACGTACAGTTCTGGACATCAAACGGGAAGTTGTAAATGTCCAGGCTACAAGCGGTGACCACCTGGATGGGCTTGTAGTTCTTCACTCGGCCTCGATTATCAACGTAAACGTATGGGATTTCAGGTGATTTGCCTACGTCAACACTAAGAAAATACTTGTTTAAACGCACTACCACGAGGACTAGCTGAGGTGAATTTGAAGGTTAGTTTGAGGTAGAAAGGAATAGAAGGATATGATGATGGAGTTGGATGAAGTAGGGTGAGAGGAGACACACATGGACCATAAACCTCAGCACGATTGGGGAAGTGTGAGAATTGAGGGTCATTCCCCTAAACAGCAGCAATTGGTTACATTCAGGCTGTGGTCAATAGGTCCACATGATGGAGGCTGAAAGCAGAATCTAGTCACTCAGTGTAAATTTGTATAAAATCATGATTGACTCCTGTTATTCACCTTTTCATTTATCAATTAATGCTGAATTATTAGTTAGTTGGATTGGACATGATAAATTGCCCTTAGTGTTGGGTGGGGTTACTGGGTTATGGGGATAGGGTGGAGGTGTTAACCTTGGGTAGGGTGCTCTTTCCAGGAGCCGGTGCAGACTCGATGGGCCGAATGGCCTCCTTCTGCACTGTAATTTCTATGATTAACAACCTTAAGGCAAGAAGACCAACTGGTCACTGGCGAGTTCAATGAATGTTGTTAAAAATGTTACAAAGTTTATGACGGGTTGCAAGAATGTGGAGTATTCTTTCCCAGGTGAAATTCTCTGCAGGTAAGCTGCCATTTCCATTCAACCTTGTAACTGGCTGCCCGAAGGTGAATGAGAATGGGTTGGTCAGCTGATCAATTTTATGCCATTCTTCTATTCCACGCTCCTCGACGCAAGAATGACAAACGCGAGTGAGAATTCACGCTCCAACAAGGTGAATTTTTTGGAATATGCCAAAACATCATTTTGGCACAGATGTTGACAGGTGAGTGAAAACTTGGTCAAAAAGGTAGGTTACATAAGCATGTTACAGGAGGCAGGAAGAGTGGAGAGGTTTAGTGAGGGTATTTCAGAGAACGGTCCAGTCAGCTGGAGAGATGACCAACATTTGTGGAGCAATGAACATCGGGATGCACTCAGAAGGCCAGAATTGAAGGGGCTGGATTCTCTGATTCTGGAGCTATGTCCCCACGCCAGGGTGGGAACGGTGGTGGTTTACGCCAGAGAAACTGGCATAAAACAGCCACCGATTCCTCCTTTTGCTGGGGGCTAGCATGCCAGCAGCGTAGTGCACCCGCTCTAGCTGCCGATACGGCCCAGAGAATTGGCGGGTCCGTTGCCGCGGATGCGCACCGCAGCGGACTGCAGCGGCCATGATGTGCTATATGGCGGCAGCCGTTCGCGGACCCGGCCCTTGAAATAGCCCCTCCCTTTGGCCGGCCCGAGCGCCCCAGACCACCCCCCCCCCCCACGGGTCCCCAGCCCCAGATGCAGATCCCCATGCCAGCAGATCGTCCCTCCCCCAACTGTGACGGCGCTGGACTGAGCCCACTGCCACCACGCTGCGTTCCCGATGAATGGCACCATGAGAGACCCACGCCATCCGGAACCCGGCCAGTCAGGGGGGGGAGCATCAGGGGGCGGGCCATTGATACGTGGTGTGGCATACTCTGTGAGTAAGCCGTTTTGGAAGGGGCAGAGCATCGCGAAAGCGGCGACACCCCCGATTTGGTCGGGAACTTTGATTCTCCACGGCCGATCAACGAACGCTGCTTATCCCTTTTTGGGAATTACATGTTGAAGATTATGGAAACACTGTTCCAAGACCCTTATTACTCAATGTCTATATGGTTCTCCCCACATCTTGTTGGGTGGAGGGGATGTGAAATTAAAGCACAAGTTCTGAGATTTAATTTGCTCATGACAAAAAAAAATCATTGATATATTCAATAACTAAAGTGTTCAGAGTATAAGGCGAGAGGCGAGAGGAAAATTGGATCTGGATGAAAAGAAAATCAGACTTTTTTAAATTAGTGTTTCGAAACCATTAGAGAATGCATCCAAAAATGCTTGTCTGGCTCAGATGTGTAAAGGACAACCCTAGATACTCGCTGTAGTTTCTTCCCCACTGTTACGTTAATGCTAAGATTACTTACAATTCATTTATTAAAATATCTGGCACCCATATGTTTGCAGTGGGAATCGATATCTGCTCGATATCATCAAAGTCCTTGGGATTCCACATCAAGAATTCATCTGTCCAAACCTGAAAGACATTGGGGAACCAGTTATTTAGAGTTTGTGTCGTGATCCATGCAAAGATTCTACCTACAATGTAAGTGAATAGTTGGACTATTGTTTACCGAGATATGGACCCCAACATTCAGATATTTTAAAAATATACAAGATAATTGTGGATAGCACAATTGCTTCACAGCTCCAGGGTCCCAGGTTCGATTCCGGCTTGGGTCACTGTCTGTGCGGAGTCTGCACATCCTTCCCGTGTGTGCGTGGGTTTCCTCCGGGTGCTCCGGTTTCCTCCCACAGTCCACAGGTTAGGAGGATTGGCCATGATAAATTGCCCTTAGTGTCCAAAATTGCCCTTAGTGTTGGGTGAGACTGACTGTCTCAGTTACCTCATCACCCACGAAAAACAATGTGATAATGACCAGATAATCTGTTTTAGTGATGTTGGTTGGGAGATGAACAATTAAATGGACTCAAACATATGACTGTAAATACACTCAAACCTGAAAATCAAAGCATGGGGCAATAGATTGGAGCATGCCTTTCTAACTTACTGACCTGCCTTTCTAACTCATTGACCTGCTCTTTCCCATTTCTCTGGAATCGTTTTCCTTTCATGTGTTTATCCAATTCCCTTTTGAATATTCTTGTTTTTTTTCAATCATTCCAGGGATCTGGAATTCGCTGGCAAGACCAGCATTTATTGCCCATCCCGAGTTGCCCTTGAGAAGGTGGTGGTCAGCTGCTTTCTTGGACCGCCGCAGTCCATGTTGGTGCAACTGGGCTATGGGGATAGGGTGGAGGTGTTGATCTTGGGTAGGGTGCTCTTTCCAAGAGCCGGTGCAGACTCGGTGGGCCGAATGGCCTCCTTCTGCACTGTAAATTCGATGAAAAAAGTCTCCAAACTTGTGAATATTCAATTTAACAGAAGCTGAGTTAATTTGGCCATCCTAAGCTGATCGGTAGGACTTGTTTCAATATGAATATTGAACCGACTGCAGTGAGACTTCACTCTCTGCCTTTGAAAGTCCAAAGATGTACAGGTTAGGTGGATTGGCCATGCTAAAATTGCCCCTTAGTGTCCTTTAGGTGTGGTTCCGGGAATAAGGCAGGGGAGTGGGCTGAGGTAGGGTGCTCTTTCAAAGGGTTGGTGCAGAATCTATTGGTTGGATGGTATCCTTTAGCACTGAGGAATTCTATGATTCTAAACAGAGTTGGACCAGTTCTTGAATTGGGCAGAATCATGTCTAGGTATTTATAAATCCAGGTCCATGTGATCTCCAAATTTCTGGATTGATTCAATTGCCTGAGCAGCTTGGAGAGGCTTGGCATCCCCTCTCTCTCTCCCTTTTCTTGCCTCTCACAAGACATTATTTGGTTGTGGGAGGAAAGGTGGGGTGGAGGGAAAGAGAGTATTTAGCCACGATGCTCCAGTCATCATGATGTGTCGGGCAGGCTTGCTTGACCAGCTGATCTTTCCCTGGCGTGTATATGATCTGATAGAAATCTCGCTACTGGACCATAGGATTTATGTACACAACCTAAGCTGATGTTCCAGGTTTCAGAACAGGATAAGAAATGGTGAAACACAATGGAACAATGAGAAATAATAAAAATAATAATAATCTTTATTAGTGTCACAAGTAGGCTTACACTAACCCTGCGATGACGTTACTGTGAAAATCCCCTAGTCGCCACATTCCGGCGCCTGTTCGGGGACACAGAGGGAGAATTCAGAATGTCCAGTTCACCGAACAAGCACGCCTTTCAAGTCTTGTGGGAGTAAACTAGAGGACCCGGAGGGAGCCCACGCAGACACGGGGAGAACGTGCAGACTCCACACAGACAGTGACCCAAGCCGAAAATCGAACGTATTTCCCTGGCGCTGTGATGCAACAGGGCTAACCACTGTGCTACCGTGCCGCCCAATCTGTTCCCAAATGGGCTGAAGGGCCTTTGTGATCCGAACCTCACTTATGACAAGTTTGATGCTTCAGCATTTGATGCACGGGTCCAAATGAAGGAAAGCTATAGTGTCACAAATCAGGTACTATGAAATGTTTTGGCAGAGGAAAGGAGAACCTGATTCTAAACAAATACCTTTTTACCATTTTTGTAACATATGTTCCAATCACACGTTCTTACCTGTCGATACCAGATATAGGTGGTCAAAACTTGATTTTTCTCATCCTGAAATTAGACAAATGACACCATTAACCAAAGAGACATTATCAGTTATAAATGTGGAGGGAGTGATCCATAGATACATGTGTTGTGTTCTGTGTTCTTTGTCTCACAATTAATCTACAGAACTGCCGGTGACTTAGCCACAACTCGGATTTATTGATGTACATGTGGTGATGTAACAATCAGATACAGTGCAAGTTATCATAGAGTTCTTTAAACTCCCCTGGAGCTACCCCTATGCACGACTGTCCTCATGCACGTCTTACAACCTTCTCCAGATAGCCGGATGTGCCCTGACTTATATCTGTCGCCACCTGCTGTTGGGAGATCACACAGTTGAGTACATGTAATATTATCTACCGGCATATCACCAAAACGTGTTGCTCCAGAATAGTGGGTGTTTTGCATTGTGAGGGTGTGGGCGGGATTCTCCGGTCACTTAGCCCTGTGTTTCTCAGCCGCGCGCTGTTCGCTGGCGGTGGGATTCCATCTGCCGACCGCTTGTCAATGTCATTTCCCGTTGAGACCACCTCACACCTCCACCAAAATTGCTAGTGGGCGTGTGCTGCCAGTGGGAAAAGTGAATCACGACGACTGGAGAAGCCCGGCCCATGTCTGTGTGTGTTTGATTCAGATTGGGCTTAAATATAAGAATAAAAAGCCATTCAGCCCTTCGAGACTTTTCCACCATTCAATTATATTGTGATCTCTATCTTAAATCAATTTATCTGCTTTTAATCACATCCTTTACCAAAGGTCCAAAGATCGATTGACCTCAGTTTTGACAGTTAGTTACCTCAGCATCCACAATGTTTTGAGAGAGATTTCCAGATTTCCATACCCTTTGTGAAAAAGTGCTTCTTAATTTCACCTCGTCTAATTATGTGCCATCTTGTTCATGCGTCTTCCACCAGACAAAATCATTTCTCTTCCTCTACCCTGTCAAACTCTTTCATCATGTTAAATCTATCGATCAGATTACCCTTTGATCTGCAATATGCCCAAGGAATAAAAATCAAGTTTATGAAACCTGTCCTTGTAATTTAACAGTTTAATCCATGGTTAATCTGCACCCTGGTAAATCTGCGTTGCACCCTTTCTAAGCCAATATATCCTTACCAAAGCTCGGTGCTCAGAAGTGAACACAGTTACTCCAGATGGGGTCTTTATACTGAGGTTGTGTACAACTGAAGCATAACCTTCTCTCCCCTGTATTCCAGCCCCAGTGAAATAAAGACCAGGGGCGAGATCGTCTGGCTGTTCATGCCAATGGGATCTTTCGGCTCTGCTGACGGTGCACCCCCCCCCCCCCCCCCCCCCCCCCCCCCGGGGTTTCTGGTGACATGGGGTGGATTCAATGGGAAATCCCATTGACAGCGGCAGGACCAGAAGATCCCACCATCGGCCAATGGTGGGACATCTCCCGCTGCTGAGAAACATGCCGGGGGAGGACAGGGAATCTCACCCCAGTATTTCATCAGACATTATTTCTGTTCCTGCGATTTTAATGATCACAGTAAGAATAATGAAGAAAAATCACTTGTTTTGCAAGATCTTTGTGCATGTGTTTAATGTATGTCTCCCAGCTAGGTATTTACTAAAGCATCGCTTAGTAGCCAGATACACAACAAAGGTCCCACAGTGATTGGATTGGTGGCAAAGCCTAAATTTATTACCTGCCCCTTTTTAGAACTGCCAACTTGCTAGGCCGCATCAGAGTGGGCAGTTAAGAGTCAACCACAAGTAGGACTGGAGTCACATACAGACTAGACTGGTGATGTATATAAAGTTTCCTCCCCGAAGGGACATCTATGAGTGAGGTTAGATGTAAGGGTGCTGATCCCTCTGGCTGGGGGAGGGGTCTAGAACAAGGGGTCGCAGTTTCAGGATATGGAATAGGCCAGTTAGGATTGAGATGAGGAGAAACCTTGGGTGGGATTCTCCGAACCCCCCCCCCCCGACCCCCCCCCCCCCCCCCCCCCCCCCCCGGCCCGGTCGGAGAATCCCCGGGGCGGCAGCGTGAATCCCGCCCCACAGCTCCAACGCCGGCTGCCATATTCACGCCCCGCCGGTCAGGGGCCACTGGCAGAGCCCCCCCACCCCCCCGGCAATTCTCTAGGCCCCAATGGGCCAAGCTGCTTTCGGTATCTGGCCACTCCTGCCGGTGTGGATTGGGCATGGTCTCACACGGCGGGACCTGGCTGGTGCGGCCCTCGGGGGGGGCATGGGGGGATCCGGCCCCGGGTTCCGGGGGGGGCCACGGTGGCCTGGCTCGCGATCGGGGCCCACCGATCTGCAAGCAGGCCTGTGCCGTGGGGGCACTCCTTCCTTCCGCTCCGTCTCCTATAGGGCTCCGCCACGGCCGGCGCGAAGGCACCCCCCTGCACATGCGCTAGAATAAACCGGCCGGTCTGCGCATGTGTGGAACCACGCCGGTGGTTCTGCACATGCGCTAACTTGCGCCGGCTCTTCGGTGCCGGTTAGCGCGACGCTAACCCCTCTGGCACGGCCTAGCCCCCGGAAGTGCGGAGGATTCCGCAACTTCCAGTTGGCCCGGCGCCGGAGTGGTTCGCGCCGCTTTTTATGCCGGCGTCGGGCTATCGCAGGGATTTGGGAGAATCCCGCCCCTTATTGCTCAGAGGGTGGTGAACCTGTGGAATTCTCCACCACAGAAGGTTGTGGAGGCCAAGTCACTGAATATAGTGAAGATGCAAATAAATAGACTACTAGACACTAAAGGCATCAAGGGGAATGGGGAGAACACGGGAGTATGGCGTTGAGATAGAGGAACAGCCATGAACATGTTGAATGGTGGAGCAGGCTTGAGGGGCCGAATGGCCTACTCCTGCTCCAATTTTCTATGTTTCTTAACTCCTTCAGTTAAACAAGAGGAATGATGAAATGAAGGACAATTCAAAGAGAGGGGCCACTTTGGATCTTTATTAGAACCCAATTTTGGAATTGCTAACATTTTAATAGTATGCTACAGGGCCCATAGAGGTTGAGTGTACATACCACATTTAGGATCGCGTACACCATAACATCGATGGCCACTGTTGTTGTTTTCCTCCAGTCCCGTACAGGGCGAACTCCCTTGGAATAATTGGCCATGAGATAGTCAGACAGCTGGAGTAAACCTGGTGTCGGACCTGCTGTTTGGTTTCCACTTTTCCGCCCTGTAAAAAATAATTGCTGGTTTTCTTATTTGCAAGGGTATCACAAGAGGAAGAACAAGGGGAAGAAAGTTGAAGGATGGTGGGGGGAAATAGCTGGGAGCGAGAGGAACGTCATTGTTCTTCAAAAGAGGCAGCATAAACTCGATGGGCCAAATGTCCTCCTTCTGTGCTGTGCTGGTCTCTGACTCTCTGACCTGAGGGTGTCCCACCCTTTGAAACACTTTTTGCAGTCATTGCTGTCGGCTATAATGTAGGACACCTGGCAGGCAATTTGAGCACAGCACGCTCCCACACACCCTTCACCTAACAAAGATCGATAGGCCTCAGTTTTGACTGTCTCAGTTACCTCATCATCCACAAAAAACAATATGATGATGACTGTTGTAGTGATGTTGGTTGGGAAATGAACAATTAAATGGACTCAAACATATGACTGTAAATATGCTCAAACTTGAAAATCAAAGCATGGGGCAACAGATTGGAGCATGCCTTTCTAACTCACTGACCTGTCTTTCTAACTCATTGACCTGCTCTTTCCCATTTCTCTGTAATCATTTTCCTTTCAAGTGTTCATCCAATTCCCTTTTAAATATTATTGTTTTTTTTTAATCATTCAAGGGATTTGGAATTCGCTGGCTAGACCAGCATTTATTGCCCATCCCGAGTTGCCCTTGAGAAGGTGGTGGTCAGCTGCCTTCTTGGACCGCCGCAGTATTGTGCAAAGTTTTGGTCCCCGTTTTTGAGGAAAGATGTAGTGGCATTGGAGGCAGTTCAGAGGAGGTTCACTAGATTGATTCCAGAGATGAGGGGTTTGTCGTATGAAGAGAGATTGAACAGTTTATGTCTATACTCCTATACTCTGTAGAGTTTAGAAGAATGAGGGGAGAACTAATTGAGGTCTACAAGGTGCTCAAAGGTATAGATAAAGTAGACGTGGAGCTGATGCTTCCTCTTGTGGGACGTTCTAAAATAAGAGGCAGCAAATTTAAAACAGATTTGAGGAAAACCTACTTCCCCCAAAGGGTTGTGAATCTGTGGAATTCGCTACTCCAGAGTACAGTGGATGAAGGGATAGTGAGTAAATTTAAGAGGCTTTCGACAGATTTTTAATTGGTAATGGGTTGAAGGGTTATGGAGAACGGGCAGGATGGTGGAGTTGAGGCCAGGATGGGATCAGCCATGATCACATTGAGGGTGTTAGGCTCGGGAAGCTAAATTGCCGACTCCGGCTCCTAGGTCATGTGTTGTAGGGAGGAGATGCTCTGGTTGATTTTACAATCCAGCACGTGGTCTGTAACATTGTAGGTAGCAGATGAGGAAGATGTCAGCCATGGTAGAGTGGCGGATCAGACCTGATGGGCCGAATGGCCTAATTCTGCTCCTATATCTTCCGAACATATGTGGTGTAGGTACACCCACAATGCTGTAAGGGAGGGATCCACAGAATCCCGAGAGTACAGAAGGAGGCCTTTCGGCCCATCAACCTACAATGCCCACTCACCCGCCCTATCCCTGTAACCCTACCTAACCTACAATTCTTTGGAAACTAAGGGGCAATTTAGCATGGAAAATCCACTTAACTTGCACACCTTTGGACTGTGTGCATTGGGGGTGGGGGGTGGGGGGGGGGGGGAAACCGGAGCGCCCGAGGAAACCCACGCATACACGGGTGAGAACATACAAATTCCACACAGACAGTCACCCGAGGCTGGAATTGAACCAGGGTTCCTGGCACCGTGAGGCAGCAGTGCTAACCATTATGCCACCAGGCCACCCCCAGGGGTTCCAGGATTTTGACCCAGTGACAGTGAAGGAATGGTGATATAGTCCTACGTCAGAATGGTGGGTGGCTTGGAGGTAAAACTCCAGGTTGTAGTGTTTCCATGTATTTGCTTCCCTTGTTCTTATATAGTAGTGGGTTTAGAAGGTGGGTACAGCATCATATTTATCTACACAAAGCACTCTCAGACTTCATTTCCTGCACTGACTTGGAGCATGCTACACTGGAGCAGACATGTGTGCTGTTTTGAGAATATTAGTTCGGACAATATTGTAGGAGAGTTTAACCTAGTTGATACTAAGCACTTGAGGCCAATGCAATAATTCCCAATAATTATTGTGGGGATTAGAATAATGTCCTCAATGAATTGTCAAGTTGACTATTCACAATTTATTGTTCAATGACACTCCATAAATGCTTTTTGCAAACAGGTCAGGATCTTGTGTTTAATAAATGTTTTTACTTGTTGTGAAAAGCAATTTGTGGTTCTGCAACTCTGTTCCTCCGTGTTTTATGACAAAAATAAAAGTTCTGACGAGCGTAACATTCTGGGATCCTCCCGTCCATCATATCATCATAGAATTTATACTGCAGAAGGAGGCCATTCAGCTTATCGAGTCTGCACCGGCCCTTGGAAAGAACACCCTATCTAAGCCCACACCTCCACCTTCTCCCCGTAACTCAGTAACCCCTCCTAACCCTTTTTGGACACTAAGGGCAATTTTGGACACTAAGGGCTAATTTAGCATGGCCAATCCACCGAACCTGCACATCTTTGGACTGTGGGAGGAAACCAGTTACAACATCAAATGGGATTGTGACAGCATCGAAATTACCCGCATATGAGTGAGACGGTGAAATTGGTCTTCAGGACTTCAAAATGGACAACAGAGGATTTGACAGCTTACTTTATACTGCTTTTACCCACCCAGCTTCGCAATTTTCTTTCCCTTTGAAGTCAATTGAAAAAAATCCTTGAGCAGTGTTTAAAGCGGGCTGTCATTTGAGTATCTCCTGGCGTCCCCTCCCATAGACAACCAATGTCACCCCCTCAGCACTCCCTCATTTGCTCCTCTTGCCCCCCCCCCCCCCCCCCCCCCCCCCCCCACTGTGACCATGTCACAAAGCATGTTGGAGACCAACTCCCAATGGGTAAAGACTGTGCAGAACATGGAAACCATTCTGTTCAACGTCGACCATGTGGTCAGCTCCATCAGTACAGCGCTGTTGGGGTCAATAGGTAATCGAGTGTGAACATTGGCTACTTTTTCTCCGTCACAACTGATTTCAACTAACTCAACACAGAACATGGCTGAAGCTTGATCTGCCATTTCACAAAGGGGAGCCTTTGGAAGTCGAGTTGTTTCAATTACCTTCATTATTATCTATTTAGTATCATTGAAGTGATGTTGCAATTCATGTATAAAATGGATCAATGTTTTTTGGAAGAAAGAAACCGTCTAGAAATTGATAGCTACAGAAACATATCCAGAAATGTTAAACTCCATAGGGAAAATAAATGGATTTGGAGTTCAATTTGCTTTTACATTGATACATTGTAGTGATGTCCAATATTGCAATAAGTTACCAAACTGAGGAAGTGATTGGTTGTCTTTTTCTCTATTTGTACTTTATTATTTTGTTATAACCGCAAGTACCTTACGGAGTGGGGAACAATTAACTTCCCCGTGAATCCTGCAGAATATCAGCTCCCTCATTAAGGGGGTGCTGACCACTAAACAATGTATAGTTTAGGGTATATAAAGCCGGTCAGTCAGACACCGGCAAGGCAGACCCGATTAGGATCTATCGTGTGACGTATATAATAGTTATTATAAATAAACTAACTTTCTTTGAACTACTCGGTGTGGACTCCTTCATGGCTTTATAAAATACTTGTACTTTACTCAGTATTTGCATTTTGGTGAGAGGTCAGCTGCAAAACTGTGCTGTTTTCGATGCATGTTTTGTAGAGCTACTCCAAGTATAATGACCACCATTTTATCCATTGATATTGGTTGGCCGCTTAACCTTTCCAAATGGTTTTAATCAAGTTTGTCAATGGTTATCAAGCTGGCTCATGCAGAATGGCTGCCTCCTTCAGTAACAAATGCCGCTGGACAAACTCGAAGGCTAAAATTCCATATAAAACTCAAGTGGTTGAATGCAAACCTGAGGGCCAATCTCGCATTCGTCCATTGCTGAGAAATCACTCCCAACTCTCTACACAAAGGGTATCGAGGAGACATCAGATAAGTGTCAGCCATGGCCCAGTTGGCATCACTGGTGCATCTGGGTCAGAAGGTTGTGGGTTCAAACCCCACTTCAGCATAAAATCTATGCTGATCCTCCAATACTGAGAGAGGTGCTGTCTTTTCAGGTGGATGTAAAAACATTGATGAGACTATCTCCAAGAAGAACAATGGAGTTCTTCTCAGTGTCCAGGTCACATTTACCCCACAACCAAAAACTGATGATCTGGTCGTAATTACATTGCTGTTTGTGGGAGCTTGCTTTGCACAAATTGGTGTTTTCTTTTTAAAGAGTCAAAGCAGATCCTCAGTGCAAGCATCTGCAATTATTATATAATGGACCAGAAATGATGTCAACCTCATCCACATTTTCCTGCCCCTTCAAGGTTACTACAGCTTCGTTATAACTGACCAATACCAATTACTTAGTGTTTAATTTCCCAATTCAATGCGTTAATAATGTGCCTGGTCTCTCGGTGGGCAGGCTAACTGCTCTCAGATATTCACTATTGCTGTTCTCTAATGATCAGAAACATAATGCCCCTTCATTGCAAGAAAGGATTATTGTTGAAGTGATGTTGCAATTCATGTACTAAATGGATCACTGGTTTTTGGAAGAAAGAAACTGTCTGGAAACTTGTGCCAACCAAGCCAAGATTGAGAACTCAGAGGAAGGAATGGTCTGAAATCACCCATTCTACCAAACTGTAGCTCGCTGTGCTAGCACACTATTACGGCGCTCTTAGAACCTAGATTAGAGCTGAACTCCTGGTAAACTCAATTGCCACTATTGTTTGGTCGACATTATTTCAGAATGCTTTAATTTTTATTCTGTTCTATTTTGGTATGAATGAGGTTTAAGGACATTGTAGAAAATGCACAATGCTGCTTACCAGAAGTGCAGTTGATAGTTTTTACTATCACCAGTGAAAACTATCAAACAATTTAAATGAAAGAGATTTCTTTCGCACAATTATTGTGAAAGGACATCAGAATACCTGTGCTACAGTTTTAAGGTCCTTCTACCTCAAGGCTCAGTGATTTTCATAGAGGACTGCCGAGACCGGCTCATTTATTGAGAAGCCATGATTGTCCTGACAGAGAGGGACATCAATGTACTATTTGCAGTCTCATATTGTCAAGTTATCTTTCAATTAACCCTGCCAATAACCAATCATGAATAGCCACTTAAGTATTAGATCACATAGTAGAATTACATAGCAGTCAATATTAGTTTATACTAACCAACTCTATCAGGATGAGCACGGCAATAATTCACATATACAAGGCCTGTGAAATACGTTTTTTAGGGGTCTTCAAAAGCTGGATACCCAACATGATACGTGTGGAAATTAAAGGGACAGCCGTCGCTATTTGATTTCGAAGGATTAATAAAGATTGACGTACCTTCAGAAAGCATGAAAGCCATGAGAATCAAGGGAGCAGTTGCCCGGAACCAGTAGGAACACATGTTGTCTTTTCTATCTCCTCTGGGCAATGTTAACCAGTGCCTTTCTTAGGCTCTGTGGAGAAGTGAGCTGCAGATGGATCCAGAGCTCTCTGGGACAGCCTTGTGATCTCCTCTCTCCATTAAAACTGAGTTCAACTCAAATCCGTTGCCGGTTTCTTTTTTTTTGCCTGGCCTCCCCATATGTTTTGGCATTTGAGGATGATTAAACGGTCATGTAATTAGATGTGAAGGACAGATATGCATTGAGTTTCAGACAGTGTTGCAGGCTGATGTCATTCCTGTGGTCTTTATTGTACAGCCAAAGAGTGCTGGTGATTCCAGTAACAACAGCGTGCTCCCAGCCCAGGAACCAAGATAGAAATCACATTCAAATAAAATTGGTAGCAGACATAAAAACAAACGGGCAAAAGATAGAGCAAGGATATTTAATGCACTATGATATGATCTATGTGGTCATTTGTATGGATAATAATTCTTTATTACTTGATGGTAGGATGTTTAAATATTAAACCAGCCTCCCTGAACAGGCGCCGGAATGTGGCGACTAGGGGCTTTTCACAGTAACTTCATTTGAAGCCTACTTGTGACAATAAGCAATTTTCATTTCATTTAATTTCAATTCATCGATTTGTAGAATTTTTTATGAGGCAATTGATTATGTAGTAAACAAGGGAGTCCACAATTCACAACAATTACATGGTTTGTAGTTTTACAGTTGTTGATACTGAGGGGAGAAGTGGGAACTAATGCACGGGTGCAAACATTCCTGTTGCCCTATATTTCAATGATGTGGAGATGCCGGCGTTGGACTGGGGTGAGCACAGTAAGAAGTCTCACCTGAGGAAGGAGCAGTGCTCCGAAAGCTCGTGTTTGAAACAAACCTGTTGGACTTTAACCTGGTGTTGTAAGACTTCATACTGTCCATATTTCAAGGACAAGGTTTTGTTTTTCACAAATTCAGTCTCTTGTCAACCTTTCGCAAGAAATTATTTATATTTCTTCTCAGTTCTCCAGGAGCAGGTTGCATTGAGGAATGAGGGTGGGGGGGGGGGGGGGGGGGGGGGGGGGTGGGGGGAGGGGGGGGGGGGGGGTAGCGTGTTAGAGGCAAGAAACAAGAGAGGGGCTTAATCCAATTGTTCTACAGCTTACTAATGGTGCTAATGGGTCCACCTACCTATCTTTATAGTTGGCTTCTTTCAATAATGTAATAAACCAGAACCATATAGCATCCAGTTTCATATAGAGAGGGAAAATTCAATGATGTGTGTTTATCCGTCTGTGCTCTGCACTTGATATTTTCCCATAGGAATCTCTCCCCTCAAGGCTCGCAGCAGTCCGGCCTACCAGTAATCAGGTCGAATGTCTTCCAGAAAATTTACTAGGCAGATCAGCTGTAACCAAATCTTATTAAAGTGACCAGAAATATGATCGGATTCTGGATGAATTACTGCCGGCTCTGAGATTCATAGATTTAAAAAACAAAACTTTTTACAAAAAAAACCAATATTAATTAAATTTGTTCCAAAATGACTTTGAAAATTTTCATTATCAATAACACAAGGAACAGTATGATCCTATGAGTAGATTTATAATATAATTTAAGTGAGTTATTAAAACATTTTCTTTCAATCTCTGGTGTCCCATTTTAAATTACTGGCTCCTAAACATTACTAGATGTGCTCTCAGCGCAGCAGCAAGTTGTTGGTTTCCACTTTTCAGGAAAACTACGAAATGTCCCCTTTTTCTTTCCATGGCAAGCTGTGAAGAGTTATGTGGGGGAGAGGGAAAAGAGTGATTTCCATTCACCATCTGCACGATCCTTGCCTGGAAAATGCTACGACTGCGGTTGAATGTTTGGGGAAAGCGTGTTTGGTTGTTCCAATAGTGCCAAAGATCGTGCCTCGTGTAAATTTCAGGCAAGCTGCTCCAAGTATAATGAGCCGGGTTACTGGCCAGTTGTAGGACCCCATCTGTAATTAACCTGTAAGGTGCAAATGGTGGAGTGAGGCAGTTGCAACCAGCTGGACTATAGCCATAAAAGGAGCAGGAAAACCTATTGGATCTATTATGGTGGTATGACACCACAGAAAGTTACAGCAAGAAGCAGCTCAGTCAGCCACGCATACCTTTTAAATTGTCACCTTTGTCTTCAGAAGATTGTAAGCTCCTCACTCCAGAGACACAATCTGGGCTGATACGCCAGCGCTGTTCTGAGGGAATGCTGTAACTGTTGGAGGATCCATCTTTCGAGTGAAATATTAAACCAAAGCCCTGTCAAAGAAGAACAAGGGAGTTTGTCTTGTGCCCTAAGGGCGGCACGGTGGCACAGTGGTTAGCATTGCTACCTCACAGCTCCAGGGCACCAGGTTCAATTCCGGCCTTGGGCGAATGCCTGCACATTCTCCCCGTGTCTGTGTGGGTTTCCTCCGGGTACTCCGGTTTCCTCCCATAGTCCAAAGATGTGCAGGTTAGGTGGATTGGCCGTGCTAAATTGCCCTTAGTGTCCAAAAAGGTTAGGTTGGGTAACTGGGTTTCGGGGATAGGGTGGAGGTGAAGGCTTCAATAGGGTGCTCTTTCCAAAGGCTGATGCAGACTCGATGGGCCGAATGGCCTCCTTCTACACTGAAAATTCTATGATTCTATGACCATAACCCTGTCTGCTCTTTCAGGTGGATGACTAAATCCAATGGAGATATTTCACTGCAGAACAGGGGGCCTTCCCCTCCAAGTTCGTCAATCCCTGAATCAACCTCACTGAAACAGACCATTGTGTTTCTGTTCCCACACATAATGGTACGCAAGGCAGATTTTCTTCACACACTTCCCTTGGCCATTCTGAGATAGGACACGAACCCAGGGCTCCAGATTCAGCAGCAGGGAGGCTACCCACTCCTCCAACATGCCTCGGGTGCTAAAACAGATTATCTGGTCATTATCACATAGCTAATTGTGGCAGGTGGTGTGTTGGATTGGATTTGTTTATTGTCATGTGTACCGAGGTACAGTGAAAAGTATTTTTCTGTGAGCAGCTCAACAGATCATTAAGTACATGGGAAGAAAAGGGAATAAAAGAAAATACATAATAGGGCAACACAAGGTATACAATGTAACTACATAACACCGGTGTCGGATGACGCATACAGGGTGTAGTGTTAATCAGATCGGTCCATACGAGGGTCATTTAGGAATCTGGTAACAGCGGGGAAGAAGCTGTTTTTGAGTCCGTTCGTGCGTGTTCTCAGACTTTTGTATCTCCTGCCCGATGGAAGAAGTTGGAAGAGTGAGTAAGCCGGGTGGGAGGGGTCTTTGATTATGCTGCCCGCTTTCCCCAAGCAGCGGGAAGTGTAGACAGGGTCAATGGATGGGAGGCAGGTTCGTGTGATGGACTGGGCGGTATTCACGACTCTCTGAAGTTTCTTGCGGTCCTGGGCCAAGCAGTTGCCATACCCAGGCTGTGATACAGCCAGATAGGATGCTTTCTATAGTGCATCTGTAAAAGTTGGTAAGAGTCAATGTGGACATGCCGAATTTCCTTAGTTTCCTGAGGAAGTATAGGCGCTGTTGTGCTTTCTTGGTCGTAGCGCGACGTGGGATTTTTGGTGATGTGCACACGTGGGAATTTGAAACTGCTAACCATCTCCACCTCAGCCCCGTTGATGCTGACAGGGGTGTGTACAGTACTTTGATTCCTGAAGTCAATGACCAGCTCTTTAGTTTTGCTGACATTGAGGGAGAGATTGTTGTCGTTACGCCACTCCACTAGGTTCTCTATCTCCCTCCTGTACTCTGATTCGTTGTTGTTCGAGATCCGACGAGATATGGTCGTGTCGTCAGAAAACTTGTAGATGGTGTTGGAGCCAAATTTTGCCACGCAGTCGCTTGTGTATAGGGAGCATAGTAAGGGTCTAAGTACGCAGCCTTGCGGGGCCGCGGTATTGAGAACTATCGTGGAGGAGGTGTTGTTGTTTATTCTTACCGATTATGGTCTCTGGGTCAGAAATTCGAGGATCCAGTTGCAGAGTTAGGAGCCAAGTCTGAGGTTTTGGAGCTTTGATATGAGCCTGGCTGGGAGTATGGCAGAGCTGTAGTTAATAAATAGGAGTCTGATGTAGGAGTCCTTGTTGTCAATATGCTTCAGGGATGAGTGTAGGGCCAGGGTGATGGCATCTGCTGTGGACAGGTTGAGAATTTCAGTGGATCAAGACATCCTGAGAGTATCGAGTTGATGCACCTCATGACCAACCTCTCAAAGTACTTCATTGCGATCGATGTCAGGGCCACCAGACAATAAACAAATCCAGTCCAATCCATAAGTCTGAACACCTTCATCCGAGCTCGTTAACCTTCTCTGTCCAACCGGACAAATGCCCACTTTCTCAAAATGAGAAACTCCCACCTGACACATCATCTCAATAAATCTATATTTATCCTCACCAGGATCCTGACATGCTTCCTAAGACAAGGGGCTCCAAACTGGACCCAATATTCTAGCTACAGTTTAAACAATGACTTGAATAGAACTTATGACATTAGAGCAGGAGTAGGCCATTCGTCCCTTTGAACCTGCTCTGCCATTCAGTATGATCATGGTTGAACTTTTTGTCTCAACTCTGCTTTCCGTACTATCCCCATATCTCCAAATTCTCTTCAGCCACAAAACCCATCAATCTTGAATGGATATTTTTTTGGATGGCTTGATGGATGGATTTTGTTTATTGTCACGTGTTCTGGGGTACAGTGAAAAGTATTTTTCTGAAAGCAGCTCAAACAGATCATTTAGTACATGAAAAGAAAATACATAACAGGGCAACACAAGGTACACTATGTAAATACATAGACAACGGCATCGGGTGAAGCGTACAAGAGTGTAGTTTTAATCAGGTCAGTCCATAATTATCATAGAATTTACAGTGCAGAAGGAGGCCATTCAGCCCAACGAGTCTGCACCGGCTCTTGGAAAGAGCACCCTACCCAAGGTCAACACCTCCACCCTATCCCCATAACCCAGTAACCCCACCCAACACTAAGAGCAATTTTGGACACTATGGGCAATTTATCATGGCCAATCCACCTACCCTGCACATCTTTAGACTGTGGGAGGAAACCGGAGCACCCGGAGGAAACCCACGCACACACGAGGAGGATGTGCAGGCTCCGCACAGACAGTGACCCAAGCCGGAATCGAACATGGGACCCTGGAGCTGTGAAGCATTTGTGCTATCCGCAATGCTACCGTGCTGCCCCAAATGACCATAAGAGGGTCATTTAGGAGTCTGGTAACAGCGGTTTAAACAATTCATGGGATTATAATCTCTTCCATCTGTAAACGTCCGGTGTGTAATTAATTTTGCTAGTTTCAACCCAGTTTACACTAGGCATGTGTGCACATTGTCAAACTGTCCCTAATTTGACACCTGTTATTACTGTCATTCAAGCAGAGCTAAGGATTGTTCGAGAGAGGAGAGAGAAATGCTGGTCTAGGGCAATAGGATTGGAGAGAAAGCCAATGATTGGAGATGATGTGGAAGGTACTTGCCATTTCTGTATGTGATCTAGAATGGTTTGGTGTGACAAGTGCTTGAACTTGAAAGTGTTTCAATTTTTCATCAGTGCCCTCCGTCAGCTCAATGAGCGCAGGAACACCCTTTAAATCCCCCCCCCCCCCCCTCCCCCCTCCTTTGCTAAAGTTGACTCAGGTTGATGTACAGTTCCATCATTGTCGATCAGCCCCTTAGTACCTCATTATAACGGTCATTCCATTCAACAGCACATGGCGACAACCTCAGTCGGGGAAGACTCAGCCTGGCCGATATGGTAAATGATGAGGGATTGAAAATTCAAAGAAAAAGTGGTTCTGTTCTTCCGAACTCAAACCCTGATGGAGCGCAATTCACAAACATAATTGGAATCTGGCAGAACATTCATCCCTTTGACCATCAAAGCTTGTGGCTCCAGTTACCTCTTACGTTCAATGTCATTTGACCTGTTGCCTTTCAAATTACCAGAAGTCTGTTGGTAATCATCTCTTAAATTTGCCATGCAACCAATTAAATTGGAAATTGATATTCAAATTGCTTCAATTTACTAGTTCATTATTTTTAATCTGTTTAGTCTTGATGAGATCAATCCCCTTCTACCTTGCTCAAAAGTCAGATCACTGGCCTATCTTGTAAGGGGATGGAAGATTTGCCACGCTGTTTGGAGTGGTCAGTATTAAACTGCACATCATTTCATTTTTAAATGAGAAAAAGCCTTGCTTAAAAGTTAAGTAGCCCCGTGCCGCCACCCCCTCCTGCTCGTAGAATAGTTGGGATTCAGTGTGACAGAATCTTTAATCCCAAGTTCTTTTGGTTGTAACAAGAAGGTGTTTCTGCTCCACTAATTCGGGCCTAATTCAAGCCCATGGCTTTGAGCGAACAACACCAACAGGGAAAAATTAGCATTTTCTATCCCCCCACCTCGCGGTAGCTTTTTGTACGGTAGATGCAATGCAAGATCTCCTAGTCCCGGTGAAGCCTGTGGGCTTCTGTGTGGTCCACCCACCCACTGCTGGGTAACCCGTGCGAGGGGGAAACTAAGGCAGGACCATAAGATCTTGCCAGCGGGAGGGGGCCAGAAAATCCCACCCAAAAGTGTCTTTAACAGAATAACACAGAATAAATTCATCCATGGCATGGCATGCCAGTATAGATAGCTAGGCCAGCATTTATTGCTTGTTATAAACCTCATGGAGGTAATTGCATCAGGACTATCAGACTCCCCGTGACTTCCACTGAATCTGAACCCTCCCGATAACGAGTGGGGGGGGGGGGCATCCCCTTAACGGGGGTTAGATTACGAGTATAAAAATCCTGACCTGGGTGCAGGCTCAGGGAGGGAGACCCTCAGGGAAGTGGAGAGATTGTATTTCGTAAATAAAACCTAACCTTTGTTTCCTACCTGCTTGGTCAATGCCTGCTGCTTTAGCAGGTTCTACATTGTCCATCCGTAATTGCCCTCGAGAAATTGGTGGTGAGCTGCCTTCTCGAACTGCTGCAGTCCATGTGGTGTAGGTACACCCACAGTGCTGTTAGAGAGGGAGTTCCAGGAGTATCCAGTGACAGTGAAGGAGCAGTGATATACTTCTAAATCAGGACAGTGGAGATTTGGCAGGGAACCTCCAGGTTGTGGGGTTTCCATATGTCTGCTGGAGACCTTCTAGAATCTAGATGGTAGCTGTCGCAGGTTTGGAAGATGCTGCCTAAGGATCATTGGTGAATTCTTGATTAGAAATAATGTGGGCAATGGCAATGCCAATCAGAGTCCACTTGCAACCCAATCAGTACTCTCTGCTCAAACTGTATAAATTGTTATTCCCCTTAGATTTGGTATTCTTCTGAATCTGTCCTGAAAAGTACAAGGTGAAAACTTTGATAGCATGTCTCTTTTTCAAGCAATAAGGGTGATGGGTGAATGGGTTTTGTTGCGAGTTTGGATACTATTGGCAGAGCTTTGTATGAACAGAAGTTTTTAGACAAATCGCTTGTTAGCCTATTGTGACATTATAGTTTCGTTTCCACAGCTGGACAATAGCTTAACATCGACTCTCAGTTAAAACAAACCCAAAAAGTTGGTTAATAGTGAGTTACTGATGAGCAACATGCTGCCACATTGCTATTTTGTTTCCCAATGCTGTTATGCTGTTGACATTCACACAAACTAGCTTCAAACCATCCTGACCAATTTTTTGCTTTAAGTGTACAAATCTCTAACAGTCACAAAATGGAAAGAATTTGCCTCGAAGCAAACTGTTAAGATGCCTTCTGTTGGAAAAGACATGACCTAGGGTGCCCTGAGGAAAGTTTTTCAAGTTATATGAAGGATATCCTTCAAATATCGGAAGAAACAAGTTCAATTGGGGAAATTGGTGTCAGATGTGATGTCAACCATTAACATTAACAGGGTAAAGAGTTGCAGAATAAATATTGAAATAAGCAGTAGTAATGGGTTTAACTAACTACCTGTATGTTTAAAATCCATAGTTGATTGTCTCGTTCTATAATTTTCCAACTTATCTTTCCAGTTATGTAATCTTTATTAGTGTCACAAATAGGCTTACAGTAACACTGCAATGGAGTTACTGTGAAAATCTCCTAGTCGCCACACTGCGGCTCCTGTTCGGGCACACTGAGGGAGAATTCAGAATGTCCAATTAAGCATGTCTTTCACGACTTGTGGGAGGCAACCGGAGCACCCGGAGGAATCCCACGCAGACACGGGGAAAACGTGCAGACTCCGCACAGACAGTGACCCAAGTCGGGAATCGAACCCGGGTCCCTGGCGCTGTGAAGCAACAGTGCTAACCACTGTGTTACCATGCTGTCCACTCTTTATTGGTCTTATGAATTTTTACCTAATTTGCCAGGTTCATGTTTGCCGTGTGACTGAAAAAGATGGGCATGATGTGCAAATGTAGGTGGGGAAAGCAGCGCCTGATGGAGTCCAACTCGGTTAAAATTAACATCACCATGTTAAAATACATTTAGATACATTTCTGGAGGGTGAAATTATTGAAAGAAAATCTTGCCGCTCTATAACAGACACCCCAAAGCACCGTACAACCAATTATGTCCTTTTCGAAATGTAGCTCCTGTTGTAATACAGGAAATGCGGCACCTAACTTGTGCACAGCAAGCTCCCACAAATAACAATGCTGTAATGATCAGATAACCTGGTTCAATGATGTTGGTTGAGGGATAAATATTGAGCAGAACACCAGGGAGAACTCCCATGCCATTGGATCTTGTATGCCCACCTGAGAGGGCAGACCAGGCCTTGGCCTAACATTTCACCTGCACGACAGCGTCTCCAAAAGTGCAATATTCCCTCAGCACTGCATTGGCAATGCCAATCTCATTTTTGTTCTCAGTTCTCTAGAACGGGAGTTGGACTGACATCGTTCCTGCTCCAGGGTGGGAGTGCTACTCGCTGAGCCACTAATTGAAGAAAGAGATGTGAAACCCTTTGCAATTGCATCAGTTTTAGGAGATGGATGCTCCCCTGATAAAGGTGCAGGCTTTTTTCAGTTTAATTTGCTTTTCCTGTTTCTAAATGTCCTTACGCTTCAAAGTGCGGGCCGCAATAAAGACATTCCCGTTAAAGTTTATTGAAATCTTCTGTGAATACAACCAAGGGACTGAGTCAAGGGGAAAGGTGATCTCTGAGTACAATCAGCAATGAATTATACAAGAAAACTAACGATTGCTTCAATCTGTCTCTAACTCAAGATGGCGCTTCTGAAAAGGTCAAGAAATTATCATAATTTTCTCCCCTGACCTTTTTTAAGTGGAACAATTTAACTAACCTGTGTGTTTATCCAATGTCATTATGGTCTTTTTGAAGTCTAATGATGGTCATTAACTGCGCCTGAAATGCATATGGATCAGTTGATTGTTCATTCATCTTCTTTCCTCTGTGTCACTCGAGTTCAGGAAAATGGACTTGAATAGGACCGTGATGCAGTTAACCTTCATTTATAGAGCAGAGACCAGTGCTGTTTTACTAATTGGGCACAGACGCTTTCATTTCAATGCAACCGTTTTTCAATCACAAGGCAGCACGCAGCAATATTGATACAGTTCCCCATGTACCATTAGATTAGCTCTGCTGCCAATCAGGATGGTTGTGGTCATTGCAAAGACGTTTTGTCTCCAGGTTTTCCTTTGGATCTCCAATGCCGCCTTATATAAGAAGAGTGGAGAATTAGGAGCCATGTCACAACATTTGTGTCACTGTCAATAAGAGCTGGCATGTTATGTTTACTGCGAACATATGGCATTTTCCACTTTTGCTCATTCTAAGTCTTGCCGATGGAAAAATGTCTATCCTGCTATCCATTGAAAACGAATGGATGTGAATGGAGAAATAACCGTCCCCGTACCAGCCTCCCCAAACAGGCGCCAGAATGTGGCGACTAGGGGCTTTTCACAGTAACTTCATTGAAGCCGACCCGTGACAATAAGCGATTTTCATTTCATTTGTTTCAACTGCAAATCCAGAAAATTACAATCACCAGGGAAGTGGAATTGAGAAACATGTTGGAGCCACAAGCCAAGAAGTCTCTGAGTCCTGATGGATTTCATTTTAGGGTTTTAAGAGAGGAGCTAATGAAATAGTTGATGCTTCGGTTTTAATGTTCCAAAATTCCCTAAATTCAGGGAATGTTCCAATAGATTGGAAATTAACCAATGTAACTCATTTATTCAGAAGGGGAGCGAGCAGAAATCAGTCTTAGGGGAAATGTTAGAAGCTATTATTGAACATGTTACAGTAGAGCACTTCGAAAAATTCAAGGCAGGGTCAACATGGTTTGGTGAAACCACATCTGGAGTACTGTGTATAGTATCAATTTTGTTATTTAAGGAAGGATATAAATGCATTAGAAGCAATTCAGATGTTTACTGGACTAATACTTGGAATGGGTGAGTTGTCTTATGCTGAAAGATTCAACAGGCTAGGTTTGTATCCACTGGAGTTTAGGCTTTCTTTAGACCTCCTTCTGCACTGTAGGGATTCTATTGGATCTTCTTGAGTAAGAGACGACTTTGTTGAAACATATAAGATCCTGAGGGGTGTTGACTAATAATGTGGAGAGGATTCTACCTCTTGTGGGAGAATCTAGAACCAGGGGTCACTATTGTAAGAGTCCTTCCTGTTTATTTCCGTTGTTCCCATTTCTGCTATGCTATTCTATTATTTTGGTCTGTGGAACATAATTGGAATGTGCCTTCAAACAGAAGACTCAGCGTTGAAGCAGCCTGCATATCAGGACACTGTGTTCCCAGGTTTTGACTTTAGCCAGACTCGTCAGCACTGAGTGCATCTTAAGAACCAGGTTTGAAGGGAGTTTACTTGATTGGTTGGTTGGCAACTAGTAGGTTGGCCAGGGTCAGTGTTCTACCTGTCAATGGCCAGTGACTGATTCTGGTGTGATGCTTTCAGAAAGAACTGGGCAGAGGCGCTCACCTTGGAAGTGAAATGAACTATCTCCCCCTCTCTCTCTCTCTCTCTCTCTCGCTGTCTATATCTCTCTTTCTCTCTGTCTCTGTCTCTGTGTCTCTGGGCGGGATTCTCCGACCCCCCGCCGGGTTGGAGAATCGGCAGGCGTCGGCGTGAATTTCGCCCTCGCCGGCCGCTGAATTATCCAGCCCTCCAAAAGTCGGCGAGGCGTGAGTCGCGCTGCCCGCCCCGGAGAATGGCGGGGACCGGCGCGACACAATGGGCCCTGGGCTGCCCGAAGTCTCCGGCCCGCGATGGGCCAATGACCCGCTGGTTTTTGGCCGCACCCGCCGGTGTGGATCAGACTAGGTCCCTTACCGGCGGGACCTACCGGTGTGGGCGGGCTCTGGGGTCCTGGGGGGCGCGGGGCGATCTGGCCCCAGGGGGTGCCCCCACGGTGGCCTGGCCCACGATCGGGGCCCACCAATCGGTGGGCGGACCTGCCGTGGGGGCACTCTTTTACTGCACGTCGGCCATGTCAGCCTCCGCGATGGCCGACGCGTAGTTGACCCCGCACTGCGCATGCACAGGGATGACAGCAGCAGTCGCTGACACACCCACGTGTGCCCCAGCTGGCATGGCGCCAAAGGCCTTCCACGCCGGCCGGCGGGGCGCAAACCACTCCGTCACCGGCCTAGCCCCTGAAGGTGCGTAGGATTCCACACCTTTGGTGCGGGCTGATGCCGGAGTGGTTTACACCATTCACCCCGTCGGGTACGGAACAATCCCGCCCTCTGTCTCTCTGTCTCACTCTCTCTCTCCCTCTCTGTCTTTCTGTGTGGGTGTGTGAGTTTGTACATAGAGAGCGGGGGGGGGGAGTTAGAAAGGGGGAGTTGAGAAAGGGGTATTAGATAGTCCATTACATTTTCTGCTCATTTAATTATAATACTGTACAAAATGTTACTTATGTTAAAGTTACAAACCTGGTGACTGTAATATTTGGGTTGAACCAAGGACCAGGGGTGTTTTAAATAAAATCTAATTTACCTGTGTTGCGACTACGGTCCAAGTGAGGCTGGATTTGACCGTTTACTAGCCCAGTGAGTCTCTGGAAGCCTCTTCCTCAAAAGGCAGCGGAAGCAGAGTCTTTGAATATTTTAAAGGCAGAGATTCTTGATATGCAAGCTGGTGAAAAGTTATCAGGGGTAGGCAGGAATGTGGGGCAGGATTCTCCGACCCCCCCCCCCCCCCCCCCCCCCCCCCCCCCATTGGGTCGGAGAATCGCCGGGGGACAGCGTGAACCCCGCCCATCCGACTGCCGAATTCTCCAGCGTCTGGGTTTTGGCAGGGGCGGGAATAGCACCACGCCGGTCGGCAGCCGCTGACAGCGTACCCCCCGCCCCCCGGCGATTCTCCGCCCGCTTTAGGCCGGTCCTGCCAGCGTAAAATAGACCTGATACTTACTGGCGGGACCTGGCTCAGCGGGCGGCCTCCGGGGTCCTCGGGGAGCCGCGGGGGATCTGGCCCTGGGGAGTGTCCCCACGGTGGCCTGGCCCGCGATCGAGGCCCACCGATGGCCTGTGCCGTGGAGGCACTCTTTCCCTCCACACCGGCTGCTGTGGACCTCCGCCATGGCTGGTGCGGAGACGAAAGCCCCTGCGCATGCGCTGGGATGACATCATCACGCGCTGCCGCTCCCGCGCATGCGTAAACTCGCGCCGGACGGCGGAGGCCCTTCCGCACCGGTTGGCGCGGCCCCAACCCCGCCGGCCTAGCCCCTGATGCTGCGGAAGATTCCGCACCTTCCGGGCAGCCCGACGCCAGAGTGTTTCACTCCTCGACGCTGGGACCGCCCGCCCCACCGGGTAGGGAAGAATCCCGCCCGTGGAGTTTAGACAACAGTCAGATCAGCCATGGTCTCATTGAATGGCGGAACAGGCTCGAGGGGCCGAGTGGCCCACTTCTACTCCTAGTGCATATGTCTGTATGTTTGTATGACCCCCGTTTTGGATTATCATTGAATTTCCACTTATCCAATTTACTCAGTGCTCCAATTTGGGGATATTTCTAAGACGTCATGTGGAATGGTCTTTATTTGAAAACACAATTTTTACCTTAGTTTCACTATTCAGCCAATAGCAACTGATTGAATTGATCAAGCTCCTTTACTAGTAAAACATGTCAAGGTGCTTGACAGGAGTGGAATCAACTTAGACCATTATTCCCAAATCAGGGAATCTCCCCAATATTTTTTCTCTCCTGGAAAGGGTGTGTGAATAAACTCATCGTTTGTCACATGGTGTTTTCCTCACATGTACTCTCCAATTTTGTTTCTCTCCGTAACACTCTATTTTATCCCCTTCAGTTTTGTGCCTGTCTCGTTGCATCTATTGCTTCCTTTCCCTTGCCTCTGATTCAGTGAGTTGTGGGGTCAGGCCTTTCTACAGACACTTGAGCATAGAATCCAGGTTGACATGCCCAGTGAACTGCTGAGGGGGCTGTACTGTTGGAGGTGCTGAAGTGTTAAACCAAGGCTCCCTTTTTATCCTCTCAGGCAGATGTGAAAAATCCTTTGGCACAACTTTGAAGAGCAGGAAGGTTCTCCTGTCGTGGCCCAGCCGATGTTTATCCCTCATTTAGACAGTAACACATTGCTGTGTGTGGAAGTTTGCTCTCTGCAAATTGACTGCTGTGTTTCCTACCTTACAAAGGTGACTACACTTCAAAACTACTGCATTGATATTCAAGTGCTTCAGGATGTCCTGAGGTCATGAAAAGTGCTCTAGAAATGCAGGTTCTTTCTCTCACACCCTCACTGTGCTGAAGCAAAAGCTGAATTAATTGCCCCACTCGGTAATCTTGCAGAAAATATCAAAGAGTCATTGACCTTGCTTGATTTCTCTCCTCCTGGGCTCTTCAGATTTTTAAAACCAAGGTTAAATCTCATCGAATCCAACTGATTAATGTCTGCCCTGAGTCTTTCCACCATTAGGAATGCAACAGGACCTTGGCCCTGTTCTGTGAGCGTGATTCAGCGGACAATGGTTAAAGTCCGCTTTGGGGCCCGTTTGGTGGGATGTTTTTCAGCGGCTGCCGCCTAAAATCACCTGTCATGAGAATGTCGCTTTAAGAAATGTTTGGCTGCTCATACTACTGCAGTGATGTCAGAGTGTGGGTGGAGCTGGGCTGTCTGTCAGCTTTTTACTTTTGTTTTAGGCTGTTTGCTGCAGGGTGTGTTTTAGTTTTGTTTTCAGTGTTGGAGCTGAAGCCAGACAGAGCAGGTGTACTGTTCATCTCTCTGCCATGAAAAGACTATCTCTTGATCATTTGGCGAATTCAGAATTATAAATGTTCTCAGTAGTGAATGTAAACCTGATGTGCTTCTGTTAAGAGGAGTTTCTTTTGTCTTCTGGATGTTGTTTGGGAAGTTAATAAGGATTACGTAGTGTTGTATTCTTTGGTGGCTGTATTTGAATTAATGGTTGCTAAGATGTTCAATGTATGTTTTAAAAAGGTTAACTTGAGTTCATAGAATAAACATTGTTTTGCTTTTAAAAAATACTTTTCCATTTCTGCTGTACCACCGATACCTGGCATGGAGCCAGATTTGGGGCTCACATGCAATTCACCTGTTGTGCCCGGATTCGCGCCGGGCACAACACGGTTGCTGAATCGCGTCTTGTGTCTCTCCACAGAAAAAGTCAGACAAAAGGTCGCATTTCATTCAGAATAATAAGTTTATTTTTTTTCTACATACAATTTACACAAGAGCTCTTTTGTCAGGGGCAGGAAATGTACATGCAACTGGGCATTCACTTAATACAGGAATAAAAACATACAGGATGGCGAAGCATCATTGGAGTCTATCTGGTGAATCCCAGTGAATATAGGGTGCCAGTCCAAAGCTACAAGATGGCCCTATCCAAGAGCTATGTGCACAAGTGGAGTATCGCAGGATAATTTTCTAAATGAGTCTCAATGGGTCATTTGTCCACAGATATCTAGGGTGAAGGGTATGGATAGTGCTAGCTTTACAAACACTTGACACAAAATTGTCTCTTAATGTGATTTACTTGCCCACATGATTCAGTTTGGGTTTTGTCTCTACACCATTCACGGTGAGGCACCCTTATTCTTGGGTGTTTCATATTTTTTCACCATGACCTCAGGTAAAGACCCCAGAAGATGCTTTGGACTGTGGAGAAATCCCAGTTCATCGTTCAGATTTCGATATCTAAAAATTGAAATCCTCAATTCTCAACAGGGATTGGGCAAAATACTTTTCGACTGGATTTCGTTTGATGTTATGGCTCAAATATTTTAAACTTGGAGTCTTTAGAGATGAAGGGCTTGATTCAACGGGAAAATTTTAAAGTGTGAATTCGGGCGCACTTGACAGGGTGCGTCACCATGCCTACATTGTCAAGGTGGAGACCGCTATTCAACGGAACTCAGCCGTCTATTTGGGTTTTGGGGAGTTTCACCCCGGTTGAGGTCACACTTTGAAATTTTTACGGCACTGGGGAGCTGAACTCACCAGCCCGACCCTCTCCTCAGAGATTCAGGCCGCCATTTTGAAAGGCTGCCCAATCTCTATGCGAGAGTGAGAGTCCACCACAACCCTCCTTTTCATAGTCTTCCTTTCAGGACCACCCTCTTCACCCCCCAAAACTTTCTGCAACCCTTTCATACCCCTTTCATGGGCATGCCCCCCCCCCCCCTCAGGCCCTGGCACCCAGGCAATGCCATTGGAATGCTGGCAGTGCCAACCCCACACCCTGGTCCCCGTGTGTTAGCGGGAGTCTAAGGAAGTTTCTCATCCCTGGGATTATTTTTCTGCATTCTTTCCTTCACGCCCTTCCAATAGTTTGGTGACCAGAATAGTTCACAAAACTCCACCTGAGGTCGAACTAATGTCTTGTATAAATTTAACATACCTCCTTGCCTTTCTACTCTATTCTCTTATTTATAAAGCTGGAAACTGTATGCTTCATCAACCGCTCTCGCCATCTGTCGTGCCACCTTCAGTGATCCCTGCACATATACACCCAGGTCCCTCTGTTCCTGCAGCCCCCTCTGTTCCTACACCCCTTGTCTCTCCATGTTCTTCCTATCAAAATGCATTACTCTCACACTTCTCTACATTGAACTTCATCTCCCACCTTTCTGCTCACTCCACCATCTTGTCTTTGAGTTCTACAATGTCCTCCCAACAGTTTGCAATGCTGCCTGTTTTGTATAACCTGAAAACTTTGAAGTAGTTCAGGTCTTCCATTCCCTGGAGGAGGGTGGGGGGGGGGGGGGTGGGGGGGGTGGGGGGGAGCTCCTGAGTAGCTATGGTACTGATACCCCTACTGGACCCCCGTCCCGACAACCGAAAACTCCTCTCAACCCCCTAACTATTCCTCCACACTTGACCTGTCTCCCGACCCCTTGACCCCGCCCCCCCATTCTCCTGGCTACCACCCGCCCTCCCCACCCCCCATTCCTCCACAATCCCCACCCCAAACTGATCTCTACTTACCCCCCCGTAATCCTTCCAAACCCCTGAGTCTTCCTCCATCCTCCAACTATCCCCATCCTCTGACTACCCTGTGCTTTCCCATCCCACACTTCCCAACCACAGACTAATCCCTACTCCTACTAGCCCCCACCCCACACTCCCCTCCCAACTCCCTGACAATCCTTCATCCCGTGACTATACCCCACTCTTGGCTGCACCTCCCATAACCAACTACCCACCCGACTCAAAGAACAAAGAACCAGGGGCAGCACAGTGACACAGTGATTAGCATTGCTGGCTACGGCGCTGAGGACCCGGGTTCGAATCCCGGCTCTGGAGTTTGCACATTCTCCCCGTGTTTGCATGGGTTTCACTCCCATAACCCAAAGATGTGCAGGTTAGGTGGATTGGCCACACTAAATTGCCCCTTAATTGGAAAAAATAATTGGGTATTCTAAATTTAAAAAAAAACAAAGAACAATAGAAAACAGGAACAGGCCCTTCGGCCCTCCAAGCCTGTACATGTCACTCCTTGATAATCCCTCAACCCCTGACTATCCGATCCCTGACTACACCCCCACTCCTGACTATCCTCCTCCCATGACCAACTACCCTCCCAGTTCCCTGACAATCCCTCAAACCCTGACTACACCCCCACCCCTGACTACACCCCCACCCTTGATTGCCCCCCCCTCCAACATCCCACCCCCACGACCAACCACCTTCTGACTAAAAAACGTAAATGGAAATCAAAGCAGGGAGGGGTGCAAACAGGGCAGTCGATTCGTGTCCACCAGGTGGCGAGTGAGATTAAGATAAAACATTGAGCATTGAGATCATTCAGTAGAAACCTGACAGAAAAGATCTCAGGCTGATACATTGAACTGTCCTCTCCTGTAGTGTGGTAGCAGATCTGCTACCACACTACAAGTAACAAGTATACCGTTTTGGATACTTGTGGGGGGGACGACTTACCAGGGGTAAGCCATGGGGTACGGGCCTCTGGCACGGAGTCTGTCCCTGTTGCTCAGAAGGGAAGGGGGGAAAGGAGTAGAACATTAGTCATTGGGGACTCAATAGTCAGGGGCACAGATAGGAGATTTTGTGGGAGCGACAGAGACTCACGTTTGGTATGTTGCCTCCCAGGTGCAAGGGTACGTGATGTCTCGGATCGTGTTTTCCGGGTCCTTAAGGGGGAGGGGGAGCAGCCCCAAGTCGTAGTCCACATTGGCACTAACGACATAGGTAGGAAAGGGGACAAGGATGTCAGGCAGGCCTTTAGGGAGCTAGGATGGAAGCTCAGAGCGAGAACAAACAGAGTTGTTATCTCTGGGTTGTTGCCCGTGCCACGTGATAGTGAGATGAGGAATAGGGAGAGAGAGCAATTAAACACGTGGCTACAGGGATGGTGCAGGCGGGAGGGATTCAGATTTCTGGATAACTGGGGCTCTTTCTGGGGAAGGTGGGACCTCTATAGACAGGATGGTCTACATCTGAACCTGAGGGGCACCAATATCCTGGGGGGGAGATTTGTTAGTGCTCTTTGGGGGGGTTTAAACTAATTCAGCAGGGGCATGGGAACCTGAATTGTAGTTTTAGGGTACGGGAGATTGAGAGTATAGAGGTCAGGAGCACAGATTTGACTTCGCAGGAGGGTGCCAGTGTTCAGGTAGGTGGTTTGAAGTGTGTCTACTTCAATGCCAGGAGTATACGAAATAAGGTAGGGGAACTGGCAGCATGGGTTGGTACCTGGGACTTCGATGTTGTGGCCATTTCAGAGACATGGATAGAGCAGGGACAGGAATGGTTGTTGCAGGTTCCGGGGTTTAGGTGTTTTAGTAAGTTCAGAGAAGGGGGCAAAAGAGGGGGAGGTGTGGCGCTGCTAGTCAAGGACAGTATTACGGTGGCGGAAAGGATGCTAGATGGGGACTCTTCTTCTGAGGTAGTATGGGCTGAGGTTAGAAACAGGAAAGGAGAGGTCACCCTGTTGGGAGTTTTCTATAGGCCACCTAATAGTTCTAGGGATGTAGAGGAAAGGATGGCGAAGATGATTCTGGAAAAGAGCGAAAGTAACAGGGTAGTTGTTATGGGAGACTTTAACTTTCCAAACATTGACTGGAAAAGATATAGTTCGAGTACATTAGATGGGTCATTCTTTGTACAATGTGTGCAGGAGGGTTTCCTGACACAATATGTTGACAGGCCAACAAGAGGCGAGGCCACATTGGATTTGGTTTTGGGTAATGAACCAGGCCAGGTGTTAGATCTGGAGGTAGGTGAGCACTTTGGAAACAGTGACCACAATTCGGTGACCTTTACGTTAGTGATGGAAAGGGATAAGTATACCCCGCAGGGCAAGAGTTATAGCTGGGGGAAGGGCAATTATGATGCCATTAGACATGACTTAGGATGTGTTGGTTGGAGAAGTAGGCTGCAAGGGTTGGGCACACTGGATATGTGGAGTTTGTTCAAGGAACAGCTATTGCATGTTCTTGATAAGTACGTACCATTCAGGCAGGGAGGAAGGGGTCGAGCGAGGGAACCGTGGTTTACCAAAGAAGTGGAATCTCTTGTTAAGAGGAAGAAGGAGGCCTATGTAAAGATGAGGCGTGAAGTTTCAGTTGGGGCGCTTGATATTTACAAGGAAGCGAGGAAGGATCTAAAGAGAGAGCTGAGACGAGCAAGGAGAGGACATGAGAAGTCTTTGGCAGGTAGGATCAAGGAAAACCCAAAAGCTTTCTATAGGTATGTCAGGAATAAAAGAATGACTAGGGTAAGAGTAGGGCCAGTCAAGGACAGTGGTGGGAAGTTGTGTGTGGAGGCTGAGGAGATAAGCGAGATACTAAATGAATACTTTTCGTCAGTATTCACTCAAGAAAAAGATAATATTGTGGAGGAGAATGCTGAGACCCAGGCTATTAGAATAGATGGCATTGAGGTGCGTAGGGAAGAAGTGTTGGCAATTCTGGACAAGGTGAAAATAGATAAGTCCCCGGGGCCGGATGGGATTTATCCTAGGATTCTCTGGGAAGCCAGGGAAGAGATTGCTGAGCCTTTGGCTTTGATTTTTAGGTCATCATTGGCTACAGGAATAGTGCCAGAGGACTGGAGGATAGCAAATGTGGTCCCTTTGTTCAAGAAGGGGAGTAGAGATAACCCCGGTAACTATAGGCCGGTGAGCCTAACGTCTGTGGTGGGTAAAGTCTTGGAGAGGATTATAAAAGATACGATTTATAATCATCTAGATAGGAATAATATGATTAGGGACAGTCAGCATGGTTTTGTGAAGGGTAGGTCATGCCTCACAAACCTTATCGAGTTCTTTGAGAAGGTGACTGAACAGGTAGACGAGGGTAGAGCAGTTGATGTGGTGTATATGGATTTCAGTAAAGCGTTTGATAAGGTTCCCCACGGTCGTCTATTGCAGAAAATACGGAGGCTGGGGATTGAGGGTGATTTAGAGATGTGGATCAGAAATTGGCTAGTTGAAAGAAGACAGAGAGTGGTAGTTGATGGGAAATGTTCAGAATGGAGTTCAGTTATGAGTGGCGTACCACAAGGATCTGTTCTGGGGCCGTTGCTGTTTGTCATTTTTATAAATGACCTAGAGGAGGGCGCAGAAGGATGGGTGAGTAAATTTGCAGACGACACTAAAGTCGGTGGAGTTGTAGACAGTGCGGAAGGATGTTGCAGGTTACAGAGGGACATAGATAGGCTGCAGAGCTGGGCTGAGAGGTGGCAAATGGAGTTTAATGTGGAGAAGTGTGAGGTGATTCACTTTGGAAAGAATAACAGAAATGCGGAATATTTGGCTAATGGTAAAATTCTTGGTAGTGTGGATGAGCAGAGGGATCTCGGTGTCCATGTACATAGATCCCTGAAAGTTGCCACCCAGGTTGATAGGGTTGTGAAGAAGGCCTATGGTGTGTTGGCCTTTATTGGTAGAGGGATTGAGTTCCGGAGCCATGAGGTCATGTTGCAGTTGTACAAAACTCTAGTACGGCCGCATTTGGAGTATTGCGTACAGTTCTGGTCGCCTCATTATAGGAAGGACGTGGAAGCTTTGGAACGGGTGCAGAGGAGATTTACCAGGATGTTGCCTGGTATGGAGGGAAAATCTTATGAGGAAAGGCTGATGGACTTGAGGTTGTTTTCGTTAGAGAGAAGAAGGTTAAGAGGTGACTTAATAGAGGCATACAAAATGATCAGAGGGTTAGATAGGGTGGACAGCGAGAGCCTTCTCCCGCGGATGGAGGTGGCTAGCACGAGGGGACATAGCCTTAAATTGAGGGGTAATAGATATAGGACAGAGGTCAGAGGTGGGTTTTTTACGCAAAGAGTGGTGAGGCCGTGGAATGCCCTACCTGCAACAGTAGTGAACATGCCAACATTGAGGGCATTTAAAAATTTATTGGATAAGCATATGGATGATAAGGGCATAGTGTAGGTTAGATGGCCTTTAGATTTTTTCCATGTCGGTGCAACATCGAGGGCCGAAGGGCCTGTACTGCACTGTATCGTTCTATGTTCTATGTTCTATGCTGCGTATTTGCAACAGTATCATATTTACCTTAGTCTGGAATTGGGTATTTTCAAGCAGAAAAAAATAGCAAATGACCTTGAAATCATTTTGGTCGGATTTAAGAATCACTTTGAAACTATCCTTAATTACACACACTTCACGCTGAATGGTTATACTCTCGTAATACTATTTCTCACAACATGCATCCTGATGGGTAATCTGTTCCGCCTTCAGGTTTTTAAGGTATGTGAGGATCTTTTATTGATTTTTTATCGTTAAGTGTTTAGATCAGAGACTGCAGAATGAAACACTTGCTTCTTGCTGAAATATTTCGCTGTTGAGGGTCACAGGATGGA
Source organism: Scyliorhinus canicula (assembly GCF_902713615.1). Taxonomy (NCBI): domain Eukaryota; kingdom Metazoa; phylum Chordata; class Chondrichthyes; order Carcharhiniformes; family Scyliorhinidae; genus Scyliorhinus; species Scyliorhinus canicula. Next base: position 98,618,401 of record NC_052164.1, on the reverse strand, counting down.
AATTCAGCCGCTGATTTCAGAGCAGCTTGTGTGAAGAGTCTTGTTTGGCGGGATTGAGAAGCGGCACAAATCGGTACGGGGTAGCTGATGGATTTACTACCCCTCGCAGATAATGATGCCGTGACAAAGAATGGTACATCAGGGATGCAGGCCAGTCAGCCCATCATTCCCTCACTGGCCCACCCCCAATAAAATGAAGGGAGGAACTGACCAAGGGACAAACCAACGTCTCACGGCACCTTACTTCACTCACAACCGAACTGCTCAGGCTTGACATGTTGATAGTGACGTTTAAGGGGCATATTGACAAATACATGAATAGGATGGGAATAGAGGAATACGGACCCCGGAAGTGTAGAAGATTTTAGTTTTAGACGGGCAGCGTGGTCGGCGCAGGCTTGGAGGGCCAAAGGGCCTGTTCCTATGCTGTACTTTTCTTTGTTCTTTGTTATGTCATCCCGTCGGCACTAAAAATCTGCTAATCTTACATTGAAGGTTGGTTCCCTCCCCAAACCCCCGGACAGCCCAGCTTTCAGCAAAAGGGGCAAGAAATATCTGAGTGGGGTAATATTGTGATGACTGACTGTTTTTGCTGGTTCAGTCTGCAGTCTCTTTGGGCTTTGATATTTCAGGACTATGAGCTACTCCATATCAGCCAGAGAGCTGTCATCGTAATAGTGTAAACTCCGAGTATCACCAAATACAAACGGAAAAGAAACGTATCAAATCTGTAGCAAAATGCCAGCCAGTCGTTCTTGGGATCGGTCTCATTCTCCAGCTGGCTCAAGCAGAGCTTGATTGAGGAAATCTCCCTCAGCACCTCTTTCAAGGTTAACTCCTCGGTCTCCTCACTTTGGGCCTCTCTGTCGAGGACGTCCTCTTGCGGTTGTAGCGGAGTTCCAGTCTCGCCGTCAGAAACTGTGTTAAGAGGAACACAAGAGCACTTCAGTAAGTGTTGAGAGTTGGAGGTGTGGTGATCTTTGTGAGGTTGACTTCAGGATGGAAAGCGTGGTGATCACAAAGACACGTGAAGCTCTTTTCATGAACTAAACTAATTTTGTTTAATAATAATTAATATAATAATCACTTATTGTCACAATTAGGCTTCAATGAAGTTACTGTGAAAAGCCCCTAGTCGCCACATTCCAACGCCTGTTCGGGGAGGCCGGTATGGGAATTGAACCTGCCTTGTTCTGCATTACAAGCCAGCTGTTTAGCCCACTGTGCTAAACCAGAGTTCGACACTTATTCCTTTGGTAAACAAATATTATTAAACTACACTCACTAACGCTATCTCTATATTCTAACTACAATTATATCTTATCCTACTAGCTCTACAATGCACTCCACTCCAGTCCCCTCTAACTCTAATTTACCCTCTCCAGCTCACTCGCCCAGAAATCCAAAAGTCAGTGCAATTTATAGTACTGTCCCTTAGCTCCCTCTAGTGGCTAGTTTTAACATAACATTAACTCTTCACATGCTGTCCATTTGTATAATGTCACACACTCTACAGCCACCATCCTGCTGGGATTAGAGTGAGTTAGAGACCAGGCAGGATTCCAGATCCAGAATCCTATCCAGTGATCCCTTTTTTGAAAGTATTTGTAACCTGGAAACCAGGTGGGGGCGGGATGGAGGCTGACTATGATTGTTCTCACAGATTGAAAAGCCTGTTGGTGCCTCCCGGTGAGAATAACAATGTGAGGGTGGTAATGGAGAGCAGCTGCACCTGTGAAACCCAGAGAAGGATGAAAAGGGATGGAAAAACAATAAAAGGCCAGCTGTTGGGAGCTATCGTGGGGACTGGGAGTGAAGAGTGTTTGCAGCCGTAAATGGGTTCTCACCCCTGTCGTCACAGATTCCTTCTTGAGTCCGCAGTGAAGTGCAGGGGCTGTCGGTGGTGCTTGAAGTGGGATCCTCAGCGAGACAGCACTCGGAGAAAACAGTCTTGGGCTTGGATTCCTCATTCATGCTCAGGAGCTTTGCAATTAGGATCGATTCCGCCAAACTGATCCCAAGTAGGGCCATACAGACAGCAAAGAACACCCCTGAGGAAGGGCAGATCAATGGCAGATGTTTAGTTTCGGTGAGTACCCAAAGACTTTATTAAAAATAAATTTAGAGTACCCAATTCTTTTTTTTCTCAATCAAGGGGCAATTTAGCGAGGCCAATCCACCTACCCTGCACATCTTTGGGTTGTGGGGGCGAAACCCACGCAAACACGGGGAGAACGTGCAAACTCCACACGGACAGTGACCCAGGGCCGGGATCGAGCCTGGGTCCTTGGCGCCGTGAGGCAGCAGTGCTAACCACTGCACCGCCGTGCCGGCCTGAGTACGAAAAGGCTTATTCGGGCACATTACTCCTTGTTTCCCATCAGATACACAACTTCAAGTTTTAACTTTAAAATTATTTCCCCAGCGTTTCTCTTCTGACAATTAACCTGATTGACAGAAGCCTCTGCTATAATTAGCCCGATTGATAGAAGTAGTAGCAGCGAGGGCGGGGAGGAGTCAAGGAGAGATCGCCATCTTGAGGGAAGAGTCTCGGGATAGTTCACAAGGGGAGAGAGGTGGTGGTCAGGCAGGTGGAGTGTGGTGGGGGCAGAGGGGGAAGCAGACAGATGGGTTGTATTTAAGGTTGTTACATGGGAGGTGGGAGGTGGGGAATGGGGTAGGGGGAGCTCTTCTGTTTCTCTTGGACCACAAGCAGCGCTGTAAATGCAACTGTCCTAAGGATCTAGATTTTCGGGCCTTCTTTCACCTGACAGATTTCCTGAGGGCATCAGTTAACAAAATAAAACTATTGTTAAAACGCAGTTACACGCTTTCCTTCAATGATTTTACTGTCTTACCCATTTCCTGACAGTAAATTGATTGCCTTTTCCCTGTCCAAAATTTTCTTTTCTTTTTTTAAAAAATTTGTTTTTATTAAAGCTTTTTTCAAACAGAATTTTTACATAACTAATAACAGAAAAATAAACGAAAAATGTTTCACAAAACTAGGTGGCTGTTATCATTATACAAAAGGAAAATATACATTAAATAGACAGTTCCCCCACCTGAACCCCCCCACACCGATTGCTGCTGCTGCTGACATTTTACCACTCCTCTAGAAAGTCAAGGGAAGGTTGCCACCGCCGGGAGAACGTCAGCAAGGACCCTCTCAAGGCAAACTTTATTCGCTCCATGCTGAGGAACACAGCCATGTCACTAATCCAGGTCTCCACACTCGGGGGTTTCGAGTCTCTCCACATTAACAAGATCCGTCTCCGGGCTACCAGGGAGGCAAAGGCCAAAACCTCGGCCTCTTTCGCTTCCTGCACTCCCGGACCCTCTGACACCCCAAAGATCGCTACTGTTGGACTCGGCTTCACCCGCGTGTCCAAAATCCTGGACACAGCCCTCGCAAAGCCCTGCCAGAATTCCTTAAGCACCGGGCATGCTCAGAACATATGGACATGGTCCGTTGAGCTCTCCGAACACCTCGCACATCTGTCCTCCACCCCAAAGAACTTGCTCATTCTCGCCGTCGTCATGTGAGCCCGGTGTACCACTTAAACTGAATTAAGCTGAGCCTGGCACATGATGAGGAGGAATTTACCCCACCCAGGGCAAAAGTCCACAGGCCCTCATCTAGCTCCTCACCCAGCTTCTCTTCCCACTTGCCCTTCAGTTCCTCCACTGGGCTTCCTCTGCCTCCTGCAGTTCTTGGTAGATGTCCGACACCTTCCCCTCTCCTACCCAGATGCCAGACACCACCCTGTCCTGTATCCTTCGAGGGGGTAGCAACGGAAATGTCCCCACCTGTTTTTTGAGAAAGTCGCGGACTTGGAGGTATCTGAAGGCATTTCCCCGGGGGCAGGCTGAACTTCTCCTCCAGCGCCTTCAAACCAGGGAAAGTTCCATCTATACACAGGTCTCCCATCCTTCTACTGCCTGTCCTATGCCAGCCTTGAAACACCCCGTCTATCTTGCCCGGAGCAAATCTATGGTTGTTCCGTATTGGGGTCTAAACTGAGGCCCCCTCCTCCTTCCTGTGCCTTCTCCACTGACCCCAGACCCTCAGTGTCGCCATCACCACCGGGCTTGTGGTGTATCGTGCCGGCGAGAATGGCAGCGGTGCCGTTACTAGTGCCCCTAGGCTGGTGCCTTTGCATGAAGCCGCCTCTAGCCGCCCCCATGCCGACCCTTCCTCCATTACCCATTTCCTAATCATGGCCACATTAGCCGCCCAATAGTAGCTGCAGAAGTTCGGCAGTGCTAACCCCCCCACCCCCAACAGTTTTTTAAAGCGGGGTCTTGTTTGCCCACACAAATCCCGTGATAATCCTGTTCACCCGCTTGAAGAAGGATTTGGGGATGAAGATGGGAAGGCACTGAAAAAAGTACAGGAATCTGGGGAGAACCGTCATCTTCACAGTCTGCACTCTTCCCGCCAGGGAAAGCGGGAGCATGTCCGACCTTTTAAAGTCTCCCTCCATCTGCTCTACAAGCCGAGATAGATTGAGACTGTGTAGGGCATCCCAGTTCCTCGCCACCTGCATACCTAGGTAACGAAAGCTTCTCCCCACCATCTTGAGAGGGATATCCAAAATTTTGGATCCTCATTTTGATGCTACATCTGGGCCGGATTTGAGCCAAAGTCTGGAAGATGGAAGGCCAAGGAATAACGTGCCAAGGGCCAAAACTCTGCCAGTATGAGACATTTGAATGCAGATAGTTGCTCATTTCTGCCTCACTGTTTATTTTAACAAATGGCTCAGGACATAGAAATGAAAAGGGGATATTACCAATGAGAGGTGTTTTCATCGCAGTAGCAGGAATGTCGTCACTTAGATTCATCCGGAACACAGTGTACCCCAGTAGGATGCTGCATTTGAAAGTTATTCGTCCACTGCTGTTCGGGGGCAGGAAGTAGCTGGTCACATCTACAAGCATTAGAAATATGCTGGGCAGCAGCAGACGGACCACGTAAAGCAGTGGCCTACGTCTTATTACAATCTGCAATGCAAAATTTGAGTTGACTGTTCATTATTTTTGCCATCCTCTTTAAGAAGGGGGAGGAGAGATGATGAGAGATTTGCAAAGCCAGTCCCAGGCAGGTCCCAGGACGCCTCAGCTGTGACCTCCTTGACCTGAACCAATCTCTCATTGCAATATGTTGAGGGGTGCTCCCAACGCCCAATGGATCAAAGAATCATTTACTTTTTAAATCTAGCCCCTACCACCCCACCCTGAACGTGGAACACCCTGGATCACCCCTCCGGCATCAATTATCCGACTGGTAAAGGTTTTGTAGGATTTTAAATGGTCTGAAATGAGACCTTAGCCAAGGGTGCCTACTGAGACTCCAAGGGCTTAAAGGAAGGGAATCCCTGAGGCAGCTTTGGAAAACAATTTCCCCACCCCAAGATATTTCCCAATAAAGAGGTCAATGTGTGTGTGTGGGAGGGTGTCGTGGCTGCTTCATAAATTGTCCATGATCCCCCAACCCCCTCAACCTTCAAACTGCAATTTTGAAGGTGGGAGTGAGGTGTAATCCTGGGGCGCTGTATCTGCAAAATTACGCCACCCCCTCGCCAGGGAACCTGAGAGCCCCTGTATGACTAGGTGGTTTTGTAATTAGCTGCACTGAATGTATTAATTTGAAAAAAGTTTGCGAACCTTGCCGATCGTGATGCGCATGGCTTGAACATGAACCCTCATATCTACTTACGTTGAACTGAATTTGCGCATATTCCCTCCCTTCATCGAACATCTTTTCATATTTGGAAGGCACAGAAAGGAGTTCCCATTCACCATCGCCTAAGAACGCCCTGGTATTATTCTCAATCTCTTCGAAGCTTCTCCAAAGTTTGAGATTGATATCGTTCACTGCAAAATGAAGAGAGAGAAGGGGGTGAGGTGGCAACTGAAGAGGCTCGTCAGTTAACCTTAAACCTTTCACACGTGGAGCCAAGAGAAGCAGGAATACTGCTTTTAGAGGCCTCACGAGGAGGATCACAGCTTTCACAACCATGCACTAACCTCACCCCCATCCCCTTCCCTCCTCATCCCTGTAATAATAATTTTAATTGTCACAAGTAGGCTTACATTAACTCTGCAATGAAGTTACTGTGAAAAGCCCCTAGTCACCTCATTCCGGCGCCTGTTCAGGTGCACAGAGGTAGAATTCAGAATGTCCAATTCACCTAACAGCACGTCTTTCGAGTACCCAAAGGAAACCCACGCAAACACAGGGAGAACGTGCAAGAAAGAATTCCAAGCCTAGAATTGAACTTGGGACCCTGGCGGTGTGAAGCAGCAGTGCTAACCACTGTGCTACCGTGACCCCACACTGCCCCTTGACTGAGGCTGGTGCTCCCTGTGTATCTTTTATTCATTCACAGAATGGGGGCATCATTTGCAAAAGCAGCATTTATTGCTCATCTTTAACTTCCCTTGACGTGTTTCTTCAGGCAACTGGGTGATTTCAGAGATTTCATAGAATTTATAGAATTTACAGTGCAGAAGGAGGCCATTCGGCCCATCGAGTCTGCACCTGCTCCTGTAAAGAGCACCCTACCCAAGGTTAACACCTCCACCCTATCCCCATAACCCAGTAACCCTACCCAACACTAAGGGCAATTTTTGACACTAAGGGCAATTTATCATGTCCAATACACCTAACCTGCACATCTTTGGACTGTGGGAGGAAACCGGAGCACCCGGAGGAAACCCACGCACACACGGGGAGGATGTGCAGACTCCGCACAGACAGTGATCCAAGCCGGAATCGAACCTGGGACCCTGGAGCTGTGAAGCGATTGTGCTATCCACAATGCTACTGTGCTGCCATTGCTAGGCCATTTCAGAGGGCAGTGAAGAGTCAACCACATTGCTGTGGGTCTGGAGTCACCTGGAGACCAGGCCAGGTAACGACGACAGATTTCCTTCCCTTAAGGAGACTAGTGAACCAGATGGGTTTCTTTCTGAGAATCCGGTAGTTTCATGGTCACCATTACTGATACTATCTTTTTATTCCCGTTTTAGTTAATCAAATAAGAAGAAAAATCAACTGGGGAAAAGCCAACTTCAATGGGGTAAGAATGGATCTGGCCCATATAAATTGGAGTCAAAGATTATCAGGAAAAATCAGGACCTCGGATGCTGAAAGACATGGAGATCAAAATGAAGCAGAAAAAATGTGCTTAAATGGCAGATGACAGGTAAATAATACAATTGAGAAGCAGATGGAATATAGAAGCTGAGGTATTTAAATGGATACTTTGCATCTGTCTTTACAAAGGAAGTTGTTTGCCTGGTCATGGCATCTCCACATCATGGCATAAGAGAAGTTAATTCAGACACTTGGAGGGTTTAAATTGATAAGGAAGACGTATTGGAAAGGCTATCTGTCTTAAAGTCAATAATGCACCAGAACTTGATAAGAAGAATCCAAGGATAATGAAGGAAGTGAGAGTGGAAATAGTGGAGGCACTGGCTATAATTTTCCAGTCTTCCTAAGACTCGGGGTGGGGCCAGAGGACTGGAGAATGGCTAATGTTACACTCTTGCTCAAAAAGGGTGCAAAGCTAAGCCAGCAACTGCAGACCAGTTTAACCTTGGTGGTGGGCAAGCCTTGAGAAAATATGATAGGGTCAAAATTAATGGACACTTGGGAAAATGCAGGTTAATTAAGGCAAGTCCTAAAGGGTGGTGCCCAGTACGAGATGTAATACTCCAATAGAGGCCAAACTAGTGTTTCTTAAAAGTTTTGACATGACCTCTTTACTTTTGCACTCTGTGCCCATATTGATCAAGATGTAGAGATGCCGGCGTTGGACTGGGGTGAGCACAGTAAGAAGTCTTACATCACCAGGTTAAAGTCCAACAGAATGGTTTCAAATACTAGCTTTCAGAGCACTGCTCCTTCCTCAGATTGATGAATCATTCACCGGAGGAAGGAGCAGTGCTCCAAAAGCTAGTGTTGGACTTTGTAAGACTTCTTACCATATTGATCAACCCTAGGGTGCCAAATGCTACACTCTCAACCTGTCCTGCCACCTTAAATGATGTATGCACATATACGCTCAGATCTCTCTCCTCCTTTAGAATTCTTATGGGCAAATTATATTTAATTAACTTCTGATGAGGTAATAGAAAGGACCGATAAGGGTAATGCGGTGCACATGGATTTCCAAAAGGCATTTGTGTTGCACAACAGACTTGTAAGCAAAATTAGAGGTCATAAAATAAAGGGGACATGTGGTAGTATGACTAGGGGTATTACGGTACCTGGGAGTGTGAGCTGCCATTGGTGCAGAAGGCTCGCTGCCCATTGGCCCAAGTGTTGTGTTCTCTCTATTCTCATTGGTCAAGAGGAAGGTAGCTCCGTCTACGAGGCGGGGTATAAGAACCCGTGTTCCCCAGCAGCCAGGTAATTTCTGTACTCTTGCTACTGGGCACACTTCTTGCTGATTACAGCCTTTGATTCGGACTACTCCTTCGTTTTCGTGTCCATTGATTGCGCATCAGGACAGTAGGAAACTGTACAGAATTGGCTGAGTGATGTGACAGGAAACAAAGAGTAGTAATGAATGTTTGTTTTTCAGACTAGAGGAAGGTTTATCGTGTAGTTCCCCATGGGTCCGTGTTTGGGCCACGTGCTTTTCCTGATATATATTACTGACTTAGACCTTGGTATGCAGAGCACCATTTCAAAATTTGCTGATGCACCGAAACTTAGAAGCATTGTGAACCTTAAGAAGGATAGAACTTTGGGTTGGTGGAATGGGCAGACAAGTTTCGGATGTAACTTAATGTAGAGAAGCGTGAAATGATACATTTTGGTAGGAAGAACGCATGTGAAATAACGGGTCAGGGTTTCTGCCCCCCCCCCCCTCCCCCCTCCCCCCTTACCGGTGTGTTTTCCCATGGCGGCTGCGGCTCGCCAATGTTCGCCGGTGGCATCTTCCAGTCCCGCTGATGTCCACAGTGCTTTGTATGGCCTGCCCGTCCTGCCGCTGGGGAACCAGCGGTGGGGGATGCCTTTGGTCGGGGTGGAATATCCTGCTGGTGGGAAGGGGCACTAAGGGTCCAATTCTAAAGGGGATGCAGGAGTAGAGAGATCTGAGTGTATATGTGTATTATTTAAGGTGGTAGGACGGGTTGAGAGTGTGGCATTTGGCACCCTAGGTTTGATCAATATGGGCACAGAGTGCAAAAGTAAAGAGGTCATGTCAAAACTTTAAAAAAGCACTAGTTTGGCCTCAATTGGAGTATTACGTCTCGTACTGGGCACCACCCTTTTGGAAGGACATGAAGGCTTTGGAGGGGGTGCAGAAAAAAATCATGAGAATGGTTCTGGGGATGAGGAACTTTAGTTATGTAGGAAAATTGGATAAGTTGGGATTGTTCTTCTTGAAGAAGAGAAGGTGGAAAGGAGATTTGATAGAGGTATTCCCAATCATGTGGGGTCTGAACAGAGTAGATCAGGAGAAACTGTTGCCATTGGTGGAAGGATGGAGAATCAGAGAGGTCAATTTAAAGTAATTGGCAGACGAAGCAATAGTGGCATGAAGAATAACTTCATCGTGCAGTGAGTGGTTAGGATCTGGAATGAACTGCCTGAGAGTGTGGTGGAGGGAGAGTGAATCGAGGCTTTCAAAAGGGGATTGGATCATTAGTGGAAAGGGAAAAATGTGCAAGACAATGGGGAAAAGGCAGGGAAATGACACTAGGTGCATTGTACCTTCAGAGGGCAAGTATTGACATGATGGGCTGAATGGTCTCCTTTTGTGTTATAACCATTATATGATTCTGTGATGATATTTAATTTCCTCAGCTATGGTCATGCCTGGTGCATATCCAATGTAATCCTACATTATTTCTGAGCCAAGAGCCAATGTCTGAAGATTTTCAACATCATTAAACCTTTGAACAAAGAGCTGTCTATACAACACCCCTTTCTAAGTACAGGAGCAAGGTTCTCTTGTACAAATCTAGGCAGGCTCTTCACCCTCTATTTGCCATCAAAATGTCCTTTTCCTTAATGCACAAAGCACTGACAAGAATAAGGTTTTGTTTTTGGCTCTGTGATCAGTGTAAGTGCCGTGGATTGTAAACGAGGAAGACAAGATAATGGAGGCCTCTCTCACAGAAAAGCAAATGGAAAATTGATCATAAAAAAGATATTTAATGGGATAATTTTTAATGTGGATGTGGATATCTGAGGGATAGTAATTACATTATGAAGTGAAGGCCTGTTGAGAAAGGACAGGGAATAGATACCCCACCGCAAAGCCACAGCTCTTGTCTGAATTGTTATCCCCAGAAGGTTTGTCTACTTGATGCTTACTTTTATTGTGTCTCTCTAATTGTTGATAAAAGAGGTTCTAATAGCCCTGACAGGACTTCACAAAACTCACCCACCAACCCCCCGCGCCGAATCATTTTATCCTGACCTTGATTTAGCGAGACCGAGAAACATTTAAAGGAGGAATTGAATCTGCCGCATAACAGAACCACCGAGAATGGCGTGTTCTCTTTCATTTATTCTTTTATGGGTTGTGGGTGCTGCTGGCAAGGCCTGCATTTATTACCCATCCCTAGACTGCCCTTGAACCGAGTGTCTCGCTAAGCCATTTCGGAGGACAGTTAAGAGTCAACCACATTGCTGCAGATCTGGAGAGACACGTAGGCAAATTTCCTTCCCTAAATGGGAATGAACATGGATTTTCGAGACAATCCATGAGAGTTTCATTTTCCAGGTTTATTTAATTGAATTTAAATTCCTCCAGGGGCCATGATGAGGTTTGGATCCATGTCCTTCACACTTTAGCGTCAGTGGTACTAGTCCAGTACCACCGCGTCAACTGATATTGAGTCTCGGACAAGGTTATCTGCATTCTGCAGCCCTCTTTTCCCCACACTTTCTCGACACACTGTAATGCTTTCCTCCTTTTCATCTATTTATCCATTTGCATTTCAAAAAAACTATTGTGGACTTTATTTCCACCATTGTTTCGGATAGGACACTCTGTATTTTGACCCTGACCAGACTGCAGGAAGAAAATTCTCCGAACCTCTCTGAATGGTCTTAAATTTAAGCGCTCCAGTTACCAGTTTGCTGAGATGCACACAACAAAGATGAGATTCAGATGGACCATAAGCACCAGCACAGACTGATTTGGCCGAAAGGCCTCATTTCATGTCATTCCTGGCTCTGATGAAAAGAGCTCCTTCGTAGATGTCAAGAAAGGCTCCCTTGCTTATTTCCTCACTGACCAGATAGTTTTGATTTTTTTTCTTAACTTCACCCCATTTAATGCCTGTGCCAGCTTTCCCCTGCCCCCTCCCCTGCCCTTTTCCCACAGCCCAGCACACCTTTCCTTCCAAACATTATCCAATTCCCTTTGGAAACTTATGATTGAATCTGCTTCCCTCATTCTTTTAGCCAATGCCATGATCGTGTCACTCTCCTCATTACGCCACTGCACGGTGGCACAGTGGCACAGTGGTTAGCTCTGCTGCCTCACCGCTTCAGGGACCTGGGTTCAATTCTGTCTGTGTGGAGTTTGCACTTTCTCCCCATGTCTGCGTGGGTTTCCTTCGAGTTCTCCGCTTTCCTCCCACACTCCAAAGATGTGCAGTTTAGGTGGATTGGCCATGGTAAATTGCCCCTTAGTGTCCAAAAGATTAGGTGGGGTTACTGGGTTACGGGGATAGGGTGCAAACGTGGGCTTAAGTAGGGTGCTCTTTCTAAGGGTAGTGCAGACTCGGTGGGCCAAATGGCCTCCTTCCGCACTGTAGGATTCTATGATTCTAAGTTTCTATTATATAATTTTGTCTTTATAGTTTTTGGTTCTTGGATCGTTAATGGGGACAAACCTTTAAGTCGAGCAGAGGAAGTAAGGAACTCAAAGTGTCAGAATAGTGCACTGTGTTATAAAGTCTTGTATTGGACGTAGAAGAACCCAGAATTTTTTGGCATCCGAGAGATTGGAGGGATTGGTTTTGATTGGTTGGCTGGTGGTCAATGGATTGGGCAGGGACAGTTTTCTGCCCGGCAACCGACAGTTCCTGTCGGGTAGGGTTTTTTCGAGAGAACCCAGGAGAAGCCATTGGTCCCTCAACGTGGAAGCAGCTCTCTCTCTCTGCTCTACTGCCTAATGTCTGAAGGCAAAAGCTTCTGGACGCTGAAAAGGCTGTCTCTCTCTCTCTCTCGAATGCTGGCTGCTCGTTATTTCTGTGAGTACAGTGAAAATCACCAGAAGCTGAAATAAAAGAGAACATCCATCTGAAAGTCAAGATGAAGAAGAAACTAACTGGAAGATGTCTATCTGAAACAAAGACTGTATCCTTTTACTTTCATCATTCTTTTACCCCCTCTTTCCCCTCTGTGTTTGTTTGTCCGTGTGTGTGTGTGTGTGTGTGTATAGAGAGTGGGGCGAGTTAAAAGAGGGAAGGGGTTAGAAATTATACAGTAGTTAACCAGTTATATTTATTGCCTACTTAATTATAGTTACTGTTATTCATAAGAAGTTAACTGTGTTTAAATTTACAAACCATGGGCGGCATTCTCCACTACCCGGCGTGACGGAGGGTGCCGGCGTAGGGGAGTAGCGCCAACCACTCAGGGGTCGGGCCTCCCTGCCAGCCCCGCGCCGGAGCGGTTTGCACCAGAAGGCTGGCCGCTGACGTCACTGCCGGCGCATGCGCGATGTGGGGTTCTCTTCCGCTTCCGCCATGGCGGAGGCCGTGGCGGACGCGGAGGAAAATAGTGCAGCCAGGGCACTGGCCCGGAGTCTGAGCGGGGGGCCCCGATCGCGGGCCAGGCCACCGTGGGGGCACCCCCCCGGGGTTCGATTGCCCCCTCCCCCCAGGACCCTGGGGGCCCGCTCGCGCCGCTGATCCCGCCGTTCCAGAGGTGGTTTAAACCTCGGCGGCGGGAGAGGCCTCCTAGCGGCGGGACTTCGGCCCAATCGGGCCAGAGAATCACCGCAGGGGCATCTCCGATCGGAGTGGCGAGATTCCGCCGCCACCACTTCCCGGGTGGCGGAGAATCCCTGCCACGGCGGGGGCGGGATTTTAGGCGGCCCCAGGCGATTCTCCGACCCTGCTGGGGGTCGGAGAATTTCGCCCCTGGTGACTGATTATTGAGCAGCCGCAGGCCTTGAGTATTTTAAAATAAATGTTCATTTCAACTGTAATGCGACATCAGGTCAAGTGGGGCTGGAATTGACTATGCACTGGACCACAGTGTCGTAGCAATGTCACTTGGCATTTAATCTTGCCTGACAACACTCCTGTTGATGTTTCAGTGTGTTACGGACGCTGCATGAATGCAAGTTGTTACTGACTTTCCTCTGCTCACCTGTATGCAGCCAGCTACAGAATGTGAAGGTGCAGTTCTGCTTGTCAAACGGAAAGGCATATATCTCCAGGCTGCAAGCAGACACAACCTGGATTGGCTTGTAGTTTTTAACGGCGCCTGAGGAATTCACGTACACATAGGGCAGGTACGGTGATCTGCCCACGTCAATGCTGCATGAGGAAAATAACATGGCTCAGTTATGTATATCTGGGTTGGGCTCACAAACTCTGAATGACATAATAACAATAATAATCTTTATTAGTGTCACAAGTAGGCTTACATGAACACTGCAATGAAGTTACTGTGAAAATCCCCGAGTCGCCAAATTCTGGCGCCTGTTCGGGTACACGGAGGGAGAATTCAGAATGTCGAATTCACCGAACAAGCACATCTTTCAGGACTTCTGGGAGGAAACTGGAGCACACATTGGAAGCCCACGCAGACATGGGCAGACTCCACACAGACAGTGACCCAAGCCGGGAATCGAACCTGGGACTCTGGCACTGTGAAGCAACAGTGTTAACCACTGTGCTACCATGCTGCCCATAGAGAAAATCAGGCAGATACAGAGCCTGACAAACCATCCAGTCAAGGCAGTATTCATGTGGTGAAACTAAACAAGGGACATAACATAGACCCTTAAAACCCACAGGCATGGTTGTGCTCTCACTGACAATAAAACTGTTCCAAAACTTTCCCCCTCGTGAAGTTTATAATTTATCCTTCAAAATGTTAATAGCTGAGAGAATAAATGTGGGACTGGGAAACGTTGCTTTTACAGCACTGCTACTCTCTTTATTAGTGGCTGTCCATTGTGAAGCAGACATGCAGTCCTACAGTGTCAGCTATGGGCTGTGGCTTAGTCGGTACAAGTCATATTTGTGAATCAGAAGGTTAGGGGGTTCAAGGCCCCCTCCAAAAATTTGAGTATGGAACTGAGGATAACATCGCAAATGGTGCTGATAGAACATAGAACATAGAACAGTACAGCACAGAACAGGCCCTTCAGCCCTCGATGTTGTGCCGAGCCATGATCACCCTACTCAAACCCACGTATCCACCCTATACCCGTAACCCAATAACCCCCCCCTTAACCTTACTTTTTAGGACACTACGGGCAATTTAGCATGGCCAAGCCACCTAACCCGCATATCTTTGGACTGTGGGAGGAAACCGGAGCACCCGGAGGAAACCCACGCACACACGGGGAGGACGTGCAGACTCCGCACAGACAGTGACCCAGCCGGGAATCGAACCTGGGACCCTGGAGCTGTGAAGCATTTATGCTAACCACCATGCTACCGTGATGTTATCCAATCATCAGGGAACATCCCAACTTCTGGCCTTATGATGCAGGGAATGTCATTGATGAAGTAGCTGAAGACGGTTGGGCCAAGGATGCTACCTAGAGGAACTCATGGTCTTAATCACATTGCTATTTGTGGGACCCTTATGGATCATTTGGATGCTGAGGTTCTGAAATTGCAACATTGACAACATTGTAAAAGTGTCTTGGGATGTTCTGAGGTTGTGAAAGGTGCTACATAATTGCACATCTTTCCCGTGAGGAGTTTGCACATCCTCCCTTGTGATTGCATGGGTCTCACCCCCATAACCCTAAAAGATGTGCAGGGTAGGTAGTTTGTCCGTGCTAAATTGCCTCTTAATTGGAAAGAAATTGGGTCCTCTAAATTTATTTTTAAAACTTAAAAAAAAACTGCACATCTTTCTTTTTGATTATCTTGGTGAAATGAAAAATCTGTTCAATAATAAAAAAAATAGGGAAAAGTTCCCTTAACTACAGTTCACAAAACAATTGTTACTCACAACTCTTGAATTAGTACATCAGGGATCCAAATAGTTTCAACAGGCAGCGAAATTTCATTGATGCCATCAAAGCTTGTGGGGTTCCACATGAGGAACTCATCCGTCCATATCTGCCACAAGATTACAGGGAGACTATGTGAAGACGCACGGATATACTTGTGATATTCTTTACGATAGGCTGTGGAAGAGTACGACCTGTGGCTGGGTGTTGGGGCTGGGCATCAGTGGCCCCGGCTTGTCGATCCAGATCGCAAAGGTTTCAAATTTAACTCCTGGGTTGTGTTGCATTGTTTGATCTTATGGTACCAAGCCAACGATTGACCCCTGAGTCAGAGTTCATGACCTTGATTGTCCTGCAGTGACCTCTGCCGCAACGTCTGTGTGCATTGTACTTCAGAGACTTCAGAGCAAAATCTTGGCCGACACAACACTGCAGTGTTTAGGGAGCCCTGCACCATTGGAGGTGTAGTGGATGGGATGTCAAATTGAGATCCTGCCTGCCCTTTCAGATCTGACACTATTTAGAGGGAGAGAGTTGTCCCGGCCAATATTAATCCTCAACCAAAATCACAAAAACAGATTATCTGGTCATTATCGCATTGCGGTTATGGGAGCTTGCTGTGCACAAATCAGCTGCTGTATTTCCTACTTTACAACAGCGACTGGACTTCACTCTTACCTGTAAAATGGTGAGGGACATCCTGAACTGTGCTATATAAATGCAAGTCTATCCAACTATTTGTAAGGCACTGCCAAGTCATGCTGCTTTTGGCATGGAAATAGGGAAGGAGAGAGGTTGAGAAAAAAATGATACAATATAAATGAAAACTCAGAAAGATACATGGGGTCCATAATGCTATGGCTTGGCGGTCTGGTATTATTGGCAGGTCAGAAGAATATTCTGTGCTCGATGCGCTCAGTATGTCCCTAATAGTGAATGGGCCACTTTACAACTGTTTATTTATTAATATTTGCTCATGGGATGTGTGCATTGCTGGTTAGGCTGGCATATAAAGCCCATCCCTAAATGTCCTTGTGAAGGTGGTGGTTGATGTACCGTCAATTACCACCAGACGAGAATGGTGGAACAGTCGAGGCTTTATTGAACAAGATGTTGTGCCTCCTGTAGCTAGAACCAGAATGGCTGCAGCGCAGGAGTGCACACACATTTATACGCTGCCTGCTGGGCGGAGCCAGCAGGCAGAGATTTACCGTTATACCTGTAATATATGGGCAGTGCCCTAATACATACAATATAGCACTAGTGGTGTTTACCACAGTGGTGAGCTGCCTTCTGCAGTCCATCTGTTGTAGGAGACTCCACCGAAGCCACAAACTATATTGAAGTGAGACAGAAGCACGTAATTATAACTCGTGTGGCGGCTGCGTGCTGAAGATACCCAATTACTCATTAACACTGCATCCTACAGCAAAGGGGGGGGGGGGGGGGGGGTGAGGCGGAGGGGGCACACAACTTTACAGTTAAGACTTCTCTCTTGTGCGCAGCCCTCTCCTTCGAACAGAATCACTCCTATGAGTTTGCTCGGCCTCTAGATTCCAATTCTTCATGAGGGTCTTTGTTTTAAAAAATGAGACACACTAAGTGATTTGGGGCGGGCTGCAAGCCTTTCATTGATGCCAGCGCCTGTTATTCCCACCCCGACCCCTCTAGTAGCGCTCCAGGAGCAGTACGTTTCAGGCAATGGGAGCTCCACAAGAATACAAGAATATTTAGGCCATTGCATTACACATGTTATGGGTCTGATAGAAGTTAATAGATTCATATGAAACATACCTGTTGGTACCAGATATTTGTTCTCAGCTTTTGGTTCTGGCCATCCTGAAAACACAAATTTTGTTTCAACAGGGGACATTGTCAGTTCAGATCAATGTTTATGCAAATCTGCAAGGAGAATATTCATCAATACCAGTCAATTATTTAAACCAATCCATCAACATCAAATATGCCTAACTAGCTTTGCCAGAGGTTGTTGTGCTTGGGTTATAATGGTGGCGGGTAAATGGTCAATGGGCAACATCTTGCCTCTTCTTGAGTCAGAAGATTGTGCGTTCACTCCACAGACCTGAGCACAAAGCCCAAGCTGATTGTTATTTTAATTCTTCCATGGTGTAAGGGCATCATTGGCCAGGCCAGCATTTGTTGCCCATATCAAATTGCCCTTGAACTGAAGTGGCTCGGTCATTTCATGCAGCAATTAAGAGTCAACCACATTGCTGTGGGTCTGGAATCACGTGGAGGCCAGACCGGGTAAGGATGGTAGATTTCCTTATTCGAAGGGTATCATGACTATAATAACATATGCAAGGCGATGGGGACACATTGATTGATCGACATATGACACAAAGCTGGGTGGGAGGGTGAGCTGTGAGGAGGATGCAGAGAGCCTTCAGTGTGATTTGGACAAGTTGAGTGAGTGGGCAAATGAGTGGCAGATGTAGTATAAAATGGATAAATGTGAGCTTATCCACTTTGGTCGCAGAAACAGGAAAGCAGATTATTATCTGAATAGCTATAGATTGAGAGAGGGGACTGTGCAACAAGATCTGGGTGTCCTTCTACACCAGTCACTGAAGGTAAGCAAGCAGGTGCAGCAGGTGGTAAAGAAGGCTAATGGTATGTTGGCCTTCATTGCGTGAGGATTGGAGTGCAGGAGCAGGGATGTCTTTCTGCAATTATACAGGGCCTTGGTGAGGCCATATCTGGAATATTGTGTGCAGTTTTAATCTCCTTATCTGAGGAAAGATGTCCTTGATATAGAGGGAATGCAAGGAAGGGTTGCCAGTCTGATTCCTGGGATGTCAGGACTGGCGTATGAGGAGAGATTGAGTCAGTTAGGATTGTTACTGGAGTTCAAAAGAATATGGGGGATCTCATAGAAACCTATTAAATTCTAACATGACTGGACAGATGTTCCCGATTGGGGGGGGCGGGGGTGTGTGTGTGTGTGTGTGTGTCCAGAACCAGAGGCCGCAGTCTGGGGTAGACCATTTAGGACTGAGTTGAGGAAACATTTCTTCACCCAGAGAGTAGTGAGCCTGAGGAATTCTTGACCACACAAAGCAGTTAAGGCCAAAACACAATGGGTGGGTTTCTCAGTCCCGCCACGGCAGATTTCTGATGCTGCACGCCATTGGGATTCTCCGTTTCGCCGGCTGGTCAATGGGGTTTCCCATTGTGGGGCAGCCCCACACCTTCGGGAAACCCCCGTGCTGCCGGCAAAAAGAAGCATCCCAACGGCAGAGAATTTGTGTGTTTTGAAAAAGCAATTTTTTGGTTGTTTTTGGGGCTCATAAATTATTATGGGAAGTTCGTCCCAAACCTAGCCAGAGTGAAACGGCAATTGGTGTCATCTAAGCTATTGTCGCACTGCCATCCATCGAGACCGCTCGTCGTCACATGTACTCTCTTCCCGTACGGCATTGGGATAGTGTCCTCCCACCGGTCGGATGGAAAGGCCGATAACAGCATGGAAAGATTACGCCAATCATTCAGGACTCATGGGATTCCAGAGGTGCTCCATACCATCCACCCTCAAATGCTTTGCCTGAGCGGGCCGCCAAAACGTTTAAACGAGGTATCAGGAAACAGAACATGGATTCCCTTATATCAAAGTTGGCACGGTTTTTATTCAACTCCCGAATGATGCCGCACATCCCAACTGGAGTAACGCCGGCAGAATTGCTGATGGGCCGATGCCTCCGGATCCACCTGGGTTTAATGTTCCCGAGTCTTGGTGGGAAGGTAGAAATGAAGCAGGATCTCCAGAATAGGTACCCTGATCACTGAACGCATGTCAAAGGTTTCAAATTAAGGGACACTGTTCACGGTCGGAATTTCGGGGATGGCTCTCAGTGGATTCCAGGGACTATAGTGTAGGAAACGGGACGTATACGGTCGGGACTAGAGAGTGGACCATGTGGAAGCTCATGGACCACCTCAAGGGCAGGAATCCACCCCCCGCCCCACCCCCGGAGCAAGCCACGATGGATGAATCTGTGCCGAGATCACCCTCTCTGCCATCCTTTAGTCAGGAAACACTTCCCACATATGGACACTGAATCCTCAGTATTCTCAGAAGATGGCACAATCGGAGATGGCCCCCCAGCAGGGCCCCTTTGTCGTTCTACACCTCCCGACAGGATATACACCCACTGACCTGGCCCCACAGCTAGTGGAAGCACAGCCATGGGCAAAATGCCGAAGGAGACCCTCTGAACAACCCATTGCAGAGAAACCAAACCTTCAGACTTGGGGGGGGGGGGGGGGGGGGGAGGATACAATCAACCTCACGAGACCCATGGGCACACATCAATCAATCTTCCTATTGAACTCCTAGAATACGATTTCCCCTGCTCGTAAACTCACCCGTCACTTCCGGTAGTCTCAACTGGGACCTGTGAGCTGTGAGCCACGATGCGGCCGTTACTTTATATTTACGAATTAGATGTTGTTAAATTCACCTTCTCGGGCCTCCCTGAGCTTTTATAATAATTTATGAGACAAGCTTAATTAATCAATCAATTTGAATTTAAACTTCACCAGCTTCCATGGTAGGATTTGAATCCATCTCTCCAGAATATTAGCCTGAGCCTCTGAATTACCAGCCCAATAACATTATCATAACGTCACCATCACCCCCTGCTCTCTATTGTAATGCTGAGGGAGTGTCCTATTGTTGGAGTCATCATCTATCGGATTATCTGGTCAATATTTCTGCTTGTGGGTCCCAAATTAGTTGCTCCATTTCCTACGTTACGACAGTGAATTCTAGAATGGCTGTAACGTTCTCTGGGACATCCCAAGGCTGGAATGTGAGGATTCTATACGTACGTGGCAGGATTCTCCACCCCGCCGGCAGCAGCATTCTCCACCCTGCCAGCCGGCCCAATGGGGTTTCCCATTGTGGGCAGCCCCCACGCTGTCGGGAAATCCCCGGGCGTGGGTGCGCTGCCGGAGAGACGGAGAATCCCGCCAGTGGAGAATCCACACAGTTTCATCGTACACAAAGCAACTACAAGCAGGAACTTTGTCGCTGTAAAATCTGATTGTGTTGTCATTTTATGACATTTAAATAAGCAAAACACATCATGTGGCATACATATACATGTGTCTTGAGAATAGTTTTCTCTAATGGTGAACACTTACCACTTCCAGGACAGCATGAAGGATGAAGTCAATGTAAATGGTTGTGGGCTGTGTCCAGTCTTTAACCGGTCGAATTGCTTTGTTGTAGTTTGTCAGTAATTTCTCCATTAGTTGATGTAATGTTGAATTCTGAGGGGGTGCCGTATAAGCAAAACCTCCTGAAAATAACAGAACGTGCCAAGTTGATCGGCAAAAGAAACAGGGGGCCGATGAGGGGAATTAATTTCATGCAGCAAGTTGCTATGATCTGGAATGCGCACCCTGAAAGAGTAGAGGAATGCTTGTGATTGCGAAAGACGTATCGTTGTTGCACAACTATTTAAGGTGAAATTTACTTTTTTATTTGAAGCATCATTCACCTGTTAATTCATGTTTAATTTATGTTCATTCTGATTGTGTTACAGTAAAAGTTACAAAAAGTGACATTTGACGGTAATTTCTTAATTTGGTAAATTTGGTTATCTTGGTGTAAAGTTCCCCCATGCAGATTGTAACTGATCTGTGACCTAAAATTATATTTCAAAATATCTAATTAGGAGCACAAATAATTGTGGAAGTTGATTAATTTTTGCACTCAGGAAATTGACTCAGGATGTTTCCTGTACAAGTATCACCAGTTTGCCTTGAATGGAACTGAAAGTTCAGAACCATAGACTTCCTCCAGCACAGAAGAAGGCCATTCAGTCCATCAAGTCTGTACTGACCCCCTGAAAGAGCACCCTACCTAGACCCACTTCCCCACTCTATCCCCACAACCCCACCTAACGTACAGAGCCTTGGACACAAAGGGGCAATTTATCGTGGCCTATCCACCTAACCTGCACACCTTTGGACTGTGGGGGGAAACCAGAGCACCAGGAGGAAACCCACGCAGACACGGGGAGAAGGTGCAAACTCCACACAGACAGTCACCAAGGAATTGAACCCGGATCCCTGCTGCTGTGAGGCAGCAGTGCTAACCGCTGTGCCACCGTGCCGCCCACATAGCACATAGTAATGGGCAGTGTGATTCAACAAGTTATGCACTGTTTCCAAGCTGAATTTCTATCCAACAGAATTCCTCTTGCAAAATCCCTGACATTCATCAAGCTACAGAGTTTCTCTTGTCCCAGCCACCAATAGATACGAACCAATAGTTTGCTCTTGTCCCAACCGTGCTCAGCACCTTCTGTTTCAAACATTGAAAGGCACTGATCTGTGAAGTTCTTCCTGTCCCAACTACTAATAAGTCTGTATGAGCCAAATGAAGTCCATTTGCCAAGTGAGAAACACTCAGAGAGTAGTGGCTTTTTCCAGGGTGGAGGGAGGTCGACAGTGGTTTTCCCTAGGAGGCTGTTTTAGATCTGCTGCTCTTTGGGTTTATATTAATGACCTCACCTTGGGTACAAGAGGACATAATTTCAAAGTCTGCAGATGACACAAACCTCAGAAACGTAGATAGCAGCGAGGAATATAGAAGCAGACTTTGGGTGGATGCAGACAAACTGAAGGAATAGGCAGACACATGACAGGTGAAACGTAATGCAAGGAAGTATGATCATGGGTTTTGAAAGGAAGAATGAGGTGAGGCAATAGAAACTAAATGGCCCAATTTTACACAGGGTGAAGGAGCAGAGAGACCTTCGAAGGACATATTGAAGTAAAACGCCACAGATCCTCCGCACTTAGTCTCAGGAACGCTGAATCCAGCCCAGGATCTTTGGCTTTATAGGTGGGGACATAGCATACAAGAGCAAGGAAGGGACATAGCATACAAGAGCAAGGAAGTTGTGTCAAATCTTAAAAAAAATATCTGGCTAGGTCTCAACTGGAGTACTGTGTCCAATTCAGGGCACACGTTTTAGAAAAGATGTCAAGGACCTTGAAGAGGGTACGCAAGAGATTTATTACAATGGCATCAGGCCCCAGGAACTGCACTTATGTAGAGAGAGAGACTAGAGAAGTTGCGAATGTGCGCAGAGAAGGTTAATGAGGGGATCCAATAGATGTGTTCAATATTGTGAGGAGTTTTGATGGAGTGAATAGGGAGAAAAAGTTTTTCCGCTGGCAGGAGAGTCAGTTAGAAAAGGGAACTGGTTTAAGGTAATTGATAAAAGAAAAGGGAGATGACGAAGAGAGTATTTTTGAAAGTAACAAGTTGTTGTAATATGGGATATGCTTCGAGAGATCAAAGCAAGCCTTTGTGATAGCTTTCCAAAAAGGAACTGATTAATACTCAAAAGAGACAAATGTGGAGAGATCTGACGCAAGAGCGGGGGAGTATGTGGGACTAATTGGATAACCTGTTTGAACAAGAGTCTTCCTGTTCCAACTACGAACAGATAGTGGTCTATAAAGATTATCCTGTCTCAAACCGTAATGGACGGCCCCAGAGAGTATGTCATGTCATGAGTTCCCGTACAGCCTCCCCGAACAGGCGCCGGAATGTGGCGACTAGGGGCTTTTCACAGTAACTTCATTTGAAGCCTACTTGTGACAATAAGCGATTTTCATTTCATTTTCATGCCCCCACCTGCTAATAAGTGGGGGATTATATTTATTACTGCAATGCTAATTTTTGCTTTCAGATCTTCAAGTGATCCCGCCAGACCCATTCACCGTGATATTCGTGATATAATTTGATGGTTATGACATAACCCTTGTTTAGGATTCTCATTTGAGGCCCACTTCATTCGAATTCAATTTTCAGCACTTATTCCCGACCACCGTGGCCTGTTAATGGATGTGCGTTAAGGGCCTGATTTCCAAAGTAATTATGTCTCTGAAGAGCTGTTTGCCAAAGCGCACTTACTGTGCAAATGATCACTGTAGAGATTTTCTACTAGCTAATTAATGCTTCGATCATGAGCCTGCAGGACTATGCTGTATTCTCCAAATGGAGAGAGTTAACGGGGAACATCAAGATTTTCTTAAACCTATGCCTCTTTTCCTTTTAACATTAACCTTTGAACGACTGTTTTACTGGGGAGGGGTGTCTGAGTGGAATTCTGTTACTTTTAAATACCCCACGATATCTATCAGACACGAATGCAAGAAGTGATGTAAGCCTCAGATGTCTAACTACATGCACTAGGGGCACAGAGTTTTCCCCCCTTTATTTTTAATGGAGTGAGGGTGTATCTAGCAAAGCCAGTGTTTGCTGTCCACCTCTAATTGCCCTTGAACTGAAGATTTCAGAGGACAGTGGAGTCAACCACATTCCTGTAGGTCTGGAATCACATGTAGCCAGAATAGAGTAAGGACAAGCAGATTGTATCAACCCCCCCCCCCCCCCCCGCCCCCCCGCCCCCGCCCCCCCCCGCCCCCCCCTGCCCCCCCGCCCGCTGCCCCCCCGCACTCCCTTTACAGGACACTCGTGAACCAGATGGGTCTTTAGAACAATTGGTGGTATCTTCAAGGCTGCTGTTTAGGAGACTAGCTTTACAATCCTGATTTAGAATATAGAATTCCTCCAGTGCAGAAGGAGGCCAATCAGCCCATTCGGCCTCTGAAAGAACACCCTGTCTAGACCCACTTATTAATTGAAATCAATTTCTAGCTGCCGCTGTCGTGAGATTTGAACCCATGTATTTTTGGAGCATTAGCTTGGGCCTCTGGATTACCAGCTCAGTGACATTCCCACTATGTCATCATCTCCCCAGTTATGAGGAGAGTGCTTATGATTTTCCAGTTTGAAATGAGTGAAGCTTTGTGCGAACAAAATCCATTTGGGAAAAAAAAAATTATCGTTATAGTTTGTGCTTCCACAACAGTTTGAAGAACTGAAACTTTCGGCATCAATTCAAATGTGCAGTTACCAAGTGAAATAGGTAAATAACTTAATTTCAATCAATGGGCAGTTTGATAAACAGAAAAGGAAGAATAAAATAGAAGGATAAGTTGTACATTATAGAGTGTATTCAGGACTGCACGGTGGCACAGTGGTTAGCACAGCTGCCTCATAGCGCCAGGGTCCCAGGTTCAATTCCAGCCCCGGGTCACTGTCCGTGTGGAGTCTGCACATTGTCCCCTTGTCTACGTGGGCTTCCTCCGGGTGCTCCGGTTGCCTCCCACAGTCCAAAGATGTGCACTGTAGCGATTCTATGGATTCTATTCTGTGGATATGTTGATGCGATTGGGTGAAGCAGAATGGGAGGAGGTTCTGTAGAATAAACTGCAACTCAGATCTGTTGGATCGAATGGATTGTTTCTTTGCTTTAACTACTCCATAAATTTATTTTCCGAGTCTCCTTGTTTGTGTCATTCTTTAAACGTTAATTCACACAAGGAAAGGAATGATTTGGAACACACAAACGCACAGGGCCTGGGATTCAACATTCCACACAGGAAGAATGCAGCAAGGAGGAATAAGAGAACCAATAAGTAGAACTAATAAAACAGTGAGAGGTAAGAAAGATTCTTGTAGAGGGATAGAAAGTTGCAGATTAATTGAAAGGGGTGAAAATCTATCAAAACATATCGCTGGAGATATTTAAATATTGAGAACGGCAGGACTAAGGAATTTTAACTGACGTCTGAAGGTTCACTCTCCAAACTGTTATGAAACAGGATATATAATTCTGCCCGTGATCCAACTATATTTCAACAATATCAACACATTACTAAAACGGTCTATCATCAGCAGTGTGGAGCTTATCTATATTGAGAAACTTTGGCAAAGGGCCAAGGCTCAGAAGAGTAAGAGAGAGAAAAAGATAAATGAAAAACTGTTTAAGTGATCAAGCATCGGTTTCAAAGTCTGCACATTGTAGCAGGAAGTGAAAATACGGCAATTATCGTACAAATAACAATATTCCTTCATATGAAATAAAGAACTGCGTTCTAGCAGTCGAATGACTCCTGGGCAACCCGTAGGTTCAATTATTTGTTGCTTTTTTTTGTTGCAATTATTGAACCAATTCCTTATCAACATAGAGACACAAAAGTTACTGCATTGCAAATGTGTTCATCGTCTGAACTTCACAAACCCCCGAGAATACAAATGGTGAAAAATAAAACCTTTGCCATACCCTGTTTCAATTTGTATTCTTTCAGAGTAGAATTGGAAATGCATAATAGAATTATAGATGAAAATGATTTAGAACAATTTGT
Organism: Scyliorhinus canicula; assembly: GCF_902713615.1. Taxonomy (NCBI): domain Eukaryota; kingdom Metazoa; phylum Chordata; class Chondrichthyes; order Carcharhiniformes; family Scyliorhinidae; genus Scyliorhinus; species Scyliorhinus canicula. The sequence goes on along the minus strand of NC_052164.1, from coordinate 98,592,953 downwards.
ACTGTGCTTATGTGAAGTATCATTGCAATTATCTATTCATTCAGATGCACAGGTTTATTTACAAATTTGGCCTAGGCTTTCAAATACATTTTGGCTCAAATAAAATCCTCTCGTTTGTACTTTTCCCTCAAAATGGCACTTGCAACACTACTGATAAAAACCATCCCATATCAATGACAAACACATTCTGTACTCTGCATTGTTACGGTTGTTCAATAAATTGGGATGAAATTGGTTGAACCTTTTTAAAGACATTCAATTATTTTTTCAAAATACACACAAGCTCATTCAGAGTTCAGAGATGGACAAGAGGAATTTTTTTTGACAAGAACTTACCTGAAAACAGGTAGAAGAGGAGTGGAAACAATGCCATTTCTGTCCTGCATGAATTGGGTTCTAGTCTTTGTTGCTTTATCTACTACAGACACGCTGAAACCAGGCGGAAATTACTTAGCAAGTCTCAGCAGACTGACTTATGTATGGTTTAAATAGCAGCCTGGTTAATTAGTCCCAAATCTCACGTTAGCATTATCAATCTGTTCCTTTCTGTTATAACCTGATCTCTGACATTATCTTGAAGCAAAAGGTCAAAGCTCGGAGAGATTTCCTCAAGATTGTAATTTGGACTCCAGTTTTCTGACTGGAGATTGCAATTTGATTTCGTTGTGAAGTGAGAGAAGTTAAATGGATAATGGTTTAATGGGAGTGGATCTCCTGGGGCTTGCAATACCTACTCTGAGCAAATATAAATACACTTACTGCTTTCCTACAATTGTCTGCAGTCAGGGATAATATCATCCCAGACATGGCTGACGCCCAACATTCTCACCTGTTACCGCTTTGGGTTTTGAGCAGAGGGCTATGCTTTCTGAGCGAGCTGTCCAGACATTTCGGTGGTATAAATCAGGTGCTAAACTACCCTCTGAAATGTCCGAATAGGCCCCTCACAACAGGGGAAGTGAGTATAAACGGTCTACCTTGCCAGTAACTCTCACACGCCACGGACAAATGATTATAAAACAATTGTGAATTCCGAGACACTAATGGCAGGGACTTTGCTGAATTTATCTCAGAGTGCCATTACCATTGTGCAGCCGGTGATTTCAGTGATCACACCATTAATGAAAATAATTTATTGTCACGAGTAGGCTTCAATTAAGTTACTGTGAAAAGCCCCTAGTCGCCACATTCAGGCGCCTGTTCGGGGAGGCTGGTACGGGAATCGAACCGTGCTGCTGGCCTGCCTTGGTCTGCTTTAAAAGCCAGCAATTTAGCCCAGTGGGCTAAACCAGCCCCTATGACTCAACTATGACTCAATGCTGCTGTAAAGATAAGACAAGCACATTTGGAGGTGAGCCTGGTGGTCAGAATGACTCCCTTTCTGAATTAAAGTCATCAAGAAGGGTCATTTCCAGAGCAGATTTCACCCTATTCTATCAGAGCTCTAGGCACATTCCTTTGCTAATTTTAAAAAAAATGTCCAATTAAGGGGTAATTTAGCGTGGCCAATCCACCTACCCTGCATACCTTTGGGCTGTGGGGGTGAACACGCAGACACGGGGAGAATGTGCAAACTCCACACGGACAGTGACCCGGGGCTAGGATCGAACCCGGGTCCTCGGCGCCGTGAGGCAGCAGTGCTAACCACTGCGCTTCTACTGCTACTTCTTACAGCTTTAAATGGGTATTCGCCAGTCAGCGAGAAAGTTCTATCCACCAGAAATAAGATGCATTGTGAAAAATCAACTGCAGATAGGAATTGCTGAACAAATGGCGACGAGGGGATTTTCACAGTAACTTCATTGCATTGTTGATGTAAGCCTACTTGTGGCATTAGTAAAGATTATTATTATTAAAATCCATCCAAGATCCTTTAAAGTTTCTTTCTACCATCCTGGCAGTCGCATGATGCAACGATAATGGATTTGCTGACCAATATACAGGGGCTGGTTTAGCACACTGGGCTAAATCGCTGGCTTTTAAAGAAGACCAAGGCAGGCCAGCAGCACGGTTGAATTCCCGTACCAGCCTCCCCGAACAGGTGCCAGAATGTGGCGACTAGGGGCTTTTCACAGTAACTTCATTTGAAGCCTACTTGTGACAATAAGCGATTTTCATTCATTTCATGTCATCATAGCGGTCTGTTGCAGATTAATTGATAGAGGTTGATTGCTATGATATTTTAGAACCATATCCCAATCTTAGGGAACCCTAACCAGGTTCCACAAAGTACACTCACTACCAGCCTTCCCGTACCAGCCTCCCCGAACAGGCGCCGGAATGTGGCGACTAGGGGCTTTTCACAGTAACTTCATTGAAGCCTACTCGTGACAATAAGCAATTTTCATTCATTTCATTAATTCATTCATTCACTACATGTGCCATTCCTGATGCATTGCCAATGATCCTGTGAAATTTCCCTAATTTCACCGTCGTTTCACGACACTGCCTGCCAATATTTACTAAATTGTGCAAAGTGGTTATCGACAATGCAAATTCAACATAAGCCCTGACGGCAAGGGATTCCGCGGAGTGTTCTTGTGAAAGTTCTACTTAGAAAGCCTGTCAATGGGCAGAGAGAAGGCACAAATTGCAGAGTTTGCAAATTAGACGTAACTATTGTTAGTAAACTCCCATTGGGTGTGATTGTGAGCCCGTGCTACCTGTGCCCGGGATCGCCGCACGGATGGAAAATCTGGACAGATCGAGATTCCCGATTTTCCATGGCCCTCACCAGTGATACGTGAGATTCATGCCCACAGAGCCTCATTTTAATGTATTTGAATACATTTCAATGTAATTACCCAGCCGCATGATCCTCCTTCACTGGATATTGAAATATTGGCGTGGTTTACAACAACTATTTAAAGATGTGATTCAGCAAAGGGATAACCCCCCCCCCCCGGCATGCCCCCCCCCGTATGCCACCCACCCCCCATTCCCCCCCCCCCCCCCCCCCCCCCCCCCCCCCCCCCCGGGTAGCAAAGCTAAGTATAGCCTCTGGGGCAGAGGAGCATGTCTGGGCAGTGCCCTGACACTTCCTCCTACCACTGCCCCTTGGGGCAGGTTGGAACTGCTATGTTGGTGCAGTGCCAACCTGGCAGTGCCAACCTGTGCCAAGGGGCGGTGCCAGGGCAGTGCCATGGGAACCACTTGGGGGGTTGGGGGGAGAGAGCTGAGGCCATGGGGGGGGGGTCACTTGCAGGCATGGGGTGGGTTGGGGAGGCTGAGGGCAGTGGGGGAAACCTACAGGCATGCGGCAGTGAGGGGGGCGATGCTGGCGATACCACTACAGTGGGGGAGAGGAAAGCCCCCAATGATTGGTTAGGTGGATTGGCCATGCTAAATTGCCCGTAGTGTAAGGTTAATGGGGGGATTGTTGGGTTATGGGTATATGGGTTACGTGGGTTTAAGTGGGGTGATCATTGTTCGGCACAACATCGAGGGCCGAAGGGCCTGTTCTGTGCTGTACTGTTCTATGTTCTATGATTGTGTGGGGGAGCTGGGTGGAGAATGCCGGCGATACCTCTGTGGGGTTGTGGCGAGTTACTCTTCAGTTCAGATCAGGGTGCCCTTTAAGATGTCGCCCAATCTCTATGGAGCCAGCCTTGCCGGATAACTACAATGCAAAAGGCCAATGTTTATGTGAAAATGATTGTGTAGCATTACTAAAAACAACTGGTGGCAATAACTCATAGGAAATAAGGGCTGGAGTAGGTGCTTCAGCCATTCAAACCTGCCCCAGCAGCCAGCAAGATCGTGGTTGATCTTCTACCTCAACTTCACCTTCTCGTACTGTCCCCATATTCCTTGATTAGTATTCAAAAATATAAATTACTTTCTTGAATCGAAGAAAGAATGAATTAGCAGCAGGCGATGGCCACTTGGCCCTTCGGGCCTGCTTTGCCATTCAACCCACCTCCTCTCAGTTCACATTGCAGTGCAACTCTCTGATCAGTGGCGAGTTAAGTTAGCGCTAATGCATCCGGATTTCTGGGTTTAAACTCCACTCCAAGACCCAACTACACAATCAGTGCAGCACTGAGGGGAGTGCTGCATTTCTGCTGCCTTTCAGGTGGTTTACTCAAACCAACAACCACCCCCTCCCCCCACCCCCAGCGCATCACCCATGCAAGTTTATGGTATATGGGGCACTGCCTGAACGTAACAAAGATCAACGGAAACTTAAAAACGTCACATGAGAGTGCAATTAAAGGGTCAATAAAGCACTCCAACCCCTGCGGTGCCCACCAGGCATGGAAAGCAAGCAGACAGGCCACGTAAAATAGCAATCAATTAGCCCCTTAATGCGCTGAATTGCCTGCTTGACTGTCGGCGGGCATGCTTCCGACTCTCGTGCGCACCCGCTGGCAGGGATATTGCGTGAGTGCGCGATGACGTTGGGACGCACGGTTTCACGTGCTTTCAGGTGGGGTGCACTGCCTGCCTGAGCAACATAAAATTCTGGCCCCTGACTTTAGAACGCAAGTTCCTCCTTTTAGATTTCACGTTTCGTCTTCAAGCTCCTGTGACTGTTCTGCTGGTCAGACACCAACACACATACAGGCATATTCTCTGGTTCGGACAATGCAGCCCCTCCAGCGACAGGGCGGGTTTGATGCAGGCCGAAACAGGAGTGGTGAAGCCTGTGACATCCTCATACTCTCAGTGAAACGGCTCTGTTGCTTATTGCAAGCATTTGCTTCTTTGCGTAGAATCACGTGGTTTTCACAAGTTGTACGATTGACATTTGCATCTTCTTTGGTTTGTTCTTCAGAGGCACTAATTTTGAGTAACATTAAAATTAATAATTTTGATAGAATCCCAGTCTGAGATTGCCCCAGGTACTTGCCAAGGTAACCTGGAGAGTTGTGTCATTCTTTACCAAAGAATGGTACATTACCAAGAAGGCCAGTAGAATGTTGGCTTTTATCTCCAGAGGGTTGGGTTAGAGAGGGAATTTATGCTTCAGTTTTACAGAGTCCATCTAGATGGATTCTGAGCACCTTATCGCAGGAAGGATATATCGTTCCCACAGCAGATTGCAGGTATATTCATATGAACAACATTTGCCTTCCATACACACTGTGGCTGGGAAATCCATCGTGACCTCAATAACCCTTTAGCATCAGATCGAATATCATTGAGAAACGCTTCCGATGATGGCCTTAGAGTGAGTGGTCACACATTTGGCAGCTCCCGCTTGAGGCCTTTTCTTCGGAACTTTTCCCCACTTGTTGGGGGAATGTTTCGCTGAAAGAAAGTGCAGGGTGACTGAAGAAAGGTAAACTCCACTGGGGCAAGTGGATGGATCTACGGAGCAGAGGTGGGACGAAAAGAAGGGAGCAAAAGAACCTTTGTGCACCACAGGTCAAGATGGCGGAGGGTAAAGGGCCTGGCCTGCCTACCTAGTGGTCAACGGAGCAACTGGTGGAATTCTTAAATGAGAGGTTTAGCCAGGAGGACCTAACCAAGACGGTGGATCCATCAAAAGCGGGAATTGACCTTGTGGAATTGAGGTTGGAGTCCCAGGGCCAGGCTATTCGGAAAGTGGCGGAGATGGTGGGGGAGCACGGGGAGCAGTTTGCCTCATTGGCGGCTGAAAAAGGTGTGATGTGGGAAACTCAGAAGCGGTTAAAGGAGAAGGTTCACGGTGCCGAGGTCCCAGGTTTGATCCCGCTTCTGGGTCACTGCCCGTGTGGAGTTTGCACATTCTCCCCATGTTTGCGTAGGTTTCGCTCCCAAAACCCAAAGGTGGATTGACCAGGCTGAATTGCCCCTTAATTGGAAAAAATGAATTGGGTACTCTAAATTTATTTTTTAAAAGGTGCAGGACCTGAGAATCGCTCCAAGAGACAGAACTTAAGAATTGTGGGGATGCCTGAAGGCTGAGGGAGTGGACACTGGCACGTATGTGGCAAAGTTGCTGGAGAGGTTGATGGGGAGCGCGGGGGGGAGGGGGGGGGGGGAGGGCTGACGAGGAAGCCACAGGCGAATGGGCCGCCGAGGGTGATGGTTGCGTACGTCCACGGGGTTCCTGGATTAGGAAAAGATACTGAGATGGGTGAGGCAGACGAGGAGGTGCACCTGGGAAGGGAAGGAGATTCTGGTGTAGCAGGACCTGGCAAAGAGGAGAGCCGGGTTCAATCGGGTGAAGGCTGCCCTCTTTAAAAATGGGGTGAAGTTTGGGATGCTGTATCCGGGCCGCATCTGGGTTAATTTTGACAGCCGAGAACATTATTTTGGGACACCAGAGGAGGCGGTGGAATTTTTGAGAGACAGTGGACTGGCAGGAGAAGGAGGGCACTGAACTTTGAAGGACGTGTGAGGAGATGATTGTTTTTTACTGTCTTTTTGTTTGTTGGTTGTTGGAGAACTTTTCTCCTTGAGATGTTTTGTTGGGTTTGGCGACGGAATGCTTGGGGAGCGACGAGGGTCAGTGCATCTTTTTTCTTCTTTCATTGATGTTGTTTTATGGAGGTATGCGAGTGGTGGGATGGGGAATACAGTGGCCGGGGCGGGGGGGGGGGGGGGGGGGGGGGGGGGGGGGGGGGGGGAGAAAGAGGCTCAGTAGCCTTGGGATTGGGGCTGCCAGGCTAGCTGGGTGGGCTAGCGAATGGGAGCACAGTGGGGGGTGGCCATGTGACATCATTGACAAACATTAGCTTTCCATAGCTTTTTCTGCTAAACAATTTATTCCATCAGTGATGAGAAAGTCAGGTCGGTGCATCGATAAAACTGTCAACTTTGCTAAGATGAAAGTGCTGGAACTGTTGTAGAAGATGGACTGAAGGTGACCCTGAATTTGGAGCAAAGGCTCCACGAGTTCCATAAGTTACCATAAATCTGGATCGATATAGCTTCTTTCACAGTCTCAGGGGTCCCACAGCAATGAAGTACTTTTGAAGTGTGGTCATTGTTGTAACGTTGTGGCAGCCGATCTGCACATGGAAAGCTGGCACAAACTGCAGAAAGATAAATGGACAAATAATCTTATGATAATTTTGCTGAAGGGGATAAATATTGTCCAAGACACTGGGAAAGTTCCCCTGCTCTTCAAAATATTGGCACACGATCTTCCACATCCACCTGCCACAGCAGGCAGGGTTTAATTTACCATCACATCCAACAGAGCAGTGCTCCTCGTCACTGCCTCCACCTAGATCATATGTTCAAACCTCTGGAGCTTTTAACAAATTCTTTCATGGGATGTGGATGCGGGTGTTGCTGGCTGGGCCATCCCTCACTGAAATAAGTGGCTTGCCCGGCCATTTCACAGGGGCATTTAGAGACATTGGTTAATGTGTGGAGTCACAAGTAGGCTAGGCCAGACCAGGTAAAGGACATTAAGGGCATTGGTCAACCAGATGGATTTTTAATAACAATCAGCAAAGGTTTCACGTCCGCCATAAACTTTTAATTCCAGTTAATTGAATTCAGATTTCAGTAGCTGCCATTGTGGCATTCAAACCCAGGTCCCCAGACCATTACCCTGGGTCTCGGGATTACTTGTCCAGTAATAATACCACTACGTCACCACCGACCCAACTCGAATCCACAACCTTTTGGTTTAAGAGGTAAGAATGCTACCCACTGAAGTACTGTCACATAAAGACATTCCTCTTCTGGAGGCTTTGACAATAGATCATTGGTATCTCAGGTGGATTTTGACTGGTTCTGTGCAAACACCATTTGGGCTTAATCATGAGTTCTCTTTTATTCTAAATTGGGATTGACGAGGCCTTCGGGCAGGTGTCTGTTGCCTTTCGCTTTCTGTTGCTCTTCAACGAGTAAATTCCAGAATACGCTGCAGTTCAGAGGATGTCCATATGGGGGCGATAAAGGCCAGAGGAAGAGTAACAGCTTCCCATCCTTTTAGTTTGACAAAAATAATACATTTTAATGAGGAGTGTGTATCAATTTTTACATGGCCACAAAGTGAATTATGTCATGGGTATGTAAATAAAATTTAAAACAAAACTTGGCCAAACAGCGTCCATTTAAAGTTGCACCTTTAGATTTTTGGTGTTTTTTTTCAGGTCTAATTTCCGCTGATCTCACTGAAACATGTGTAATTCTTAAGTGATTAGACAGGGTAGATTCTGAGAAGATGTTCCCCTTGGCTCAGGAATCCAGAACATGAGGGTCACGGCCTTAAATTAAGGAGTCAGTCATCTGGGATCATATTTATTCATGGCATGAATGGATTTTTTGAAGACTCTGACATTTCTTTATTCAAATGGCTGTCAATCATTGGAATTCTCGACCCCAGAGAGCTCTGGATGTTCAATTGTCGAGTGAACTTAAGAAAGAGGTTGACAGGGAAATAAAGGGTTACGGGGATCAAGCAGAAAAGTACAGTCAAGATCGGCCATCTTGTTGAATGGTGGAGCAAGTTAGAAGGGCTGAATGCCCCACTCCAGCTCTTATTTCTAATTCTCTAGGGTCAGAATTTTATGCTTTCCCCATTCCCTCTGGCGGGTTCTGAGGCAGTGGCGGGGGAGCTGAACAGAGCATGGATGCGGTTCCCTCTGGGATCCATTCCCCTTAAGTGGCCACTTAATGGCCTTTTCCCATTCAGCCTCAATTTTTAGGCTGGCGGGTGGCTGATGACTGAGAATGGGACGCAGAAAATGTTCTCACCCTCGATCTCGGGTGGGGAGGGGGCAAATTGGGGGGGGGGGGTGGTGTTGGTGCCTGAATTGTAAGGCCCCTTCAGACTGGCGATATCCTCCCCTCCAGCCTCCAGCCCTCCCACCTCACCCCTCGGTCTACACGACAGCGAGGTTCTCTCTCCCCCCCCCCCCACCTCCTAGCATCCCCTCCCCTCCCCTTCCTGGGACCTTGGTACTTACTAATACCGCGTTCATGGAATTTAGGGTGGGATCCAATGGCCACACTGCCCGAAATGCAGCTCGCCGTGGCGAAGCGTGGCCAATAAAAGCCGGAGGACCCCGCTCCCAGAATCTACCCGGCTCACGTCTCGAGAGATCCAACGCAATCTCCCGAGATGATGCGATGTAAATCCCGCCCATTGTGGGCAGGATCACTTTTTGGCAAAGCTGCACATTAGAGCGAGACAGTTAGCCTCACTTTAATGTGCAGATTCCCACGGTATCTGAGGCTTTGGGATTCATCCACTTTGACTTGGAGACTTCTGAGCGAGTGCCGTTAAGCACAAATGGGGAACAGATGGAATGGCACTTGTGGAGTCTCTCAGGGGATCTGAGGCGCCCAGCTGCATGCCCATTGGGCAGGGTTGTGCCCTGGTGCCAGCTTGGCATTGTCAGGGTGCCCTGGTGGCACTGCCAGCTGGCATGGGCACTGCCAGGGTTCCAGGCTGGCATGCCAAGGTGCCACATTGGTATTTTGTGTGTGTGTGTGTGATTGGGCTGAGGGGGGAGGGGCTGGGGACCTGGCCACAATGCGTTCAGGCTGGGGGTGTTGGGGGTTGCTTCAGGGAGCCTTGGATCTCTCACTATACTGGGAAGCCCTGGGGCCTTGTCTGCGCATACCCCGCTGAGGCTTCTTATACAACATGAGTCGCGTGTATACCCATGTGTTTCTCAACGCTATGCGTGCCGGGAAAGATACGGCTACAAATGCTTGCTGTGGAACTTTGTTCCCAATTAGTTGAATCGCGCCGTGAGTCTCAGGCAAGGGGCTGCAGCATCTCTTCTGGCCACCGTAGTGCTTTGTCCAGAGGGGCTGGTGAGCTATGTGAGAATAGCAGTTGTTCTTGCTGCCAATCAACACTCATTTGAGTATGAATTGACTGTGGGCTTGTCGGAGTTGGCAGGATGCATTTTTCACCAATTCTCCGGATGACGGGTGCCATCCTGAACATTCAGGCCCAGGAAAAGTCATGATGGACAAAAAATGCTCTCCTTCCTAGCAAAGCCCATATCCTGATTGTTAATTTTAAAACTTCTGCCTTGAGGAAAAACTATGCCTATAGAGACAGCTAAATAGCGACAGCTAAACAGACAATCATTGGAAACTGAGCCATGTTATTCCCTAGAGACTAGAACTAAGGGACACAATTTAAAAATAAGCAGTTGCCTATTTACGGTGAAAATGAGGAAACGTATTTCTTTCAGAGGGTCATGAGGCTGGGGAATTCTCTTCTCCAGAGAGTGGTAGAGGCACAGCCATTGAATATTTTTAAGGCAGAATTAGATGTATTCTTGACTAACAAGGGAGTCAAAGGTCATCGGGCGTAGGCGCAAATGTGACGTTGCGGCCACAGTCAGATCAGCCATGATCTTATTGGTTGCTGGAACAGGTTCGAGGGGCCAAATGGTCTGCTCCTGCTCCTAATTCATATGTTTACATGTAAAGTGAATAACTCCTTCGGCAACACTTGAGCCCACTGTACCCAGAGGCAGTGATTCACTCCCAAAAGAACTGAGGTTCTGAGGTTGCTGATGGCACTGCCAGCTGGCATGGGCACTACTAGGGTGCCAAGCTGGCATGCTAAGGTGCCATGTTGGTATTTTGTGCACGTATATAATCAGGTGTTGGGGTTGGACAAGGTTTGCTGTGATGGTGCAGCACTCTCTTAGTACTGCAATGTGGTGTCAGTCCAGTGTAAAGTGAAATCACCATAGTCCCAAATGACAATAAGTTGACCTCCGCTTTGAGGGGGAGAGCTGACTGATGGGGATTTAACTTGAGGGTTGCCTTAGGAGAGGGGCAAAGTTGAGAAGGCGGGGCCTTCATGAATAACCTCAGCCAGTAGGGGAATTGAACCCACGCTGCTGACCTTGCTCTAAGTCACAACCCAGCCATCCAGCCAAATGAGCTAAACCAGCCCCCAGTCCAACGTAAGCAAGATTTGAATCAACACATTCTGACGCAGAGGCAGGAATTATACAACTGAGTCAAGCTGACAGCTTGGGACACATTTAATGCCACCTGTGAATCCACTGCTATCATTTACTATAAACAGCTAATTACACTTTCTAATGCTGTCAATCTAGCCCCCAATCATCACGTTAGTGGTTATCTCAACACATTTTCACTAAGCTCACAGAACCAATTGGGGAAAGGTATATTTAGTAGCATTAACACTTTGGAGTTTGTGACTTTCAATGTAGATTATATGGTGCATGTGCAATATATACAAGATTTAGATTATGATGTGACATGCAATATAATTACAATGACAATATAATATAATTATATCTTTAAAATATTAATTGAATGTGCCCCAGATATCCCCCCGAAAATCTATAGGTCACTCAATATTATTTGACCTTCAACTTGGCTATGTCTGACTAATGGGTCTCAGCTCTTCACCATATTTATTAGTGTCACAAGTAGGCTTACATTAACACTGCAAAGACGTTCTGTGAAAATCCCCTCGTCGCCACACTTCGGCGCCTCTTCGGGTACACAGTGGGAGAATTCAGAATGTCACCTAACAAGCACGTCTTTCGCGACTTGTCGGAGGAAACCGGAGCGTCCAGAGGGCAGACATGGGAGAACGTGCAGACTCCGCACAGACAGTAATCCAAGTAGAGAGTACAACGTGGGGCCCTGGCGCTGTGAAGCAACAGTGCTAACCACTGTGATACCGTGCCGCTCATTAATAAGATCATCAAAATTGATCCCTGAATAATTTTACACTTCATGACTGACTTTTAATACAAAATCAATATATAATTAATAAAGAAAAAGTATAGAATGTGAAAAGGCTGTGAGCCCAATGTTAAGAAATTAAAATGGCTTCCTTGACCTTGTTACTTATAACAATGAATTTGTAATGAAAGTGATTGATTTTTAAACATAAATTTGACTACCCAGGCCTACAGTTTCCTGCATTACAACAGTGAACTCGAACTTCATTGTCTGTAAAATTCTTTATGAATCTCTGTGGTCTGAGAGATGCTATAGAAATGCTATTGTTCTGTAAATATTGTTTTGTAAATCTGCTCTTTAAATGCTCCTCTCCTGTTACAACTGTGAAGCCACTAGCATAACTTATTAATTAATTAATTGTGCGCAACACCTTCAAATACTTCAACGCGTGGTGTTATGTAAAAATCTGGCATCAGTAAAATGATGGTGAGACGGTGGGATTGAGTAACACCTATCTGTTTCATTAAGTTCCTGTAGCGAAGGAAATCTGCCATCCTTACCTGGTCTGGCTGACATGTGACTCAAGTCCCACATCAATGTGGTTGCTTTCTAACTACTCACTGAAGTGGCCCATCATTCTACATTGTTAAGTCAAACTGAGGGTGAGTAGCGATTGGCAATATAAATGTAAAGGTCGCCACAGTCCCGGATGACCATAGGCTGCTCTCCCCTCTCAGAGCTGATTGGTGGTGTTATATCCCAAGGGTCACCACACCTCCGGCCGGGGGCAAGGTTGAGAAGGCGGCACCTTCATAAATAGCCTCAGGTGGCATGGGAATTGAACCCCCATTGCTGGCATCGGTCCGCATCATGAACCAGCCATCCAGTCAACTGAGATAACCAACCCTGTTGGCAATATATACCCGCCTTGAAAATGAATGTGGGCACGACCTTGCTGAGGTGATTTATGACAATGATCCAGGGTGGTGGGTGGGGTGGGCGTGGGGGTGAGAAGCTTGGGTTACAAGGTGAGACTGGATTGTTCTCTTTAGGGCAGAAAAAGGTCGAGGGGAGATTTCATAGAGGCATGCAAAATAATCAAGGGTTCTTGATGGAGTAAATCACTGTTTCCAGTGGCAGAAGGATTGGTGGCCGGATGATTTAAGGTAATTAGGTCAGATCAAAGGAAGAAGCAGAGGAGAGATGAGATTGTATGGCGGGTGAATTGTTGTGATCTGAAATACACAGGTGGAAGCAGATTCAAGGGTAACTATCGAAAGGGTGGGAAGGGGGCAGCATAGTGGCGCAGTGGCACCAAGGATCTGGGTTCAATCCACTGTCCCTTGTGGAGTTTGCACATTCTCCCCGTGTCTGCGTGGGTCTCACCTCCACAACCCAAAGATGTGCAGAGTAGGTGGATTGGTTTGCTAAATTGCCCCTTAATTGAAATTTTTTGTTGAATTTCAAAAGTATCAAAATGAATTGGATAATTAGGGTGGCATGGTGGTTAGCACGGCTGCTTCACACCGCTGGGGACCCGGGTTTGATTTTGGCCTTGGGTGGCTGTTTGTGTGGAGTTTGCACATTCTCCCTGTCTCTGCGTGGGTTTCCTCCAGATGCTTTGGTTTCATCCTACAGTCCAACGATAAAGCTGTATTGAAATCCACAACTGAAAGTCACCACCTGGGCAGCACAGTAACACAAGTGGATAGCACTGTGGCTTCACAGCGCCAGGATCCCAGGTTCGATTCCCCGCTGGGTCACTGTGCAGAGTCTGCACGTTCTCCTGTGTCTGCGTGGGTTTCCTCCGGGTGCTCTGGTTTCCTCCCACAGTCCAAAGATGTGCAGGTTAGGTGGATTGGCCATGATAAATTGCCCTTAGTGACCAAAATAGTTAGGAGGGGTTACGGGTGTAAGTGAAGGCTTAAGTGGGTTGGTGCAGGCTCGATGGGCCGAATGCCCTCCTTCTGAACTGTATGTTCTATAGTTTCCGAGGACCATTGGCTGCTCTCCCCCTTTTGAGAGAGAGAGCTGACTGGTGGTGATTTAACCTGAGGGTCACCACACCTCAGGCATGGGGTTGAGAAGGCCGGACTTTCATGGATAACCTCAGCCGGTACAGGAATTGAACCCGCACTGTTGGTGATGCTCCACACCGCCAACTGGCCGTCCAGCCAACTGAGCAAACCCACCCCCAATCCCACAGCCCAAAAATGGGCAGGTTAGGTGGAGTGACAGAGATTAGAGAGGGGCGTACGGGCCTAAGTAGGGTGCTCATTCAGAGGGTTGGTGCAGACTCGCTGGACCGAATGGCCTCCTTCTGCACTGTGTGGAAATACTTGAAAGGGAGAAGGGAGAGCAGGGAAATTGGATGATGCTATCAAAGTAGCACCATGAGCTTAATAGCCTCTTTCTGTCCTGTGTGATTGTTCAAATGTACCTAGACCGGAGCCTACTTTCCAAAACGAAATAGAACCAAAAGAATGAGATTGCTGCTGCTGCTGAGGGGAGCAGGGGGACGAACACACTGAGGGGAGGGGAAAGAGGTGAAGAAATTCAACCCCCAATTGCTCTGTTTGAGGAACAGACCAGCCTCCAGCAGGGGGCGCGCACGCCCAGGGTGGCTGGGCAGGGGGGAGCGCGGACGCAGTCGATCGCGCGCGTCATTGGGGGTGGGGGGCGTGCGCGCCCCCGGGGGCTGGTGGGCGGGTGTTTGAGGAAGGGGGGTCGCTTGTCGCTTGCCTCCCTGTGTGGTGGTGGCTGCTCCGCTTCCTGGCTGCAAATCCTCGGCAGAAGGAGACAAAAAACAAAACAACAACAAAGGAACAAAAATTGGGATTGAACAAAACAAAAAACCCCACACACCACCCAGCAATCTGATTCCAACTTTGAGAAGTGGCCGAGGGAAGATGACGGCGGGGGAGAGTGAGCCCGGAGCGAGTGGCGAAGAGAAGGTAACAAAGTCACTCCCTCAGCAACAATGTGTCCGGTTTAACCCTGCAGACAATGGCACAGATACTTTGTAACACTTTCCCTCTCGGCGGCAACTCCAAGTTCTACTCTCTCCACTTTGGCAAAGTTCTGAGCCAATCTCTGTGTGTTTGCTTTTTTAAAAATCCTGTCGTCCATTACCTCCAATCATTTATTTTAACTTGGTGTCGCCCCTGCTACCTCCCCAGGAGGACATGCATTGCCACCTGTGTCCAGAGAAGTATGGGTTTCAAAGGTTTGCCCGCTTCACGGCGTCTGGCAGGTGGAAGGAGGAGGCCATTCAGCCCCTCCACACTGGCCTGTTTTCGGTTACATCGGCAGCACACCCAAGTCCCTCTGCTTTGTTTTGCTCCTGTGCCCCCTCTGCTATGGAGCTGATTCCCGCAGACTTGGAATGGGGCACAGCAGACAGTTGCAGGAGACGGCTCGATGGCCCCTCAACCCTGTTCCCTCTTTCAATAAATGGGGCTTGGGGTAGCACTGTTGCTTCACAGCGGCAGGGACCTGGGTTCGATTGCGGGCTTGGGTCACTGTCTCTGCGGAGTCTGCACGTTCTCCCCGTGTCTGCGTGGGCTTCTTCCGGGTGCTCCGGTTTCCTCCCACAGTCCAAAGATGTGCAGTTTAGGTGGATTGGCCATGCTAAATTGCCCTTGGTGTCCAAAAAGGTTAGGTGGGGTTACTGGATTACGGGGATAGGTTGGAGGTGCCGGTTTAAGTAAGGTGCTCTTTACACAAAGCTAAATAGCCGCCTTCTGCAATGTAAAATCCATGATCATGTCTGACCCACCGCATCAAGCCTATCTCCACATCCTTTATTCTTCAGTGGAGGAGAATCTATAAATATTTGCAGGACTGAATGGTCTCATTCTGTGCTTTGAGTGATTCAACAGCTGAGTACTTGCAACCCTCTGGGTAGATAAATTCCTCCTTCTCCTCAGCCCTAAGTTGCTGATCCCCTTAAACTGAGACTCGTTCTAGACCCGCCAGCCAGCAGAAGCAGTCTCTCCGCACCTACCTTGCCAAGCCCTCTCAACATTTCATAGATTGACAATCTTTACAATGCAGAAGGAGGCCATTTGGCCCTTGGGGTCTGCACTGGTTCACTGAAAGGCGTTCTACCTCGTCCCATTCTCCTGCCTCATTCCTGCAACACGTTCTTTTCTGATAGGAATTCAATAGTGTTTTCAATACCTCCATTGAACCTCCCTCGACCACACAATCAGGAGGTTGTTTCCAGACTCCAACCAGACTCTGGTGAATATCTTTTTTCCTCTCATCATCTTTACACCTTTTAATAATGATTTTGAATCTGTGCCCTCTACATAGATTGGTACTCCGGGAGAAGGGGAAGGAAAGGGGGGGGGGGGGAATGCAAGTATTTCCTTGCTATTTATCCTGTCCATTCTCATCAGGATCTTGAATATCTCTCCCCTTGGTGGCTGCCCCTCTTCTCCCTTCGTGGGCTTCCACCCAACCCCTCTGGGGTTGTCACCCCATCCCCTCTGGAGCTCCCCCTCCCTATGAGGCTGCCCCCCCCCCTCTCTCTCCCCCCCCCCCCCCCCAACCTTGGGAGATTCCCCTCCCTTTCCCCGCACCTTGGGAGCTTTCCTGCTTCCCCCACACCTTGGAAGCTTCCCCCCCATCCCCTGCAACTTGGGGGGCTTCCCCCTTCCCCCCCCCCCCCAACACCTTGGGAGCTTTCCCCTCTCTTCCCCCCCCCCCCCCCCCCCCCCCCCCCGTGAGGGCTGCCCATCCCCCCCAAGACCCAGGAGCAGAATTAGCAGAACCCTGGCCTCCAGCCCGTTTGAGAAGCGAAAGAGAAAATAGGAAACTGAACGGGCGTTTTTGAAAGTTAATCTGAATGATCTGAAGCTACAAATCGTCCCATCCACCAGAAATGCAGAATTTGAGAGGAAGATTTGGAGTGGGTTTCAGCTGGTTCCAAAACCTCCCCTTGAAGCCGACAGTGACCTTTTATGCTATTTTGAGTTTGGCATATCTTTGGTAGCCAAGGTCATCCAAAGTCTTTATCTAAAAGTCGTGGTGATTTTGTTGTGGCTGGGAAACTGCTGGTCAATCACCTCTTATATCTATTTATTTAACTAACATGTGATAAAATATTGATCCTTGTTATCTGTTGATATTTTTTCCCCATTGGGAAATCTCTCAGAGCTCATGGAGGTCAAATTTGCTCAGTTGATAATGTAACCCAAACTTAGTTATTGGGCTAGGTGTAGTGTACTGCGGAACTTAAATACGTATAAAAGTGAGTACAGATTGGCTCCATTTCTGTCCTTCACCAGTTGGCTTTCTTGAATAAAGAGTTAAGAGAATTAGAATTGTCTCTTGAGCCTCGGGCGTCATGGTAGCACAATGTGTAGCACTGTTGCTGCACAGCTCCAGGGCCCCAGGTTCGATTCTCAGCTTCGGTCACTGCCTGTGCGGAGTCTGCAAGTTCTCCCCATGTCTGCGTGGGTTTCCTCCGGGTGCTCCGGTTTCCTCCCACAGTCCAAGATGTGCAGGTTAGGTGGATTGGCCATGCTCAATTGCCCTTATTTTCAAAAAAAGTTAGGTGAGGTTACGGGGATCGGGTGGAGGTGTGGGCTTGAGTAGGGTGCTCTTTCCAAGGGCCAGTGCAGACTCAATGGGCCGATTGGCCTCCTTCAGCACTGTAAATTCTAAGGTTCAATTCGAAATATTCCACCATTGGAGATCGTGACTTCAGCTGCCTGGGCCCTAGGTTCCAGAATGCCTCCCTAATCCCCTTCACGGCTCGACATATCGTTTCTCCTTTCAGATGTTCATTAAAGCCAACCCGTGGCAAAGCTTGACAGATCTGCCTGGATATGCGGCTCGTTGTCAAATTTTGTGTTATAATGCCTCTAGGATGTAGCTCGGGGCGTTTTACTATGATAAACAGGTCCTGTAGAAACATAAATTCTTGCAGTCGTCTCAAGAAAAGATATGTGCCCTGACCAAACAAGTCTGAGATGGTTAATTTGAGATGTCAGATGCAGTGGATGGGGTATCTGATTGTCAATAGGCTGGAACCGAGAGCATAGCATGAAGGGAGTGGTGGAAAGGCTAGTACTTTCTTCCTGAGGTCACATCGATGCTGTGGAACAACACATTCATGCCTCAGACTGTCTAATGCCTCAGAAGGCTGTCACTGAGACCCTGTGAAAAGCAAAAACTGAATTTGATTATTTTACAGGGGAATTGTAGTTGCATCTGCACTTTATTCCTTAATCACTTTTTACGCGAGTTACTCAAATGTTGGTTGCATTCTAGCACAATCACAGTTGGAGTTCACATGCAGTACTGTTAGGCTGCAAGTGTTGAGTCGGGTAGTAAATAGGTCATATCCCTTGATTACATGGTAGTAATGTGACGAAGGGATTTGGGTTCTATAATAACTGGGGAGATTGACATTCAAGCCATCAACAACTCATCTGAATTCTATTTCATTTTGGAATTTGTGTATGAAAAATAACCGCTGTCCATCTAGCTCGCCTTCTAACATAAATCAAAACAGAAGATGTTGGAAATACTCAGCAGGTCAGGCAGCATCTTCAGAGAGAGGGAGGAAAAATACCATCGACCGATGGTCCCACTTGTCATATTCTACAATGAGAATGGAGTTGTTATAGAACATAGAACAGTACAGCACAGAACAGGCCCTTCGGCCCTCGATGTTGTGCCGAGCAATGATCACCCTACTTAAACCCACGTAACCAGTATACCCATAACCCAACAATCCCCCCATTAACCTTACACTACGGGCAATTTAGCATGGCCAATCCACCTAACCCGCACATCTTTGGACTGTGGGAGGAAACCGGAGCACCCGGAGGAAACCCACGCACACACGGGGAGGATGTGCAGACTCCACACAGACAGTGACCCAGCCGGGAATCGAACCTGGGACCCTGGAGCTGTGAAGCATTGATGCTAACCACCATGCTACCGTTGAATGATCATAACGAACAATCTGTATGGGTTAGTCTACAACAGACCCAGACATGAAGCGAGGAATACCCCAAAGCTCTCGAATCGCCTGTTTCTCCAGAGCCATGCTACTCTCACCAGGTGTCAGGTCTCAAATTACTCATCCACTGTGTAGATTTGCTGCAGCCTTAGCAAGCAGTGGTTTTATTCGGCATTTTGAACCCATTTGGCTGTGTCGGCAGTGCAGATGGTGATGGGTGTACACCATGCCATTGACCCACCCACCCAACCTGCCCCAGAAACAGGGATTTGCATCTTGCTGTGTGGCAAACTTGCTGGGAGAGCCGGAAAATCAGAAGAACACACTGCACGACCTTGTCTGCCACAGGGGTTTTGCATCGGTTTACTGAGTGCAAGTCAACTGCCACACCATTCATGCCTCATTTGGGCACGGCCTTTGTTTCCATATCATACCCACTACCACTCTCCTTGGCTTTTGCATCATGAAATATTTTGTGAGTTGCCCTCTCCTGCCCTCCCTCCAACCTCCCTCTAGCCTATCAGAGACCTTCTCTTTTGTGTTCTCCTGCCTTCTGCCCTTTCTCATGGTTTAAAAACCTTCACATTTCGATCTTCCTTCTTTTCTGACCAGCGGTCATACTACTGAAATGTGAACTCGGTTTCTCTCCACAGATGCCACCTGAGTATTTCCAGCAATGTTTTTTTATTTCTGATTTCCAGCATCCGCGGCATTGTGCCTTTGGGCTTTCACATCCTGGCCGATTGCAAAAGTGTTAAACTTGAGATTAATCATCAGCTTTATCATCGCGTGCCATTTCAATTGTTCTGTACAAATACAAATCCTATCTTGTTGCTTGCAACAAGTGCAGCATCTCTTATCATCTTTAATCCTGATAAACACTTAATGATTAGGGAAGATTTCCAGCTAACAGGAATACTCTACAACACATGGACAAGAGACCAGGAGCTAATGGAAAATTGGTTGATGTTTAATGAGGGGAATGCAGTCTTGTTTACTTGGAGAATCTGCGGCATGCGGCTTGAAGTAACAGTGCATGCACATCTTCAAGCTGGAGTTTGACCTTCCTTCCATCATATGGTCAGAAGTGGTAATGTTTGCGGATGGCTGCCCAATATTCCGCACCGTTTACAACTCCTCGGATACTGAAATAGTCCATGTCAAAATGCCGCCAAGACCTGAACAATATTCAGGCTTGGTCTAATAAGTTTACAGTGTGTTACCTCACCCATGAGAGCTTTCTGTGCAATGAGTGACCATGGTGCAAATTATGAGTGGCCCTGGTGGAACCTAAACTGGTCATCAGCTAGTGTTATTTGATAGTGTTTCTCATGATCCACCCCATTACTTTTCTTTAAAATTTAGAGTATGAAATTCACTTTTTCCAATTAAGGGGCAATTTAGCGTGGCCGGTCCATCTACCCTGCACATCTTTGGGTTGTGGGGGCGAAACCCACACAAACATGGGGAGAATGTGCAAACTCCACATGGTCAGTAACCCAGAGCCGGGATCGAACCTGGGACCTCGGTGCCGTGAGGCAGCAGGGCTAACCACTGGGGCAGTAATTGGCCAGGTTGGATTTGTCCTGCCTTTTGTGTACAGAGCACACCTGGGTAACTTTCCACATTGCCGATAATGTCAGGGCTCATAGCCTTTGCAGTATCCTGTGTCTACAGCTATCTGTGGAATGAATCAAATTGGCAAAAGGCTGATATTGTGATGCAGGGAACTTTCAGAGAAGGTCAATATGGATCATCCACCTGGCAATTCTGGCTGAAGATTGTTGTGAATGCTTCAACCTTGTCTTTTGCACTGGTGTGCTGGGCTCCTCCATCTTTGAGGATGGGAATGTTTGTGGAACCTCCTCCTCCAGCGAGTTGTTTAATTGTCCACCAACATTCAAGACTGGATGTGGCAGGGCTGCAGAACTTAGATCTGACCCGTTGATTGTGGATCATTTAGGTCTGTCTAGCCCTTGCTGCTTATGCCATTTGGCATGCAAGTAATCCTGTTTAATAGCTTCACTAGGTT
The DNA here is from genome assembly GCF_902713615.1 of Scyliorhinus canicula. Taxonomy (NCBI): domain Eukaryota; kingdom Metazoa; phylum Chordata; class Chondrichthyes; order Carcharhiniformes; family Scyliorhinidae; genus Scyliorhinus; species Scyliorhinus canicula. The sequence continues at coordinate 98,572,359 of NC_052164.1, read as the reverse complement.
GACACCTTGTTTTTCAGTATGCCCGGTGTTGCACTTGGCATGCTCTCCTGCATTCTTCATTGAACCAGGGTTGATCCCCTGGCTTGATAGTAATGGCAGAGTGCGGGATATGCTGGGCTATGAGGTCACAGTTTCTGGTTGAGTACAATTCTGCTGCTGCTGATGGCCCACAGTGTCTGATAGATGTCCAGACTTGAGTTGCTAGATACGTTCGAAGTCTATCCCATTTAGCACCGTGGTAGTGCCACACAATGGAGGGTATTCTCCATGTGAAAACGGGACTTTGCCTCCACAAGCACTGCGCAGAGGTTAGTCCTACCAATGCTGCCATGGACAGATGCAACTGCAGCAAGCAGATTGGTGAGGTTGATGTCAAGTATATTTTTCCCTCTTGTTGGTTCCCTCGCCACCTGCTACAGATACAGATATGCTAGATATGTTATATACTGGCATCTATCCCCTTGAGGATTTGGTGCTTGGTCTGCAGTGATGCTTCTGAGCCACTCTTGGTGACGGACACTGAAGTCTTCTATCCAGAGTATATTCTGAACCCAGGCCACTCTCATTGCTTCCTGCAAGTCGTGTTCAATAGGGGGAGAGGAAGGTTGTGGTAATCAGCAGGAAATTTCCTTGCCTATGTTTGATCTGATACTATGAGACTTCATGGGGGTCCGTATTTGATTTTGAATTCTCCCAGGGTAACTCGCTGCCAGCTGTATAACTGCACCACCACCTATACTGGCTCAGTCCTGCCAATGGGACAGGACATACCCATGGATGGTGATGTTTGGGAAGGTATTATTCCATGAACATGACTTTATCAGGCTTGACTAGTCTGAGACAGCTCTCCGAATCTTGGCACTAACCCCCAGATGTTAGTAAGCAAGACTTCAGGGTCAATACGGCTGGGTTTGCCGTTGTTGCTTCCAGTGCCTTGGTCGATGCTTGGTGGCCTGCCCAGTTTCATTCCTTTCACCGGTATTTTAGTGGCATTTAAGAGTCAACTACATTTCTTTGGAGCTGTCAACACTTGTAAGCCAGACCAGATAAGGTTGGCAGATTTACTTTGGTAAAGTGCATTAGTGAACCAGATAGATTTTTCGGGCAATTGGCAATGATTTCATGGTCATCGTTAGACTTTTAATTCCAGATTTTCATGATCATCTTCCATTTGGGCTTCGAACCCGGGTCCCCAGATCATTATTAATCCAGTGACAATACCACTTCTCTAATTGAATCATGATGGATTTAGCCCTGACAAGTGATAGTTTTTAGGTTGTGTGATGCTTTTTTGCCTCCGATCTGTATCTTACTTTTAAGCACCTAGTTCATTCCTAGAATCTTTGATCTGCTCCAGCACTCTTTATTTTGTGTACTGTACAGTACTGGTTTTGAATTGAATCTCATCTGTTAGAACGCTATACTTTTGTTTTCTGTGAGTTAGGCTGGGGAATGTATCAGATATTATTATGAACAGACGTCGGAATGTGGCGACGAGGGGATTTTCACAGTAACTTCATTGCAGTGTTAACGTAAGCCTATTGTTAGAATAATAAAGATTATTGTTATTAATGTGACTCTTTCCACATGTGAGTCTGGATAGTGAGGGTTAACAGACTATTTGACCATTGGGGGACGGTGGGGGTGGGGGGGGGGGGGTGCATCACTGCTGACAGCGATCCTATCGTCAGGACATGTATACCCATCCAGCAGGCGTCACGGCAATAAGAATTGGAGTATTCACTGATTCATGGCTGGCTATTCTTCCCTCTCCTTGACAACAACACAGGTACCAATTGCCTCTTCCACCCATCGCCGCCCTCCCTTGTAGCAGTCCGTACCATCCTGCCTGCAGCTGGAAAGTTACATAGCCCCCCCCCCCCCCCCCCCCCCCCGGTAAAACCTAGAATCTTCCTGATTGATATAACCTCCCGAATTTGGCCGATGACCCTTCATGGGAGTCGCTGTTTGATGTTTGCCTGTTTTTTGTTATGGGAAAGCAGGTTTTTATTCATTTGCGAGACGTGGGCGTTGCTGGCTACACCAGCATTTATTGCCCATCCATAATTGACCTTGAGAAGGTGGTGGTGAGCTTCTTTCTTGAACCATATGCTGTAGATTCACCCACAATGCTGTTAGGGAGGGAGTCCCAGGATTTTGACACCGTGACGGAGTGGTGATATATTTACAAGTCAGGATGGTGAATGACTTGGAGGGAAATTCCAAATGGCGGTGTTTCCAGGTATCTGCTGCTGTTGTATCCATCTTTCCATGTATCCGTTGCCGCTCTTTTGCATCGAAAGTTCAGCGTAGTAACATGGCCTTTGGCTTAACTGGTCCATGCTCCACGTCAGTCATGTCATCCGATTAGCATATTCTTTTCTCCTTTTTGCGTTAACCCAACCTGCCCTCAAATGCATCAATGCCGCTTGCATCAGCTACCCATGTAACAGCTAATTGTGCATGATAGCCATTTTCAGAGTAACTAAGTTTGTCCTGAACTGAATGTAATGGTGACTATTTTACAGCATGTTTGCAAACCCCTAGTTTTGGACTCCCCACCAGTGAAAATGTCTTCTCTACATTTACCTGATCGAAGAGCTCCATCAGCTCAACCCTCAACCATTTATTTTCTGGAGAACAGAGCTCCTGTAACCTGCGCGGCTTTGTTTAGTGATTTGTGCAGTGGGACCACTTTGCTCCTCGCTTACGTTTACACCCTTATTTTCCAAGGAGTACGTGGCATCCTTAATCTCCTCACAAAATGCACCACTTCACACTGATCTACATTAAAATTAATTTGTTAATTGCAATTCCGAGAATGTACCAACGTCTTTCTGTATTTTGTGCTACCCTCCACCCAATTTGATGTCAATCACAAATTTTGAAATTGCATTTCCGATTTGTTGTGTTCCACTCGATGACTGGAATCTCACAACGTTGGATGTGGCCGGGGAAGGGGGAGTTAGTTTAATATTTCCTCATATTGCTACCTCTTTGAGCAGCTGTCCAGCAGGTTCTATTTCTGAGTCTTCCTCATGTTAAGGACGTAGCAACTGAGATATTTCTGGAGGCTGACATTAGGTGGCCTGAAGTTGTTCAGGTTTCAGCGCTGTCGCACCTGCAAGCAACTAAAGCAAGTCATTTGTGCCAGATTCATCCTAATGATATGTTAGTTAGATAAACTTTAAGTTAAAAGGTGGTTTGCAAAATATTGTATCTAGTTTCCAAGCGCAGCAGCTGATTATAGGATGGTTGCAGTAATTGAGTGAAACAAATTCTCAAAGAAGTGGTACTCATGCAGAAGATGTTGCAGTCACAGGACTGCCTGGCTCCCATGTCCCCCATTTTCTTCTCAGTCATGTGTTTTTCTACCTCTTCCCTATGATCTTATGGGGACACATTGGTTAGCACTGCTGCCTCGGCACTAGGGACCCGATTTTGATTCAAACTTGGGTGACTGTGTGGAGTTTGCACGTTCTCCCTGTGTCTGCATGGGTTTCCTCCCACAGTCCAAAGATGTGGGGGTGAGGTGGGGTTATGGGGATCGGGGGGGGGGGGGGGGGGGGGGGCTCTTTCAGAGGGTCGGTGCAGATTCGATGAGCTGAATGCCGGCCTTCTGCACAGTCAGCGTTCTATGAAGTCACTTGTTCCTTTCCATGTTTCTAAACTCCTGAACTATCTCCAAGAGGCCATTCACTGAATCTCCGACTGCCCCATCACACCTGTTATTTGTGAAAATGGAAAAACTTCCAATGAGGAGTAGTCACTTTTGCAAGTAAGAAAATTCGCCATTCATTTGTCCCACCAACAGCTCTAAGAATGTGCAAATTATATTTGTGTGATGCTGGTTGAGTGATCAATATTGCAGGGCACCGGGGATAAATACTCCACTCTTACTAGTTTGATTAGACCTATTGGGCTCCAGAGAGAATAAATGGAATCTTGTTCTCACCAGCCGTCCGAAAGGTGACTCTTCTCTGACAGTCCGGCACTTGAAGCGTCAGCCTAGATTTTGTGCTCCAGTCTCGGGAGTGGGACTTGAAACCGTAACCTACTAACTCTGCGGCGAGACCACTACCCTCTGAGCCAGGGCTGACGCTGTGAAACATCTTGTGACACTTTACTAAAGACTGTCCATAAACACAAGCTGTTGTGTGAGTTTAAACAGTGGATGTTCAGGCTCGCTCTCGGGTTGGTAATTGCTCTTTAGGTTCGGTGTGATGGAGCATGGCATAAAAATAGTTTTTGTTTACTCATGAGAAAACAAGGAAATGAAGACCGGGGAAAGGCCAGTGTACACAGTTGCTTCCTGGTTAGAAAACTGATTTCTTAGCTGTAGATAATCACTTTGCGTTTGCACTAAACATTCCTGATGATTATGGGATTATTACCTTATGTTTTTTCAAGAAGTAAAATTTACACACAGCAACAGATTCTGTGTAATTAGTGATCCCTTTAATTGAAACTCCAAATTAATGATTTGCTATAATTCAGTGATAAATGTGACTGTGTGACTATGTTGACTGCAGGAAGTCTCATTTTTTGGTGACAATCGTAAAACTTATGATGTCAATGTATGGCTCTGTCTGCATAGTCATCAATCTGTCTTAGTTGGTAATGCCTGGTCTCAAAGTCAGAACCTTTCAAAATACTTTCATGGGAGATGGGATTTGCTGGTGAGGGGTGGGGGGGGGGTGTTGGTGGAAGAGGGGAGATTAGTGTCTCTGCTCTGCTATTGCAATTGCTGCAAAATTCACATTGCATAATTTGACATGCTGTAGCAAAGTAACAAGTTATATATTACAAATGTCTAATTCACATCAGAACTTTTTTTTCCCCGAAGCCGTGCTGTACAGTATCAATAACAAATGTTAGGTTACAGCTTCAAAGTACTTGTTTGAGAATTGTTGACCAGAACCCTCATTGGCACTTCACGCACAACCAAACTCATGGAGCGCTATTCGATCTCTGCAGATTTTCAGTTCGGGTGATCCTATATATACTTTGTGAAAATGTGTTGGAGGTCATGACTAACTCGGTGATTGAGAGTTGCAAGTGTTAGCATCAACTGGCGTAATTAGCCTGCTATGGAGAATGACAGCAATGTGTTGGTTGTTTTAAGCTTTTCCTCTATCTGTATAATGACGTTGTTTACCAAAAGGAATTGGGGTACTCTGTTCTGTGACTTCACCCATCTCATGTTGATGAGCATCTAGGGCAACAGAAACTGAGATGAAAAAGGCCAGGAAATCCTGCCTTTGGTCAGCAGCGTTAGACAGCGGCTCTGATCACTGCCAGCACCATGTTTTCAGTTGCCTCTACCTGCCCATCGTTTAAAATATTCCTCAAAATGCTCTGTCTCTTACTAAGAATTTCATCACCTGTCCTTGAGTGACTCAATGTCAACACTCCTGTAAAATTGCTTCATCGTTATCATGTCAAAAGTTCTGAAAACGTTTTTGTGTGCAGGTACGTTTATGCCGCCTTTCTATAATGCAATCAGATTAAACAGCGACAGGAAGGAACTGAAGGAAATCAGTATTAATAAGGAAATGGTATTGGGAGATTGAAGACAGATAAATCCCCAGAGCCTGCTAATCTACATTTCAGAATTCTTAAGGTAGTGGCCCTAGAAACAGTTTGTAGACTCTGAAATAGTACTTACAGATTGGAGGGTAGCTAATGTAACCCCACTATTAAAAGAGGGGTAGAGAGAAAACATGGAACTCTCAACTAATCAGTATGACGTCAATAGTGGAGAAAATGCAAAAGTTCATTATAAAAGATATAATAGCAGAGCACTTGGAAAACAATGGCAGCATTGGACAGAGTCAGCATGGATTTATGAAAGGGGAATCATAGTTGAAAAGCACTGGAATTCTTCAAGGGTAGAGTTGACAAGGGGGAGCCAGTGGATATAGTTTATTTTAGACTTTCAGAAGGCTTTTGACAAAGTCCCACAATGCATCACGCAAACTTGCCACCCCCACATTGATTCTGTACACCCCTCTCACTGCCTCAGGAAGGAAGACAGCATTATCAGAGACCCCTCCCACCCAGGCATTGCATCTTCCAGGCCCTTCCATCAGGCAGAAGATACAGGGGCGAAATTCTCCCCTACCTGGCGGGGCGGGGGGTCCCGGCGTAGCGGAGTGACGCCAACCACTCCGGCGTCGGGCCTCCCCAAAGGTGCGGAATTCTCTGCACCTTTAGGGGCTAGGCCCGAGCCGGAGTGGCTCCCGCTCCGCTGACTGGCACCAAAACTGGCGCCAACAGCCTTTGGCGCCACGCCGCCCAGCGCCGGGGCTGGCCGAAAGGCCTTTGCCAGTCGCCGTGAGTCCACGCATGCGCTGGAGCATCAGTGGCCGCTGACGTCGCCACCGCCGCATGTGTGTTGGAGGGGGTCTCTTCCGCATCCGCCATGGTGGAGGCCATGGCGGCGGCCACAAGAAAAAGAGTGCCCCCACGGCACTGGCCCGCCGGCCGTTTGGTGGGCCCTGATCGCGGGCCAGGCTACCGTGGGGGCACCCCCCCCGGGGTCCGATCGCCCTGCGCCCCCCCCCAGGACCCCGGGGGCTCGCTCGCGCAGCCAATCCTGCTGGCACAGAGGTGTCTTAAATCACGTCGGCGGGAGAGGCCTGACAGCGGCGGGACTTCGGCCCATCGCGGGCCGGAGAATCTCCGCGGGGGCATGCCAATCAGCGGGGCGCGATTCCCGGGCCCGCCGATTCCCGGGTGGCGGAGAATTCCAGCCACGGCGGGGGTGGGACTTACGCAGGCCCCGGGCGATTCCCCGACCTTGCGGGGGGGGGGGGGGGGGTCAGAGAATTCCGCCCCAGAAGTCTGAAGACTCGCACATCCAGACATAGGAACAGCTTCTTCCCACCGCTACAAGACTCCTCAACGACTCCCCCTCGGACTGATCGGTTCCCTGTAAGAACATTATTCACGACGCCCTATGCTGCTCTTGCTCATGTATTTGCTTTGTTTGGCCCCTTGTTCCGCACTGTAACCAATCACTGTTTTGTAGATGTACCATTTGTCAATGTTCTCTGTTGATTATTCTTGTGTCTACTATGTACGTACTGTGTTGGTTGGATTTGTTTATTGTCACGTGTACCGAGGTACAGTGAAAAGTATTTTTCTGCAAGCAGCTCAACAGATCATTCAGTACATGGGAAGAAAAGGGAATTGAACAGAATTCAAGAAAATACATGAGAATACATGTGTACGTTCCTCGGTCGCAGAACAATACTTTTCACTGTACTTCGGTACATATGACAATAAATCAAATCAAAAAGATTAGCATGCAAGATTGAAGCACATAGGATTGGGGGAGTGCATTGTAATGGGTCGAAAACTGGTTGCCTGACGGGAAACAAATTGTAGGACTAAACGGGTCTTTTTCCAACTGGCAGGCAGTGACTAATCAGGTACCACAGGGATCAGTGCTGGGATCTCAGCTATTCACAATATAAATAAGTTACATGAGGGAACTAAATGTAATATCTCCAGATTTGCAGGTGACACAAAGCTGGGTGGGAGGGTGAGCTGTGAGGAGGATGCAGAGATGCTTCAGTGTGATTTGGACAAGTTGAGCCAATGGGCAAATTCATGGCAGGTGCAGAATAATGTTGATAAACGTGAGGTTTATCCACTTTGGTAGCAAAATAGAAGGGCAGATTATTATCCGAATGGCTATAAATTGATAGAGGGGAATGTGCAACGAGACCTGGGAGCCCTTGTACACCAGTCACCGAAAGTAATCATGCAGGTGCAAGGCAGTGACCAAGGCAAATAGTATGTTGGCCTTCATAACGCGAGCGCTTGAGTACAGGAGCAGGGATATCTTGCTGCAATCATGTAGGGCCTTGGTGAGACTGCACCTGGAATATTGTTTGCAGTTTTGGTCTCCTTATCGAGGGAAGAATGTTCTTTCTATCGAGGAGATGCAGTGAAGGTTTACCAGACTGATTCCTGGGATGGTGGGACCGTTATATGAGGAGAGATTACGCCAGTTAGGATTATATTCGCTGGAGTTTAGGGGGGATTCTCATAGAAACCTATAAAATTCTAACAGGACTAGATAGCGGAGATGAAGGAAGGATGTTCCCAATGGTGGGGGAGTCCAACACCAGGGGCCACAGTCTTAAGGGTTTAAAAAGAAAAAATCTTTAGTATGACAAGTAGGCTGACATTAACACTGCAATGAAGTTACTGTGAAAAGCCCCGAGTCGCCCCACTCCGGCACCTGTTCGGGTACACAGGGAGAATTCAGAATGTCCAATTCACCTAACAGTACTTCTTTCGGGACTTGTGGGAGGAAACCGGAGCACCCGGAGGAAACCCGCGCAGACATGGGAAGAAGGTGCAGACTCCACACAGACAGTGACCCAAGCCAGGAATCGAACCTGGGACCCTGGAGCTGTGAAGCAACAGTGCTAACCACTGTGCTGCACACAGGATAACCCATACAGGATTGAGATGAGGAGACCTTTTTTCGCCAAGAGAGTGGTGAGTCGGTGTAAATAACTACCACAGGAAGTAGTTGAGGCTGAAATATTGTATGTTTTCAAGGAGTCAGATATTTCTCTTGGGGCTACAGGGATCAAAGGCTGTGGGGGAAGGCAGGAACAGAGACCTCAGTTGGATGACCGTAATGAATGGCAGAACAGGCTCGAAGGGTCAAAGGCCTACTCCGACTTTTATTTTTTATGCTTCTAATTCTCTTTTGATCAACTGGCTGAGGGAGCAACAAAAATTTGGGGGGAAAAAAACCTTTTCAGTTTCTTTTTAAAAAAAAACCCTTTGCTACAGGTTTGTTTACACTAAAGCCTCACGCTCCTGATCTCCGGGTACTCGGTCTGGGGAGGGGTGGGGAAAGAGGACCCCCTCCTTCATCTGCTCCTGGGTCTGGTCAAACCTGCCATAAACAGGCCCAGGCAGTGGGCTATCGAGAGGGTCATCCAACCTGACTGCTTGCACCTCTTCCAAGGCTACGGTTACGCTCGGGTGTCCTTAGAGTGGGTGCACGCGGTGTCTAATGCCACCATCATAGCCTTCCATGCCTGGTGGGCACTGCGGGGATGGGGTGTCTCATTGACCCTCTTGATCGCATTTTGATTTAATGTTGTAGGTTTAATTTGTCGTTTGCTTTTTGATTCAGGCGATATCCCTTTAAGGGAATGCCCCTTTTATTTGTCCCTCAGTTTACTTGACTTACTTTGGTTATTTGATTTACCCAAAATAGGAATGCTATCCAGGACACCGGTGTAACTCCTTGCATTTCCAGTTGTGCAATGCGAGCGCTAACATCTGCCTGAACAGGCAGAAAGCACTTCTAACATTTTTGTACTGATGGAATGCAGCTCTGACATGTGATCACTGCTAATTATAAAAATCCTTCCCTGGCAACTGAAGAGGTTAGGGAGAGTTTCTTTAATAATCCCAGATTTTTAAAACCATTCATGCAGATGTAAGTCACAGCTGTGAGTACATTCAATGCATCCATTCAGAGAGATATGTAGCCATTCCAAATTGGGAGACCCCACCAGAGAATGGTCTAGTGCCCTTATTGCTGAAGTTATTTATAGTGGGTTCGTAATGTCTTCCCTTCATATTATCTGTTGTGGTGTAATGGAAAGTAAGAGGTCAAGATTATAATTCAGTCTTTTTCCACTCAGTAGCCCTTGTGATTCAGCTCCTGAAAGCACTTCCATGTCAAATGTAGCCCTCTGTATTTTAAAAAGAAATTTCAAAGGCTATAGTAATGTATTGTTTATGTTACTAAACTAGCAATCCAGAGGTCTGGATGTGACCTAATGGAGATCTTTAAAATTATAAAGGGGCTCGATCGGCAGGCGTCGAGAAAATGTGTCTGCTTTTGGGAAGTCCAGAACTCGGGACATAAATATAAGGTAGTCATTAATAAGTCGGGAATTCAGGAGGAACGCTTTAACCTAGAGAGTGGTGCGAATGTGGAACTCGCTTCCAGATGGAGCAGTTTGGTGCATAGCAGAGATGCATTTCAAAGGAAGCTGGATAGGCATATGAAGGAGAAAGGAGTGGAAGGGTTGTGGCGATACAGTCAGATGAACTGGGATTGGAGGAACTTGTTTGGAACACTTAACACCTCAGACCAGGCATTTTCAAAGTGGGGGTCGCGACCCGCGGGTGGGTTGTAGGCGGGTGTCGGGAGGGTCGTCGATCCGTCCTTCGTGGCGTTCCCGATCGCAGGAATTCAGGCATAACGGCCACAGCTATCGGCTTCTAAAAATGCTGGCTGTGAACGGCTTTAAATATGACAGCAGTGGCCCGCTTTAAAAATGCGGGCATGCTGTGCGTGCGTGCCTGCTCATCGATGCACGTGCTCGGAGCCCAGAGAGAAATACCGCCTTCTCCTGCGCATAGACCCAGGAGAAGATTTTTTTAAAAATTCAATTCAGTTCCTGCATCTGACTTGAATATGCTCAATGGCTGAGCCTGCAGAGCTCCCTCTGACTGAAGTGTAGAGATTTAAAAGATTCACAATACTTTGAGTTAAGTAATTCCTCCTCTCTATGTCAAAATTCATCGCATTGTAATTTGCAGACTACATCCTCCAGTCTATAAACCACCCATTGAGGAAAAGTTACATTCTGCATCTGCTCTGTAGAATCCTGAGAGAATAATGCCTATTTCAATGATGTAATTTCTCATTCTTCGCTCCCCTAGACTATAGGATATAAGCCCAGGCTCACTTCTCGCATTAAAAGTAATAGAAAATGGTGGATGCGAAGATCAGCCGGCGTGGGTCGCAAAGGTCGGCGGGCGTGGGTCGCAAAGGTCGGCGGGCGTGGTTCGCAAAGGTCGGCGGGCGTGGTTCGCAGAGGTCGGCGGGCGTGGGTCGCAAAGGTCGGCCGGCGTGGGTCGCAAAGGTCGGCCGGCGTGGGTCGCAAAGGTCGGCCGGCGTGGGTCGCAAAGGTCGGCCGGCGTAGGTCGCAAAGGTCGGCCGGCGTGGGTCGCAAAGGTCGGCCGGCGTGGGTCGCAAAGGTCGGCCGGCGTGGGTCGCAAAGGTCGGCCGGCGTGGGTCCTGAAGGATGGCCGGTTGGTAAAAATGGGTCCCGGGCAAAAAAATTTGAAAGAAACTTTCATCGACCAATCGGGCTAATGACCTGTTTCTGTGCTGTTAATTCTTAAGAATTAAATTAATTAATTGTTCTCTTTAACAAAAGAAGACCGAGTGATGACCTTATGGAGATATTTAAAATTATGAAAGGTTTGCTGAAACAGATACAGAGAGAATGTTTCCTCGTGGGAAAGGGCATAACTAGAGGCCACCAGTATAAGATAGTCATTCATATCTTCAATGGAGAATTCAGAGGAAACATCTTTCCCTGAAGTGTGGTGAGAATGTGGAACTCACTACCACAGGGAGTGGTTGAGGCAAGTATTATAGATGCAAGGAGAAACTGGGCAAGCAGGTGAAGGAGCAGGGAATAGAGAGTCATGATGATTGATGTAGATTTTTTTTTAATTTAGAGGACACAGTTCATTTTTTCCAATTAAGGGGCAATTTAGCGTGGCCAATCCACCTGCCCTGCACATCTTTGGGTTGTAGGGGCGAAACCCATGCAAACACGGAGAGAACGTGCAAACTCCACATGGACAGTGATCCAAAGCCGGGATCGAGCCTGGGACCTCGGCGCCGTGAGGCAGCAATGCTAACCACTGCGCCATGTGATGCCCTGATGATTGGGTGTAGATGAGGAAAGATGGGCAGGGGCTCGAGTAAAGCATAAATGCTGGCATGGGCCGGTTGGGTCGAATGGCCTGATTTTGACCTGGTATGCCAAACTCTCAACATCTGACAAGCCCAGAGGACCAGAGGTGACACCGCCACAGAAGTGTCCCCCAAGCACCAACAACCACGACATGTCGGTTTTGTGGACGTCCATGTCATGGGAGGACTGACCCGCAGAAGATGAGGAAGTCATTGACAGCTTGGACATGCTCTGAACAGCGAGGCATCTGCCATTAGCCCCGAACAAGAACCAGCACCTTGAGAAGAGCAGAGGGACGATAGAGCAGTCAAACCTCAGGCCTGTGTTTGGTCCTTCGCATGAAAAATAAATGCTCAACAGTTCCTCGGCGATGTGTCATGTGAGAAGTGGAATGGTATTTGTGACCATGCTGAAAATAACTCTGTTACCAGGCCGTTGCCGGAATGACCTCCATATATGTCTGACAGCACATGCCTTGACTCCTGAGAAGAAGTAAACAGATTCACATCTATGCTGGACTCCGTTCTTTTCTTAGCCTCTGATGCACACTCGCAGCAATTTTTCATGGAAGGATCGAATAACATGTCTGCAGCAAAGGGCATGTTATACTTGGCCAATGACTGTTTTGCTGTTTATTGTGAGTTTAAAAGTATCTTGTTGTTTATGATGGGAATTATCTTCAGAGAAAACCGTACCCAGTTGAATCTCCGATGTGTTGCAGTCGATGGAAAACTTGGGCCTCCTTCCGAATATGGTTTCTGTCTATTACTCACACTTAACAATTATCTGTCATTTCTCAGGATAATGTAGAAAAATATAATCTGTCTAGTATCACCGAATACCATCTCCCTCCATCATCACCGCTGAGCGCCCATACAAGGAGCGGCATGGCAGCATAGTGGTTAGCACTGTTGCTTCAGAGTGCCAGGGTCTAAGGTTCGATTCCCGCTTGGGTCGCTGTCTGTGCGGAGTCTGCACGGAGTCTGCACGTTCTCCCTGTATCTCCTTGTGTTTCCTCCGGATGCTCCAGTTTCCTCCCACGAGTCCGAAAGGTGAATAGGACTTTCTGAAATCTCCCTCTGTGTACCCGAACAGGTGCTGGAATGTGGCGACTAGGGGATTTTCACAGTAACTTCATTGCAGTGTTAATGTCAGCCTACTTGTGACACTAATAAAGATTATTATTAGCTTGTTGGTTGTTGCTCTCTTGAACCCCACTGTATTTAAATACTTCTCAAATTATATAATACTTAGTGAATGTTTCAAGCTGATCTATTTTTCTGAAGTTTTCAATTGTATCTGTGTAGAGTCTGTTACCGAAGGGGAGTGAAGGCTATGTGCCAGTGTGAACGTAGCCCACTGCTCCACACAACACATGACAAACGTTATTTTGCAGAGTGGACCATATGCAAATGCTGGCAAACTATGAGACCTGTGTAAATATTGGCACACTCCTGAGTGCCCCATGCAAATAATGACACCTTCCCAGGTATCCCGTCTAAATATTGGATCACCTGCATTGTTGTTTACCTATGTACCTATGTGTGTGTGTGGTGGGGGTGTGTGTGTGGTGGGGGTGTGTGTGTGGTGGGGGTGTGTGTGTGGTGGGGGTGTGTGTGTGGTGGGGGTGTGTGTGTGGTGGGGGTGTGTGTGTGGTGGGGGTGTGTGTGTGTGTGGTGGGGGGGTATGTGCGTGTGTGGTGGGGGGGTATGTGTGCGTGTGTGGTGGGGGGTATGTGTGCGTGTGTGGTGGGGGGTATGTGTGCGTGTGTGGTGGGGGGTATGTGTGCGTGTGTGGTGGGGGGTATGTGTGTGTGTGTGGTGGGGGGGTATGTGTGTGTGTGGTGGGGGGGTATGTGTGTGTGTGGTGGGGGGGGTATGTGTGTGTGTGGTGGGGGGGTATGTGTGTGTGTGGTGGGGGGTGTGTGTGTGGTGGGGGGGGTATGTGTGTGTGGTGGGGGGGGTATGTGTGTGTGGTGGGGGGGTATGTGTGTGTGGTGGGGGGTATGTGTGTGTGTGTGTGGTGGAGGGGTATGTGTGTGTGTGTGGTGGGGGTGTGTGTGTGTGTGGTGGGGGGTATGTGTGTGTGTGTGTGGGGGGGAGTATGTGTGTGTGGTGGGGGGGTATGTGTGTGTGTGGTGGGGGGGGTATGTGTGTGTGTGGTGGGGGGGTATGTGTGTGTGTGGTGGGGGGGTATGTGTGTGTGTGGGTGGGGGGTATGTGTGTGTGTGGTGGGGGGGGGGTATGTGTGTGTGGTGGGGGGGTATGTGTGTGTGGTGGGGGGGTATGTGTGTGTGGTGGGGGGGGTATGTGTGTGTGGTGGGGGGTATGTGTGTGTGGTGGGGGGTATGTGTGTGTGGTGGGGGGTATGTGTGGGTGGTGGGGGTATGTGTGTGGTGGGGGGTATGTGTGTATGTGTGTGGTGGGGGGTATGTGTGTGTGTGTGTGGTGGGGGGGTATGTGTGTGTGTGTGGGGGGGGTATGTGTGTGTGTGTGGGGGGGGTATGTGTGTGTGGTGGGGGTGTGTGTGTGTGGTGGGGGTGTGTGTGTGTGTGGTGGGGGTGTGTGTGTGTGGGGTGGACGTGTGTGTGTGTGTGGTGGGGGTGTGTGTGTGTGGTGGGGGGGTATGTGTGTGTGGTGGGTGTGTGTGTGTGGTGGTGGGGGGTATGTGTGGGTGGTGGGGGTGTGTGTGTGGTGGTGGGGGCGTATGTGTGTGTGGTGGGGGGGGTGTGTGTGGTGGGGGGGTATATGTGTGTGGTGTGTGTGTGTGTGTGGTGGGTGTGTGTGTGTGTGGTGGGGGCGTATGTGTGTGTGGTGGGGGCGTATGTGTGTGTGGTGGGGGCGTATGTGTGTGTGGTGGGTGTGTGTGTGTGTGGTGGGGGCGTATGTGTGTGTGTGGTGGGTGTGTGTGTTTGTGTGGTGGGGGTGTGTGTGTGTGGTGGGTGTGTGTGTTTGTGTGGTGGGGGTGTGTGTGTGGTGGGGGGTGTGTGTGTGTGGTGGGGGGGTGTGTGTGTGGGTGTGTGGTGGGGGGGGTGTGGTGGTGGGGGGGTGTGTGTGTGGGTGTGTGGTGGGGGGGGTGTGTGGTGGGGTGTGTGTGGTGGTGGTGGGGTGTGTGGTGGTGGTGGGGTGTGTGTGGTGGTGGTGGGGTGTGTGTGGTGGTGGGGGGGTGTGTGTGGTGGTGGGGGGGTGTGTGTTTGTGGTGGTGGGGGGGGGGTGTGTGTGGTGGGGGGGGGGGGGTGTGTGTGTGGTGGGGGGGGGTGTGTGTGGTGGGGGGGTGTGTGTGTGTGGTGGGGGGGGGTGTGTGTGTGGTGGGGGGGGTGTGTGTGTGGTTGGGGGGGGTATGTGTGTGGTGGGGGTGTATGTGTGTGGTGGGGGGGTATGTGTGTGGGTGGGTGGGGGGGTATGTGTGTGGGTGGGTGGGGGGGTATGTGTGTGGGTGGGTGGGGGGGTATGTGTGTGGGTGGGGTGTGTGTGTGGGTGGGGTGTGTGTGTGTGGGTGGGGTGTGTGTGTGTGGGTGGGGTGTGTGTGGGTGGGGGGGTGGGGTGTTTGTGGGTGGGTGGGGGGGGTGGGGTGTTTGTGTGTGGTGGGGGGGGGGTGAGTGTGTGTGTGTCTGGGGGGGGGGGGGGGGGGTGTGTGTGCACGTGCATCCGTCCGTCCGTCCAAATTATGTCTGGATGGAGGAACGTGCCCTAGCCTGGATACAGTGGACGTGGTAGAACCAGAGGACACTATCTCAGACTAAAGGGACGATCCTTTACAACAGAGATGAGGAGGAATTTCTTCAGCCAGAGGGTGGTGAAGCTGTGGAACTCTTTGCCGCAGAAGGCTGTGGAGGCCAAATCACTGAGTGTCTTGAAGACAGAAATAGATAGGTTCTTGATTAATAAGGGGATAACGAGAATGGGGATCAAAAATATCAGCCATGATTGAATAGCGGAGCAGACTCGATGGGCCAAGTGGCCTAATTCTATGTCTTATGGTCTTATGTGTCCTTCAAATGGTCAAGCATAATCAACATGGATCCTTTGCTATAACCATGTGGGCCATTCCCATGGATGCAAAGGTTGTAGTGGAGGTACATTTCCCTGCACAGTATTGGCATAACTCAACCTTCTCCTCCATTTGATCATCCAACCCAGGCAACCAGAAGTAGCTTTTCGCCAACTCTTTCATTCTAACTATACTGGAATGAGCTCGTGCAGGTGTTCAGGATTTTACTTTTTAGACATGATGGAATGAATACTCTAATACCTGACAGCAATACTCCATTTTGTACTATCAACTCAAAGATGCCTGGTAGGATAGGGTTTAAGGTCTGGATTCTTTTTGTGCACTTTTATCAGAGAACCTTTTTGAAACATGTCCAAAACCTTCTCCATTACCGGATCCGTTCTGGTAAATGAGAAGACGTTACCAGAGCATTTTCACAGGAGACAGAATATGTCGTTGAAGTGCTCATCAGATTTGTGCTTACCTTTTTGGTCTTGTTGATCTGGTAGCAGCAGTCTAGACAAGGCATCTGTGTTCACGTGTTGTTCAGACCTGCAATATTCAATGACATAATCATGTGCCGACAAGAGTAACGCCCAATGTATTCAACTAGCAGCAAGCGAAGGGATCATCTCATGTGGCCCAAAAATTGCTGAGTCATGGTTGGTCAATAGAGTAAATTGATGGCCAAATAGATAATGATGGAATCTTCGAATATTAAAAATGATGCCAAGAGTTTCTTTCTCAAGCGGGTATAGTTTGACTCGGCACTAGTCAACATCCTGAAAGCAAATGCTTGGCCTCTTCACCTGAAGACATTATATGCGAGACAATCGCAACAACCCCATAGGGTGATGTGTCACAAGCAAGCTGCAGCTTCAGTTTTGGGTTACAATGGACCAATAACTCCGATTCCTGTAATTTCTTTTACGTTATGGTAAGCATCCTCACAATCTTTCATCCAGTGCCAAGCTTGTTTTCTACAAAGCGATGTGTGTAAAAGCTTTAGCCTTGTCACTGAGTGTGATGTGAACTTTCCATAGTAATGTAATAATCCTTAAAAGGACCTTCACTGAGTCACGTTCTAAGGTCGTGAAGCATCCAGGATCTCAAACATTATCTTCGGTTCTTTGTGAAGACCGTCTTGGTCGATGATGTGTCCAAGATACTGAATAGAAGATTTAAAACATTTGTACTTCCCTTTCTTGAGCCTGAGATTATTCAATTGCAAGAGTAACTTCCAGGTGCTTTACATGCTCTACATTGTTCGAACCTGTAATCAAAATGTCTTTCAGGTAGCATTGCACACCCGATAGCCCATTCCAGATCTGATCCATAGAGCGTTGGAAGTTGTGCTGATGTTATCCCAAATGGAAGCCTCCAATACCGAAACACACCCTTGTAGGTTATTATGGTCAGTAATGGATTGACACTCACTAGCTACGTCCATTTGCAGATAGGCTTGGGAGCGATACGTTTTGCTCAAATGTTTGACCGCCTGCAAAAAGGTCTTCGATAAGTGGTGGAGGCAACTGATCAGCACATAATACAGAGTTGTTAGTCATTTTGAAATCCCCGCATATTCGTACCGTACCATCCTTCTGTAAGACTGGGATAATTGGTGTTGCCCAATTGCTGGTGGTAACAGGCTCAATGACTTTAGTAACCTCTCGAGTTCTTCCACTTCAGGTCAAAAAGCATAGGGTACGCTACACGCTTTCAAACACTTAGGCGCACTCTGCCTTTACCTTGAGTTTCACTTTGACCTGAGTCATGGATCCAAGTGACTCCTCGAACACCTTCATATACTTTTCTCAGAAATAGTTGAGGATCGTTCGTAGAATTAACAAGTTGGTTTACTACAGCCCAGTTTAGCTTAATTCTCCTTACCCAATATCTCCCAAACAATGCTGGAAAATCTCCTTGAACGATGTGAAGAGACAACTCCACTTTATGCTCGCTAACTTCCGCAGTCACTTTATGAAGTCCTTCAGCAGCACCACATCATCGGTATATGTCCCCAAGACCACACCAGATGATTGTACTGGCAGACACTTCAATTTCTTATGGTGTATCGATTCATGTATAAGTGATACTGCAGCGCTCGTATGCACCTCCGCCTTAATAGTGTTCCCATTTCATTTTGGATAGACCCAAAATTGATGCTTGTCTCCTTGTACTCTAGAAGGCAACGCTTACATTTCTCAAGCTGACAGTAGGTCTTCGGTTGGATCACTTAACTGGTAAAATCGCCCTGTAGACTTTGCAGTGTTTTTCTTGGTACACTTTTTATGCTAATGATGGTTGTTGTGACCATCATGCTGTAGCAATGTGACCAACTTTACCAGAACCTTTGCATTTGTTCTCCTTAACCAACAATCTCCAGTCATATGTCCCACTCGGTTTCAGCGATGACCTGGTGGGTCCTTGGTGGACCTGCTTCTCACAGACCTCTTATGGACTTTAGCTCGAACTCCAGTCAGCGAAATTCTCACACAGCAAGTTCCACAGAAGTTGCGATTTCTCTAGCAGATTTTAAGGTTAATGCACCTTCCCCTCCACAATTTCCTTTGGATGGTTACGTTCCTGAGGCCGCAAACTAATCGGCCCCGAAGTGTATCATCCAAAGTCTGGTCAAATTTGCAGTGCTTTGCTAGTTTTTACAGCAAAGCAACAAATTGTGAAATGTTTTCCCCTTCCTTTCTGTGCACGATGGTGAAAACGGAATCTTTAAGCTATTAATGATGGACGGGGAGAGAAATGTTCTTGCAAGACAGTCGTTGGCTCATCATAAGACTTGTCTCCAGGTTTAGGTGGGTGTACTATATTCTGTAGCAACGTGAATGTTTTCCTCCCCACTGAGCTGAGGAAAGGTCGCAGTGTGCAGGTCTGTTGGTTTTGATTGGCTGTAAGGAACGTCTGGAACCTTTCCTCATAAGAGTTCAATGTCTCCCCCACCTCATCAAACGTGTCCATGGCGGCTTTTCATTCCTCCATTTTTGGATTGCAGCTTCCTGATCTGGGTGACTCTGACTCCAGCCTGTCTTCCCTGCCATTTATTTTCTCTCTGTTTAGAGCAGACAAACGCTCAGCGCACAAGCAGACTAGCTATTCCGTGTAGCTCGCTATCGATTCCCGGGCAGTAGGTTGCCCCTTAGGTTCGCATTCCTGAGGCCCGTTTCAGTGCCTCGTGGTAAGTGTACTGAAAAATTTGATCCTTCGTTTGAAGTAAGCCTCCAATAGCTCGCAGCTGTCCGATAGCTTATTTTTGGGAAAACCCTTATCGCTTGCACTAGCGGCTGTCGCGACCGCCCGGATGATTCGCCGATGCCCCGCAACAGACAGAACGGTGTCCAAGTATTTACCTGAAAGGTGCTTTTACTTATCACAAGGATGGCATGGTAGCACAGTGGTTAGCACCGTTGCTTCACAGCACCAGGGTCCCAGGTTCAATTACCGGCTTGGGTCACTGTCTGAGTGGAGTTTGCACGTTCTCCCCGTGTCTGTGTGGGTTTCCTCCGGGTGCTCCGGTTTCCTCCCAGAAGTCCCGAAAGACGTGCTGTCGGGTGAATTGAACATTCTGAATTTTCCCTCTGTGTACCCGAACAGGCGCCGGAATGTGGTGTGGCGACGAGGGGATTTTCACAGTAACTTAATTGCAGTGTTAATGTTAGCCTACTTGTGACAATAAAGGTTGTTATTATTATTACAATGGTGACTTCAACTTGGAAGTTGATGATATTTCTCCCAACCTCACCCCTGATGGTGTCGGGGCCTGGATCTCTGTCGGTGATTCCTCCTTCTGGCTCACAAAATGGTCGTCGGAAGTTGTTTTTCTCCCTTTTTTTTAATAACAGCCCAGATCTCGTCACCAGTGTCGCTTTTCGTTGTATTCTTTGTTGTAGCTGCAAACGGAGAGAATCAGAGGTGGCACACGCCAAGTTGGTACAACCACGTGGAAGGCATTTATTTGCAAGATGCTGCTTAAACAGGGTACAATGGTAAACTCCACAAAAGCCCACGCGCGACACACTCCGATGACATCGTTACTCAACACGTGACGTTACTCTGATACATAGCACAGGGCCATCAGAAAATAGGCTCTAATGGCCTGGCATACTCTTACTCAAAGCGGGGGACAAAACCATGTTCTCAGCTCCTTTATTCAATTAGCAAGTCGATATATAGAAAGAGAGAGAATGCAAGAAGCCTAATTTGAAGTGAAGGAAAGTGTAGGGAGCGGTTTTTTTTTGTCCTCATTGGAAAGACAATATCGCTCCTGTAACAGAAGATTGATTTTTAATAACGCCGAGAGTTGCAACACTATCCTTGTGCCTCAGGGGCTGGAAAACTAGGCAAGTCTGACCTTTAACTCCAGTCAACCACAAGGAAATTGAGCACTTAGAATAAGGCTAATTAGAGCAGCCAACGTGGATTTGTCAAGGGAAGCTGGTGCTTGGCTATTGAATTTAATTTTTTTGAGAAACCTCAGCCTGCAAAATGATGACGGGGTTTCAATAGATGTTGTGTATATGAACTTTGACCAGGTGTCACATAAAGAGACCTGCTGTGGAAGTTTGAGTGTTAGCTGCGGCTCATTTGGGTCAGCACTGAATCAGAAGGTTGTGACCTTGGAAGTCCCACTCTGAGGACTACTGAGGCAACACTCCCCTGTCATCTTTCACTTGAGATATTAAACAGACTCCATCTGCTCACTCGGGTAGAAGAAAATTATTCCATGCACAGCAGGAGAGTTTTATTTTTTTGCAGTGTTCCTGGTCAATATTCACCCCCAACCAATATCTAAAAACGTTATCCAATCGTAATCACATTGCTGTTTGTGGGATCTTGCTGTGCAGAAGTCAACTACCCTTTCTCCGAAAGTACAACCTGTGACCACACTTCCAAAAGTAAAGTGCTTTGGGACAGCCATGAAAGTGCTGTAGAAATGAAAGTTCTCTACTTTAGAAAATGAAATGTGTTCGTGCAATTGGCACAATTTTGAAGGTAACTGGATAATTAATGTGCGAGTGTGTAGGATAAAGAAAAGTGAGTTTAGATTAGTTTGAAGTGCCAGATCTGGCACCAACACGATGCTGACTTTTGGTGCTGTAATTTCTCTGAGCCTATGGAGTGAGAAGGTTTACTGAAATGGCAGTGTCTCGGTGTAGGAATCTTGACCGGGTTGAGTTCTATGCATTCTGATCCCCAATCGGCGGTTCACATCGGTAACTTGACAAATTTCATGGTCTCAATGTCTATGCAACATGAGCAACCTGCTGATTGTTGCTCCATCTCACAACCTCCTCTTTCTCCCATTTTGTTTGCAGAACATTTGCTTTATCATCAACCAGCTGCGAGAAATCACAGGGATTCACGACAATCGACTGCTGCAGAAGGCACTCCAGGTTAGCAATTGCTGACTCGTGTATTTAAGTTCAAGCTGGACGGTACGGCAGATGGGGGCGAGGAAGACAATTTGACCAATCTTAACCCACCCAGCCTGAAAGACACCAAAGCCGTTATCCCTCAACACAACCATTATCTAACTGCTTAATGAATACCTGAGTTAGGCTTCCACTACCCTGTGTGTTAGTCATTGTGAAGCAAATATCACCTATGAAGTGAAAAGTTTAACCGAAAAGCTGGTACCTGGATACAGAAACCATGAGATCAGTCTTAGTTCCGTTCCTTTTTAAAAAATAAATTTAGAGTACTCAATTAATTTTTTCCAATTAAGGGGCAATTTAGCATGGCCAATCCACTGACCTGCACATCTTTGGGTTGTGGGGCGAAACCCACGCCAACACGGGGAGAATGTGCAAACTCCACACAGACGGTGAGCTAGGGCCGGGATCGAACCTGGCACCTCGGCGCCGCGGGGCAGCAATGCTAACCACTGCGCCACCATGCTGCCTACTTTCTGTTCTTTAATCAGTAATTCAGGTAGGTAGCTTTGCAAATTGCACAGGATCAGTATCTACACAGCATCAGGAACAACTAACCCTTCTTCCGTCACTTTAGTTGAAATATATAAGAGAATTATGTCTTGATTAGTAGAGTACTGTTCAACCTTGCTTATTTGACAGAACAACTCCGTAAAGAAAAGCCTGGTCAGTAATAACTGTGGTAATGGATGCAGAATGCTTTAAAAAATTATCTTTGGATAATATTGAGCAGATTATTTTATATCATATCATCGAGTCTTAATGGCACAGAAGGAGGCCATTTAGCCAATTGACTATATTCCAGCTACACTTCCGGTGGCAGCCATGAACATAGAACATAGAACAGTACAGCACAGAACAGGCCCTTCGGCCCTCAATGTTGTGCCGAGCCATGATCACCCCACTCAAACCCACGTATCCACCCTATACCTGTAACCCAACAACCCCCCCCCTTAACCTTACTTTTATTAGGACACTACGGGCAATTTAGCATGGCCAATCCACCTAACCCGCACATCTTTTAACTGTGGGAGGAAACCGGAGCACCCGGAGGAAACCCACGCACACAGGGGGAGGACGTGCAGACTCCACACAGACAGTGACCCAGCCGGGAATCGAACCTGGGACCCTGGAGCTGTGAAGCATTTATGCTAACCACCATGCTACCCTGCTGCCCCTAGAAGGAGAAGGTCGCACATTTGGTAGCTCCCGCTCAGGACGGACCTTTGGATCTTCCCCCCCCCCAATTTTTTTCTTGGATTTTACTTGGAAAAATCGATAGTGGATGCAACTGTGAGGATGAGTCCCACACCAGTGCATGGATAGGTAGACCAGGAGTGCTTGCAAAGGAAGAAATAGGCGAACAGAGAAGGCCTGGGTTGACGCTGCAGCGGGAAAAAGCATGGCGGACGAGCGGAGTTCTGGCTCGACGACCCAGCGGTCGGCGGAGAAGTTGATGATGTTTATCCAAGAGGACTTCGCCAAGCAGAAACAGGAATGCTTGGACCTGATTCGGGAATTGATTGCTCGGCTGGAACAGAGATTGGATGTTCAAGATCAGGCAATCCAGAAAGTAGAGAAGGCACTGACCGAGCACGAGGAAAACCAAACAGCAATAGAGGTGGAGATGGGGATGTTGAGAGACCAGCAGAAAAGGCTCCTGAAGAAGGTGGAGGATCTAGAGAATAGGTCCCGCCGATTGCATTCCCGATGTCTGCAGAGGAATCTAGTCAGTGCCATTTCCCCACTCTCCTTGCAGAACCCTGCAAGCTTATTTCCCTGAAATACCCATCCAATTTCCCTGTGGAACTGTTCATCATCTACACATCCAGCATCCTTGTGGGACAGCAAGTTTCAGATCATTACTGCTTGCTGATAATACTGGACAAGAGTGAAACCTGGCTTGATAGATCCTAGCTTTTTTCCCCCCCGATACTGGGGATGTGAGCTACTGAGCCGAGCAAATTCACAAGAGTCTGCTGGTAAACCTTTAACACCCAGAATAAAATATTTGTGAAACAAAAAAAAAGAACCATCTTACACCAGACAAAAAGGTTGGAAAGATCTCATTACAGACACAAGAAGACAATTCAAATTCGCACTATTCCTTTACCCAAGCAATATCTTTACATACGCACAAACCAGTAAACATTTACCACTAGCTTGACACAAAGGCATCTCGCTTGTGACTGGCACAGCTGCAAAAGGTTTTCTAAGGTGAATTAACCTGGTATCACATTGACCAAGAATTTGATCACTTCTCTTAACATCTCTGATGGTGGATCAGTGACAGATTTGGTTTCATATGCCCCTATGATGCATCTTAGAACATTCAAGATGCAATAGAAAATGCAAGTTGATGATGCATATGCTCCTCTTGATGTGGATCCAGATAACCGTGTTATGTTTCTAACTCATCATCATTTCTACCCCAATTATCCTGTCCACCTGCCAATCCAACGTTGAATGGTGGTTGACTCAGAATTTCCAACAGATTAGGCACCGTTTGGGCAGCACGGTAGCATGGTGGTTAGCATAAATGCTTCACAGCTCCAGGGTCCCAGGTTCGATTCCCGGCTGGGTCACTGTCTGTGCGGAGTCTGCACGTCCTCCCCGTGTGTGCGTGGGTTTCCTCCAGGTGCTCCGGTTTCCTCCCACAGTCCAAAGATGTGCAGGTTAGGTGGACTGGCCATGTTAAATTGTCCGTAGTGTCCTAAAAAGTAAGGTTAAGGGGGGGGTTGTTGGGTTACGGGTATAGGGTGGATACGTGGGTTTGAGTAGGGTGATCATTGCTCGGCACAACATCGAGGGCCGAAGGGCCTGTTCTGTGCTGTACTGTTCTATGTTCTATTAAATATCAGTTCAACTGAAGCAAATAGGTCTTGGGCTCCCAAATTGGGAAAGCAGTGATAGAGTGGTATTGTCGCTGGACTGGTAATCCAGAGAGAGACCCAGGGTAATGTTCTGGTGTCAGAGTTCGAATCCCACCATGGCAGATGGCGAACTATGAATTCAATAAAAATCTGGAATTAAGCATCTAATGATGGCCATGAAACCATTTTGATTGTTGCAAAAAACCTTCTGGTTCACTAATATCCTTTAGGGAAGGAAATCTGCCGTCCTTACCTAGTCTGGCCTATATGTGACTCCGAATCCACAGCAATGCGGTTGACTCTTAAACGCCCTCTGAAATGGCCCAGCAAACCCACTCTGTTGAAGGGCAATTAGGGATGGGTGATATATGCCGGCTCAACCAGTGCCAACCACATCCTATAAATGAATTTAAATAAAAAAGCTGATTTGGACTCCATTCAATCTCTCCCACCCTCGCTCCGTGTCTCTGACACTTCAGGATGTATCCAAAGGAGCAGAACCTGTAGCGCTACGGGTGTCGGGCCTGAGATTGTTTCTCCAGATCCTAAGACGGTACTCCAAGCTGTCTGTCATTTTCCTGGTTGTAGTACGTTCTTCATTCCGACGTGTCTTAACAAGTGTGGAATTCACTTTTTCTTTTAAGTACGAGGAGCTTTTTTTGCATTGATAGTTGTTCCTGTCCATGCATCTCCGGTGGGCATGAGTCTGGGGGGATGCGGGAGGAATAAATTGAAGAGGACATCTATGCTGGCCATGGTTTTTGTGCCACCCTAGAACACCTACGCCACCCCCGAGCATGAAGGAACCCATTTTCTGGCATTGGATGTAGTTCTATGCATTTTGGAGGAAATTGGATGGGTACATGAGGGAGAAAGGGCGAGAGGAAATATGCTGGGTGAAGGTTGATGTGAATCATGAACACTGATGTGAGCAGGTGAAGCCAAATGGCCTGTTTCTATGCTATAAATTCTATATAGTTTTGCATAATGGTGTGGAAACAATTGTCTGATAGAGGTGGTGGAAGCAACAGGCTTGGGAAAAGCAGAGGCACCATATAGTGTTAGAACATAGAACATAGAACAGTACAGCACAGAACAGGCCCTTCGGCCCTCAATGATGTGCCAAGCAATGATCACCCTACTCAAACCCACGTATCCACCCTATACCCGTAACCCAACAACCCCCCCTTAACCTTACTTTTTAGGACACTACGGGCAATTTAGCATGGCCAATCCACCTAACCCGCACATCTGTGGACTGTGGGAGGAAACCGGAGCACCCGGAGGAAACCCACGCAGACACGGGGAGGACGTGCAGACTCCACACAGACAGACAGTGACCCAGACAGGAATCGAACCTGGGACCCTGGAGCTGTGAAGCATTTATGCTAACCACCATGCTACCGTGCTGCCCCGTGTTCTGATGATGTCCAAGGCATCACCAAAGTAGCTGTCTCTTGGTGCCACAGTGATTAGCACCAGGGGCCTGGGTTCAATTCCAGTCTTGGGTAACTGTGTGGAGTTTGCACGTTCTCCTTGTGTCTGTGTGGGTTTCCTCCGGGTGCTCCGGTTTCCCCCACAGTCCACAGATGTGCAGGTCAAGTGCATTGGCCACGCTAAATTGCCCCTTAGTGTCCAAAGATGTGCAAGTCAGATGGGGTTACAGAGATCGGGCTGGGGAATGGGCCTAGATAGAGTCTCTTTGGGTGGGTCGGTGCAGACTCGATGGGGAAAATGACCTCCTGCGCTGTAGGGTTTCTATGGATTTCAATCGGATATTGTAAAGTGGATCTTCCATCTGACTTGCCTGCAAATCTGCTGCAATTTTCCCCAGTGAATGTGTCCAGAGATGTGATTATTCACACTGAGCATGCCAAGTGCCAGATAGTTAATGGCATGGATGTAGCGTGCTGTCTGTAACAGCAGGGCCACGCTCCCCAGTAACTGAAGAACTTGGTTCCTTTTGCAAAGGCATGGTATCGCGTTTACATAACTCACTTGTGGCCTCTGGTGGCAGAAGTCTGAAATTGTAGCCATCCATTTTAGTGATTGAATCTGTGGAAGAAAACACCTCTTGTACGGTACCTAATGCACCTCTTCAAAACCTTTCACGTACAGTAAGTTGCTTTGAAATGAAATGCCTGTATTAGCACATGTGCAACCATTTTGTTTAGCACAAAGCAAGATTCTACAGCCAGCACTGGGAGAAATGACCAGTCAATTTGTTTGTTTTTTGTTCCACTGAAGAAGGGAGAGATGGCTCGAGCACCAGGAGAACTCTTGATTATTCTTTGAATGTTTCATTGAGCAAGATCTTAGTTTAATAGCTGACCCAAAGAAAGACTTCTTGAGTAACACGGCATTTCCTTTATACACACCTGGAGTTTCAGCTGATTTACTTTCCGTAGCAGCTCCTTCACTTCTCTGTGTTGTTTCCTATCACCACATGCAGACATGTTTTGATCAGTGACTTTCTACCCAATTCAAGGAATCATTCCTCCTGTCTCCGTGCCCCTGACTAATGTAAAATCCAATTCTCCCCCCCCCCCCCCCCCCCCCCCCCCCCCACTTCCTAAATCATGCCTCTCCCTCCTTCCCAAAGCTCTGAAACCACAGGTAAGGTGGTTGCAATCTGGGCTGACGTCGACCCTTTCGCGTATGGAAGCCAGCAAAGTGAACAATCGAGGTGCATTGCTGATGACTCCGGTTCCTCGTACTGATGGGGCCCTTAATTCTTGTGAG
The DNA here is from genome assembly GCF_902713615.1 of Scyliorhinus canicula. Classification (NCBI taxonomy): domain Eukaryota; kingdom Metazoa; phylum Chordata; class Chondrichthyes; order Carcharhiniformes; family Scyliorhinidae; genus Scyliorhinus; species Scyliorhinus canicula. Next base: position 98,545,542 of record NC_052164.1, on the reverse strand, counting down.
CCAAGGTAGGGGCAGCGCGGTAGCATGGGTGGTTAGCACTGTGGCTTCACAGCGCCAGGGTCCTTGGTTCGATTCCCCGCTGGGTCACTGTCTGTGCCGAGTCTGCACGTTCTCCCCGTGTCTGCGCGGGTTCTCTCCGGGTGCTCCGGCTTCCTCCCACAGTCCAAAGATGTGCAGGTTAGGTGGATTGGACATGATAAATTGCCCTTAGTGTCCAAAATTGCCCTTAGTGTTGGGTGGGGTTACTGGGTTATGGGGATAGGGTGGAGTTGTTGACCTCGGGTAGGGTGATCTTTCCAAGAGCCGGTGCAGATAAAGTTGCCCTTGGTGTCCAAAAAGGTTAGGAGGGGTTATGGGGATAGGGTGGAAGTGAGGGCTTAAGTGGGTCAGTGCAGATTCGATGGGCCGAATGGCCTCTTTCTGCACTGTATGTTCTATGTTCCTATGTTCTATGTTTTTCACCCATCGTTTCTCCATTTCTCATGCGCACTGTTTCTTCGTGTAACCATCTGCTGCCTTATCCACTATATGTGGGTGAGTCAATGCAGTGAGGATAAGTGGACTGTGGATTTTCGAGCTCCGTTCTACCCTCACTCTGCTACTGGCTTGCAGACTGAGGGAGAGGAGGGAGTGGCTACTAAATGGCAATCCGATAGAGGACGACTATCTCCCCCTCTCAAGCATTTACAACATGACATCAGTGACGAAACCCCACCGCTTGCCCAAATCAGCAAATAACTGCATGGATGTTTCCATCACTCTGTACAACAACCTCCTGCATTTGTATAGCTCTTTTAACATTGGTCAGGCGTCCCAAGGCGCACCATGGGGGTGTCATCCGAGAAAACTTTCTAGCCCTGATTTTTCAGAATGTGGGTTCTTTGTCTTGCTGTGATGGTGTCTCATTGACGAGATCTTGCGACTTCCTTTTTGAACATGAGCACCTTTTATTGGTCGGCTTTAACTATTTACAGTTGCAAGTATGGTCTTACATGGTGCTGCACCGTGCAGGTTAGCTACTGACAGAGTGCTGCTTTGACTGTTTTCTTGTGGGTCTCCTACCATGTGATTGCATACCTCACACCATGGGCAGTGCCACTCTCCAGTCCTATGTTAACCCTTGCTCTGCCAAGCAAATTCACATTACAATGCATTCAGGCACATATCGCATGAACCACGTATGAAATTAGCAAGTGGCCAAAAACCTGGTCAAAGAAGTAGGTTTTAAGGGAGGAGAAGGCTGAGAGGGATGATATATTTAGTCAGCTCCTCTTTAAAGCTAACATCCTCTCTCTGATATGTTCCAAGGTCAGTGTTCAAATAATCCACTCGCCTTGCAGAAAAATTTATTAGAAATAATTTCTATTTCCTTTTTATAAAATTGGCTTTGACGAGCATGTTGAATTGTAACATTTTAACGTGATTATTGTCTATTTGCAGGTCAGCAACAGGGATGTGAATCGGGCGGTGAGCTTCCTCACCGATGAAAGCGCTAGGGAACCGGGTTATGGAGCGACAGCCAATGAACCAGACAACGAGTCTAGCGGAGCCACGGGCAGCCAGCCACGTGGGAGTGAGTACCTTAAGTCTGATGCTGACCTCTCTTCAGCATGGCGCTATTTGGTTTGGGTGAAGGAGGAGACCGTGTTGAGGGAAGGAGCTGATCAGCGGAGAGAAAGGTTGCATTGTGCGCCTCTGAATAACTGCAGTACACCATGTGTATTGCCCATCTCCCCCCCGTCACTTGTATCAGTTCCGTCATCAGTACGAATACTAATCAAAAGAAAACCCCTGCCTACTCACAGTGCAAGCTAAAAAGTACAACCACCATCTGAAAAACTATCTGCAGCAACTTGAATAATGTTGTTATTTCAGCCCAGTTTCTGGTTCGTAAACCGGTACCAATGGTAACTATTTTTTTTTCAGGTGTCATTGACCTCACTCACGATGAGAAGGAGGACCTCCAGAAGGCGATAGCACTGAGCTTGAAAGAAAGCGAGAAGTTACAGAAAGAAGCTGAAATTGCTACAGAGACTCAGGACACTAACCAGTATAGTGCTACATATTATTGGATTTAAGAATTGAATAGGCCCTTTATTTCCCTTTTTTTTGGTACAAGTCACAATAATCAGTACTGTTCAGGAATCTGGGATGAGCCTTGAAAGTTTACTCGATGCCAAGTTCCATTTAAGAATTTGTGCAGTGTGTTTTTTATTCACAGCTCTCGATTTGTTGTTTTGCTTTGACCGTCCAATCGGCTTTTTCTGTAAAGCTCAACCCAACTGCCTTTTGTCAAGGGGGGAGGGAACACTATCCCAGTATGAAAGCACGGCACCTGTGGGGGATGGTTGTACTGTGATTATCTTACTGGACTAATGATCCAGACAGTATATATTCAGTACCCTGAGCAGCTGGGGAATTTAAATTAAGTTAGCTAAATACATTGGATTTAAAACGAAAATAAATCTCGAATTGTGACCCCGAAACTACTGATTGTTATAAAAGGCCATCTGTTTCACCAGTGTCCTTCAGGGGAAGAAAGAACTATCATCCTAATCTGGTCAAGCCTATGTGTGATTCCAGACCCAGACCTGTAACAACTCAGACCCAACACTCGACTTGAGTGCCCTCAGAAATGTCTGAGTAAGCCACCCAGCTGTCGAGTAGGCAGCTCGCCACCACATTCTCAAGTGCAATTAGGGATGGGCTAACATAGCTGACGTAACATGAATTAATTAAAGAAAACAAGCCCTTTGAGTCTTTTTTGTTTTTTCCTGATCTCACCCCATCCTCACCCTGAGCTTGTTTTGAAACTCCTTTCTGGATTTCAAGTCACTGTCTATTTTAGTCCCGGACTGATTGGGAACAGCGTCTTAAACTGAAACTTTCCAACCGGTCGTTTCTTGTGGGAGACGCCCGGGGCAGGATTCTCCGTCCCGCCGCGCCAGATTTCTGGTGCAGCACACCCCCAGAATTCTCCATCTCGCCAGCCGGCGGATGGGGCTTCACATTGTGGGCAGCCCCACGCCGTCGGGAAATCCACGGGCTGCCGGCGCAACGGAGAATCCCAGCAGCGGCAAATCCAGCCTCTGGTCTTTGTTGCGCCCCCCCCCCCCCCCTCGGAGTAATAGACTTTAAATCCGAGTGGGTCTGTTCGCCCCACTCTCTCCCCTCTTTGGTTTATTTGGTAAATGTGCTTCCTGATTTTAAAAACCACTTTTTTTTTTGTCCCAACTTGATGTAGATTTAATCACGTGTCCGTGTGTAATTTTGGGCCTCTTGGTTTGTATGTACTAGAATTGGCTCTTTTCTTACAGAGCGGGTGACACGAATGCCAGTGAGAATAAAGTTGGGTTGAAAAGGAAGCGGTGCGAAGTATGGGGCGATTCCCCCAACCCACACGATCGGAAACGTGAGGACAAGTGGCCGGTGGGACTCAAGAATGTTGGAAACACCTGCTGGTTCAGTGCAGTAATACAGGTAATGAGGCTGAGTACTAAGGAGAACACAAGCCTAATAATAATGATCTTTATTAGTGTCACAAGTAGGCTTAGATTAACAATGCAAAGAGGTTACTGTGAAAACCCCCTTGTCGCCAATCTCCGGCTGTGTGGATATCTATTACTTTCTTACCTCGTAGCTCTCCTCATCTGTAACAGTGCAATAATAATAAATTGCGTTTGTTAAGCACCTTTATTGTAGCAAAACATCCCAAGGCACTTCATAGAAGCAGTTATGAAATTAAATTTTACACCAAGCTACATAGAGATATTTAGGTACCTTTGCCAAAGAGGTAAAGAGAAAAATAATTTATTTCACAATGGTGTTCATGACTACTGGATGTATCAAAGCACATTATAGGTGGCTAAGTACTTTGGAAGTGTGGTCTCTGTTGTAATGTAGAAAATGTGGCAGACAATTTGTACACAGCAAGCCTCTCCCCCCCCCCCCCCCCCCCCCCCCCCCCCCCCCCCCCCAACCAAAAAAAACAAACATCTGTTGTTGTGATGTTGGTTCAGCAACTAATATTATAGAACATGGAACATTACAGCGCAGTACAGGCCCTTCGGCCCACGATGTTGCACCGTCCTGTGAAACCCTTCTAAAGTCCCTCTACACTATTCCTTTATCGTCCATATGCCTATCCAATGACCATTTGAATGCGTTTAGTGTTGGCGAGTCCACTACTGTTGCAGGCAGGGCATTCCACGCCCTTACTACTCTCTGAGTAAAGAACCTACCTCTGACATCTGTCCTATATCTATCTCCCCTCAATTTAAAGCTATGTCCCCTCATGCTAGACATCACCATTCGAGGAAAAAGGCTCTCACTGTCCACCCTATCTAATCCTCTGATCATCTTGTATGCCTCAATTAAGTCACGTCTTAACCTTCTCTCTAACGAAAACAGCCTCAAGTCCTTCAGCCTTTCCTCATAAGATCTTCCCTCCATACCAGGCAACATCCTTGTAAATCTCCTCTGTACCCTTTCCAATGCTTCCACATCCTTCCTGTAATGCGGCGACCAGAACTGCACGCAATACTCCAAATGCGGCTGCAACAGAGTTTTGTACAGCTGCAACATGGCCTCGTGGCTCCGAAACTCAATTCCTCGCCAGGATACAGGTGATAACTCTTTGACTCTTCTTCAAAATAATGCCAGAGCATCTTTTATATTGACCTGAAAGGGCATCTGGGGCTTTGGATTAACGCCACACTTTCAACAGTGCGGCACTCCCTCAGTACTGCGCTGGAATGTCAGTTTCGACATTTTACCAGAAATCCGAGCAGGAGTCTTAAATCCAGAAGCTTGTGACTCCGGGGTAACAGTGCTCCCAGCTGTGCCATGTCTCTTTAAGGAGGTTGAAGAGGAAGAGGTGCGAAGTATGGGGTGATTCTCCCAACCCACCTGATTGGGAACGTGAGGATTGGCCAGTGGTACAAGAGGGGCAGAGATGATGGGAGAAATAAGCGAGTCAAATACATGGCAAGAAAAGCATTAAACATAAAAGCATAAAGAATTCACTTTAAACACAAACAAATAGATAGATGATTGAAGAATTCACGAAGGCAGAATTAAAAAAAAAAATTAAAATTCATTTATGGGATGCAGGAGTCGCTGGTTAGAGCAGCATATATTGCCCATCCCTAGTTGCCCTTCAGAAGGTGGTGGCGGGCTGCCTTCTTGAAACGCTGTAGTCCTTAAGTTGTAGGTACACCCGCTGTGCTGTTATGGTGAGTGACTTGGAGGGGAACTTCCAGGTGGTGGGGTTCCGAGGTGCCTGCAGCTCTTGTCTTTTTGGATGGTAGTGGTCATGGAGGTGCTGTCCAATAAACCTTGGTGAGTTACTGAGATTGGAGCACCAAATGTTTAGATGAAATTCAGAGTTGCCAGTGCACTTTGTGGGTTTCATGGCATCTTCTGCTCAAGTCTACCAATCAGAAGGCACTGTAGCAAACGGAGAGATCATGGAAATGGCATTTTCACTGGGAATCTAATCCTTGTGATTCGTTCCCTGAGCTCCAGCCAAATTGGCTGCAGAATTAAGATATCCAAATCAAACCTCAAGTTTTGAGCAAGAATAGAAAATTGGAAAATCTCAGCAGGTCTGACAGCATCTGTGGAGAGCATCTGTCTTTTGAGATGGATGACTTTTCATCCAATCTCATTTGGCACTGAGCACAAAATTCGCATTGAGTATCATTAGAAGGTTCGTATCAGATGGCCGCAAATGTGCTGAGACAGAAGGCGTATCTTGTTATGTTTATTGGAACAGTTCTGACCTTAGTAAGAGGTAAACAGGTGAAAATGGGTCAACTGAGATCTGTAGATCCAATCACATCCTGCATTTAAAACTGCAGCGGGGTTAAAACTCAAGGGAATTTAATTTTTCAGTCAATAGAATGAGAAATACATCTTTCAAAGAACATTTTCACTGTAGAATCATAAATTAAGTGTGCCTTTGAATAGGTGCAATAACTGAGTGGTGGGTGGGGGTGGGGGAAGGAAGAGTGGACAGTCGGGCACATGAAGGTCTATGGAATAGGGAGAACTATCAGCCAAACATGGCTCCAACTCTTCACCATGACTGTTTGGTGCCCTCTCCACTCTGCCCTTTAATTTGGGAGTAGCCTTTATCCTTCCCACCCACCCTTTGGGTGGATTTCTTCCAAGGCCCGCCATGGTGGGTCAGAAATCCCACTGGAGGCCAGTGTGAAACTGAACATCTTGTTAATGGGGTGCAGATGAAGGCCCGGCCACCTACATCTGATTCTCTGCGCGGCAACGGGAAAACTCACTGGTGGGAAACACGTTTGGAATAACGGACATGTGGATGTCGGGACTCGCCTGAACAATGCTTGGGGCTGCCTCTGGATTTCAGGATGGAGGCCGCCATCAACCTTGGCATCCGGAACACCGCAGCAGGGGTCGGGTGAGTATCTGCAAGTGGATCTTCCAGATTTAGTGTCCATGAGGGGGCCCATCCTCCGGCTTCAGAGTGCTACTGGAGATCAATCTTCAATATTGGGAGGTCCACCATCTTTCCTCAATAGTGGGTCAGTGATGTTGGGCATCGAGATACAATGGTTGACTACATGCCATTAGACATGCCCCACCATGGAAGCTAGCGTAAAACACCAGTTGCATAACTAATAAGGTCAGGGCCGAATAAATAAATTTTTCCCCATCAGCCTCCACAATGAGAGTTCCCCACCGCTGTTCAATGACACTTAGTCACTTTTTTGGGCCCTGGGGTGTTTCTCATCAGTTTGGCCCATACTTAGGATTTCTTTTAGCACTGTGGAGCTGAACTCGGAGATTGGGCTGCCATTTTGAAAGGGTTCCCGATCTCTCGGTTAGCTTGTGGGTCCCCCACACCCTCCCACTCATGGGCAATGTCACCCCTCCACACAGATGGACACTACCACTCAAACCCCCCCCCTCTTCAGGTCCCCCACCCAACCTCCCAGAGACCCTACTTATCTGTCCTGCACTCTCCCACCCTTCAAACCCCACTTCCACACACATTTTATGGGCATGACCCCCCTCGCCCTGGCCCTTTGCAGTGCACCTGCAGTGGCACTCTGGCACCCTTGCACTGGCACCCAGGCAGTCCTCCTGCTGGCTTGGCCGTGCCATCCGAGCACCTTGGCAGTGCCAGCTGGGCAGTGCCACTGTGCCCGCGTTCCAGAGGGAGGTCCAGGGGGCCACCCTACACTTGCGCTGACCACCCAGGGGTCTCCGGTGGCCCGGGAGACCCCCTCGGTGCCGTTCTGTCTGGTCCACGTTTATATGGACCGGCACTGATCAGCACCCGGCTGCAGCCTCCCTGAGGAAGTCAAAGAATCGAGGGAGGCCAGTCGATCACGGCCATTTGGGGCGGGGCACGTCGCGCGAGATTTTGGAGAATCCCGGGAGGCACAGAGCCTGTTGGAATGTTCACTGGAAACCTCTCCGAGCGTTCTCCGGCTGCGTTGCGCTCAAGCACGAGCCCAACGTGGCCGGAGATTCGCGCCCTCCATGTTCCCATTGCACAACAGGACCTCGTCCCAGAATGGGAGAATTCCCCCCCTTCCTTTCTGGTTGCGCCCCCTGTCTCTGATTTTTTTTTATCCTTCTGTGGCTTTTCTCCCCTAACTTTCTCCCCTGAGCTATTTTTCTCATGTGACCTGTGAGTCTGAACAGTGACTATCAATGCGTTATTTCACTGTTGGGGAACATTAAGATCAACTTTGATTTTTGTCATTATCTAATATGAATGCTTGAACATTTCCTGTAGAAGGCACTAGATAGGAATCGGGAACAGACACCATGCCGCACCCTGCTTCATTACGACACACTTTTCATCATCACTTTTAACTTGTAAAGTTTCCTAAGCCACTTGCAGATGTTTTAATTCGGAATCCCAGTTGGTGAAGGATTATACGGGAGCCAATCTTCACTCAGGCTTGTAATGTTTCACTCTAAATAACTGTAAGTGAAAAAACAAAAAAGAAAATCACTTATTGTCACGAGTAGGCTTCAATGAAGTTACTGTGAAAAGCCCCTAGTCGCCACATTCCAGTGCCTGTTCGGGGAGGCTGCTGGCCTGCTTGGTCTGCTTTAAAAGCCAGCGATTTAGCCCAGTGAGCTAAACCAGCCCCATGTATTACACCCTAGTATTACACCTCTTGGCTTAATGACACCAGAGTTTCAGTAAGCGTGTCTTTAAACATGCTCAAGTGAAACCCCAAATCAATGCCCTCGACCTTCGTAATTTAACACAATTAAAATACAGCTAACGTGTTGACACTGAGCGAGCTAATCTTGTGGGAGGTAACTCAAAAGCTTATTGGGGCAGCACGGTGGCGCAGTGGTTAGCACTGGTGCCTCACAGCGCCGAGGTCCCAGGTTCGATCCCGGCCCTGGGTCACTGTCCGTGTGGAGTTTGCACATTCTCCCCGTGTCTGCATGGGTCTCATCCCCACAACCCAAAGATGTGTAGGGTAGGTGGATTTGTCACGCTAAATTGCCTCTTAATTGGGAAAAAAGAATTGGGTACTCTAAATTTTAAAAAAAAACCTCAAAAGTTTATTTGAAATTTGGGTTTTAAAGGAAGGAGTGAGAAAGGCTGACAGGTTTAGGGCAGGAATTGCAGCGCTCAGGACCTAAGAAACAAATGTAACTTGTTCAGTGTACATGGACAAGAGTCCAGATTGGGAGGAACATTGAGATCTTCAGGAGTCAAAGTGCTGACGGAAATGGGGAGAGGCATGGCAGTGGAGAGAGATTTGAAACGCAAGATGAGAATTTTGAGAATGGCACTGGACCATTAACTGCAGTAGATCAGAGAGCACAGGGCCTCACACCAAAGATACCGAGGTCAGTTGAAGCACAGCCATAGGCTCACATCACCTAATTCAGAAAGGACTAGCGACTGAACCTGGGATTTCACTGGTCTGCGTGACTTAATATTGCAGCACGCCTTGAGTTTACCTGCTCAACCACCAGCTATAAATTCAACACAGTGAAGCAACATGATCAGGGATGATAAGCAACGGTTCACATTGTTGACACTAAGAAAATACAGCAGAAGCAATAGTACACGATGTTTGTTTTCCCCTAAGCTAAAACTGTTCAAGCAATGACTTGAGTTACAGATACCTCCCTTTGTTGACAATTCAGTGGTGGTACATATTTACTGCAGTGTAACTCAATGCTGAGAGTGGCATAGCTCTCCCCAAGGCTGTGATATTGTCAGGTTCTTGTGTTTGTCAGCACAGTTCCAGCTGTTCTGGATGATTTGTGTCAGCCATCGATGGCGCTCTTTGCTTCAGAAAGTTGTGGATTCAAGCCCGGAGGGTAGATGTAAAATATCCCATGGCATTATTTCAAAGAGAAGATGGGGAGTTCTCCTGAAGCCCTGATTTAACAGTTGTGCTCTAATTAGTCCGTTGCCATTGCATCATGCAACGATTGGGATAGTAGACAGTGGACTAGATAAACCTTGGTCTTTTTTTCATTGAGTAATTCCTCTGTTGCTAGCGTGTACTTTCACCCGAACTAGCAATAACAATAGGAAATAGATTACGGTCTTTATATCCTCGGTTCCGTACTCCCAAAACTTAATAACACATCAGACACTGATTGAAGTGCTGCTAAGTGCAATTGCTCCAATGTTTATTCTGTGGGAATTGTTAGTGCAAATGTGAGCAGTGAAAATATCTTTGGGATTATTTCCTGATTAACTGATGGGGCAGTGATATACCTGTAAGCTACGGAGCAAGTCCAGTTGAATCCTGTGTGATGGCCATTAATTTCTGTTCTGCACCTTTGGGAAGAGGCTGTTTGCAATTTACAGAGAACAGTTTTTGGTCCAGTTGAGTTTCTGCGCAATGCTTTTAACTCTTTTGTATATCTTGATTTTAGTCCCTATTCCAACTGCCTGAATTCCGACGGCTAGTGCTGAACTACACAATACCAGAAAATCCACACGAAAACTGCAGAAGCCACGCTGTAAGTTCACCTGTGAAATGAAAAAGAGATTTACAAAGGGGTGATCCCAGAATTAAGATTTTAGAACTATCGAGAAAGACCATGCATGCGGAGGAGTGATCTATTAGAGGCTTTTCAAATTAGAAAGGGTTTAATTTCAATTGGGTAAAAGTCCGCTTGTGGGGAAGATCAGTTTTAGGGGTCAGGTGAGGTGAAATAGAACAGGGGGCGGTTGTGTGCTGCATCAACACTGGCCTGGGCCGCTTGGGTTGAATACATTCAGTCGTCACTTGCAAATTCCTAATTGTGCTGTTCACTGACCAGGAGCAGCGAAACTTGGCATTTATGCAAGAACTGCGATGTCTGTTCGCCTTGATGGTTGCCTCCAAGCGGAAGTACATTGATCCATCAAATGCAGTAGATCTCCTTAAGGACGCATTTCGATCAAGCGAAGCACAGCAGGTGGGTCTGAGAATCACTCCTTATACTCAAAATCGTGCAGAAATTCTAAAATCAATAGAGGTGTGCAACTAGATTGCGGGATTTGAACACAAAGCTGATAACTGGAAAATTCTAGAATTATATCCTCTAGATTAGCCAACATGTGGAAGAAAATCATAAGTTAATGGTTCAGTTGGAAAGTTGCAGGATTTCTGATTTGCGTTAAATAAGATAAGATGGTTAGAAATTGGAGCAGGAGTAAGCCATTTGGCCCTTTGAGCCTGCTCCGTCATTCAATAATATCATGACTGACCCGAGTGTGGCCTTAACTCTACTTTCCTGCCTGGCCCCCTTAACACTTGAATCTCTTGTAGGTTAAAAATCTGTCTGAGTTAACCTTCAACATACTCAGTGACCCAGCCTCCAGTTTGTTGGGGAAGTGAATTCCACCCACTGACTACCCTCTTGAGAGAGAGAGAGTTAGGGAAGAAAATCCTTCTCATCTCCACCTTAAATTGGAGACATCTTGTTTTTAAACTGTGCACCCTTGTTTTAGATTTCCCCACAAAAGGAAACATCCTCTCTCCACCTACCCTATCGGGCTCCCTCAGAATCTGATACACGTTACCTGCTGATGTACTGTTATTGAAATATAACGCATTTAACACTGGGCTGACTTGATGACTCATAGAATGCCGAATGAATGTAGGTCACTCAACTGGTGTGCTGAATAAGTTACATCTTACCATACACTTTGCTCCATTTATTTCAATATTACTTCCTTTGCATTTCCGATATTTCAAGTTGCTTCATCCATTGCAACTATGCTGATAGGCACATCACAACTGAAAATATAGGAAATGATTTCAGATCCATTTCACCTTGTGGAAGAATTTCCTAAGTGAAGTCTGAAAGCTTCTAGTGCTTGTTTGGCACTATTGAAACCTCTGAAGCAAAAATAAATGTTTTGCCACATAACATGGGCAAATGCAGTATTGTAGAAAAGCGATGCATCGTCAGTGATGGTCTCTCTTTGGTTGGAGGCCCTGCCCATTTCTTCAGGTCGTTTTGTTGTAACTTGAGTTAACTTCTCCTTAGCTCAATACTGAAGTTGGTCCTAGGGCTGTACATTGACTCCTAGATCTGGACCCTTGTCAGTTTGAGTCTCTTGGCATTGCTTTGCTGGCGTTACTTGAAATGAAAATTGCTTATTGTCACGAGTAGGCTTCAAATTAAGTTCTGTGAAAAGCCCTTAGTCGCCACATTCCGGCGCCTGTTCAGGGAGGCTGTTACTTTATTCACATTATTTTATTCTGTGAGTTAGGAACCTCAGTTTTGAACCCCATGCCAGGGTTTGAGCTCCTAACATAGGCTAATATTTCAGCCCAGCTACATTTTCGGCGGTGCCACCTTTCAGAGGAGGCATTAACCCGAGGTCCTACCTAATCTGGGGTTAGTGTATCTGGAATGGGGGACATTAAGAGCAGGTCAAGAGCTGTGTTTATTTGAACAAACCTCTTATTGCTGCCTGCATTATTCTTTTTTTTTTTAAACACTAGGATGTGAGTGAGTTTACCCACAAACTCCTGGACTGGTTGGAGGATGCATTCCAAATGGCAACAAATAGAAAGTAAGTTAAGCTCGCTGTACTTGAAGGGCAATTCCATGTGAAGGGATGCCAGAGGGATCATTGTTACCTGCAGTAGATACCAGGTTCATCATCAATTAACAATCGTAGTTCATGGTTTTAAAATACAAAAACGGGAGTTATAATTATTTTGTCATTGAGTTACTGGAAAATGTAATGGAAATCTCCTCTGGCTGCATGATTCGTATCCCCGCTGAGCTCCTCCATACTCGGTAGTAATTATTTTCAGCCAGCTTCCCCAATTCTATCACCAACACTCTCCTGCGGAATCCCACTGTGCGCTTCACCTGCCGAACAACCATCCATCCGACTCTCTGCTGTGCCAATTTTTTTAACCGTCTCATTAATCAGTTTTTCTAATAAGTCTATCATGTGGCACTGCAGCTGTTTATTCTGTCTTTTGTCTCAATTAACTATTAAAAGGAGGCTGTTGGATGTAATTAAAAATATTCACTGTCTTTGATATGCTGCAGAAATTCACACAAAAAATCACAAAACCCAATGGTGGAACTCTTCTATGGGACGTTCCTGGCTGAAGGCATCCACGATGGTACGAAAATCATGCTGTGATTTGTCAACTCTTCTTCATTAACTAGTCAAAAGTTATTTATAGTTGTCACTTTTGTCATATCTTTATAAATTGCTCGGAATAAGCAGGATAAGTTGACAGCTTGTCCTGTGACTATTGGGAGATTGATTATCAATCCATCCCTGATGCGCTGGTTAATTTTTTTCTTAATTCATCTTGACAAGACCAGTATTGATCACCCGTTACTAATTACCCTCGAAGAAGGTGGAGAAGGGGCATCTTTGTGAATTTAACTGGCTGGCTTGTTTGACCATTTCAGAGGGCAGTTAAGAGTTAACCACATTGCTGTGGGTCTGGAGTCACATGTAGATCAGACTGGCTAAGAATGGCAGATTTCCTTCCTTAAAGGGCGTCAGGGAACCAGATGGATTTATGACAGTCTGGTAGTTTTATAGTTACGATTACTGATATAAGCTTTTTTTCCCAAGATTTATTTAGTTAACTGAGTTTAATTTCCACATCTGCCATGGTGTTATTTGAACTTCTGTCTCTGTAACATTAGTACAATAATACACCCACCATACAACCATACCTTTGACTGTACAGGAAGGTCATTATATTATTTAAGATTTAACTCCTCCAAACAGCAGAAATTTGACTGATCACCCTTTCAGCAAGCTCTCATTTATATAACTTTTTTTAAAGTTTGTTTTTAACACTAGTTACAGCTGATGTGAATGAAAACAGTCGCTGTTTTCCTGACAAAGCATGAACAGATTGATCTGAATATTGAGCTGCATTATGTCATTGTAACAGGTGCATCGTGTGAAACAGGCTGAGATTCTCTTATCTCTCTCTGCCACTCTTAATACAGGCAAAATGTTCTCTAACATTGAAACGTTCGGACAGTATCCTCTGCAGGTTAATGGCTTCAACGATCTCCATGAGTGTCTGGAAGGAGCCATGGTGGTTGGGGAGATAGAGACATTGCATTCGGATCAGTCGGTCACATCTGACCAAGAGGTGAGCTGTCTTTCGAATGTCGTGCGTTGAGGAGAAATAGCCAGCAGCTCATGCACGCATTCCTCCAAATTACTCTTACTGGACTCATCCCTGTATCTCCAACCTGCCTAGCTAAGAGTGAAAGTGAGGCCCCTAACCAATTTAGGAAACGTGCATCAAACATTCCTCTATGGAACCGGAAAGCACGATCTATAATACACCAATGCTTCAGATATTATGCTTGTCAGGTGGATGTACCTTTATCAAATAGCGGCAGTGATGTCAGTGTGTGGTTGGAGCTGGGCTGTCTGACTTTCACTTTTGTTTTTGAGCTGGCAGCAACAGTGCGTTTTTCAGAGGTGGCGAGCTGCATTCAAAGCAAGCAGCTGTGTAATGATCTCTCTCTCTACAAGCTAAAGAATGTCTCCAGATCATTGATGATTTCAAAGTAATACCTATTTCTGTAGAGCATTTAAACCTGATGTCTTTATTTTAAAAAGGATTTAACTTATGGATGTTGTTTGGGAAGATATTATGGGTTACTATAGAATATTGTATTTGGGAAAGTATCAGTGTTTGTAGTTGATAAAATGTTTACTGTGTGTTTATAAAATCTTAACTGGGTTCATAAACATTGTTTTGTTTTAAATGTACTTTAGCTCTCTGTCGCACCACACATGTAAAGTGGATCCTTGTGCTCCCCATAACCAAAATCTATTTTAAGTTGTGGGTCAGGTGAACTCCACGATATTCTTTGGTGGTCTCTAAACCCTGGCCCGTAAAAATGCCAAAATCTTGTCTTCATAGAATTGAGTTCTGGAGTCCTAACATTTGTCCATGGGATGCAGGATCACCGTTATAAATTATTCTCGGGAAGGTAGTGGTGAGCCACCGCTTTGAACTGCTGTGGTTCATGTGGTGTAGGCATATTTTCAGTGCTGCACATTTTGTGACTGTGGGAGGAAACTGGAGCCCCCGAAGGAAACCCACGCAGACATGAAGAGAAAGTGCAAACTCCACACAGGCAATCCCCAAGGTTGGAATCGAACGCAGGTCCCTGGCACTGTGAGGCAGCAGTGCTAACCGCTGTGCCACTAGGGAATGTGAATATCATCGCATTTTCCTGTTAGGACAATTTGCATGTTTCGTACTTTTTTTTTCAGATATTCTATGATTAAAATATATTTTTGCAAAACAGATGACGATGGCAATAGATGCCGGCCCTCGTCATGACACCCACATCCTATGAAATAATAAATAAAAGAAACACAGGGATGAGAGGATGCAGGGATTATAACTTCCATATAATTCATAAAATCCTTAGTGTGGAAGGAGGCCATTTGGCCCATTGGGTCTGCACCAACCCTCCGAGAGAGCACCTCACCCAGACCCACTCTCCTGCCCTATTCCCACAACCCCGTAATCCCACCTAACCTGCACACCTTTGGACTCTTAAGAGGCATTTATATTAATGGCATGGCCAATCTACCTAATGTTATGGGCCAGAGTTTAGAGAACCCCAAAGTGTATCATGGAGTTCACCTGACCCACAAATTTTAATAGATTGTGGTATGGGGAGCACACGGCCCACTCTACAGGTGTAGTACAGCAGAAATGGAAAAGTATTTTCTTAAAGCAAAACAGTGTTTATTCTATGATCTCAAGTTAACCTTTTTAAAACATACAGTGAACATCTTAGCAACCATTAATTCAAATACAACCCCCAAAGAATAAAACACAAAGTAATCCTTAAGCTGTCCTTTTAACATCCAGAAGACTTAAAAAATAACTTTTAACAGAAGCACATCAGGTTAAAGTCACTGAGAACAGTTATTAGTTTTAAATCACCAAAGGATCGATTTACAGTTTTTAGATTACAGAGAGACTCGTACACCTTCTGGCTGTGACTGCAGCTATCCAGCTCTGAAAACTAAACTAAAACACACCCTGCAGCAAACAGCCTAAAACGAAAGTAAAAAGCTGACAGACAACCCAGCTCCAATCACTTTCTGACATCACTGCAGAGTAGTAAACACCCATTTCTTAAAGGTACTCTCACTACAGATATTTATATACATACCCATTTATAAACACCCATTTCTTAAAGGTACTCTCACATAACACTAACCTGCACATTTCTGGACTGTGGGCAGAGCACCCGGAAGAAACCCACGCAGACATCGGGAGAAAGTACAAACTTCACACAAACAGAAAGCCAAGGCCGGAATTGAACCTGGATCTATGGCACTGAGAGGCAGCAGTGCTAGCCACCGTGCCTCGCCTTTCCTCTCCCCTCGCACCCACAAATTAATGCCTGAATTTCTAGGTCGATAACTGATCCTGCATCATACAGCTACTTGTGGTTGCAAATTTGCTTATTTAACTGTTACAGTGGAGTCAAATTAAAGGGCTGTAATGAGGAACATTATCACTTTACAAGATGTGTCTTCTTACCTTCTAGGTTAATCTATGAATTACTTAAGTACATTCTATCATGCTGTGTGTGAAGTTAGCCAATAAGTGATGAACTTTAAACACTCTCAATATTTAATTCTGTCTATTTCTTTTCCAGAACTGGTTTACAAAACTACCTCCTGTATTGACTTTTGAACTCTCTAGATTTGAGTTCAATCAGTCTTTGGGCAGACCAGAAAAAATACACAAGAAACTGGAATTTCCTCATATCATTTATATGGACAGGTGAGTCGATCTGCTGGGCAATGAAAAATGTTTTATAGGGAATCAATGAAATTCTAAATGTAATTTGGATGGCTTGCAAATCTCTTGAGAGGGTCTTCTGTGTAGAGTCAATTTGTCTGATGTTGTAGATAGATAGACTTACAAGTCCAGATATAAAGAAGCAAAGACTTGAATTTTTATAGCACCTTTCACAACCTTTGTAAATGCCAAAGGGCTTTGCAGCCAAAGAAGCGATTTCTTGTGTCAGTTTGATCATTCCTGGAATGTAGGAAACATTGCAAAGGACAGTGTGTTTGTTTAATGCAGCTAGGAGATTTAATTGCAGACTTTGGAGTTGGCTAGCGCAGGTGATCTGAGGTCCTCCTGGGTAAATTGGAGACTTGTAAGACTTGACTTTGGAATAGACCACCACAGAAATGGTCCATCATCTCTTTGGCTCCAGTCCACTGTGAGAGAGTGTGCATTGCATTAACAGAACTTGCATTAAAATGCCCAGATATCCAAGCCCTAATTTTGATGGGCTAATGTTTCTCAATTTCCCATTTGTTCTTAGGCTTTAATTAGAGCTACTAAACTCCGCTTTCTTATCTGAAATGTGAACGGGTGAGGTTGAATTATGTCCTTTCCTGTTGCTGTTACTTGTACCCTTGGTGACGGAGGGGAGATATTCACACTATTGAGGAAAGTTGAAGGTCGGTGCAATTTCAAAGTGGGGGTTGAGGTGTGAATCCAGTGGACACGTTTCAAATTGTTTTAATTATCCTCTCTTGAACTCTGACGCAGAAGGTTGTGAGTTCAAAGCCTTCTCCAGAGGTTTGATTGTATAATCCAGGCTGGCACTCCAATGCCACGAGAGAGAATACCACCCCATCTGGACTCAGGTGGACATAAAAGATTTCACAACACTATTTTAAAAAAAGGGCGCAAACATTCTCCAGTCTCCCAACTTTTATCTTTCAACCAACGTCACTGAAACACATGAGCTGGTCATTATCTCCTTGCTGTACAAATTGGCTGCTTGTTTCACTGCATTACAGCAATGACCTTCATTAGTAATTCATTAGCTGTGAAAGGCCAGTGATGCACACATCCTATGAGTGAAAAAAAGAAAAATTGGATACCAATAGTGGCTGTCTTCCACTTTGTGAAGCGTAAGCCATTTGACACTGTAAATGTGGCCTTAACCTCCTGCTTATGTGTGCACAGGTATCTACACAAGAACAAGGAACTCACCCGCAGCAGGAGGGAGGAGGTGAAGAAGCTGAAAGAACAGTCAACCGTCCTACAGCAGCGACTGGAGAGGTACCAGCGTGCAATCAGACACAGTTATACACTTAGACCTGAGTTTGTATCAGCTTCGATTAAAGGGCTGACAACCTTATCTAACTTACAGCAGTGATGGTCTGGACTGAAGTGATTGAGTGCCATCATGGAGTGGTACAGTGTAGAAGGGAAGCCATTTAGACTATTGTGCCTGTGCTACCACATTGGTAGAGTTATCAAATTAACTCTACTCCCCTGCTCTTTGTAATTGTTTTCCCTTCAAGTATTTAGCCCATTCCTTTTTCAAAAGTTACTTTGAACCTACTTCGACCGACTATTCAGGCAGTCTGCCCCAGATCACGGCACCTTGCTGTTCTTAAAATAAAAAGTTTGTTTCTTCATTTCACTCTTAATTCTTTCGCAATTCACTTCAGTTCCATTTTCTCCGGTTACTCACCGTGGAAAGTATCTCCTGATTTACTTTTTTGAAACCATTCATGATTTTAAACACCTCCATCAAATCCCCATATTTTCTCCATTCTAAGGAGAACAAACCAGTTCTCCAGCGGCTCCACATTACTGAAGTCCCTCTTCCCTGACACCATTCTAGTAAATCTATTCCATAACCCTTCAAAGAAATTGATATCCTTCCTAATCTAAACCCTACGTCCATTGGTTCCAATTCTTCATTTGGTTTAATTATTTCTGCTGTCTGGTGAATTCGCTGGCATTAATTTCCTTTCTGCCATTCCTTTAATTTGTTTGTTCGAGATGCTGCTGCACTGCAATAGCACAAGCGGCCATTTGATGGGAACGTGTTAACCAGCATCCTACAGTTAGCTTGTTGCGGATATACAAGTACAGGAAGCCCCGATCAGCCCTTCGAGCCTGTTCTGCCATTCCATTAGACAGCGGTTAATCTCCAACTCAGCTCCATTTTTCTGCCTTAATTCCATATCCCTTGATCCCATTGACAAACAACCTATCATTCTCTGTTTTGAAGTTCTCACAATCTCAGCAAGTTCACTCCCCTCCCCTATCGCCCATGTTAAGCTGCAAATTTTGCTCAGTCTGGAATACAAACAGGAAAAAGTTGGATACACAGAACCAGCTCGTTGAAACTAGAAAGGAGAAAAGACTGGCACTTTCCTTGGGCCAGTAGACCAGGGACACGTGATCAGACCTCGGCGGTGGTTGGAGTGAGAAATGGAAGTGCCCACACCAGTTTCAATTAAGTTTTATCAAATTGGAAGTTTCAGCTGGTCATGCTAGGTTATGGAGACTTAATGATTTTGGTCGATACGTTTCTCAAACTACTTTCATGATGGTGTTAACCAACGCTCCGGTTTAACAAGAGTAAAGAACTGCAAAACTGGAAATGCGTGACAGTGATGGAAATGCACGTAGCAGGCCATGTAGCATCTGTGGTTGCAGAAAAGTGCGATTCACATTTCAACATCAAAGAACCGGATGCTGTTATGGAATGGGTGGCTTCTAAAGAAGGAAAGGGATGAGGGAAGAATGAGTGATCTGTGCTCCGGTAAAGGATAGAGGTTGATTGAATGATAGACGTAGTAGAAAGCATTGGTGTGAGATGTTAGAGAAATGAAAGACCTCAGTTAAGACTGTAGGTAGTCCAATTACACATTGGAGTGCACTTTATGTAGATAATCAGGAACTTCTTTTCCATTCTGCTGCTATATTTCCTCTACGTGATCATAAGAATGGGCTGCACTTCCATTCTTGCAATGACATGATGATAAAGGACATCAGTCTGCAGCTTGCATGGACTGAAAAATCCCTGCATACCTTGTCTGTCTAATCGTGAGACTGAACAATCTGTGAAAATTCACCTTGCTTCAGGCTCAGTCTAGTGTTTTCACGGACGGCGCTAAAGAATCTCACAACACAGAAAGAGATATTCAACCCTTCATGTCTCTGATGGATCTTTGAAAGTCATACGCAGTTTGTCCCACTCCAGTGTGTTCTCTCCCTAGCATTGCAATTTGTTTTCCTCTTCCATTATGCATCCAGTTACCATATTGTGACTGTAAATCCTCTGCCCCTCGCAGATATATTCATTTTTGAAAGTTACAATTGATTCAGTTTCTACCGCCCTTTTAGACAGTGAAATGAAATGAAAATCACTTATTGTCACTAGTAGGCTTCAAATGAGGTTACTGTGAAAAGCCCCTAGTCGCCACATTCCGGCGCCTGATACAGTGCATTCCTGATCCATAACACCTCACTGGGTTGAAAGAAAATCTCCCCTGCTTGTTTTGTGAATTATTCATAATCTGTGGCCTTTGTTTAATGACCCTCCTGCCAACGAAAACAATTTTTCCTTATTAATCTTCCAAAATCCTTCATCATTTTGAACACCTCTTAATTCTCCCCGTAACATTATCTGCACTAAACACAACAATCCAAGCACCCCATGCCTCTCCACATAATTGAAGCCCCATATCTCCTATTTCCTTTCAGGGAAATCACCTTTCCATCCTCTGTAAAGCCTTCACATCCTTACTAAAGTTAACATCATTGAAAAGCTGTGGGGTCCAAAAGGAAACTTGGTATTTGGAACTTTAGAGAAAAATAATCTTGGCTTTGTTTTTCTCGGGTTAGTAGTAGTAAATCGGTATTGATGCCAGAAATGAGGGGGTATAAAATTATGGACGGATTTGATGGGGTAGATGTGGAGAAAATATTTTCACTTGTGAGTTGATTCAAAACAAGGGATGGTAAATATTCAACACACAGTCGCCAATAAATCTTTTTCCCTTTTTTTTTCTTTTGAATTTTAGAGTACCAAATTCATTTTTTTCCAATTAAGTGGCAATTTGTTTTTTTAGTAACCTTTATTGTCACAAGTAGGCTTACATCAACACTGCCATGGAGTTACTGTGAAAAGCCCCCACTCGCCACATTCCGGCGCCTTTTCTGGTACACGGAGAATTCAGAATGTCCAAATTACCTTAACAGCACATCTTTCGGGACTTGTGGGAGGAAACGGGAGCACCCTGAGGAAACACACCCAGAAACGGTGAGAACGTGCAGACTCCGCACAGACGGTGACCCGAGCGGGAATCGAACCTGGGACCCTTGGGCTGTGAAGCTACAGTGCTAACCACTGTGCTACCATGCACGGGGAGAATGTGGAAACTCCACGCGGTCAGTGACCCAGAGCCGGGATCGAACCTGGGACCTCGGCGCTGTGAGTCAGCAGTGCTTACGACTGCGCCACCGTGCCGCCCGCTGTCACCTGTAAATCTTAACAGGAAATTCAGGTTAAATTTCTTGACCAGAGATGGTGGTTAGAATGTGAAAGTTGAAATCACATTGAGTAGTTGAGGCAAATAGCATTTATGGCAAAAGTATAAAATTCGGTGAGAAAAAATGAAAATTTGATGGGCTGTGATGAAGTATGGTGTGGGGGGTATATGGTGTGGAGTATACACAGTATCTTGGACCATTTAGACCAAATGGCCTGTAAATTCTAGATAAAGGAGTTGATTTTTTTCCTATTTTCCCCCCTCGTTTTTAGGTATATGAATTATGGATCTGGTCCCGAACGTTACCCCTTGGCTGACATGCTGCAGTATGTCTGGGAGTTTACCAAGACCAAACCATCATGCGTGCCCCCCACTCAGGACGTTGTGGGCACACTGCCAACACCGGCAACAAAATCTCATCCTAACACTAACACGGCATCAGGGATGCAAATCAGGTAATCCTATCTGGAGGGGGGGAGAAGCTCCTTGTGTTTACGTCGCGCCTTTCGCATAAAGTAACCTTCCTTGGAAGCTCCACAAAGGAGCGATTGAGCAACCATAGTGTGAGGTTCATTGTACTGTGTCTGCTATCTTCAATCATGAGTTTGCCATGTAAATTGAACAAACATAGAGGGAGAAAGAGAATTCATTGGGAAAGAAACTGAGAACTGACTTTTTAAAAATTCATAGGATGTGGGCATTTGTTGGCAAGGCTGTTTTTTTATTGCCGTTCTCCAGGTGCTGTTGAGAAGCTACCACTGAGGCAACAGTGGTGAGTTAACTTCTGAGACCACTGCAGCCTGTGTGATAACGGCATTCCCACAGTGCTGTCAGGCAGGGATTTCCAGGATTTTGATCTAATGAGAATAAACAAATGGGGGTGATATTTGTCCATGTTAGTGTGATGTGCGACTTGCCGGAGAATGTGAAACTGAGCGTGATTTCCACGGCGAGGGAATGGGCATTTACGGTGGTGGGGGAGTGCCAAAATTCAGCAAAATGCCTCCTCCTCAATGGGGCAAGCTTTTCGAGTGTTGTTGCATCTGCGCCCATCCAGAACTGAATTAAGTAGCACTGAGCCCGTGCAACACCTACATGCTTCAGTTCAATTTCTGTTCAGTTCCTCAGAATCGCTGATTGCCGAAACCCCCGAAACTACACATCCCCCGAGCACACCGCAACCACCCCATGCAACCGTGCACAAGCCGTTCACCCAGACCAGACCCCCCATGGAAATGCAGGCACATCCTGCACCCCAACACATCACAGCAGAAGAGCTCAAATTCTTGGAGAACTGCCTTCAGCGTTGGAGGACAGAGGTTGAACATGATATTACAGGTAAACAGACTGAGAACCAAATGGAAACCTCTGTGACTGTGCTTGGAAGAGATAGTGAATTAGATGCACAGCAATACAATACAAAAGTGAAATACCGCAGTTGCTGAAAATCTGTAATAAAAATAGATAATTCCAAAAGTATACAGCTGTTCAGGCAGCATCTGCGCAGAGAAAGAGAAATCTGCGTTTCGGCTTGATGATCCTTCATCAGAACCAGATATGTAAGGTTGAAGAAACGAAGAATTGCCGGTCCACTTCATTCACCCACCCTTTTAATTTGTTTGTACCTTTTTTATTTGAAGATCTAAAGGACAACATCACACAGATCTCACAGTCAGTTGAACAGATGTACATGGACAGCTTAGTGTGTCAGGTAAAGACCAAATCCACGTCTGTTCCTCGGGTGCATGTAGCCATCAGCATCTCGGGTGAAAAAATTAGCTCCTTTTTTGGCCCAGTGCATATGGCAATACAGTAGTCCCCCTTTATAACGCAGGTGTTGGGGTCCAAGATAGCCACCCGCGTTGCATCCGAGCCGCGGATATCCACGATGGGGGTTAATTTTAGAATACAGGGCTACAGAGGGGAGGGGCGATGTGAGACAATGCTGGTCTTGCAGAGGCCCGTATGACCTCCTCCTGTGTTCTCTGCTCTCTCCCTCCAATCAGCCGGCAGTGTCAATTTCAGCGGCCGGCTCACTTTGATCCGGAGAGGGAAGCTGCTCTCTCACTGAAACAATCAGCCGGCCGCTGAAGTTGACACTGCCGGCTGCTCTCTCCCTCCAATCAGAAACATTAAAACTTAAAAGTTGGATTGGAGGGAGAGAGCAGCCGGCAGTGTCAATTTCAGCGGCCGGCTGATTGTTTCAGTGAGAGAGCAGCTTCCCTCTCCGGATCAAAGTGAGCCGGCCGCTGAAATTGACACTGCCGGCCGCTCTCTCCCTCCAATCAGCCGGCAGTGTCAATTTCAGCGGCCGGCTCACTTTGATCCGGAGAGGGAAGCCGACAGTTGGGGTCCATAAGCCCCCCCGCCGTATATCGCGAACCGCGGTATTGCGGAGCGCGGTATAACGGTGGGCTACTGTAATATGATGTTAAAATGACCGTCCAGACTTGGCAGTTCCTGGATTCTCAAATCTCCTCACCCTCGCTGGGTCAGCTAAGAGCTGTGACAGCTGGGGAGTGCTGTCAGGCCCAGTCGCAAACAGCAGTGGCGGATGGTTAAGCAACGCATGGGAAGAGGAAGCCCCATCCTCTTCAGCCAGAAGTGCCAATCAGCATGATGCCCTTTGACTTCTTCCTCATGACGCCACCATCAAAGGTGTCAGTCTTTGTTCAGTTTGATTCACTCCACGTAATACTGAGAAGTGGTTGAGTACACTGGACACAGCCAAAGCCATGGGTCCTGGCAACATTCCAGTAGCACTGATGATTTTTACTCCAGTGCTAGTTACACCACTAGATTGGGATACGGGTTTTGGGGTCAACTGTAATACACTGTTGGTAACTATGGAGATGGCCAAGCAAGCGTGGTACATCAGGGTCTGATTTCCACCGTGTTAGTTATTTCTGCGCAGATGGGATTTTTGCTTTTGAATGAACTGACGTCTCCTTGTCTGTCAATTAGGTTCCTTATCGACTTCACGCAGTGCTGGTACACGAAGGCCAGGCTTCGGCTGGCCATTATTGGGCCTACATCTATGACCACAGCCAGAGCATGTGGCTCAAGTACAACGATGTCTCAGTAGCAGAATCGTCGTGGGAAGAGCTGCAGCGAGATTCATACGGAGGGTCGCGGAATGCCAGTGCTTATTGTCTGATGTACATCAATGATAATTTACCACAACTCATTGCAGGTAAAAGATGGACCTTTCCACTATCTATGTTCATTTTCTAATCTTGCTTATCCAGGTGAACAGTCCATTTTAAAATTCACATCCTTGTTTTTTTTTAAATCCTCATGTCTCCTTATCTCTGTGACCTCCTTCACCCCTTCAACAATCCGAAATATTGGCATTCCTTTGATTCTGGCCTCTTGAGCATCATTGATTTAATTTCCCTATTATTGATAGCCATGCCTTCAGCTGCCAAGACTCTAAACTATGGAATTCCCACCCTAAACCCCTCTCTCCTTCTTGTTCTCCCTCTCCTTTTGGAAGTTCCTCAAGCCAATGTCTTTGACCAAACTTTTAATCATCTGTCCTTTTTCCTCCTTATGTGGCTCAATGTCAAATTTTAGCTAATAATGTTTGTGTGAAGCACCTTGGGATGTTTGCTACACTAAAGGTGACACACAGAAGCAAGTGGTGGTGGTGACAGAATCTCATTCCCTGGAAGTCCTTTTAGATCAACTTCCACTGGAGACCTTAACCACCCTGGGTTAGCATTTCAAGTCAGGGCTCTTCTGTTTGAGACTAGTCACAGTATGCCTAGTGATTTAGCAATCCATTGCACAATATGGAGTACATCAGTTTGGTTTTCCAGTCCCCTGCCCAACCTTTCTCCCTCTGTCAAAAACCATCAAAATCACAGCCATGTTGGCCTAGCCATGTATGGCATGGTTGGTACCCGTTTTTGGGCACAAAGTGTACCGCTTACTGTACTGATGGTTTGATATTAGTTTAAAATTTGCAAAATAGTTGCAGAGACGGCCATCCTTAGACAGAATATCCCTGTGAAAGGTAAGAAGTGCATACATTCCTGTTTACAAGAGCGTCAGAAATAGGAGTGGGCACCAGTCAGACCTCGGGCCTACTGCACCGTTCAATAAGATCATAACTGATCTTCTAGGTCAACTCCACTTTCCCTTCTTGCCCCCCCCCCCCCCCCGTATACATTGATGTCTATAGTGACAAACTATCTATCAACCTCAGTCTTTAGTACACCCAATGATTGAGCATTGACAGGCTAATGAGATGTGGAATTCCAAGGATTCACTCTGAGTGAAAAAACTTCTCCTCACTTCAGTCTGAAATGGCCAACTCCTGGTTTGACCAAGAATGCAATCCAGTTGAAAAGTCCTTAGCCTATTTTTGTATTTTTTTTTTACTCGACGTACTGAAAAATAATTAGTTTTATCCAAATTGCAGAGGATACCGATGTGGAAACTGGGCAGATTTTGAAAGCCATCCATGCCCTTCCACCCGAACTCAGGCAGTACGTTCGTGAAGACAACCAGCACTTTATGCAAGAACTTGACGAGTGGAATGAGGAGCAGGTCCGAAAGATTCCGCAAAAGGAGCTTATCCCCGCGGCAGAGGTTCAGGAGCCTGTGGTCACTCTTAAGGAAGGTACTTGTCGTCTTAGTGGGACATCGAGACAAAACAATGTGAACAGTGTCCAGTTTTGGGCACTAGACCACAGGACAGATGTCGAGGCCTTGGAGAGAATGCAGAGGAGATTTACAAGAACAGTCTTAGGGATGTTTGTTTCCATTTATGTATCGATTAGTGAAGCTGGATTGTTCTCTTTCGAGCAGAGAAGGCTAAGGCGACATTTAATTGAGTTGCTCCAAATGATATAGTGTTGCGAGGAGCATATAGTGAGAACTTCCCACTGGCAGGATGGTCAGTAACGAGAAAATGCACTTTTAAGGTACTTGGCTGAAGAACTAGGGGGAAAATGAGAATTTTTATGGGAAGCTTTTTGATCCGGAAAGCACGACCTGAAAAGGCAATTTAATTGTAACTATCAAAAGGGACTTGAATCAATACTTGGAGGAACATTTTTAGGGTTGTGGGAAAAGTGCAGGGAAATGGGGTTAATTAGATAGTTATTTCAAAGAGCTGGGAGAAGAACGATTACCCATGTATCAAAGAGTAGGAGAGAAGCCAAGATAAAGGAATAATGATTCGGCTTCATTAAGCTCTGAGAGCTAACAGGACGAAGGAGATCCATAATTTTGAAGCACAGGCAAAGAATGAGTTTGTATGTCTCAATTAAGGAAACACATGCAATGGCTTATTGGAGCTTAAAGTAGTATCTTGCATTGAGGTTCCTCGTGCAGGAAGATGCCTGAGTAATTCACAGTGAGGAAGAAAAGGAGAGCGTGCATCCCAATTAGGGGCAAAGAGGGAAACTGAAGATGTATTTTTGTAAATGGACAGCATGGTGGCCAGGCAGAGGAACTGGAACGAGAATTCCAGAAGGGATACAATAGTTGAATGAGGGGTCACTAATGGGTAGGTGGGAAATTGGAGGCTTTGGAAGAGCGGAGTGGACATCAGAGGTTGAAGACAGGACATCACCATGGGGTGGTAAGGGTCATGAAGGGATTGTGAAAACCAGGAGAAAAATTTTGATAGAAACAGTTAGAGGGTGTGCAGGCCAGAGTGTTGATGAGAATGCAGCATTTTGGTTGGTTTCAAGCTTGTGGAGCTGACAGAGTAGCTAACAGGGCGAGTTAGGTCTTGAGGGGAATTAAAGAATGGACTGGAGATTCTGTGGTAAAGGGCGGACATGAGGTGGGACAGATATTCCAGGGTTGGAAGTGATGGAGAGCACATCGAGGAGGAAGCTGAGCTTTGAGCACTAGCAGGGCGCTGAGGTGGTTGCACTTACTGACCCGCCCTGACAGAACAGGGAGTGGAGAAATCATTGTGATTTTATCAAAAGAGATAGCGGTGGTTTTAGTCACAGGTTCTACTTGCTGCGGCTCATTTAAAAAAACTTTGGTGGGTGAGTTTGTTGTTGGGCCAAAATTTGACACTACATAGAACAAAGACAAAGAAAAATTACAGCACAGGAACAGGGCCTTCGGCCCTCCCAGCCTGCGCCGATCCAGATCCTTTATCTAAACCTGTCTCTTATTTTCCAAGGTCTACTTCCCTCTGTTGCCGCCCGTTCATATACCTGTCTAGATGCCTCTTAAATGATGCTATCGTGCCCGCCTCTACCACCTCCGCTGGTAAAGTTTTCCAGGCACCCACCACCCTCTGCGTAAAAAACTTTCCACGCACATCTCCCTTAAACTTTCCCCCTCTCACCTTGAAATCGTGACCCCTTGTAACTGACACCCCCACTCTTTGGAAAAAGCTTGTTGCTATCCACCCTGTCCATACCTCTCATAATTTTGTGTATCTCAATCAGGTCCCCCCTCAACCTCCGTCTTTCCAACTAAAACAATCCTAATCTACTCAACCTTTCTTCATAGCTAGCACCCTCCATACCAGACAACATCCTGGTGAACCTCCTCTGCACCCTCTCCAAAGCATCCACATCCTTCTGGTAATGTGGCGACCAGAACTGCACGCAGTATTCCAAATGTGGCCTAACCAAAGTCCTATAAAACTGTAACATGACCTTCCTACTCTTGTAATCAATACCCCGTCCGATGAAGGCAAGCATGCTGTATGCCTTCTTGACCACTCTATCAACCTGCGTTGCCACCTTCAGGGTACAATGGACCTGAACTCCCAGATCACTCTGTACATCAATTTTCCCCCGGACTCTTCCATTGACCATATAGTCCGCTCTTGAATTTGATCTTCCAAAATGCATCACCTTGCATTTGCCTGGATTGAACTCCATCTGCCATTTCTCTGCCCAACTCTCCAATCTATCTATATTTTGTTGTATTCTCTGACAGTCCTCCTCGCTATCTGCAAATCCACCAATCTTAGTATCATCTGCAAACTTGCTAATCAGGTCATTTATGTAGATCACAAACAACAGTGGTCCGAGCACGGATCCCTGTGGAACACCACTAGTCACCCTTCTCCATTTTGAGACATTCCCTTCCACCACTACTCTGTCTCCTGTTGCCCAGCCAGTTCTTTATCCATCTAGCTAGTACACCCTGAACCCCATACGACTTCACTTTTGCCATCAACCTGCCATGAGAAACCTTATCAAACGCCTTACTAAAGTCCATGTATATGACATCTACAGACCTTCCCTCATCAATGAACTTTGTCACTTCCTCAAAGAATTCTATTACGTTTGTAAGACATGACCTTCCCTGCACAAAACCATGCTGCCTATCACCGATAAGTCTATTTTCTTCCAGATGTGAATAGATCCTATCCCTCAGTATCTTCTTCAACAGTTTGCCTACCACTGACGTCAAGCTCACAGGCCTGTAATTCCCTGGATTTTCCCTGCTACCTTTCTTAAACAAAGGGACAACATTAGCAATTCTCCAGTCCTCCGGGACCTCACCCATGCTCAAAGGTGCTGCAAAGATATCTGTTAAGGCCCCAGCTATTTCGACCCTCGCTTCCCTCAGTAACCTGGGATAGATCCCATCCGGTCCTGGGGACTTGTCCACCTTAATGTCTTTTAGAATACCCAAAACTTCCCCTTTCTGTATGACAACTTGACCTAGAGTATTTAAACATCCATCCCTAGCATCAACATCTATCTTGTCCCTCTCCTTTGTGAATACCGATGCAAAGTACTCATTAAGAATCTCACCCATTTCCTCTGAGTCCACGCATAAATTCCCTCTCTTGTCTTTGGGTGGGCCAATCCTTTCCCTCGTTACCCTCTTGCTCCTTACATACGAATAAAAGTCTTTGGAATTTTCCTTAACCCTGTTAGCCAAAGATATTTCATGACCCCTTTTAGCCCTTTTTATTGCGCGTTTGAGATTTGTCCTACTTTCCCGATATTCCTCCAAAGCTTCATCAGTTTTGAGTTGCCTCGATCCTATGTATGCTTCCTTTTTCATCTTAGCGAGTCTCACAATTTCACCCGTCATCCATGGTTCCCTAATCTTGCCATTTCTATCTCTCATTTTCACAGGAACATGTCTGTCCTGCACTCTAATCAACCTTTCCTTAAAAGTCTCACACATTTCAAATGTGGATTTACCCTTAAACAGCTGCTCCCAATCCACATTCCCTAGCTCCTGCCGAATTTTGTTATACTCTGCCTTTCCCCAATTTAGCACTCTTCCTTTCGGACCACTCTTGTCCTTGTCCATGAGTATTCTAAAACTTACGGAATTGTGATCACTAATCCCAAAGTAATTACCGACTGAAACATCAACCACCTGGCCGGGATCATTCCCCAATACCAGGTCCAGTATGGCCCCTTCCCGAGTTGGACTATTTACATACTGCTCTAAAAACCTCTCCTGGATGCTCCTTACAAACTCTGCTCCATCTACGCCTCCAACACTACACGAATCCCATTCAATGTTGGGGAAGTTAAAATCTCCCATCACAACCACCCTATTGCTCCTATATTTTTCTATAATCTGTCTGCATATTTGTACCTCTACTTCATGCTCACTTTTGGGAGGCCTGTAGTAAAGTCCCAACAATGTTACTGAACCCTTCCTATTTCTTAGCTCCACCCATATTGCCTTAGTGCTCGAATCCTTGATTCATGAAAATTTTGGAAATGGTGACCAAATGTTTGGTCAGTGGGATATTTTTTAAGGGGTGCCTTAAAGGAGGAGAGGTAGAGAGCGTTGGAGAGTTTAGGGAAGGAATTCCAGCGCTGGGCCCTGTGGTGTACTTTGTGTTGCTAAATTCAGGATGGTTAACGTACTGTTCACAAAGACCACAAAATAGCTTTAACTTGAACAAAGTATATATTTATTGACACTACTTAATGGGATTCGACACTTACTCCTATATAATACACAGTTGATAATTAACATATAATCTATATTCATCTATTGCTAATCTCTCTAATAGGTTAATAAAGATATAAACTATGATCTGCTTTCACTCACACTATCTTTCCTTCAGTCTGCACTTGAGCTATCTCCTTCACATCTCTCCCCCAAGGCTTCACATCAATGTCTTGTATACTTGTAACTCTAGCTCCCTCTAGTAGCTGATCTAGACATTTCATTAACCCTTGCATTTCTTACATTTATGACAATGTCACAGGCCCTAGGCTGTTGAAGGCATGACCGACAATGGTAAGCGATGCACAAGGGGCCAGAACTGAAGGAGTGCAGAAATCCAGTGCAGAGCTCTCTAGGGTTGTTGGACTCTGGGACGTAACTGACCATGAACACAGATCAAGTCTATATTTTGTTGAAATGCAAAATGCCGAGCTTCTCTCCGCATCTTACAAGTTTCTAATTATGTTAGCCTTGGAATGGATGTCAATATTCTGGAGAGGAAGGATAGGTTAATAATTTTATGTCTGTAGGCATCAGATTACATTATTCCTAGATACTGATTAATGCAGTCCACAATTCTAATACATCATGTTTTGTTTTGTTTTATATATATATATATATATATATATATATATGTAATCTTAAGGCTATGAGTTAAAATTTTTGACCAACATTCTTAACTCTCCTTTGATAGATCAATTATTGCTGCATTACTGTGTCTAAAGTTTGGTGATTCTCTCTCCCAATTGTTATTTTGTTCTGTACCCCACAGAAGAGGTTGTAACCTGCCAGCAGAATACATGCTCTGTTTCTGCCAAGCACGCTGCCATGGTGAAGGAGCAGACTGCCCAGGCTATTGAGAAAGCAGCAACCTCTTACCAGAGCGCTGGGGCAGAGGCTGCTTTGAAGGAGGTGAGAGTCTGAGGTGTACCCAATCATTTCACTGGCACCTTCCCTACTGTAGAGGTTATAATAGAAAAATGACATTGCAGTTTTAAGCAGGTTAGGTATGAACATAGCAACAGTACAGTGCCACTTAGCCCGGGACCTATCTCACCAGTCAATGCAATCACGGTTAATCTAACACTTCCATATTCCTGCCTTTGTTCCCTATACCCTTCATACCTTGGGTTAACAAAAATGTATCAATCTCCGGTTTAAACTTAACATTTGACCTGGCACCAGTTGCCATTTGCAAAAGAGAGTTCCAGACTTCTACCAGCCTTTGTATATGGAATATTTTTCTAATTTCACTCTGGAAATGTTTGGTTCCAATCTAATCATAGAATTCCCAAACAGTGGTTTATTTCCATCTACCCTCTCCATGGGTTAGTAAATTTGCAGATGACACAAAGGTTGGTGGAGTTGTGGATAGTGCTGAAGGATGTTATAGGATACAAAGGGACATAGATAAGCTGCAGAGCTGGGCTGAGAGGTGGCAGATGGAGTTTAATGCGGAAAAGTGTGAGGTGGTTCACTTTGGAAGGAGTAACAGGAATGCAGAGTACTGGGCTAATGGCAAGATTCTTGGTAGTGTAGATGAACAGAGAGATCTCGGCATCCAGGTACATAAATCCCTGAAAGTTGCCACCCAGGTTAATAGGGCTGTTAAGAAGGCATATGGTGTGCTAGCTTTATCAGTAGGGGGATTGAGTTTCGGAACCACGAGGTCATGCTGCAGCTGTGCAAAACTCTGGTGCGGCCGCACCTGGAGTACTGCGTGCAGTTCTGGTCACCACATTACAGGAAGGATGTGGAAGCTTTGGAAAGGGTTCAGAGGAGATTTACTAGGATGTTGCCTGGTATGGAGGGAAGGTCTTACGAGGAAAGGCTCAGGGACTTGAGGTTGTTTTCGTTAGAGAGGAGAAGGCTGAGAGGTGACTTAATAGAGACATACAAGATAGTCAGAGGGTTAGATAGGGTGGACAGTGAGAGTCTTTTTCCTTGGATGGTGATGACAAACACGAGGGGACATAGCTTTAAATTGAGGGGTGGTAGATATAGTACAGATGTCAGAGGCAGTTTCTTTACTCAGAGAGTAGTAGGGGTGTGGAACGCCCTGCCTGCAACAGTAGTAGACTCGCCAACTTTAAGGGCATTTAAGCGGTCACTGGATAGACATATGGATGAAAATGGAATAGTGTAGGTCAGATAGGCTTCAGATGGTTTCACAGGTCGGCGCAACATCGAGGGCCGAAGGGCCCGTACTGCACTGTTATGTTCTATGTTCTATTACTTTTGATGTCTCAAAACTTTGATCAAATTGCTCCTTCAGCGAATGTAACCGTGTTTTGTGCAAGTTCTCCATTTAATTTAGACCTTGGAATCCGGGTATTATCCTAAACAATCTAAACTGTGTTCCCTCCAACCATATCTGCTTTCCCTTGTATTCCAGACCCTTGAGATGAATGCAAAAGTATTCTTTACCCTTTTTGATTGCTTTTAGTACAAATCTTTTTGATTTCTAGTGATCTGTGTGGGTGGACACTCCATTTTCTGTGCTTGGGCGGGGGTGGGGGGCGCGAAATATTAACTTCCTTTTGGAAGCAATATCAGATTTTGATAATTTGTTGATTTTTACAAAAACATTTTAATGAAAAGAATGTCCATGAGCCCCACAATAGACGGATCCACCAATCCTTTGGTCAATTAATTAATCTAAAGAGCGGTTTATCTGTTCCTGTAGTAGATAGACGGGCAGCAAAGGGTCTACTGCATTCTCGGAAAGAATTTCTCCCAGTATCCTGACTATCAGTCCTCCCGAAACAAGAAACCGATTAGCTTGCTGTTTGCGTGGTTATTGTGCTTTGTGGAATGTGGCTGCAGCACATGTTTTGATATCAATTTGTGCTCTGAAACTAAGAACAATGTGGCTGCATTTTGAAGTAATTTGGTCGCTACTGCACTAGATGAGGACGGCTGCATTGTCAGAGATATTCCCCTTCAGGTAATCCAGGCTGATTTTCAAATTCACATGACCACAAGGGGATTGGGGCAAGATCTTCTCCAAGTGTCCTGAGCAGGATTCCCCTCTTATCCAGCACTGCTGTAAACTGATTAACTGGTCATTGGAGTCCGGGGCAAGTGGACTGTGAGATTTGCCTGCCTCGAGGTATTCATTGCAATTAAAAATAAAAAGCAATTGTATGCGAAGTACCTTGAGGTATTTCTGAGGAATGTGACCAGGAGATGGATGAGCACCAGGCAAGTCCTAATGCAGCGTGTTGGTACATCGAGATGGCACAGTTTTGTGGGATGTACATGGGAGCGGTCAGGACCACGGGGCGATGAGCTTGCACAGTTGAAGAGGATTCCACAGTCCACATGAATCATCAGTGGAGATGTGTTTAATTTGTGTGTTTAGAACCATTTAAACAGGGATTAATGAGTGAGAGGAGGAGCTGACGTAAGGTCTGACTACACCAAGGAGTGATATGGTTGATGAGCGAAGTCCAGCTGATCATCTAGTTCATTTCCAAGAAACATTGTTTGGCAGATTCATTTATATTGTAAATTCCACTCCTCTACTGAAAGACACAGTTCCTTCCTTTCCTCACAGTCACAGAGTTTACAGAAAGGAAAGAGGCCTTTCGGCCCTTCGTTTCTGCGCCGGCCATCAAACACCCATCTACTCTAATCCCATTTTGCAGCACTTGGCCCATAGCTTTGTATGCATTGGTGGTTCAAGTGCTCATCTAAATACTACTTAAATGTTGTGAGGGTTTCTGCCTCTACCACCCTTTCAGGCAGTGAGTTCCAGATTCCCACTTCTCTCTAGGTTAAAATGTTTTTCCTCTCGTCTCCTCTAGACATCCTGTTCATCTTGCCCATTACCTTAAACCTATGCCCCCTAGTTATTGACCCCCTCTTCAAAGGGGAAAAGTTCTTTCCCATCCATTCTGCCTATGCCCCTCACAATTCTATACACCTCAATCAGGTCCTCCCTCAGCTTCCTCTGCTTCAAGGAAAACAATCTCTCTTGATTGTGACAGGTGCCCCAAGGTCCCTCTGATCCTCTGTACCTCTGAGGGTCCTTCCATTCATTGTATATTCCTTTGTCTTGTTGGGCTTTCCTAAATGCATCACCTTACACTTACTGAATATGTACTATGGCACCGTAACCCTTCACGACCCTGTCCTGGTGCCTATCCTTTATGTGTGAGCTATACAGTGGGAGCAACAATTTCCCTATTCCCCATCTAACAATCACATGTATCTTTCAAACCTTTTTCTTGGGGATGTGGAAGCTGCTGGCAAGTTCACCAACTATTCCCTAATTCCCTCGGAAAACGTTTGGTCAGCTACCGTCTTGAACCGCTGAGGTCCGTGTAGATTATAGCTTTTTGTAGCTCTTGGCTCAACTGAGTGGCTTTCTCAGCTGTTTGAGGGCAGTTAAGAGCCAATCTTGTTGCTGTGACTCTGGAGTCCTACGTCGGCCAGATCGTGTAAGGATGGCCAATTTCCTTTCCGAAAGGACATTAGTGAACCAGCTGGATTTTTATTAACTTTATGGTCACCATTACTTTGTATAAATTCACACGCTGCCGCGGTGGGATTTGAATTCCTGTCTCCAGGTCATTAATTCAGGGCTTGGGATTATTCGTCCAGTAGTAACTGCACCACAGTTGTACCCAAACATAATGCCCTTTTGCTCGAGGGGTGTGATGGTATTTTAGCACCAATATTTGCGCTCTGTCATGCCTAACTTGATTATCATTCTTACCTGCTTCTATCATCTTTTCTTTTCTACTTCTTCCCTCCCTCCCTCCCTCCTGTTCACTTTCCTTTCTGCTCTTCCCCATCACCCTAAATGATGGCTGAGCTAGTCAGATACAGAGCAGGAGACCAGGGAAGCTGCAGTGGAGCCTGAGCCAGAGCCAGCCAGAGAGCAAGTACAACAGCCTGAAAGCACTGCTACCCAAATCTCTGAGGTGGAGATACCTAATGTTGGGACGGTTACGGTTCGACACGATGCTGATGGTTACAATGAGGAGGTACCAAGTCAATGGAAGACCTTATAACCAGCTGAGATCATTAACCATTCTTTGCTGAAGGGGTATCTGTGGTCCCTCAATTATCTTTTGAAGTGACTCAGATTAAAATTCAAAGAGGAAAGATCGCTCCTTAATTTTAGCACCAGTGCTGACCCTGTGCAGTGGTGTAGACCAGTGTGAGCCCAGCATGAGATTCCATCCTGCAGGATGTATTCACTTCAGTATTGGTTTGGGGTCTTGGCTGTAGTCACACTGTAACGATAGTGTCATTGTGAAGTAGAACTCTTTCATACAGTTACTATAGTAGGTGATGCAAATGTGAAGCCCTAAATTTGCCAGAAATATACTTAAAAGTTAGAAAAATGCTTTTTAAGGTAATTGTAAATGCAAAAAAAGTTTATTTTGCGAGATACCATCTTTTTTATTTTTAATAATGCCATGTTTTACTCCAGTGCGAGGTACAGCATGTTCACAGTCTGTCCCACTGCTTAACCCTCTCCACATGTTGTGCACCACTGGGCTTGGGACTTTTTCCTGCAACTTTATCATTGCCGCTCCATAACTTGACTTCTGTAAAGGGATAAGACTAGTTTGGGTTTTCAACCTGTCCAATTTCCCCTTCCGAAACCAATTTGTACCCTGTAATGTGCATTGAATCAATTAAATGCCTAATTTTCCTCAATATTTTTACACAATGGCTCTGGAACGAATTAATATTTTGCCACCTTGTCACAGCGCATGTTAAGTCACAGGTAATGTTGTTGTATGGTCTTTGAGTTTGAAAGAGCTATCCATTAACCCCCCCCCCCCCCCCCCTCTCCCCCAACCACCCTTTCTCTGTTATATTGCACTTATTTTCTTTCTGAAATAATTGTCCACTCTCCTTTGAAAAGCCACGTTGGAACTCTCATCCATTACTGTTTCTGGTAGTACAGATTCCCTGTGGACTCCCTTAGAATGTTGGTGCATTCCCTGTGGGAGCGGGGGGTGGGGCTCCTGTAACTACTGACCTAGTCTAGATTGCGACAGGAAAAAAAATTGTTAATAAGTCAACAGTACAGAAACGTGAAGAGATGGATATAGACGGACGCACATCTTTTAAGAATGTAGGTGTCGGGATAGGCCCGCAGCCCTGAAGCCTCTATTTGTATTTAATTGTAAGGGCAGCACGGTAGCACAAGTGATTAGTATTATGGCTTCACAGCTCCAGGGTCCCAGGTTCGATTCCCCGCTGGGTCACTGTCTGTGCGGAGTCTGCACGTTCTCCCTGTGTCTGCGTGGGTTTCCTCCGGGTGCTCCGGTTTCATCCCACAGTCCAAAGATGTGCAGATTAGGTGGATTGGCCATGATAAATTGCCCTTAGTGACCAAAAAAGGTTAGGAGGGGTTAATGGGTTACGGGGATAGGGTGGAAGTGAGGGCTTAAGTGAGTTGGTGCAGACTCGATGAGCCGAATGGCCTCCTTCTGCCCCGTATGTTCTATGTAACTTCAGTTATTCTTCCTTTCTCCTATCCTTACTTTCCGAGTAAATACCTCCCCTGCTTATAAACACTGAGCTGCTTCTCAATTTATGTCCTTCTGGACAAGGTACTCAATATCTCAATAGCCCAATATCTCCCTCATTGCCATCCATGTGTAGATGTTGTTAATGAATGATTTTGTGGTGTACGTTAAGACTTGGGTCCTAT
Organism: Scyliorhinus canicula; assembly: GCF_902713615.1. Taxonomy (NCBI): domain Eukaryota; kingdom Metazoa; phylum Chordata; class Chondrichthyes; order Carcharhiniformes; family Scyliorhinidae; genus Scyliorhinus; species Scyliorhinus canicula. Next base: position 98,509,111 of record NC_052164.1, on the reverse strand, counting down.
ATTTCTCTGTGGTTTGATGACCTGTCTCTCTTTGTCTATTCCTGCTGTCTTTCCTCTTTCTGCCCTCTTGTGGCAGGAAATGTTAAGCCCGGCTATGCAAGGCATCATCCTGGCTATTGCCAAGTCCAGAGAAGCCTATGATCGGGATGGGGCCGAGGCAGGGTTCAGAAAGGTACATAATATTAAGTGCTCTGCGAGTCTTGTGCTTTGCTGTGAATGCAACTTTGCAGATGTTTTTTATGCTGATTTTCTGCCTTGGTATTGTAAATATTTTATGGATTTAATGTCTTCTGATAACTTCCAACTCCCTCTCCTCTATTTCTAAGCTCCTCATGCTGAGGCAGTTTCTGACACAACCTTACAGCACAGGTGGAGGCCGTTCATCCTATTGTGTCCGTGCTAGCTCTTTGAAAGAATTGTCCAATTAGTCGCAATGTCTCAGCTGTTCCCCCATGACCCGGCAAATGTATCGCCCTTCAATCATTCATCCAATTCCCTTTTTAAAGTCACTTGTCTGGCATCCACACTTGCAATTACTGACCCAAGCAGACCACTGGATAGCAACCAGGGGCAGAAAACCTCAAAGCAAATTACTGCGGAAGGTGGAATCTGAAACACAAAACAGAAAAAACTGGACAATCTTAGCAGATCTGACATCATCTGTGGAGAGAAAAGGGAGCTAACATTTTGCATCTGGATGATTCTTTGTCAGATCCCAACTCCCAATGATGTTGAAAGTGATGCTGCTGTGGCAACTGGCTAACTCCACATAACCCATAAACCTGGAATTAAAACTGATACCTGCAACTCCAACTTGCATTTCTTTTTTTCTTTAAATCAAGAGTACCCAATTAATTATTTCCAACTAAGGGGCAATTCAGCATGGCCAATCCACCCAGCCTGCACATCCCTGGGCCGTGGGAGCGAAACCCACGCAAGCACCGGGAGAACGTGCAAACTCCACACGGACAGTGACCCGGAGCCGGGACCGAACCTGTGACCTCGGCGCCCCGAGGCAGCAGGGCCAACCCACTGCGCCACCGTGCTGCCCCAACTTGCATTTCTAGTTACAATGTGCTTTGTCAGTGCGATATTCGACAAAATTCGACACTGAGCCACATAAGGAACTATTAGGACAGGTGACCAAAATCATATTGGCCAAAGCAATAGATTTTTTTAAAAATTTAGAGTACCCAATTCTCTTTTTTTTTTCCAATTCGGGGCCAATTTAGCGTGGCCAATCCACCTACCCTGCACATCTTTGGGTTGTGGGAGTGAGACCCACGCACACACGGGGAGAATGTGCAAACTCCACACGGACAGTGGGCCGGGATCGAACCCGGGTCCTCGGCACCGTGAAAAAGCAATAGATTTTAAGGAGCATCTTAAAAGTAGAGAGAGACGGAGAGGCTTAAAGGGGGAATTCCAGACCTTGGGACCCAGTCTGCATTGGTGGGGCAATTAATATTTGGGGTGCTGGGCAGCGCGGTGGCACAGTGGTTAGCACTGGGACTGCGCGCTGAGGAACCGGGTTCGAATCCCGGCCCTGGGTCACTGTCTGTGTGGAGTTTGCACATTCTCTCCGTGTCTGCGTGGGTCTCACCCCCACAACCCAAAAAGATGTGCAGGTTAGGTGGATTGGTCATGCTAAATTGCCCCTTAATTGGAAAAAAAAAAATTGGGTACTCTAAATTTATATATTAAAAAAATATTATTTGGGGTGCTCCAAAGCTTCGAATTGGAGGCTATCTCTGAAGGCTGAAGGGGGTGGGACCATATGAAAATGAGCCGAGAATTCTAAAATTGAAGCTTTGCTGGATCAGAGTCAGTGCAGGTCAGTGAGCACAGGAAGTGATGCATGAATGGGATTTGGTGAGAGTTAGGATACAGGCAGCAGGGTTTTAGCTCAAACCCATGGAACAAGAGTAGAAATTGTTGAAAATGCACAGTAGATTAACGGAATGGGAAAACACATTTAGGAGGTAACCCAGAATTTTATTTTTTTATTTCATTTTTCCAACATTTTTTATTTCCTTTTAGTTGTACCTCCCAGGCCAGTATGGCTCATTCCCAAGCTGTAGCTACTGAATTTAACAAGTTATTTGATGGGAAATTGCACCATTGTTTTTGACCTTGTGCGACTATTAACTGGCACTGTAAATCTATTATTGCACCTCTTGAATGGCTGGTGGACTACTGACCCAGGCAGGGGCCACTCACTACCTCCGGGACCTTGTAATTCAGCCCATGAGTACGTACTACTTGTGTTTAAGTGTCTTATTTGATTGGTTGTCGTCTTTGAATATGGTGGCCCTGGAGGTTTTGGAAAGGGTCGCAGTTAATCATAGATTATCATAGAATTTACAGTGCAGAAGGAGGCCACTCGGCCCATCGAGTCTACACCGGCTCTTGGAAAGAGCACCCTACCCGAGGTCAACACCTCCACCCTATCCCATAACCCAGTAACCCCACCCAACGCTAAGGGCAATTTTGGACACTAAGGGCAATTTATCATGGCCAATCCACCTAACCTGCACATCTTTTGGACTGTGGGAAGAAACCGGAGCACCCGGAGGAAACCCACGCACACATGGGGAGGATGTGCAGACTCCTCACAGACAGTGACCCAAGCCGGGAATCGAACCTGGGACCCTGGAGCTGTGAAGCAATTGTGCTAACCACCATGCTACCCTGCTGCCCTTATCTAACGATAGATTCTCTAATGATAGATAGGTTTGTGCCAACAATTCGAGGCACCTGCACATTGATGAAACTATCGATTTAAACTTTGCATTGTACACTAAAGTGACCCACAAAGGCTTGGTCACCCAAATCCTCTGGCCTGTGCATCTGTCGTGTTGCCTGAAATGAAGAACAGCAAAGAACCCGTGAAATGAAATTGCTCCAATAACAATCATGTTTTGCACTTCTGAATATGCATGATTAGTAACCATGACACCCCCCTGTCCATCCCCACTGTTTTGTTTAACTGATTCCCAAGATGTTTGATAGTTAGATATAGGGCTAATGGACTGTCAATTTAGACAATGGTGTTACAGTTATAATATTTTCTGCCTATTTCAAACGATAGTGACATCTAAGGACGAAATTGTGTCATTTTGTCAAACATATGGAAGATATTTTGAGCCATCAGTGCTATAATTTCCGCACTGCTAGTCTAGGCTTGGCCCTCATGAATAAAGCAGATTAAGAAGTGATGAAATGAGTTGATTGGGTAGATAAAGCGAAACTATTTCCTCTGGTGGATGAAGCCAAGTGGAAGGAGGCAGAGCATTAACATTAGAGCTCGGTCGTTCAAAAATGATGTCAGGAAGGGGACATCACGTAAAGTGTAGTGGACCCCCCCCCCCCCAAGAAACGTTTGAAGTTGGGAATCAATTGAAAATTGAGATATAATTTTGATAGTTGTGGGTTTTGAGCATTAGAGAAACAAGGACAGCAGCCATGATCTGATAGAGTGGGGAAATAGGCTTGGTGTTCACTGACCAGGAAAATATTTCCAATGAATGCAATATTGAACTTTAGGAAATTAAATATTGTGTCTAATAATTCATCAGTTCTGCAAAGTTTGAAGGATGTTTCCGCTTTGCACTGACCCAGCCTGTGTCACATGAATTGGTATCGAGGAGTTCACGGGACTTGAGCATCACAGGCTGGGTCAGCATTTGTTGTTCACTATTGAGGGCACAGTTAAGAGTCAGCCACATTACTGTGGATCTGGAGTCACATGTAGGCCAGGTCAGGTAAGGATGACAGATTTCCTTCCCTAAAGGACATTAGTGAACCAGATGTGTTTTTACGATAATCGGCAATTATTTCACGTTCATCATTAATTCCAGATTTTTATTGAATTCAAATTTCACCATCTGCAGTGGTGGGATTTGAACATGGGTCCCTGGAGCTCTGGGTCTCTGGTTTACTAGTCCAGTGACAATACCACTACGCCACTTCTTCCCCATGAATTGGGTTTCCTCACGCCAGAGAAGATCACTTGCTTCAGTCCAGTGTCCAGTCAAGTCCTGAATCCAGCCGTAGGCTGCACATGCAACTACCAGCAAAGCATCTGTGCAAAGTGAAATCACTTTGTACAAACACAACAGTTGTAGCTTGAATGAAATCTAGCTGAACTTTGGCAGGGGTCTCCCTTTCTCCACCATGCTGTTGGTAGTGTATTTGCATTTTACACTCATTTAAATTAATGGGAGCCTTTTATTCTTTATGTGAGAATCATTTTCTCTCACCAATCATTCCAAAATCAGCACTTAAGTGAGTGATTACAGGCACCTATGATCACATCACACGCCTAGAAACATCTTGAGGTGGCACTAATTCAATCCCATTAGGATATTAAACATGTGTTCTGATCCACAATAGTTATGATAATTAATTTGAAGGATAGTAACTAAGATACAGCTTCATTGCACGTTTTTTGACATTGATGTATCAGCCCTCTTAATTACTGCACTGTCTATAAATGGCTTTATTTAAAAGGTTGGCTGCTTGTTATCTTGAAGTGAAAAAAGCCTTCTGACATGTTAGAAGTTGGAATGTAAAATGATGTGTCACTAAGATCAAGAGTGGGCAGCAGCGTAGCACATTGGTTAGCACTGTTGCTTCACAGTGCCAGGATCCCAGGTTCGATTCCAGCCTTGGTCACTTACTGTGCGAGTCTGCAAATTCTCCCCGTGTCTGTGTGGGTTTCCTTCGGGCGCTCTGGTTTCCTCGCACAAGGCCCGAAAGACGTACTGTTAGGTAATTTGGACATTCTGAATTCCCGTTCTGTGTACACGAACAGGCACCGGAATGTGGCGACTCGGGGCTTTTCACCTTGTTAATGTAAGCCTACTTGTGACAATAATAAAGATTATTATTATAAATTGTGTGTCAAATATGAGTCCTAGATTGTCGGGTCTCTGGGCAAAACAGAAAAACATGACTCGATCTGTCAGCATCTTGAAGGCAAGAACATCCCTTGGGTAGCACGGTGGATCCGGGTTTGATTCCAGCCTTGGGTGACTGTGTGGAGTTGGCGCTTTCTCGCTGTGTCTGCGTGGGTTTCCCCCGGGTGCTCCGGTTTCCTCCCACAGTCCAAAGATGTGCAGATTGGATGAATTGGCCATGATAAATTGTCCCTTTGTGTTCAGGGATGTGCAGGTTAGGTTATGGGGATACGGGGGAATGGACCTGGGCGGAATGCTCTTTTGGAGGGTCGGTGCAGACCTGACAGGCTGAATGGCCTCCTTTTGCGCTGTAGGGATTCCATGGATTCTATATTCCCCTGTCAGAGAATACAGCCTCTGTCTCTACCCTCTCCAGCCCCGTCAGAACGTTGCATGTTTCAATGCGTTCACCTCTCATTCTCAAGAGAAAAAAGACCCAATTTACTCAGCCTCTTACCACAAGGCAATCCAGGAACCAATCTGGTGATCTTTTGCTGTGCTACTTCCACCATATCGTTCCTTAAATGCAGAGACCAAAACTACACATACTACAGCTCACAAGTTAGTGATCTGTGTGGAGTCGCTTTATCGGAGTTCGTGTAAGAGCACTTCTACTCCCCAGCCCCACCTCTTGACCTGATCGGTCCCATAAATTAGCTGTGTTGCTTGCTGCACAGCAATTATGAACCCTCTCCACCTTTCCTATTTTAAGTTTTTTTTTGTGGGGCGTGGGGGCAGTTGAATATATTCCAGCATTTAAAAAAAAAAAAAAAATAATTTTAGGTTTTCACGATTGGACAGATTTTAGTGCTGAATTGTATCTTGATCTTTCTCTTCTCCCCCCCCCCCCCCCCCCCCCCCCCAAAATCATGCCTAGGCATTCCATGAAGAATACTCACGGCTGTTTGAGTTGGCGAAGGATAAACCAACACCCCAGAATGATCCTCGGCTCCAGCACGTCCTCATCTACTTCTTCCAGAATAAAGCTTCCAAGCGGGTGATCGAGCGGACACTCCTGGAGCAGTTTGCAGATAAGAACCTGAGCTACGATGAAAGGTAGAGATCGATTTAACCACGCGTGTGTCAAATATGCAACTGCACCTTTCAAAGTCTGGTTCTCCACCCTTCATACATCATTAGCGGCTACAGTTTATATTTATACAGTAATGTAATAAAACGCCCCAAAGTGCTTCACAGGCTCGTCATTAAACAAAGTGTGAGACCAAGCCAAAATGACCTAAGGAAGGAGAATGTGTTATTGTGCTCAGTAAGGGACATCAATGTTGGACTGGGGGGGGATATTCCTGGAGAGTTCCTTTCTGCACGCTGCTTCAGCATCAAGTTTGAAAACCCTGCAGTCTTATTGCCAGTTTGCATTTCATGGCAACACTAAGTACATACAATGTCAATTCAGAGTTAGAGCTTTACTTCATTCCAAAAGTCTGCCTCCTTGGATTCAACCAAGTGACATTTAGACCATAACTGGTCAATAAAGCAAACTTGGTAATATTACTGGGAATGTGCATTTAGATTGGGTGTAACACAGCAGAGAGTCGCGGCATGGTAGCACAGGGGTTAGCATTGTTGCTTCGCCGCTCTAGGGTCCCAGGTTTGATTCCCATTTGGGTCACTGTCAGTGCGGAGTCTGCACGTTCTCCCCGTGTCTGCGTGGATTTCCTCCGGGTGCTCCGGTTTCCTCCCGCAATTCCGAAAGACGTGCTGTTAGGTGAATTGGACATTCTGAATTTTCCCTCAGTGTAACTGAACACGCGCTGGAATGTGGCGACTCGGGGATTTTCACAGTAACTTCATTGCAGCGTTGATGTAAGCCTACTTGTGACAATAATAAAGATGTAGGTTAAGCCTTCGGATTTAAAAACAAGTGCGTCAGGCCAAACCAGATTGTGAAATTTCCTGTTTCACACGCAATTCTTGAGGTTTTTGATCTTTTCACTGCAAGTTGCAGGATAGCTTCGTGCTGTGAAATGCTGCTACCCATTGGGAACTGTGTAAACATGATTAAACTTGGAATATAAGCAACTGACAGAGAAATGACCTTACTCCCTGTCGGACGTGTCGGACCTCAGATCCCAAGGTGAAAGGAGACAGTCTGACCCACTGACTCTCAAATCAAAATGTATTTAACCATCTTCCAACTGGAACATTGCTCCAAAATGTAATCAAACTATTTTGTGTTCAACTCGTAGATCCATAAGTATAATGAAGGTGGCACAGTCAAAACTGAAGCTCATTGGACCCTCTGATATGGACATGCAGGAGTACAAGGTGCGACTGCACTCGCCTGTTGTGTGATTTCTATTGCAGAGATATTTTTATGCACTTTAACATAGAGCTGAAAGGACAAAACTGCATTAGAAGCAGCTCAGAGAAGGTTTATTGACTGATACCAGGAATAGGCAGGTGGTCTTATGAGGAAAGGTTGGAGAGGTTAGGACTGGAGTTAAGAAGAGTAGGAGGCGACTTGATCAAAACGTTTAAGAGCCTCAAAGGTATTGACAGGGTGGATGCGGAGAGGATGGTTCCTCTTGTCGGAGAATCTAGAACTAGGGGTCACCACTGTTGAAAAATAAGGAGTCGTTCATTTAAGACAGAAATGAGGATACATTTTATTCACTTGAGGGTCATGAGTCTCTTCCTCAAAAGGCGGTAGAGACAGAGTGTTTGAATATTTTTAAGGCAGATCTAGATAGACTCATGATTATCAAGGGGATGTAAAGTTGTTGGGGGTCGGCAGGTTTGTGGGGTTGAGGTTACAATCAGATCAACCGTGATCTTATTGAATGGCGGCGCAAACATGAGGGGCCGAATGGCCTACTCCTTTCACTTCGTATTTTCGGATATTGAGCATTGTTGCACGTGCATCCTGTATATCTGGGGCCCCAGATTTTTCGCTTTTACTGTAAAGTTCCTATCATTGTCAAGTTGGAAACCCATTTTTGGGTTTCCCTGAGAATCAGTACCTCTTGTTTCTGTCCTGTGTTTGGGTGGCAAATAAACCTTGGAGTTGCATATTGGCCGTATAAATATGCCGTCATAGGCAGCAAATTTGCACCCGCGCCACGTACAATGGCAGCAAACAATGGCCAGGATGGGTCGGCTCTTGGCACCTTTTTTCATCACATTTCAATAATGTGGCTCCTGGTTTCATTTGCAGGAATGGCACGAGGACTACAGTCTGTTCCGGAAGGTTTCCGTCTATCTTCTGACCGGGCTGGAGTGCTATCAGAATGGAAAGTATGTATTGAATGTTTCGAAAGCAGTGAGATTCTCTTTTGGAATGTTTGAAGAGTTAATTGTGTGACCCGCGCTTTCCTGTCTGAACATACAGTGCCTCCCACCTCTTTGCAAGTAGTGGCACAAGCTGAATGCAAGGCTGCGATTGCAACACGGGGAATATCCAAATTTTTCCTGGGCCATAGGGGAATGGATTGTGTGATAGCGTGCCCCTTTAAGGTGGGGGTGGGGTGGGGGGGGGCGACATGTTAGGTAATTTGGACATTCTGAGTTCTCCCTCTGTGTACCCGAACGGGCACAGGAATGTGGCAACTGGGGGCTTTCCACAGTAACTACATTGCAGTGCTAATGTCTGTCTACGTGTGACACTAATAAAAATTATTATTATTATATAACCCGTTGAACCATTCGGGCCGAAGAGCACGCATCCTGGAGCTGAGCACTGTCTTATAGCCAGCCTTATAGTTTCTTATAAAAGCAAATTACTGCAGATGCTGGAATCTGAAACGAAAGAGAAAATGCTGGAAATTCTCAGCAGGTCTGGCAGCATCTGTAGGGAAAGAAAAGAGCTAACATTTCGAGTCCAATGACTCTTTGTCAAAGCTCATTTTCGATCATTTTCTCTTTCGTTATAGTCTCTTATACTTTGCACATAGTTTATTCCTTATCGTAAATAGTTTGTTTAGTTACTAACCTTGGTGGTCGCCTATCTTTGAATTATTACTTTGGCAATGAGGATCAACGGAAGCATCTTCAAATTGCCACGAAGAAAGACAGTGGTCATGCCAGATAACACTGTAGGAATATGCAGAGACTACAAAATAACAATAAACCGGACACCAAAAATTAGACATGTACCCAAAACCTAAACAGAGGTCTAACATACACGCAGTTAGACATGAGCCATGCATACCAGAAGCTAGAGCTGGCCGAGGCTTCCAGGGAGCTTGTCACTGTTAATACACACAAGGGCCTCTGCCACTACGCCACATTGCCGTTTGAAGTCTCGTCTGCTTGTGCAATTTTTCAACACACATTGGAGAGCCTATTGCAAGATTTGCCTACGGTAGTCGTCTATTTAGTTGATGAGCTAATCATGGGAGCCACAGAGGAGGAGCACCCAACTAATCTGGAGAAGGCTTTAACAAGGCTCCATATAGGGTGGGGTGTGAGGAATTAGTAACTGCAGCTTCCTCCTTTTCCCAGTGATGAGATTCTCACAGGGTCAGAGAGTTCTGTAAATTTATTTGGAAACTTATTTTAATGGTGTAGCTAATCTACATTATTATTATTATCTTTCCAAAAGGCCTAAAGTAGAACAGGTTCATTGTATCCAAGGTTGACAACGTGTCCTGAAGTAGGGGGGCAGTAGAGAGAAAGAGGAGGTGCAGCAAAAGAGCTTGAGGAGCAATACAAGCTGCAAATAACAGTTGATTGCTGATAAATATTAAGTATTCCACATTGGCAAATGGAATGGCCGTCTTAAGTACACAATGAATGGGATCAAGTTGGCTCAGTGAGAGACGGAAAAGAAAAGGACTTGCATTTCTGTGGCACCTAATGTCAGGTGGCACAATATTTTGCAGCCAGTAAAGTACTTTTTGAAGTATTAACAGTGTTGCAATGTAGGAAATATTATAACCAATTTACCCACAGCGAGCTTCTACACACAGCAATGTAATAATGATCGTATAATCTACTTTAGTAATGTTGTTTGAGGGACATATGTTGTCCAGACACTGGGGAGAATGCCCAAGCTCTTCACTCACGTACCGTGGGATCTTCCATGTCCCCAGGTGAGGGCAGATGTTTAGGGCGCGATTCTCCGACCCCCACGCCGGGTGGGTGAATCGCGGGAGTGCCGGGCGATTCCCGCCACGCCGCCCTGGCACCCGCACACGATTCTCCCACATCCCACCCCCCCAAAGTGGCGTGCTGAGATTCACGACAGGCCACTCAGAGAATCGGCGCTCGCTGTTTCTAATAGGCGAGCGCCGATTCTCCGGCCCGATTGGGCCGAGCAGCCTGCCCAATCCGACGGGTTCACGCCAGCGCCAACCACACCTGGTCACTGCCGGTGTGAACAGCGCGCGAACGCTGCGTGAGAGGCCTGTGGGGGGGTAGGGAGGGGGGGAGGATCGAGCACCAGGGGGGTGCTCAGTAGGGGTCTGGCCCGCGATTGGTGCCCACCGATCAGCGGGCAGGCGTCTCTAAAGGACGCACTCTTTTTCCTCCGCCACCCCGCAAGATCAGTCCTCCATGTCTTGCAGGGCGCCCACGGGGAGAGGATGGCAACTGCGCATGCACGGGTTGGCGCCGGCCAACCTGCGCATGCGCGGGTGACGTCATTTAAGCGCCGCCGGCTGCATCATTTACGCGGCGCCGCTTTGACGCGGCGCCAAGGCCCGGCGTGCGAAATTGACGCGGTGCGGCTCTTAGCCCCCTGGGGGTCGGAGAATATGGGGCGAGGAGCGGTCTCCGACGCCAGAGTGAAACACTCCCGTTTTCACTCCTGCGTCGGCACTTTGTCTCCCGTTGGGAGAATTTCGCCCTTAATATCTCATTGGAAAGACAGCACTTTGCAGAGTGGCATCGCTTCAGTTCTTCCAGTAGAGTGCCAAATTGTTTTATGTGCTAAGGCTCTGAAGTGAGACTCGCGTCTGTCAGATTGTTGCGGGTTAAAGAGTGTCTCCGTGTTTACGGAAAGATAGGACACTCTTGGCTTGAGATTTACCGGAAAAGGTGTACACCATAGGGCAGAGAACTGAGTGTCCTCTTCCTCTTCTCGATATTCACGGTTCTTATATCCATGGTAGGTTCATGGATGTACTTAATGAAGTACTTGCACTAATATTTTGTATCTACTTGTAGATGTCGTGAATCTCTGACTTACTTGGTTCATGCGTACCATAGCAATCTGAAGCTGCTGAAGAACGGGAAGAACAGAGGGATTGATGATACACTAATTGCATATTACAGGAGAAAGTGCCTTTTGGTCAGTTATTATTTTTTAGAAGAGGTATACCAAGTAAAATACATGGGGCAAGGTTTGGCACTGTTGTTGAAAACTTTAGAAAATTGGGAAAATGCAACATCTGAAAGAGAGAGGGCAGGTTAATATTTCAGGTGTAGCCTTGTCAGATCTGAAATACCCATTGTTCAAAAAGTTAATCATGCCTTATCCACCAGATATCACTGCAGTTGTGTGTTTCAAGTGTTTTCCAGTTCTATTACAGATCTTCAGCTCTTGCCATTTTTAATGTTTTGTTGGTGTCTGTGGTGATCTTTGAGGTTGACTTCAGGATGGAAAGCGTAGTGTTCACAAAGACACTTGAAGCAATGTTCATCAACAAAGCTAAATTTATTTACACTAAAATTAACGTTTGACACTTATTCCTATAGTAAACAAATAGATTATATTAAACTACACTCACTCTACTCTAACTGTAACTATGTTCTATCTTCTCTAGCTCTACTATGCACTTCACTCCAATCTCTTCTCCTCTACTCCACTCTCTCCCAGAAGCCGAAGAGTCGGTGCCTTTTATAGTACTGTCCCTAGCTCCATCTAGTGGCTAATTGTAACATGACATTAACTCTTCGCATGCTGTACATTTCTATAATGCCACAATGTCTACTGCTGTTGCTTCCCGCCAGTTTCAGGGCGCTGAAAGACGTCTAGGTGAGCTTCACGCGTCCCGGGTACATTCAAGACTTGGGCTGCAGCTCCTGCAGCTGAGCATCACTTACAGCATCTCTGTCCCAGTCCTGAACTGGACAGCAGCCAGCTCTTGTCAGATGCATTGGGACAGAATTTGCAGCCACCATCACTGCGAGTTTAATGGTGGATGCCCTTATTAATTAGTAAATCATCCATCATCTTGTGGCAAGGAACCCTTTGATTTGGGGGTCATCCACAGGTTGTTGTACCACTCGGCCATTAGCCTTGTCGAAATGTCAGCTAGACATCAACCTCCCATGACTCTCAAGACGTTGATACAGTTGCATATTAATTGCCAATTAAACTCATCATATAAAGTTAAGAGCGAAACTTCTCAACGTAAGGAACATTTTGCTGTTGCGATACCACACTTGCCCCAGATAGGGAACAATTAAAGCAATGGATTCTCGTTCTTAGAGGTAATAAAATATTGTTGGAGATTTTGTAATGTAAATTGCTTTTTGCTTTTCTTTTGGCTTTTTTAAAAACAAATCTTTCTTTCCTCTCGTTATTTCTCTCTTCCCCCATCTAATTCTAATTTGACTTCTAACTTTGTATTTACTTCTCTGTCTCGCTCTTCCGCTTCTCGCAATTGTTAAATCTACTTTTTCTGGTGTGCAGTCGATTAGGAAAAATTCATTGAGAATCTTTGTGCTGATGTTTTCCGTATAGGCCAATAACCGACAGTCCCGTTAAATCCCAAAGTTGATTAGAATAAACTTGCTACCTCGGGGAATAATTGAGACAAATAGCTTAGATGACTTCAGAATTAAATTAAATGGATACATGAGAGAAAAGGGAACAGAAAGGTATTCTGAAAGACCGAGATAAAGTACATACAATGGGGGAAGACTTGTGTGGAGTACAAACCTAAGGAAAGGGACCAAAGGCCTGTTTCTCTGATGCATATTCTATGTAATGTGGCAACAGTTCTAAAGTGTTAACTTATAGCACAGATGTTGGCCATTCTGCTCCGATCCATGCTGGTGTTCATGTTTCACAAGAAACCTCCTCCTACCTACCTCATCAACATAACTTTCTATCCCTTTTTTGCTTGTCTGCTCACCTTGCTTCCCTTTGAATGCTACTCACCTCAACCCCTGGTAGAAAGTTATATATACTAGCTAGTCTGTGGATAAAGATAAAATCTCCTGAGTTCCATTGAGGACTTCTAATTCTGTTCTTGTCTGCCAGTGGAAGCATAATCTCTATCTCTACCCTATCAATCCCTATTGGAATGATGAAGATCTCCGTCTGGTCAACCCTCAATCTTGACGTTGGCTCCCCAAAAAAGAGCCCCAACCTTTTCAATCTATCTTGATAGTTCTCCGTGTGTCCATGAACACAAATACAGAGTGGAAGCCAGGTGCTCACACAGGTAGGGAAGTCTACACAGTGTTTCCCTGGGGAAAAAAAACACTTTTCTCTGAGTGGCTGGTTAGAGAATGCTAGTTCAGCAGCCTAGAAGAAGGTATTTTGCCTGCTGTCTTTGCCAGGTAATGACCCGAGTTGATAGACAAGTATCAGCAACACCAACAAAATGTGGAAAAGAAAACACAGCTGCCTGATAGTGGAGGGCTGAACGCTTCATATTATTGTTCCATAATTTTTGCATTCCTTTCACTAATGTCACACCTATCATTGCAGGAGCTGAATGCCTCTGCAGCAGACCTGTTTGAAAGTGGCAATGAAAACGATGTAGCAGAAGGGTTGAGCATAATGAACGACATGGTCATTCCGTGCATGCACCTGATAGTTACCAATGAGCTCGCCAAGGAAGACCTGGCTGCGGTGGAGATGATGAGAAACCACTGGTGTTCCTACCTCGGCGAAGACATGGATTGTAAGTCTTTGTGAACCACTTGTTCTCAGTCGGATACTGCAGAGGGAGGCCATTTTGCCCAGCACAACTGTGGAAGCTCTTTGGAAGAACTTTCCAAGTAAATATCCAATTCCCTTTCCGATGTTACGATCCAATTTGTTCCCACCACTCTCTCAGGCAACGCCTTCCAAATCACCTGAACGCACTGCATAAAATAACTCGTCCTTATCCCACCTCTAACTCTTTTGTCAACTGACTGTCTTCCAGTTACTGACCCTCCTGCTGGAAGTAGCTCTGTCAATCTATCCTTGAAGACTCCCAATACTTTTGGGCACCTCTGTTCTGAATCAAGTGGGCATTTGTTTTTGAGTCCTTGCTAGAATTTGGTAGACTGGTCAACAATAGAACCGTTTTAATTATGATCGTAGCTATGAGGGGCATTACAGCTGATCTCAATCTTTTGTTTGTTTTTTGTGAATTTCTGGTCATATTTGCTTTTGTGATAAATAATTCAGCCCAAAAGGGTTTTAAACCACAAGCTTTAATATATTGGCTAATACTGTTGTTTTTATACAACCATTCTGCATTATTACATAGCATTTACAGTGCAGAAGGAGGCCAATCGGCCCATTAAGTCTGCACCGGCTCTTGGAAAGAGCACCCTACCCAAGATCAACACCCTATCCCCATACTGAGTAACCCCACCCAACACTAAGGGCAATTTTGGACACTAAGGGCAATTTATCATGGCCAGTCCACCTAACCCAAGCCGGAATCGAACCTGGGACCCTGGAGCTGTGAAGCGATTGTGCTATCCACAATGCTACCGTGCTGCCCCAACCTGGTGTCCAAGCATACTTCAAAGTGCTGAATTACTGGTGGAGCCATCTCTCTGATACAATGTCAAATCAAGGCCTGCTGCGCCTGCTGGAGCGGCTCAGGTGGATCCTGTGGCATTATGGAAAGAAGGGCAGGAGGTTATCCTAATTTCTTGGCCAACATTCACCCTTCAATCCACTGTAATGATGCACTTTCAGAGACTTCATTGGTGAACAGTGAACATTACAGTTGGGATTTATTTAGTGACCTTAAAAAGCAGTAGCATGTTTGAAGCAAATTCTAAAATACATATAGAACAGAACATACTGTGCAGAAGGAGGCCATTTGGCCCATTGGATCTGCACCGACCCACTTAAGCCCTCATCCCTGTAACCCAATAACCCCTCCTAAACTTTTTGGACACTAAGGGCAATTTATCATGGCCAATCCACCTAAACTGCTCGTCTTTGAACTGTGGGCGGAAACCAGAGCACCAGGAGGAAAACCACGCAGACACTGGGAGAAGGTGCAGACTCTGCACAGACAGTGAACCAGCCTGGGACCCTGGAGCTGTGAAGCCACAGTGCTATCCACTTGTGCTACCATGCTGCCCAGGAGAGCTACTCCCCCTGGGGTGATTCCCCACTGAGTCCCTATAGGTCACCCAGGCCAGGTGACGCTTACTCTGCTGTGTTGCCCTTAGGGGGACAATCACCACACCGACTGTCACCAAAAACCAAATAACTGGCCATTTATGTACATACAAAACTGACTTCTATATTCATCGGGACTTGTAACTTGTTGGATGTGAGTTGTTTTGGAGATGGCCTGAGAATATGTTCTGTTAACACAGAGCTGTTATTTATGCCTCAAACAAATGCCTGAAATGTAACTTTCTTTTACAGCTCGGCTGCAGGAGAAACTTACCGAATTCCTCCCGAGACTTTTGGACTGTTCTGCCGAAGTTCGAATCCTTCGAGAGCCACCAAAGATTCGCCCAAACTCACCCCATGACCTTTGTAACAGGTTTGCTGCAGTAATGGAGTCAATTCACAGCACATCGCCAGTCACCGTCAAATAGCTATTCCACCAGACGACAGCTCAAGATTGGAAATTTGAACACTGGACCCATTCAAATGTGCGGTCTTTGAGTACCAAAGCCCTTTGCAAGCATTGATCCTGCAGTTAATTGTCAATCACTGTTATCTGTTACATCAGGACTGGGGCGGGTGTGCAGGTGCAGAATAGCAATGGTTATGTGAAATATTGCGTGCCTTTATTTTCATGTGACCGTTTATTTTGTATTTGTTGTGCAATAAATACCTTTTGTGTTTTATTTCCTTGCAGTGTGTAAGTACTTTTTTTACAATTGCATGAGCATTTGCATGTTTTTATTTAAAAATAAAAAATCCTGAAAGCCTGCAAACCACAACAGGAGGGTGGGGCAAACTGCTGACAGAAATGAAAGCAACATACTTGTAGCAACTTTCCTCTGGTTTCCTCCCACAAGTTCCTAAAGATTTGTTAGGTGAATTGGACATTCTGAATTCTCCCTCCATGTACCCGAATAGGCACCGGAGTGTGGCGACACGAGTATTTTCACAGTAACTTCACTGCAGTGTCAATGTAAGCCTACTTGTAACAATAATGATTACTCTATAACAAAATATTGCAAGGCACTTCACAGGAGAGTTAGCAAACAAAATTTGACACTGAGCCACATAAGGAGGTATTAGAACAGGTCCCCGACCGGCCGAATTCCCGACGGCTTATTTCTAATGTGGTCCTGCCATTCGGGAAATTCACCAGGCGGCTACGGACTCAGCCCGCGGCTGCCACAGTCAGGGGAGGGCCGTTCGGAAGGCAGGGGGGGCCTCATTCGGGACTGGGGGCTATGTGCGCGGCGGTCTGGGTTGGACGAGCAGCCGATCGGGGGCACTATTTTGGCGGTCCAGGTCCACGGGCTGAGTCCGCCATGGAGCACAGCGTGGCCGCTGGAGGCCGCCGCCGTGCACATGCATGGCCTCTGACCCGGAAGTGCGGGGGGCCGCATCGGCAGCTGGAGATGCGAGCTCCACGACAGCTGTCTGCTAGCCCCCAGCAAAACGGGGAATCAGTGGCCTTTTGATGCCAGTTTTCCTGGCGTAAAAGACCACAGTTTTCACAACGGCATGGAGACATAGTCCCGAAAACAGAGAATCCAGCCCATGACATTCTAAAGAGGGCTGAATAGTTAGATACTGAGAGGCTATTTCCCCTGGCTTGCGAGTCCGGGCTATCCTATGTTAGAACTATTGTTCAGTTCTGAACATTCTCCAGCAGAGGGTATTGCAAGCTTGCAACAGCAGATCGTTCTCAAGAGCGAGACTAATCCTTAAAATCAGCTTTTAATGGAATTCTGAAACCATCATGAAGTCAGTCTAAATTGACTACAAAAAATTAATTTTCACAGCAGCTCTCATTTAATTTCCGAGAAGTATTTTCTGATTTTCGGAATTTGTGTTTTGTAAGCAAGCTATCCAAAGTCCCTTAATCCTAATTCATTTTCACAATTGAGGTTCAGTGCTTGCTGGATAGTGTGGCTTGGGATTGAACAGATTAGAAACTTTGTTTCTTGTTTATTTAATTTTTTAAAAAAGTTTAAATTGAACATACGAATGGCTGATGGAAGAAGACTTGAGAGGTTGAATAAGCTTTGTTTGTTCTCACTGGAACGAAGGAGGTTGAGGGGCGACCTGATAGAGGTGTAGAAAATAGAGGGGCATAGACAGAGTGGATAGTCAGAGACTTTCTCCCAGAGTAGGCGGGTCAATTACTAGGGGGCATAGGTTTAAGGTGTGAGGGGCAAGGTTTAGAGGAGATGTACGAGGCAAGTTTTTACACAGAGAGTAGTGGGTGCCTGGAACTCGCTGCCAGAGGAGCTGGTGACAGCAGGGATGATAGTACGTTTAAGGGGCATCTTGACAAATACATGAATAGGATGGGAATAGAGGGATATAGGCCCCGGAAGTGTCGAAGATTTTTGTTTAGACGGGCAGCATGGTTGGCGGAGGCTTGGATGGCCGAAGGGCCTGTTCCTGTGCTGTACTTTTCTTTGTTCTTTGCTTGTTCTTTGTTCACCTATCATCTGGATAGTTGTATTTTGCAATGATGAAGGAGCTGTTGACTAGTCATAATCGGTCTCCACCAGTCTAGAATAGACCCAGAAATGAGGTGAGAGACCATTGCTGTCTCACTCCAGCCTTTTAACCCTTAAATTGCCCAATACCAAGAACCCAATATTTTTTGAGACGTCATGAAAGTGACACAAAATAGTCCAGCATGGATTTGGATCAAAGGAGCTCCTGTTTTGTAATACATAGTTACACAGAAGATAGGAGCAGGAGGAGGCCTTTTGGCCCTTCGGGCCTGCTCCGCCATTCTTCAAGATCATGGCTGATCATCCAACTCAATGGCCTTTCTCCCCATTGCCGTTGATCCCATTCTCCCCAAGTGCGATTATCCAGCCACCTCTTGAATATATTCAAGGATTTTGCATCAACTGCTTCCTGTGGTAATAAATTCCACAGGCTCACCACTCTTTGTGTGAAGAAATATCTCCTTATCTCTGTCTGAAATGGTTTATCCTGAATCCTCAGACTGTGACCCCTGGTTCTGGACACACCCACCATCGGGAACATCTTCCCTGCATCTACCCTGTCTAGTCCCGTTAAAATTTTAAGTCTCTATGAGATCCCGCCCCCCCTCATTCTTCTGAACTCCAGCGAGAACAATCCCAACCTAGTCAATCTCTCCTCATATGACAGTCCTGCCATCCCTGACTTTGTGACATACTTATTCAGAGAGTAAAAGTACGTGGGATTAACGGGACAGTGGTAACTTGAAACCAATTGTTTAAGGGATAAAAGGCAGAAAATAAGGGTAAACCAATGATCTTCTGACAGTAGAGAATTGTGCAGTTCAGTCTGCCAGGAGTTATATTAGAATTATATTATTATATTAGAATTATTCCTTTTCTTGTATTTGAGTGTCCTAGACATGGTTTAGGGGTTACAATTTTAAAATTTGTGGGTGATATAAAACATGGCAACTTTGTAAATAATAAGGAGAAATTACTATTTGGCTGTTGAAATGGAAACATAGAAGATTGAATTTGAGGTGGATAACTATGAAGTGAAACATCTAAATTTCCCGAAGAAGAGTCATATTAACATCAAAATATTAATTCTGCTTCTCTCTCCACAGATGTTGCCAGGCCTGCTGAGAATTTCCAGCATTTCCTGTTTTATCTCTGAAATGGTGCAATTTGGGGGTTGCAAGATGAGAGGGCCCTGGAGATACATATTCACGAATCTATAAAGGTGCCAGGGCAAGTTGAGAAGACATTAGGAAAGACCTCAGGCAGAACATTGCATGCAATTCTGGTACGGTGCTTTAGGAAGTATGTCAAGGCCTTGGGGAAGGCACAGAGAAGATTTATTAGAATGTACCTGGATGAGAGACATCAGCTATTTGCAGAGATTGGAGAAACTAGGATTGCTCTCCTTGGAGCATCGAAGACGAAGGGGAAATTAGAGATGCTTAAAATTGAGGGCTTTTGATAGAACAAGCACATAGGGAGCTGCTGTTGCTTTTGCTGTGTGGTTCAATTAGCAGTGGTCATAGGTTTAAAATAATTGGCAAAATATTGAGAGGGACAATAAGGAATTTGTTTTACACTTGTTGAGATCTGCAATGCACTATCGGAGAACATGCTGGAATCAGCTTTCATAGGAACTTTCAAAAGACAATTGAAGACCGAGGTCTTGAGGACTAATTATCTGGGTTAGGAAGAAAACGTGGGGTTAAATTAGACATCACATTCAAAGAAATAGCGCTGGTGCACTGGGCCAAATAGCTTCTTCCTGTGCTAAAATGGGCGGCATGTGGTTAGCACAGTTGCTTTACAGCACCTGGATTCTAGGTTCGATTCCCGGCTTGGGTCACTGTCTGTGCGGAGTCTGCACATTTTCTGCGTGAGTTTCCTCCGGGTGCTCCAGTTTCCTCCCACAAGTCCCGAATTAGGTAATTTGGACATTTTGAATTCTCCCTTCGTGTACCCGAACAGGTGCCGGAATGAGGCGACTAGGGGCTTTTCACGGTGACTTCATTGCGGTGTTAATATAAGCCTACTTGTGGCAAGAGTATTATTGTTAAAATTATTTCTCCTCTGTACTTATCCTTTTGTTTCTTCCTTGTCCCGTTACACCCCGTTTAACTCTGCACCATCAATACTTTTGTCATTTTATCATTCCTGCCTTTCACCCTATCACCGACCTTCCTAATTGTTCTCCCTCTCCCCCACTTTCTCCTGGCCTCTGTACTTTCTTAAAACCTGTCAAATCTTCAGCATTTTCCAGCTCTGATGAAAGGCATTCAGCCTGAAATGCTCACCATGTTATCTCTCTACTGACCTGCAGTGTTTTCCAGTATTTTCTGCTTTTGTTACCAATGGGATTACCTTCATGTTGCCTTCTGCCAATGAGTCAACAGATTTACTGAAGCTCTGCAAATGATACTAAAGTGTCAGAAGTATTTGGTGTGAGGTGAAATCCCTGGGAAAGGCTCCGAAACGTTTTACCATCAGCCTGCTGAGTCTCTGAACGAGGATTAAGCAGCTCTAATGCCCCGTGACAAATCTTACCACCAGCCTCCTGTGCTGAATTGATGTATGTCTGAGTGGAGTGATTACTGCTTTCAAATACATTTCAGTAAGGTTTGAAATTCTGCCCCGAGGTTTTGGCTTGTGAAAATCATCAGCGGGAATGTAACTTGAGCGAGAGCTAACTTTGCTTAACAGCCATGAACGAACACAACTTATTTGTACTTATTGCAATCAAATCACACTTTGCCTGGGAATAAATTACTATACAAATCCAACCACGTTAGTCAATATTTTTATCAAATGATGGAAGGTGTAGGAGACTAAAAGCAGACGGTCTTTAAGAGACTTTGTTTTGTAGGTAGGTAGGAAAGGAGGTTGACCGGCAAAGTCATTTTGGGAGGAGATGTTAATGCAGCAGTTTGACAGGCAGTTGGTGGATCAGGAAATTGGAGATATGGGTAGGGGAGAGGAACAGACAATAGTTCAGAGTTGAGTGAGTCAGGGACTAGGGCACGGAGAAGATGATTTTTTTTTTTAAATGCAGCAACTTGAAATGAGGACAAGGAAAAGAACACAGAGACACGGGAACACATTACAACACCGATGCCCTTGTCTTTCTCTCTCTGGGACACTTGCAGTTAAAAATAAAACTTGCATGGACATTTCCCGATTCTTGACCTCCAGACTTTCACACATTAAAGCACCGCACAGCCCATGGAGTACTTTTAAGTGTAGTTACTGTCGTAATGTAGCAAGTGCGGCAACCAAAAGAGAAAATGCTGGAAAATCTCAGCAGGCCTGGTAGCATCTGTAAGGAGAGAAAAGAGCTAAAGTTTAGAGTCCAGGTGACCCTTTGTCAAAGCTCTTTTTTTTTTGTGTGGCAACCAATTTGAGCACAGCAAATAAAAACAAACTACTGCGGATGCTGGAGATTTGCCAGCATCTTTTTGGGCACAGCAAGTTGAGCACAGCAAGCTCCCACAAGCAACAATGAGAAAATGACCAGATGATCTGTTGTTGGTTGAGCGATCAATACTGGCCAGGATGACGGAGAGAGTTCCACTGCTTCAGTTCAAAATAGTGCCATTGCATCCTTTATGTTCAAGTTAGAGGGCAAACAGGGCCTTGGTTTTGATTCTTGTTCACCTTTCGGATGGAACGGTAAATCTTCATTTATATTTACTGTTCTGAAATCAGTAACAAAATCCATTATCATCAGTTTCTCTTTCATAGTTACTGCTAGATGAAAATTGACCAAACTCCATCCACTTAACCCTCTTATCATCCTGGTAGTAACCGAGTTGTTGACTAGTCATAGCGACCAAGCTCTGTCAATTAGTCAACAGCAGACCCGTACATGACATAAGGTAATGCCCCAGTGTTGGAGAGATTTGAAACCTGTAAGTCCAAACTCATCCTTTGTTCCCAAGGGCAAAAAGAGGGGAAAAATAATGTTTAACGTTCAAGGTCCTGGGTCACTGCCCGTGTGGAGTTTGCACATTCTCCCCATGTTTGCGTGGGTCACACCCCCACAACCCGAAGATGTGCAGGGTAGGTGGTTTGGGGATTGGCCACACTAAATTGCCCCTTAATTGAAAAAAAAATAATTGGGTACTTTATAGACAAATCATATAAATTGTAGCACAGTATTCTCAATATTAGTTCTTAATCTGAAGCCATCTACTAATTATATTTATTCTGTCCTTTTATAATTTATTGCGTTTTCAAATATGTTGTCATTTCCTTTTATGGTTTTCCGTAGTTTCTCCTTTTGATTGACAGCTTGTAAAATAATCTTTCAACTATTTTACCTTCAGTTCTTTTAATTGTCCTCATTATTGTGTCATGTGAGAGTACCTTTAAGAAATGGGTGTTTAGCGAACAGCTGCATTGATGTCAGAGTGTGGGTGGAATGGGCTGTATGTTTTTTCACTTTCGTTTTTGGGCTAGCAGCTACCGGGTGTTTTTAGTTTCATTTTGAGAGCTGGATAGCTGCAGGAAAAGCAAGCAGCTGTATAAGTATCTCTCTGCAATCTAAAGACTGTCTTCAGATCATTTGGATAATTTCAAAGTGATAACTGCTCTCAGTAAAGAATTTAACCTGATCTCTGTGTTAAAAAGAGTCTTTTATCTTATTTTTTATTGTGGATGTTGCAAGGAAAGATTAAGAGTTACTTGTAGAATATTTTATCTGTGGGGATTAAGAGTTACTTGTAGAATATTTTATCTGTGGGGATTTATTGGTGTTGATAGTTGTTAAGATGTTTACTGTGGGTTTATAAAGTGTTAACTGATTTCATAAATAAACATTGTTTTAATTTAAAAGTACTTTAACGCTCTTGCACCACACCTGTAAAGTGGGCCCGTGTGCTCCCCATAACCACAATGTATTAAAAGTTGTGGGTCAGGTGAACTCCATGATACACTTTGGGATTCTCTAAACCCTGGCCCATAACAATTGAAAAATGGTTGTCATGATGTTGAGGGAGTTAGGTATGGGCTGGTGGAGTTTGTGCCCCAAGTGGTGGGGAAGGGCATGGGGAGGGTGGATATATAAGACGAGATCTGGATGGGAAAAGGCACAAGATGGTATGTGTCAGCATGGGTTACTGTTTATTATCAAACAAACGGCTGCTGTACTCTATATAACCCTGCTCAGAGTTGATTTGAAAGTTTACCGCTCAGTTATCCCTTGCTGGATAGGGGATTCACACGGTTTGAATTTTGGGAGGGAGAATATCTGTCACTCAATTATTAGCTCAATTAACAAATGAAGTGGGTTAGCAATACAAATTTCTGGACATAGACTAAGGGATAAATTGGCCAAAACATATCACCGGACACCTGAACTTCAAAGAGTGTTTAAAGATGACAACCATGTCAGGTACACAACAACATAAGAAATAGGATGCCAAGTAGGCCATTCGGACCTTCAATAAGATTATGGCCTCAATTCCATTTCCTGCCTGGTAGTGGATATCCATTGAGAGTAATATATATTCATAGATTGAGCTGAAATTACTGCAGGATCTTTAATAGAAACGACTTGCCATATTTTATGCTAGTCAACTTATCTGTGACAACTCTGCTACAATGTTAATGAAACATTATTTGCATTGCATGAAGTAGTGACACGTAATGCTGTAATATTCTCAGTGAAGAGAGAAATGAGAGAATTCGAGTCAAAGGTAATTACCAAAGTGTCACTCACTAACAGCCGTTCACCGTTGCTAGGAGATTCACCTGGCTGTCATTATAGGGACAGAGAGGATTCAGCTCCTGTAAATATCGTCCACTGCAAGGAGCCTCAATTTATTTAAATTTGGGGATTCAGCTCACACTTGTTCGTTTTATGGTTGCTTCCCGGGATCAACCGGGATGATGATTTATTGGCAGTTTTTGTAATACTGCCAACTTCACTTTCCTTGAAAGCCTTGCCTCTCCCGCCACCCCTGTTCCACTCTACAATCACCAATACCTCTATGACCGCTATCCCATCCCATGTGATACACTGACACCTCTTCACCTCAACCTCCACTGGCTCCCCCTTCCCCAACATCAAACCTCTTCTTCACATTTGTCTTTCCACAACCTTGTTCCTTCTTGCTCCTAAAACCTCCTCATCTGGAGCAGGACCTGAGACCAGGGCCTCTGACACCGAGCCCAGCCTGCTACCCACTGAGAGGTACCACCAGGCTAAGTTGTCAGTGATCCATATACTGGGTACTGCCTTCTGCTGAAAACCGGAGCATTCCATAAGGGGAGATGGTGGCGTACTGGTAATGCCACCAGACTAATAAACCAGAGGCACAGGCTGCTAATCTGGGGATGTGGGTTCGAATCCCATTACGGCATCTGGTGAGTTTAAATTCAATTTAGAAATCTAGAATTAAATGGTAGTAATGGTGACCATGAGACCATAGGGGCTGATTTAGCACAGTGGGCTAGACTGCTGGCTTGTCAATGCAGAACAAGACCAGCAGTGCGGGTTCAATTCCCGTACCGGCCTCCCCGAACACTGGAATGTGGCAACTAGGGGCTTTTCACAATAACTTCATTGAAGCCTACTCGTGACAATAAATTATTATTATTATTGTCATATAATCCCATCTGATTCATTAATGCCCTTTAGGAACAGAAATCTACCATCCTTACCTGGTCTGGTCTACATGTGACTCTAGACCCGCAGCAATGTGTTTGACTCTGAAATGGCCAAGCAAGTCACCCAGTCCAAGGGCAATTAAGGATAGAAACATAGAAAGCAGGGGGAGGCCATTCGGCCCTTCAAGCCTGCACCACCATTCATTATGAACATGCAACTCAATAGCCTAATCCCGTTTTCCCCCCATATCATTTGATCTCCTTTGCCCTAAGTGCTATATCTAACTGATGATCAACAGATGTCATTTTCCCTCGAAAGAATCAATTAAAATAAAAATCCATGTTGATTTACCAAACTAAAGATGCAGCCAGTTGCAGGGCAGTTTCACAGTATCAACACTAATGCTACAATCCTCATTGGGTAGTTAGATAATTTTGACTTCAGCTGTCATACCACGGGAGGTCTAGATGTCCTCTAGACACCAATCCCCACCTTTGGAGAATCCATGAGATGGTGCATAAGCTTTGGGGTTGAAATGAAATGAAATGAAAATCGCTTATTGTCACGAGTAGGCTTCAATGAAGTTACTGTGAAAAGCTCCTAGTCGCCACATTCCGGCGCCTGTTCTGGGAGGTTGGTACAGGAATTGAACCGTGCTGCTGGCCTGCCTTGGTCTGCTTTCAAAGCCAGCAATTTAGCCCAGTGTGCTAAACCAGGATTGGTAAGGTTTGAGCCATTGCAAAACCTTTGTTGAATTTTTTTTTGTTCAAAAATATACACTTTATTCATAAATCTCTAATAAACATTACAGAACATTTCAAATTGTTATGACTGTACATTTCCTCCAAAGTTACATATTCACTTGACTTTCTTGCATTCAATTGGGATGACATTCCACACGTTTCCCTGTTCACGTTACAATTCTTTCTTAAAAATTTACAACGTCATGTTTCTTTCAATACTTTGTACATTGGAGTGTTAATGACAAAGACCGAGGGGTTTTACATGGTTAGCAGCCCCTCAGTGTACATTTGCTGGAAGACCTTACACAGTGGCCTTTCCCCATTGCGCCTTGGCAGCAGCTGCCCCATCCTTTGTTGAATTCTTTATAGTAACATGACCTTTTTTTATAACGGCAATCTTAACCCTCCCATCCCTCCGCGATCCGAAGTCTGGGAGCCTGTAACACTTTTAACTCAATATGTTGACCTAACCTTTATTTATTGAATAATCTACATGTGTCAGCGCTGTATAAATGTAATGTAAGAGCACGTCTATACTCTGCAGTTTGAAAACAGACTATGGTGTGACATAGAACCAACACTGAAGAAAATTACAAAACAACATTTACACAAATGCCTATTCTTGGAGCAATCTGCAATTCTTTTGCACTTTCGGGAGTGAATCATTTAAAAAAAAAAAATTTAGAATACCGAATTCATTTTTTCCAATTAAGGGGCAATTTAGTGTAGCCAATCCACCTGTCCTGCACATCTTTGGGTTGTTGGGGCGAAACTCACACAAACATGGGGAGGATGTGTAAACTCCACACGGACAGTGACCCAGAGCCGGGATCAAACGTGGGACTTTGACTCCGTGAGGCAGCAGGGCTAACCCATTGCGCCACCGTGCTGCCCTCGGGAGTGAATCATGAGGCACATTTGAAGAACATAATCCTAAAGTTAGTTGGCTTTCGTGTCAGAAAAGTAAGCAAGCGCCGAGAATTGTTAAACAAGTTTCTGTTCTATGTTCTATGTTCTATGCTCTTATACCTCGTATAGAAAGGGTCAAGATTAGCTCTGTCAAATGGGACTGAACATGAGGCTTCACATTCTCTTATGTTTGTCAGTATGTCACATGAAAGCTTCTTTTAAAACGACAGCTTCTGTTGAACAAGTCGATGTGTGAAGTGCACTGCCGAGGATCTTTATGGCAAGGACAGCTGTTAATTGGAGAGCAAGCTTATATTTTCTCAACGTTGGTGCTAATGACTGTGTCAAGAATGGGATTTGGATTGTTCATTTCTGCTTTGCCTGTCACAGTTTTTTGAAGTGTCAGTTGAACTACATCATTGTTTAATATGAGATACAGCAATTGCAAAATAAAAACAGTATGTTGCCTCTATTGCAAAAACAACCATCAATGTATTTATTAACCAGTAGCAGCCCATCCATAGAAACACTGCAGTGCAGAAGGGGACCATTCGGCCCATCGAGTCTGCACTGACGCTCTGAAAGAGCACCCTATCTAGGCCTACTCCCCCGCCCTATCCCCATAATCCCACCTAGGGGAAACCACATCCCTGAACACCAAGGGACAGTTTTTGGCCAATCCACCTAACGTGCATATCTCTACTGTGGGAGGAATTTGGGGCTAATGCGCAAGCTCCACACAGACAGTCACGCAAAGCTGGGATGAAGCCCTGTCCCTGGTGGTGTGAGGCAGCAGTGCAAATCATTGTGCCATCCTATGGCTTTGGGTAGTGTATTCTGGACCCTGTGCCAATTGAGAACAAAAATGGTTGATCAGAAGATTGTTTTTATATCTGAAACAAAGTGTGACATTTGAATAAGTAGATATGCGAAGTGCAGTGCCTCACTATGGTAAAATAACAGAAGAGATAAACAGATTTTAAGTAAATCATTTGAACTTTAAGATTTTCATGAATCAGTTGAGAGCTGGTTGTGCGGGACAGAATTTCAGAATTGGCTATTTTCTCTGCGAACTGGTCCACCTGATCTGTTGTCCCCGGCATCGTCATCATCAGACAACCTGAAGCTGCCGGCGATATGGGTTGGAGGAGCAAGGGTTAAAAACCTAGAATGAGCGACGAGGAATGTGGATATCTGGTGATCAGGTGTAAGGTGCATTTGGCATTGCTATCTGTGCCTCCAGGAGTGAGTAGTTCAACTTTATAATGGGCTGGAGAACATAGAACACAGAACATACAGTGCAGAAGGAGGCCATTCGGCCCATCGAGTCTGCACCAACCCACTTAAGCCCTCACTTCCACCCTATCCCCGTAACCCAATAACCCCTCCTCACCTTTTTGGTCACTAAGGGCAATTTATCATGGCCAATCCACCTAATCTGCATGTTTTTGGACTGTGGCAGGAAACCAGAGCACCCGGAGGAAACCCACGCAGACATGGGGAGAACATGCAGACTCCGCACAGACAGTGACCCAGCAGGGAATCAAACCTGGGACACTAGCGCTGTGAAGCCACAGTGCTATCCACTGTGCTACCGTGCTATCTGTGCTGGAGAAGCTGGGCTTGATCTCCTCAGAGAATGGAAGACTGAGAGATTAGATCGAGGTTTCAAAATCCTGTGGTGTCTGAATCCAGACAGGGGAGAAACTGTTCGAGTTGATGGAAGGGTTGAGAACCAGAGGGCGAAGGTTCAAAGTATTTGGCGCAAAAAAGCCAACGGCAACATGAGAAAAATCTTTTCAATGCAGCTCGTGGTGTTGCCAATCGGCACCGGAGACGCCAATAATGTTGCTCTTTTTAATGAGTGGAATACTATCCCATCAATCGGCACCAATAATGTTGCCAAATTAACTAGATATGGCAGTTATTAATGATAATATTGCTTTTCAGAGTCGCCAGATATCAAATGATACCACCACAAGGCTTTACCGGATATCGATCTAAGACCAAACAACCAGTTAGTCAGTTCAAGTTCAAAGATAGTTTATTTACACACAAGGATTACTTCGACATGCAACATAAAACACTACAAGTTAAACTACACCTAACAACTACAATAACCTATACTTAACTTCAGGACAACCGGCTCTATGCAGATGAACAAGGCCTTTGTTCGGATCTTGCGTGGCTGGGTAGAAGAAGTGGCTTCGTTTCTGCTGGGCTCATCCGTCTGGTAGCGATCGTTGGTCTTGAACTTGTCTTCTGGTCGTAATGCTACACTTGGTTTTAGGCGTAGGCCGGGGCCAAGAGAGACAAACACATGGCTGTATCTCTTTTTATCCTTCTGGGATTTCGCGTTTTTGGGACGGTCCTTAGCTTTGGACCCAATAATTCGGCAGGCTTCGATCACTGCCTTCGATTTTGGCCAATAAAGGGGCGGGTGCCTTGATGGCTGGGCGTGTCCTGAGCGGTCATTGACCTTGGCTGTTTGGGCTTTCTTAGCAAAGGGAGTGGCGCTGGTTAGTCTGCATCTGTATCAGTTACCTGAGTACAGTCCTTTTGTTCTGGGGAAATGGGCCATTAGAATGCAAATGAGCGGGGGTTTCGATCGCATCTAGCTATCTGGGTTGCAAATACACACACAAGCTCTGAGTGTGTCTGAGTCCTGGGTTGGCCGTAATTCCCATGGTCCTTTGCAGGTGGCCATCTGAGGTGGCTACAGTGGTTATTGTCAGCAATACATTGCCTGCGGGTGTGGTGGAGGCGGATTCAATTTTGGTTTTTCAAAGGGAAGTGGATAAGCACTTGAGGTCAAAAAAGAAAATGCAGGGTGATCGAGAAAGGGCGGAGGAGTGAGATTAGCGGTACCACTCTCGGAATGAGCCAGCCGAGGTTCGATGAGCCGAATGGTCTCCTGCGCTGAAACTGTTCTATGATCCTTCCTCTATTCCGGTTCCTTATAAATGTTAATGATCATGGTCCTATAAATATATCTCGTGTGTTATACAGAGAAGAGGGAGCTTGACCTGAGCTGAGTTACCTGAGGCTGTAAACTGACCTTGGCTTAAACAGGGGCTGGGGTCATTCTGCACGCCTGGTAAAACTCACTAAATAGCAATTAGGAGTCTCAGGCCTATTTATATCCCCTCCCTGCACCTATCCTAGTGGTATTGAGTAGAACTTTAGGGCCCCTACACCTGCCTGGTTTAGGTCTTCGGGCACAGTGAGCAGTGTCCTCTCCTCTGAGCGGGAAGCTCCGGGTTCAAACCCCAGCCCTGGACATGACGGCCAAGGAAGGTGCGTTCATAATGTGGCCAAACAGGTTGAGTGCCAACCTGCAAAATCCGTCCGACACGCCAATGGCTGGCGGTAAGACCGGGAGAGACTCCTGGTCAGCCACGCTTGATGCGGAGTGGCATCCCTCAGGATGTAAGCCTCTGTAGATTTGTCAGGAAACACCAGCTATGAAATCGGATGAAGGTCTGTGGGTGCGGGAAGAAAAACAACAACAACTCCATCTGCCTGGTTTAAACCAGTTAACTCAACACAGATTGAAATCAACTCCCTTGACGTTTTGCTCTTATGATGAAACTGCTCAATAGTTTCACCCACTGTCTGTTGGTGTCATGGGCGGGTGATGAACAATTTCCTCTCAAATGAGTAAGCAACAGAGGATGAGCGGAGGTTCAAAACACACGCAATTTCATTTGCCCACGTTTAACCTTCAGACTGCAAGAATAAACTACTTGGCCAGGCGTAACTGTCTCTTCTTCCTAGTCAGTCCCTTGGGATCGAGGATGACTTACTTTCATTCCAGTTTGATAGGTTCTGAGGTGGCTGATAATCCCAATGCGTGTTTTGCAGACTGTGTCTCGTTCCGGGCAGCTGGTGCTTGTATGTACCTTGTATGCTTGAATGTACCTGCTCCATTTTGGTCGGTCCCAAGCTGCGGACCACATTTAACTCCACCAAGGATGCTTTGAGAACATCCCTAAACCTCGCTGTGGCGAAAAGGTTGAAAACTAGTAAGAAGTAAGTTTAGAGAGGAACATCTATTGCCTAACCACCAGGGGTCAGGATTGCTGTATCCAGCCTTGTTAACAGGCTTGCGTGTTGAGACTGGACATTGTCAGAAGGCTCATTAAACATGCTTCATTTATCAATCCAGGGAGAGGTGACAGAAGCGGGAAATGGTAGCAATTGCTGCTGCCTGTCTCGTCCTTCTTAGTTATTGTGAGTCACATGTTTGTCTGATATCAGATATTCCTAGATTGCAAGATCTTGGCCTCCCCGTAACACTCAACAAGAAAACTATTTCAGAGAAAAATAAGAAAATGATGTGTGGGCCTTGCATCGTATTGATTAAACATAGGTGCTGGAAATTTGCCCTTTCTGTCTCTGGAGGCAATCAGCAGAAATATTGAGCGGATCAAGGGAATTCCCCCAGAAAATTCCCAACCCTGGGGCTCACCCTCAGGGTCCTTTCCTCATTCCCCTCTCTTGCTGAATCTTGGGTTCAAATGGGTGAAATGTGTTGCTGCAGAGAAATGGGTTTATACTATATTTTTTTAAAAAGCATTTAAGCTGTTGCTCAATTTACCTCTTGCTCTTGAGGCGGCACTGTGGTTAGCACTGCTGCCTCACAGCGCCAGGGACCCGGGTTCAATTCGGGCGACTGTCTGCGTGGAGTTTGCACTTCCTCCCCGTGTCTGCGTGGGTTTCCTCCGGGTGCTCCGGTTTCCTCCCACAGTCCAAAGATGTGCAGGTTAGGTGGATTCGCCACACTAAATTGCCCTTTCGTGTCCATGGATGTGTAGGTTAAGTTAAAGGGTTATAGGAATAGGGCGGGGAAGTGGGCTTGGGTGGAGTACTCTTCCTGAGGGTTGGTGCAAACTCTATGGGCCGAATGGCCTCCTTCTGCACTGAAGGGATTCTATAATTCTCAGCCTTACACTGTGAACATTGTCACCCTTCACCTTGGATTCCCACTTGTCCTGAAGTTGCTAACCCTCCGGGATTGACTGGAATCGCCAAGGAATTGGCAATTAACGTTCCAGGCACTGGCTGCATGGGACAGCTCGGAAATTAAAAATGTAAGAGCGTGAAGGAAAATTTGTTGCATCTGTCTGGAACAATTTAATTGAAAAGTTGTGGAATCTTTGGAGCAGGCTGCTTGCCTGGCAGTCAAGAACACTCAATGGGATAACGGAATTCTGTTTCCTCTCCAGTGGGTGTGAGAAGGTGGCTGGCTGGGAGGATGGATATGCTCTCAGACCAATGGCTGCAGCGCTGGGGATTTAAAACAATGGTTAAATGGTTAAATTCATTAAAACTTCAATGAAGTTACTGTGAAAAGTCCTAGTCGCCACATTCCGGCGCCTGTCCGGGGAGGCTGGTACGGGAATAGGATAGGATGGTTACAGGCAAATGGCCCTACGATAAAACCTCCTGAGATATATCCAACCCGGTGTTGGCAACACTGTCTCTCCACCTTGCCTGAAGCCACTGTCTCTTTGATATGATGTTGCTTATCCCCAGATATCCCTCGGCACCTTAGCAGAAATCTCCATTGTTGCTGGTGGCCCTGAATAGTTAGACAGCAGCTTATCAGAGACAGAATTCAATCCTGCTGTCCATTTGAATTTTGTGATCATTCGGATTGATGGCTATGGTCTGTTCCTCTTCCGTATTCCTAGATAAATATAGTGACGTATCTCTACGAAACTTTTGAAGGAAAAGAAGATTGCATTGATATAACACCGCACATGACTTCAGCATGCCGCAAAGTGTTTTACACCTACTCAAACAGCTTTTGAAGAGTAGTCACTGTTGTAATATAGAAGATGTCACAGAAGAGTTTATTCATGAAGGTCCCTCCACTGGTTTAGCACAGTGGGCTAAACAGCTGGCTTGTAATGCAGAACAAGGCCAGCAGCGCGGGTTCAATTTCCGTACCGGCCTCCCCGAGCAGGCACCAGAATGTGGCGACGAAGGGCTTTTCACAGTAAACTCATTGAAGCCTACTTGTGACAATAAGCAATTATTATTATTATTATCTCAACCTTGCCCCTCGCCTGAGGTGTGGTGAACCTCAGGTTAAACCACCACCAGTCAGCTGTCCCCCTCAAAGGGGAAACCAGCCTATGGTCATCTGGGACTATGGTGACTTTACCCACTTTACTCTTAAAAAAAAGGTGTGGAAGCCAAATTGCTCACAGCAAACTCCCACAAAGAGCAATGTTGCAATGACCAGCTAAGTGACATTGGTTAAGGAGTAAATATTGACAAATACTTTGGGCATGACTCCTCTAATCTTCAAAATAATGCCGCGTGGAATCTTTTATGTCTACCTGAGAGGGCCTCTGTTTAACAGCTCATTCGACAGTGCAGCACCCCCTCAGTACTGCACTGAGAGAGTCAGCCTGGGCTATGTGCTCTGCTCAAGTGTCTGCAGTGGGACTTCAGCACGCAACCTTCTGACTCTGAGATGACACTGCGACCCACTGATCATCAGTGGATACTGTCGCAAAATGCAAAATTCTGTGCACTTTAAGGAAAAATATTAATCTCCTGCTGGTCACTTCTAAAGGTGCTGGGGAATCCCAAGCAATTGCCAATCTGCAGACAAATTTGCCCCGGCAGTTAATGTCAGGATATGCCCAATTTCAACAGTTTAGCCCTTGGAGCCTTACGAAAAGAGGCCTGGTCGTGCTCTGCCTTAGCAGTGGGATGCTGCACTGTGGTTTGGGATGTAATGTTCCTGCCTGCATGTGCTCTCAGTTACAATCGGCAATGTTGAGGCACAGGGAGCGCAGACATGCACTGCGTGTTTTTGTGATCATGGATCACAGGCTGCACTAAAACTCTTTACCAGGGATGACAAGCGACGAACATTAGATCGCAGGGAGCGCAGAGGCACCTGAAGGCCAAGGAGCAGTCACAGGTTACATTTATATGTGAAGAGTCCCAGTTAGTTTCAGTGCATTCACGGCCATGTTCCTCTCGTGTACTGAAAGATTGATGCAGCTTTCCAACAGCCCCTAGTATTTCTCGAGCTAACATGACACGGTCAATACAGGCTTCACTGAGCATTACATAGCACTCGGATATTTGTTAGTCAATTCCTCTGGAGAACAGTTGAGATTTCCTTCGTTTCTGCCCCATTTTTCTTTCATCTCTTGAAGGTTGGGACATCTGCAGCTCCACAGGCACCAGCTGATTTTCAACCTCCCTCGTCTTCACGCTAAACCGTCAAGAACACAAGAAGCAGCAAAGTAGGCCATTCAGCCCCTTGAGCCTGCTCTTCCATTTGCTAAGATCATGGATGATCTGATTATGGCCTCAATATTCCACTTTCCTGTCTGCCCCCCTGTCTCTCTCCCCCCCCCCCCCCCCACCAACCCTCAACTCCCTCGTCAATCAAAAACTACCATCAGCGGCAACCAACAGTAACATAGCACATTCAACATCGTAAAACATCCTAAGGCACTTAGAATCATAGAATAGAATCATAGAATCTCCACACTGCCGAAGAGAAGCCATTCAGCTCACCAGGTCTGCACCGACCCTCGGATAGGGCCATGCACTCATCCTATCCCTGTAACCCCACCTAACCTTTTGGACACTGAGGGGCAAATTACAAAGAACATAGAACAATACAGCACAGGAACAGGCCCTTCAGCTCTCCAAGCCTGCACCAACCATGGTACCTGCCTAAACTAAAACCATCTGCACTTACGGAGTCCGTATCCTTCCGTTCCCACCCTATTCATATATTTGTCTAGATGCCCCTTAAATGCCACTATCGTACCTGCTCCCACCACCTCCCCAGGCAGCGCGTTCCATATATTTACCACCCTCTGTGTAAAAAAACTTGCCTCGCACATCAGTTCTAAACTTTTCCCCTCGCACTTTAAACCTATGTCCCCTAGTACTTAACTCTCCTACACTAGGAAAGACCATCTGACTATCCACTCTGTCCATGCCACTCATAATCTTGTAGACCTCAATCAGGTCGCCTCTCAATCTCCGTCATTCCAGTGAGAACATACAGTTTATGTAACCTCTCCTCATAGCTAATGCCCTCCATACCAAGCAACATCGTAGTAAACCGCTTCTCTACCCCCTCCAAAGCATCCACATCCTTCTGGTAGAGTGGCAACCAGAATTGTACACAATATTCCAAATGAGGCCTACTAAGGTCCTGGATAGCATGGCCAACCCACCTAACCTGCACACCTTTGGACTGTGGGAGGAAACAGAAACTCCCAAAGGAACACCCATGCAGACACGGGGAGAAAGTGCAAACTTCTCACAGTCGCCCAAGGTTGGAATCGAACCCGGGTCCCTGGTGCCGTGAGGCAGCAGTGCTAACCACTCTGCCGCCACTTAATAAGAGCAATATCAATAAAAGGATTTCTGCAATTTTGTCAATGAGCCGCAGGTGGAGGAATCAGGGCAGGTGACCAAAAGCTTGATCTTACAGTTGGTTTTAAGGATCATGAGAGAGAGGTAGAGCAGTAATGATATAGAACATAGAACATTACAGCGCAGTACAGGCCCTTTGGCTCTCGATGTTGCGCCGTCCTGTGAAACCCCTCTTAAGTCCCTCTACACTATTCCCTTATCGTCCATATGCCTATCCAATGACCATTTGAATGCATTTAGTGTTTAGGGAAAGATTTCCATGGAGTAAGATACGGGCAATTGAAGGCATGGCTATAAATGGTAGAAGGATGAAAATTAGCCTTATGTAAGAAACCAAGATGGGAGGAGCACAAATTTCAAAGGGCCGTCGGACTCGAGGAGGTTTACTGAGACAGGAAGGCGTGAGGCCATGGAGGGATTTGAAAAACAGGGTAAGGATAGTAAAATTGAGGCATTGCCAGACCCGGGAGCCAGTGAAGGTTAGCGAGCACAGTGAGGAACAATATGTTTTTTTAAACCAATGGGTGGCCAAAACAATAAATAAGAGGCAACAGAAAAGGAATAAAAGGAAGCAATTCTGTATTTCTTTCCACAACCTCCGGACACCTGTAGGCCAATGAAATACTTTTGGAACTGTTGTAAATGAGAAAAACCTTACAAACATCAATTAAATGACTAGATCAACTGTTTTAATATTGACTGCAGTAAGAAGTCTTACAACACCAGGTTAAAGTCCAACAGGTTTGTTTCAAACACTAGCTTTCGGAGCACTGCTCCTTCCTCAGGTGAATGGAGAGGTATGTTCTCCATTCTCCAGTCACCTGAGGAAGGAGCAGTGCTCCGAAAGCTCGTGTTTGAAACAAACCTGTTGGACTTTAACCTGGTGTTGTAAGATTGCTTACTGAGCTCACCCCAGTCCAACGCCGGCATCTCCACATCATTAATATTGACTGAGGGATACATGTTGGCCAAGAGGGAATTCCCTTGCTCTTCTTTGAATAGTGCCTTAGGAACCACATGAGTGGATAGATTAGGGCCTCAGTTTAACTCTCGTCCAAAAGACAGTTCCTCCCTTGGTACGGCCCGATCCACCTGTTAATTGGCCAACGCCAGAAAGATTGTACAGGCGGGTGGGCCTCAGGCACCATCAGGGTTGCCTACAGTC
This sequence comes from Scyliorhinus canicula, assembly GCF_902713615.1. Taxonomy (NCBI): domain Eukaryota; kingdom Metazoa; phylum Chordata; class Chondrichthyes; order Carcharhiniformes; family Scyliorhinidae; genus Scyliorhinus; species Scyliorhinus canicula. The sequence goes on along the minus strand of NC_052164.1, from coordinate 98,473,543 downwards.
TCAATGTCCAAGAATCATCTAGGTGAAGATTCCACCCATTAACACTCACTCACTCAGTCTCTCTCCCTCTACTCAAATGCTGCAGTTTTCAACCATCCGCAGGATTTTGCTTTTGCATTTATTATTGAAAGCTACAAACTTAAACAAAAATACTGAAGCAAAACCATATAAATTTGATTACCCGAGGTTTATTGAGCAGCGCAGGTTCAGTGATGGAAGAATCGTTTTATTTCATTCCTGCGCGATGAATTTATTTTTTCGCTTTGTCGAATCCGAGTGCAGTTTGGTGTGCAAAAGATTAAAATAATTGATTCAACTTCTGCTAAATGGACCTGGTTAATGATCAGCAGCCGACGAGACACAGAAATCCGATGTCTGAGCTCTGTCGGGTTGATGAAGCTGTCTCATTATGACCCAGCAAGCCTATCGAAGCTCCTCATACTGACTTGTACTCGATTATCCTATTACCCGAAATCCATCTCCATACATCTCTCAACCTTTTTGGTCTTCATGTGCCATGGGGGTTGGCGGTGGGGGCCGGTGGTGAGGGGGGAAGGGGAGGGCATTGGGGGAAATGGGGGAGGGGGAGTGGCAGTGGGAGGGGGGGGGAGGGCAGTGGGGGAGTAGGGGAGGACGTTAGGAGAGCCGCACCTCTATTCTGAAGAAGTCACAGAGACTCGAGGTGTTGAGTTTTTTCTCTCTCCACAGACGCTGTCAGACTTTGAGTTTCGCCGACACTTTCTGTTTGCATCCCTAATTTATTGTCAGGAATTGGATTACAGGCACCTCGAATCTAAGGGCATTGGAAACCACTTGTAGTAAATACTGCCTCAGCTGAGATTGGCTGACTCCCTGTTTAAACTTAGTTGTTCCCAGTACCCTGCACGTACTAAACCTCATTTTGAAGTTTCTACAGCTCCTGTAGCAGCGACTGTACAATCCCCTGCTGTAAATGCATTTGTGATTGACTTGAAATACTTTACCCTGGAGCTACATGAATTAAGCAATCAGATCTAATCCCTCGTCCCTGGGATGTCTGCTGTTCAGAGGTGATGCGATGTCAGGTTCAATTAGAACATCCAGTTGACCACCTTAAATTAATCATAGGTTGTGGGGTTGAATATCGAGCAAAGATGTTTTCATAGTCCTTGAATGTCTGCTTGTCCACTGTCACTATGCTGCTCCATGCATTTTCCAGGGTAAATTCTAAAAATCTGTCAGTGTTGCTTTATGTTAAAGCAATAGAGATGAGAACAGTAGTCATGCCGAGTAACACACACGACATATTTTGGTAAAAGGGAAAGAATATTCAAAGTATAACTATTTCAATGTAAGATTTGTGCTCAGGTCAAGAACACAGCAAAGTGTGAGTAATTTGAGACATGGCATGAGTGTTGTGTGCAGTTTTGGTCTCCTTATAAAAGAAAGGATATACTTGTTATAGAGGGAGTGTAACAAAAGTTCACCAGACTGATTCCTGGGATGGCAGGACTGTCATATGAGGAGAGATTGGGACAACTGGGCTTGTATTCATTGGAATTTAGAAGAATGAGAGGGGATCTAATTAAAACTCTGACAGGGCTGGACAGACTGAATGCAGTGATGTTGTTTCCTTTGGCTGGGGGACTTAGAACAAGGTGTCACAGTCTCAGGGTCTGGGGTGGGCCATTTAGGACGGAGATAGGGAGAAATGTCTTCACTTCTCTACCACAGAAGGCTGTGGAGACCAAGTCACTGAATATATTTAAGAAGGAAATAGTTAGATTTCTAGACACTATGGCAGGGATTCTCCCTTCTGGGGATTAAGTCCTCATCATAGACATCATAGAATTTACAGTGCAGAAGGAGGCCATTCGGCCCATCGAGTCTGCACCGGCTCTTGGAAAGAGCACCCTACCCAAGGTCAACACATCCACCCTATCCCCATAACCCAGTAACCCCACCCAACACTAAGGGCAATTTATCATAGCCAATCCACCTAACCTGCACGTCTTTGGACTGAGGCTCATGCCGGCGGGAACACCAGAGTCAACGACTCCGGCATCAACGGCCCCCCAAGTTGAGGAATTCTCACCTTTCTAGGGGGCTAGGTGGACACCGGAGGGGTTGGTGCTGCTCCAGCCGGTGCCGAAGGGCCTGCGTGAGTTCGCGCATGCGCGCATTGGCCGGGGTGATCTCGCACATGCATGGCTGTTCTCTTCTCCACGCCTGCCCCCGGGCAATATGGCGAAGCCCTACGGGGGCCCGGCGCAGAGGAAAGAAGTCTCACCACGGAGCAAGCCTGCCCACAGATCGGTAGGCCCCGATCGTGGGCCAGGCCACCATGGGGGCCCCCCACCCGGGGTCGGATCCCCCCCGTGCCCCCACCGAGGACCACCCCCGCACACTCACCTGCCAGGTCCCGCTGGTGCGTGAGGTGAGTGATTCACGTCGGCGGGACTGGCCAAAACTGGACGGCCGCTCGGACCATTGGGGCCCGGAGAATTGCCGGCGGGGCCGCTGTCAACGGCCCCCCACCGGCGTGGCAGGTATCCCATCACCGTCTGAAAAACGGCGCCGGAGAATAGGGCAGCTGGCGCCGGGGCGGCGGGGCGGGATTCGCGCCTCCCCACCGGGGATTCTCCGACCAGACAGGGATTCGGAGAATCCCAGCCTATAGGTGTCAGGAGTTATGGGGAGAGTGCTGGAGTATGGTGTTGAGATAGAGGATCAGCAATATTAAATGGCCGAGCAGGCTTGAAGGGCCGAACGGCCTACTCCTGCTCCTATTTTCTATGATTCTTCAAAAAGCTTTTGAGCCAGAGGTCAATTGAAAATTTCAAAAGCAGAAATTGATACGCTTTTATGAGACAAGGATGTTAAGAGTTATAAAACCACGGTGCACAGATGGAAATTGCTTTGTATTGTAACCAATTTGCTTCTGTGCAGTATTTCAAATGACTACGTGGTGACATCATCAGAGGCACTTGGGAGATTTCCCTCACTTTCACCTTACACTGTGAGCAAAGCAACACCTTTGCAATAAACTCTGACGACTGCTTAAGTAACCTATGGTGAGGAGCAGCATGGTGGCGCAGTGGTTAGCACTACTGCCTCACGGGCACCGAGGACTTGGGTTCGATCCTGGCCCTGGGTCACTATCCGTGTGGGGTTTGCACATTCTCCCCGTGTCTGCGTGGGTCTCACCCCCACAACCCAAAGATGTGCAGGGTAGGTGGATTAGCCACGCTAAATTGCCCCTTAATTGGAAAAAATTAATTGGGTACTCTAAATTTTAAAAAAAAAGAAAAGAAAGTAAAACCCCCTAAAACATAACAGTATTTCTTTCTCCGTGACTGCAGCCCGGGAACGCTCGGAGAGTCGGAAATGGGAAAAGAGAAAAACCTCTCAGCCAGAGTGTCGACTGTTGTGCTGGTCGATTTGCGCAGTCAGTGGGCCAAAGAAATAAAGACCTCCCGGAAAATGACCAGAGCAAGCCAGGAAATAAGGGGCTAAGCTGTAAGAAAAAAAGTTATTTGTCGAAGCTGGGGAGTTTTTCCAGTAACACCTTCTCATGCGGGGGGTGGGGGGGGGGGGTGCGCAGCGATGGATTCTCGTCCTCAGGGGGAGAGAGAGAGCTGATTTTGCAAAGTAACTGCTCGAAAAGGAAAAATACAATCATAGTAACTGCGATTCAGCAGAATTACTGCTGAAATCTTCTGATTTTCAAACAGATTGGTCTTTGCAAAAATACCAAACATTTTCTTAAAGCTACAGTCCAAGCAATAATATATTTTTTAAAGAAACAGAGAAATGGTGCAAATTAAATTGGAAGGGACAGAAATTAGAGGGGAGGAAACGTTAAAGATTGTACTACAACTTAAGAACTGTTAACTGCGATGACGGGAAAGGGTGGCATGATGGAACCATTTGATGAGAATGTGGAATCACGGAGTTCCTATTTAAAAAAATAAATTTAGCGTACCCAATTCATTTTTTCCAATTAAGGGGCAATTTAGCATGTTCAATCCACCTACCCTGCACACCTTTGGGTTGTGGGGGCGAAACTCACACAAACACGGGGAGAATGTGCAAACTCCACACGGACAGTGACCCAGAGCCGGGATTGAATCTGGGACCTCTGCTCCATGAGACTGCATTGCTACCACTGCGTTATCGTGCTGCCCCATCAGGGAGTTCCTATGAAAGGAGGCTCCAGTACTACCTTGCAGCAAGCAGGATACTAGATGAAATTAAAGTAACAACTGTCTTGGGTGTAATAGGACGGAAAACCTTTGCCCTATTACAAAGTCTTGTCCATTCTGCAAAGTCTGGTACAATAATTTAGAGGCCTTAAAGAAGGTCTTTGAAGAACATTTCTCGCTCAAATCATTAACTGTAGTAGAGGGATTCAGATTTCATCAACATAGTTGAGAAGAGGGTGAAAATATTCAATGACTTTTAGCAGTACAATGGAAACTAGCAAAGAATTGTGAGTTTGGATCAACCCTTGAGGACATGCTGCAAGACAGACTTGTGTAAAAATCCACCTGGTTCACTAATGTTCTTTAGGGAAAGAAATCTGTCATCCTTACCTGGTCTGGCCTACATAAGACTCCAATGTGGTTGGCTCTCAACTTCCGTCTGAAATGGCCCTGCAAGCCAATAGGGATGGGCAATAAATATCCTGGCCTTGCCAGCGATGTTCACACCCCATGAAAAAAAATCGGACAAAAATGGTGGAACAGGCTTGAAGGGCTGAATTTGAGGTTGTGTGCGTGTATGTGTGTGAGTGTGCGTGTGTCTGTCTGTTTGTGTGTGTGTCTGCATATGTGTATGTGTGGGTGGGGGTGTGTGTCTGTCTGCGTATGGAAGCCATATGATGGACTCGCTGTCATCCCTTCATAATTGAAAAGCCTGCTTAACAGGAATTAATCGGAAACATAGAATTACATAGAACCCATTGCATACCGGCAACTATTGCGGCCCATAGGAGACAACCCATAGGGCGGCACGGTAGCATAGTGGTTAGCACTGTTGCCTCACAGCACCAGGGACCTGGGTTTGATTCCCGGCATGGGTCACTGTCTGTGCAGAGTCTGCACATTCTCCCCATGTCTGCGTGGGTTTTCTCCGGGTGCTCCGGTTTCCTCCCACAAGTCCCGTGCTTGTTAGGTAATTTGGACATTCTGAATTCTCCCTCTGTGTACCCGAACAGGCGCCGGAATGTGGCGACCAGGGGCTTTTCACAGTAACTTAATTAAAGTGTTAATGTAAGCCTGCTTGCGACAATAATAAAGATGATTATTATCGGCCTTTTGGCTCAACTTGTTTGTGCTGGTGTTTAAGCTCCACACCTCCTCCACCTACCCTGCTGCATCTCACCCAGTTAACAAATCCTTCCCCGCCCGTGTGTTAATCTAGCTTCCCCTTAAATGCACCCCATGCTTTAACCTTGCGTGACCCCGGAATGTGAAAACCAGCTGACTTATCATGTATAACTATTAGCCAATCTTAAATTCCCGCAGCAGGCTGCTGGAAATCAGAATTAATTGGACATTTCAGGAACCTGGAATACAGTGGGCTGAGGGCAATTTCAGCTAGTGCTGTTACTGCACAAGCAGATGGTTTGGGAATTTGATTCGGTCAGTCAATTTAACCTTGCGCTCTCAATGATATTGCCCTTGAGAGAGATGGAAACAGGCAGCAAAGTTTATTCCGTGTATCAGGAATTTAAATGGAGCGGGAAAATGAAGGAAGCTGAGCTCTGCCGGCTTTCAGGAAAGAGGGGAATTTGGGACATTATGTTGGGTGTTTCCCAGGCTGCAAGAAGGCATTGATCATGTTGCCCTGGGAAAATCTTTCAATTGGGTGAAGGATGAGCTCGGATAAAAAATGGGAACGCTGGGAGCCAGAAGGAAAGCCGCAGGTTGAACTTGTGAAATTATTCATTATGTGTCTGTGATGGGGACTCATGAACGCGCAGTGCTAATGAAATAGCAGTGCTAATTCATGAACTAGCCATGCTGATGGGAATACCTAGCCTGGAGGCAAATGCCTCAGTTTTTAGCGGTGTTCTAGAAACATAGAAAATAGGAGCAGCAGCAGCCCATTCGGCCCTCTGCGGCTGCTACATTCATTATGATCATGGCTGATCATCCAGCTCAAGAGACTGATCCCACCTTCCCCCCGTATCCTTTGATCTCCTTCGCCCCAAGCCCTATATCTAACAGCTTCTTGAAAACATACAGGGCACGATTCTCCGAAATAGAGACAGAGTGTTCGCGCCGTCGTGAACGCCGTCGCGTTTCACGACGGCGGGAAACGGGTGCGGGGACTACCGATTCTGGACCCCACAGGGGGCCAGCAAGGCACTGGAGCGGTTCACGCCGCTCCAGCCTCCCTTCCTGGTGCCAAAATGGGCGCTGTGCCGACCCGCACATGCGCGGGGGACTTCCTCAGCGCGCCAGTCCCAACGAAACATGGCGTAGGGGTTCAGGGGCCGGCCGCGTAATAAAATAGGGCCGGGGCTGAAGAGGCCAGCCTGCTGATCGGTGGGCCCCGATCGCAGGTCAGACCCCATCAGAGGCCCCCCCCCCCCCGGTGAAGGAACGCTTTTTCCCGCCCCACAGGCCGCCCCCCCCAGCCCTTCACGCAGAGTTCCCGCCGGCAACAACCAGGTGTGGATGGCGGCGGCGGGACTCTGCTTTTTCCGCGCGGCCGCTCGGCCCATTCGGGCCGGAGAATCAGCGACCCGGCCTCGTACAGTGGCCCGCGATCGGCGCCGTGCCAAACGCGCCGGCGCAAATGGCGCCGATTCTCCGCAGCTCGGTCCCGCCGATCGGACCATATGTAACCCACGCCGGCCCGGCGCGGGGCTCGGAGAATCGCGTGCACAATGTTTGGGCTTCAACCACTTCCTATGGCAATGAATTCTACAGGTCAATCACTCTCAGGGTGATGAGATTTCTTCTCATCTCTGTCCTAAATGGTCTACCCCATATCCGCTGGTGACCGCTTGTTCTGGACACTCCCATCATCGGGAAAATCTTTCTTGCATCTGCTCTCTACCCTGAATAATGCTGTTCGAATTTTTTCGGTTTCTATGTGATCCCTCCTAATTCTTCTGAATCCAGCGAATGCAACGTAGCCGACTCAATCTCTCCTCATACATTTGTCCTGCCATCCCAGGAATCAGTCCATTAAACCTTTGCTGCACTCTGTCTAGAGCAAGAACATCCTTCCTCAGGTAATGAGACCAAAACCGCACATAGTATTCCAGGTGTGGCCTCACCAAGGGCCACACCAAGTGGCCTCTCCAGCGCCGATTCGCGGGCGCCTGCAGGGGCCATTGAAAGCAGCCCGCCCAGCGATTCTCCAGGCCTCGACGGGCTGAGTTCCCACCAAGTTCGGCCGAGTCCCGCCGGTGTGGTTAAGTAAGGTCCCATCCGGCGGGACCTCGGAGTTCTGCCTGTGGGGGCCGTCTTGGTGGGGGGGTGGGGGGATCCGACCCGGGAAGGGGCCTCCACGGTGGCCTGGCCCGCGATCGGGGCCTACCGATCAGTGGACGGGTTAGTTCCGTGGTGGCCTATGTTCCTCCATGCCGGGCCCCTGTAGGGCTCCGCCATATTGCCCGGGGGCCGGCGCAGAGACGGGAACCCACGTGCATGCACAAACTCGCGCCAGCCGTGGCGAGTCAGCATTTGGGCGCTGGAGCTGCTGACACCACTACGGCGCCGTACTAGCCCCCTTGGAAGGGGTGAATATCTGCCACTTGGGGCCCATTGACGCTGGAGTGGCTCGCGCCGCTTTTCATGCCGTCGTCAGAACTTGGCCACGGGATTGGAGAATCCCGGCCTAGGAAACCCTTCTTCACTCAAAGGGTGGTAGAGGTTTGGAACTCACTCCCACAAACAGCGGTTGAAGCTAAATGAGTTGTTAATTTTCATAGAATTTACAGTGCAGAAGGAGGCCCTTCAGCCCATTGAGACTGCACCGGCCCTTGGAAAGAGCACCCTATTTAAGCCCACACCTCCACCCCACACTCTTCACCCCACCTTACCTGAGGTCAATTTAACATGGCCAATCCACCTAACCTGCACATCTTTGGACTGTGGGAGGAAACCGGAGCACCCGGAGGAAACCCACGCAGACACGGGGAGAACGTGCAGACTCCGCACAGACAGTGACCCAAGCCGGGAATCGAACCTGGGATCCTGGAGCTATGAAGCAATTGTGCTAACCACTGTGCTACCGGGCCGCCCCGATTTTAAATTTGGGAAAGATGCATTGTTGTTAATCAAAGATATTAAGGTATAAGTACCAAAGGTAGGTGTATGGAGTTAGGTCACAGAGCAGCCATGGTCTCATTGAATGATGGAATAGGCTTGAGGGGCTGAATGGCCTACTCCTGTTCCTATGCCTTTCTATATCAAGCTCTATCAAAGGGAGTTCAGCATCCTATTTTACCTGTGACACGTTCAAGGATGTTGTCGGGGCTTGTTAGGCAAGACCTCCTATTTTTATGTCCATGCTGGTGGTGTTTTATTAAGTTACTGGACAGAAATAAAGATCAGCATATAATGTGGGCTCTCTGTGGTGCTGAGAGAGTGCAGCGCTGTCAGAGGTGCCATATTTCAGATGAGGTGTTAAACCAATCCTTGTCTGCCCTCTCGGGTGGGTGTAAAAGATCCCGTGGCAATATTTTGAAAAAGGGTAAAGGAGTTATCTATTTGCTGTTTGTGGAAACCTGCTTTCTGTACATTGGCTGCCATATTACCTGGATTGCCAAAAGTGCTCCCATGGCTGCGGTCTACAGAATATACTGTAGTCATAGCAATGAATGGGGCTATTAAAATTAAAAGTACTTCCCTCCTTGCTGCTAGCTCTCTGGAGATACTCATGTCACTTAATCACCTGGGGTCACTAAGGCTGATTTAGGAAATTAGCAGGAAACACAATTCTCCGAATATTCCATTCTTTCCTGGCGAGCATGCTGCCTGCACCTGGGATCTGCCTTCAGAGTTAATGGTGCAGAAGGGTTTTTTGTTATTGTCTGGTCGGGGTCAGTATGAGGGTTTTGGGATTGTCTATTCTCCAAAAGTCTAAACTCGGGCAGCATGGTAGCACACGTGGCTAGCACTGTGGCTTCACAGCGCCAGGGTCCCAGGTTCGATTCCCCGCTGGGTCACTGACTGTGAGGAGCCTGCATGTTCTTCCCGTGTCTGCTTGGGTTTCCTCCGGGCGCTCCGGTTTCCTCCCACAGTCCAAAGATGTGCAGGTTAGGTGGATTGGCCATGTTAAATTGCCCTCATCTCTTTGGGTGGTGCTAACTGCTTGTTACAGGGTTCTGCGGAAGTTACTTTCACTAATTGTCGAATTGCAGGCATTGTGCTGTCGTTCCAGGTGAAAGAATCTGGTTTTGAGACTTTACATTTTTTTCCCGTATTTTGGGACATTTCCCCTTTAAGTGGGCATGGTCCGGGGCCTCTGACATCACGAAGCGTGTGACGGAGGTCATAGGAAGCGATTGCGCATGTGCAGATCACTGTTCCTTTACTTGGGGCCTTTTTCGCAATTTCGCAAACGGACCTTCCCGTTCTGTGCGCTCTTCGCGCAACTGCGCATGTCCAGCACCTTTTCCAAGATGGCTGCAAATCAAAACTGCTGTTTGTTGCTGCAAGCCTACCTCGCGGTGAGTGTTGGCGCCTCTTTTACCTTTTTTTCTTGTATCTTCCTTTGCAGAATTCTTGGAATTTGTCCAGGATCGCCTGGAAGAACATAAGAACTAGGAGCAAAAGTAGACCGTCCGGCCCTTCGAGCCTGCTCCGCCATTCTATAAGATCATGGCTGATCTTTTCGTGGTCTCAGAACCACTTACCTGCATTCTCGCCATATCCCGTAATTCCTTTATTTTTCAAAAAAACATCTACCCTATCTTTAAATATATTCAATGAAGTAGCGTCTATTACTCCTTTCGGTAGGGAATTCCATACTTTAACCACCCTCTGAGTGAAGAAGTTCCTCCTTGATTCAGTCCTAAATCTGCCCCCCCCTAATCTTGAGGCTATGCCCTCTTGTCCTACTTTCACCTACCAGTCGAAACATCCTTTCTACTTCTATCTTATCCATTCTCTTCAAAATGTTATGTTTCTATTAGATCCTCCCGCAACCTTCTGAATTCCAGTGAATATAATCCCAATCTACTCAGCCTCTCCTCATACGATAACCCCCTCAACTCCGGAATCAGCCTAGTGAACCTCCTCTGCACCCCCTCTAGTGCTAGCACATCCTTTCTCAAGTGTGAAGTCGCTCTTGTTTTACCCCTTTGAGTATTTGAAGGTCTGGAAGATTTCAGCTGCTCTTGGACCCGCGATGGTAAGTAGAAGCTTTATTTTCTCTGCATCCGGCACACCATCTAGGTCGGACGCTACCAGGTAGATCTAGGATCTCTGCCAGAACACACGCCACTTTTCACTGAGATTGCTTTGGTACCTGAGCTGCTGTGGAACCGGAATCTCGAACATCATATTGCCTGGCTGCTGTTGCTGGTTGTCACTGTTTGCTGAGTTGTAACTAAATGGATTTAAACAGTTCACTCACTGGTACCATGTTTTGTTATGCTCTTGACGTAGCATAAGCTGCTTCCTTGATGTGCTCTCTGACAAAGGAAGGTTCAGACTTGGAGATAGCTTTAACACATTTATTAAACTGTTAACGATTCTCCAACTTGGATTCGACTCTCCTGTTAATCCTGCTATAGCTACTCAGACTACTTAACCAGTCTGCTACAATCCAAGTGGTGGGAGTGATGTGTTCAATCAACCCCACTAAGTGCCTCCACTGGAAAGAGGAAGATCAAGTGTGCTGTGCCCTTATATATGGGTTGGTGTAATGCCCCCCTGTGGTAGTGTCACCTCTATGTGTGTCGAGAATGCCCATTGGTCGTGTCCTATCTTACTGACCTATTGGTTGAATGTCTGTGTGTCATGTCTCTGGTGCTCCCTCTAGTGTCTATCTAGTCTATGTGTATTTACATTAACCCCTTGTGTATTTACAGTGATGCATAACACCACACTCACTTCACAATATCAAAACCTCTTCGAATTTAGGGTGCCTCTTTTGAATCTCATTACTACCGCAAATAGCTCCATGTAAAATGACCTTTGAAGGACAATGACTATATAGACAGCTTTGGTAGCCACTTCACAGACTGCAAGAACACCTGAATAACAATGAAGTAAATGACTGTCTTTGTTCATGGAAGAGTGAACATTGGTCAGATGAAGTTGGGCTCTTTGTGAACTGTCATCGGCTATTTATTGTCAAGCTGAGCGTGTAGCTGGAGCTTTGGTTTGACATCTCACCTGACAGGGAACATATCTGATTGTACACTGGTCTTTCAAGTAGGTTATGTATTCAAGCCCTTGAAGACATGAACCCCTGCAAGACATGCTGGATCATTGACATGGAGACTACCATCACAGGTCAGAACTCCATCCACCAGGTTCACGGTGCATACTTGTGCGACTCGACCAATGTTGTCTCCCCCATACGCTGCAGGAAAGGATGTCCCGGGTGTGGTACACCGGCGAGACCATGCAGATGCGACGTAAAGGGATGAACTGACACCATGCAACAATTGCCAGGCAGGAGTGTTCCCTTCCAGCAGGGGAACACTTCAGCGTTAAGGACGTTCAGCCTCCAATCTTTGGGTAAAACAGTCTTCAAGGCACAAGACAACGCAGAATCGCCAAGCAGAAACTGGTAGCCAGGTTCTGCATGCATGAGGACGGCCTCAACCGGGATCTCGGTTCATGTCACATTACATGTGACCCTCACCGTACTGCCCGGGTTTGCAGAATCCTACCAACTGTCCTGGCTTGAGGCACTTCACACCTCGATTACCTGTGATTAACCCTCCCTCCACACACACTGTTTGTACCTGTAAAGACTTGTTTACCTGTAAAGACTCGCATTCCAGCCATTCTTCACATTGCAATCTGTAATTATCTTGCAATTGTGTCTCTGCCTATATATGCTGTGATTGTGAACCTGCCTCCACTTCACCTGATGAAGGAGCAGTGCTCCAAAAACTTGTGATTTCAAACAAACATGTTGGACTTTAACTGGTGTTGTGACACCTCTTACGGTGCCCACCCCAGTCCAGCGCTGGCATCTCCACATATTTTGTGAGTGGCAGTGATGTGAATAAATTGACCTACAAAGCATTTCTATTCAATCGGGTGGCCAGCTGGTTCAACTCGATAGCTTTCCTCTTCAGGCAAGACCAGCCTGATAAAGGAACAATATGTTTGCTTGTCAGGGACAGGTAGCATTCTGCAATGTCTCATGTTTATCTGCTCCTAATTCTAAACTTATATTATGTTAATTCTATCTCTTTGACTTCATCTTAAAGTCATTACCACCAGATTTTATCTTTGACATTATTTGACTGGACAGATAGTCTTTTACAATTATGTTAGTGTTTTAATCTAATTACAAAGATAGAAAAATAACTGGATATTTTCAAATAAATTGCCGACAGGAGCACATCTTGCCATTATTTCAGATGTGACAGCATCCTCTTCATCTCCTGTGTATACCGGTGTGTTTCCACATTTACCCCCACCCCACCCCTCTTTTTACAAGTTGAGGGTATGGTTTGGAAATGTCATGCTGTTGTGACATAAGCACTTGTCTTGCATTTTTGGGAAGTGATAATGATGGTAAGGCGTGAAGGTGTAAAAGCACACTGGGTCTATGCTCTGCTACATGAACTGTTGTGCTTCAACGATGCAGCTCATCACCAATTTCTCGGGTCATTGAAGAGGGGCAGTAAATGTTGGCCTTGGGGACCCACACGGAGAGAAATGTCAACTGCTGCTGGGGGATCACCAACTCAGTGAAAGAAGTTCTTTGGTCTGCCCAAAACCTGTTGATATTCCAGTGCCATTAGTGTCCCTGACCAAGTGTTGCAAATTGGCACATTCCAAGGTCCAAGGCTATGTTCTGAGGGACGCACTCAAACTTGGGGCAGTGGCTGTCAAGGCGCAAAGAGGAAAGGCCACTGTGTCAGGCCTTACAGCCAACAGACACCAAGGGTCTGGTAACCGTGTAGAGTCCCTCGGACATGATTGATGTATATCATTTAAACAGCATTGTAGTCCCTGTAATTAAAATATTGAAATGTTTGTAATGTTCTCATTCCTGTATTGTAGCACCTCAGTTGCATTTTGATCTTTGTAGAAAATGGGAATATCATTGCACTTTTCTGCGAGGACAATTTGAAATGTTTTGTCATGTTTTCCTAGAGATATTTTATGAATAAGGTATATTTTCGCCAAACAAAAATATCAACTTTGCCAGCCATGTCCCCGATCCCACGAACAAATAGTGTGTATTGATTCCATACTGTGTATTAGATGTGCTATTACATTTTTCGTGTCTTATTAAGTGTTAAATGATCCTATTCTACATAGAAATCTCCAGAATGCCTCAAAAGGAGGCAATAAAACAACACATTGAAATAACTCAAGGATAGCCTTTAATACAAAAGTAAAGTACCGCAGATGCTGGTAATTTTAAGTAAAAGCAGAAAATGCTGGAAATACTCAGCGGATCAGGCAGAATCTGTGGGGAATGTAAGTAGTATCCAAACGTTCCCAGTTCTGATGAGGGGTGATCAACCTTAAACATTAAGGTTTCTCGCTCCACAGATGTTGCCAAACCTTCTGAGTATTTCCAGCATATTTTTTTTTATATCAAGGGTGCTTTCCAAAGACTTAACGAGGGAATGCTAGTTTCTGCTCATTATTCTCCGTGCTAATGCAACCGATGCGAAAAGTGGGGCAGAATAGAGATTTGAACCTGCAGCCCATCACTGTACAGGATGGTATCATTGTATCTGCGTACTGCATCGCTTGAGCCCCAGTCCTGTTCAGTTACTGCTGGTCAGGTTGGAAAGCTGATTAATGTAATCAGCTTGTTCCTCCAAGGACTCGAACTTCATGGAATCAACTACTATGTTCAGAATTTGATTAGAGATTGAAAGTCAAGTGAAATGGCTATTATTCATTGAGGCCTGTATAGATGGTATTATATCATCTGACTGATGAGCAAATTTCTAAAAGGTGTAATTTAAAATTTTGCTTTAATGCCTGCAAGTGCTACTCAGGTCCTCATACCCAAGGGGAAATTCATATTAAAGGTTCCTCTTGAATGTAGAATTATTTTCTTCTTGAAATTGATGCAACACATGAACGTTTTAATTTAGGGAGAAAATTCCTGGGTGTGGAGCCGAGCTGGAGGCATGACTGCCAAATGAGGCCAGTAGAGGGCAGAGTCAGAGGAATTAATATTTCAGGAGGTTAAGTAGTTTGGAGGAGTAACCCCCCTTAGTTAAAATCACAATAATGCTAATAGGCACTCGTTAGTGTTAATAGGCAATAGGGCACCAGTTAGTCCCCTGAATGAGTCAAACATTTCAATATGATGAGAAGAAAAAGTTTTCAAATCTTTGAAGGCGTAAATGCTGCATTTTATTCCTTAGTATTTATTCAAGTTGCCTTAATACTGCTTGACCCAAAAACGTAACACTAAAGAGAAAAATGGGGAGGTGTAATTATGTATTCCAGCAATTAGAACACCTGAAAAAATGATATTCACATCCACTTGTACTGCTGTTCTTTATTTCTTTGTAAAAATCTGAAGGGGTTGTCCATTGGGAAGAATAAAACAGAACAAAACAAACTCATAGTTTCAGCTTTTGATTCACCTAAACTTTATGATGTTGAAGCTTGACCAAGCATGGATTATTTAAAGCAATCTGAGAAATTGTTTGTAAATAATTTATTACCATTTGGAGGATATTAAAAATCCGTAAGCAATGTATAGTGAAATATTGCTAATAGATTCCACTTAAATTGGATACAAAATGATATCGTTGAAGTGTTATTCAGTTTAAAATGCTTATAATATTTTTTACTATGCTGACTGACACATTATCATTTCTCCTGTTCCTGCTAGATTAAGGACACCTTCAGATTATCAACGGCAGATGTCAGGGACAGTGGTGTAGTGGTATTGTCGCTGGACTAATAATCCACTCAGGATAAAGCTCTGCTGCCCTTAGTTTGAATCCCACTATGGCAGATGACGAAATTTGATGACTATGAAACCATTGTCGATTGTCGGAAAAAAACATCTGGTTCACTAATGTCCTTCAGGGAAGGAAATCTGCCATCCTTACCTGACCTGGCCTACATGTGACTCCAGACCCACAGCAATGTGCTCAACTCTTAAATGCCCTCAGGGATGGGCAATAAGTGCTGGCCCAATTTGCACCATCCACATCTGACAAATGAATATATTTTAAAAACTTTTATTATTGGCAATCAGTATGTTTGTCTGTAAAAGGTGTGCGTTCTCTTATCATTCAGGTGATTGTTCCAATTTAAATATTTTCTGGCAGCAAGATTTTAGTGAGTTTTAAAATAAAGGTTATATATTATCCCACACTTTTCCTCAACATTTAAAATGTGATGTCTCATTCACTCAATTTATGCACACATGAAGATTAGATACAGATGAAGGTAAAACAATACAATTACAATTCATGATTGTCTCAGTTTCTTTCATTACATGCTTGTAGTTTCTTAGATGAGTTGATCCTTTCATTAAAATGAATGTCTTGTCAAGCATCAGGGGCGGGATTCTCCAATCCCGCGGCAGAGTGTCCACGCCGTCGTAAATGCCATTGCGTTTTACGACAGCGTGAACAGGCCGCTCCCAGGACTAATTCTGGATCCTACAGGGGGCCAGCGCGAAATGTGCGCGGCGGGATCCGGGTATGCGGTTGCATTGGCACCAACGAGTACATGCGCAGTGGCGTCGGCACCAATGTATGCATGTGTGTGGCCTACTTCAACGCGCCGGCCCGACGCAACATGGCGCAGGACTACAGGGGCCAGCTTGTCGGAATGGAGGCCCCGGCTCGCCAATCGGTGGGCCCCAATCACTCCCCCCCCCCCCCCCCCCCACTGGCCGCCACCCGACCCTTCCATGTCGAGGACCCACCGG
This sequence comes from Scyliorhinus canicula, assembly GCF_902713615.1. Taxonomy (NCBI): domain Eukaryota; kingdom Metazoa; phylum Chordata; class Chondrichthyes; order Carcharhiniformes; family Scyliorhinidae; genus Scyliorhinus; species Scyliorhinus canicula. The sequence continues at coordinate 98,457,484 of NC_052164.1, read as the reverse complement.
CCCAGAGCAGGTTAGAATGGAGCCGGTGGGACTCGGCTCTTTTCTTACGGCTGCTCGGCCCATCCGGGCTGGAGAATCGGCGGGACGGCTGCATAGAGTGGCCCGCCAACCGGCACCACGCCAATCATGCCTGCGCCAATTTTCTGCTCTGTGGAGAATCGTATGCCGGCGTCAGGGCGGCGTGGCCCTTTGGCGGGGATTCTCCGGCCCGGCCCAGGCCCTATTTAAATAGGTATTTGCCTGAGACTCAGGAGCTTGAAATGCCAATGGTCGCATGATTTTCAGCAGCCATTTTAATAGTCTGTTAGAACATAGAACATACATTCGAGTCTGCACCAACCCACTTATGCTCTCTCTTCTACCCTATCCCCGTAAACCAATAACCCTCCCTAACCATTTTGGTCACTATGGGTAATTTATCACGGCCAATCCACCTAACCTGCACGTCTTTGGACTTTGGGAGGAAACTGGAGCACCCAGAGGAAACCCACGCAGACACGGGGGGGGGGGGGGGGGGGGGGGGGGGGGGGGGACATGCAGACTCTGCACAGACAGTGAACCAGCGGGGAATTGAACCTGGGACCCTGGCGCTGTGAAACCAGAGTGCCATCCACTTGTGCTACCGTGCTGCCCTAGTAATTGCTTATTGTCACAAGTAGGCTTCAATGAATTTACTGTGAAAAGCCCCTAGTCGCCACATTCCACTGCCTGTTCGGGGAGGCCGGTACGGGAATTGAACCCATGCTGCTGCCTTGTTCTGCATTACAAGCCAGCTGTTCAGCCCACTGAGCTACGCCTGCCACTGTTCGTGTTCAAAAGTTTTAAGTATTTGACTGAAGAGTTCATAATATACTGGAAGGTGACATAGGCTTGAATTGGGATTTGCGACCCGCATCCCTTTGATTTATTTGGAGTTACTGTTAAATTGATCACAGGAGTAACATTTTTATGTTAACATAAATTATGTTCCATAATAATGCAGTCTAACCTGGTTACAGAAACCCCAGCATCGTAAAAGTCTGTGTAACTGATTTTCTAACTGAATTATGTGAAATGTGGCTTGGATTGTGGAGGATATTTTGAATCCAGACAATGAAGATCAATCCTGAACAAGGTAATGGTAATGAGTCAAAGTCTCCCTTTTGAGAAGGAAGACGGAAATTGTACTTGCACCTAGGTAAATATATACAAGGCGTGGGCATCCCATATTTTAATTATTCCAGCATTGGTGGCCATGCCTTCAGTCATCTGGGTCCAAAGCTTCTGAATTCTCTCCCTAAACCTCTCCACATTTCTACTTTCTTGAAGGCAGACCTTAGCACCCACCTCTTTGACCATGGTTATGGTCACCTGCCTTAATATTGTCTCCTGAGAGCCGTTGTGAATTAAAGTTTGATAATGCTCCTGTCAGGCACCTTAGGATGTTTTACTATGTCAAAGACACTATATAAATACACATTATTATCACACAATGGTTAGATTATGCACACTAGTAATTTATTTGTGCCTCATGGTCCAGGAGTTCACTATATCCAGGCCAAATTTGGCAATGTGTCTTGGATAATGAACAGAAACCCTTCCTTAAACTCAACCATCGCCACCACCGAAAGTCTTATCAGTTGGCTTCATGGGATCTCATATATGTCTTTGAAAGGTTGCTGAATGTTGCAATGTTAGACCCCACTCGCACAGGGCACCCCCTTCCAATCAGCAGCACACATAAATACCAGCTTGGCCCCTTGGCAGTGCCACCTGAGCATCTTGCAGAGCAGTGCTTGGGTGCAACCCTGCCCAAAGGGCACGCACCTGGGGGCATCTGATCCCCTGGGAAACCAGTATGAGTGCCGTTCCAAATGGGGACCAGTGCTGAACAGCACTCACCCGAGGTCTCCGAGGCAAAGGGGATAGATCCCAATGCCTGGGGTACCTAAGGAATCTGCACATTAAAGTGAGACTAGCTGTCTCGCTCTAATACGCAGATTTGCTAAAAAATGATCTAACCCACATTGGGCGGGATTTTCATCACAACGTCTCGTGAGATCGCGTTGACCCCGCGGGCTGGGCAGAAGCCAGGAGCAGGGTCTCCCTGATTCTATTGCCCATGCTTTTTGGGCGCATTGTAGCAGTTGGATCACGCCCGATGATTCTAATACAGACCATGGTGAAGGCCACCATCAGTACTTTAAAACATCCAGAAGCAAAAGATAGGGGTAATCCTGAAAAATGCACAGTAGCTCAGGCAGTATCTGAGGAGAGAGAAACAGAGCTAAAGTTTCAGGTCGTTGACTGTTCGCAGAATTGGAAAAGGTTAAAGCTGTAAGAGGTTTTAAGCAAATGCAAAGACGGGATTGGGGAGTGGGAAGTGTTAGGCTAAATCTCAGTTCAATGAGTGAGTCGACACAGTAAGGCTTCAATCAAATAGTTTTTTACTTAGGATTGTAACACGTACAGCCATCAAGTCATGGCTGGAGAAGGCGCATTCTGCCGAGCCTCAAGTTACACACACTGATAAAGGTTGTTCCGCGCGCAATAGCCTTGGGCGGGTTACATAGCTGCCCACTCACAGTACTGTTGCTAACCTAAATGTTATCTAAACCGCCACCCCCATCGCCCTCCTTAGTCAGAGCTAGAAGCAGCTGCACAAATATACCTTACAATCCCTCCTTTGTCCTCTTATGAGGACAACAATTACTTCCCGCGCCCCCTATGTTTTGAAACGCGCGCAAAAAGAAAATAAAAAACCCTTTTTGCCAAGCGTTCTATACCGCCTGGTTGGGTCCTGAGGTCTCTGGTAGGTGAGGACCCCCCAATCCTCTTGGCTCGACCCGCCGGAGTCTCAAGTCCTTCCCAGGGGCGGTGTACATTACATACAATTTTTGCCTTGCCCCTTATAACCCGCGCGTTTTTCTTTCGTTCCCTTCCCCCCCCCCAGTTTCACATGTCAGCTTCTAAGTATTCTTCTAGGAGGTAGTTCCTCCCGGTTGGCGAATGCCCTCAGCCCACGGGATTTTTCCGGGTTTTCTGATACACACCAGGTCCCCTTCTTTTATCGGACTCTCCTGTCCTTCTTCTCCGTCACCGGCCGCGTTGTTCACCTGTTGCGAAACTAAAGTGACCATGTTACCGAGCATTTTGATATATTGACTCATTTCAATTTCCCTATCTTCCCATGTTTGCACCCACTCCGGGTTGGTCTTGGGTCCTGGGTCGTTAAGAGGGTGAAAATTCAAAACTTAAGATTTGTAAGTTCCAATTAAAAAGCATCTTCAGCTGTGTGGACTGTTCATTACTTTATCAGAATTTAAAAGGCCAGAACTCGCAGGCAAACCAGCATGGGAGTGTCAAGACATCTTCTGGATTACACACAAAAGCTTGTTGAAAGGGTTGACTGTCTTGCAGAGACAAAAAGGGGGGTATAGTGGGTGCATAAATTGGAATGATGCCATTCGCATCTCGAAACTTGTTTTTAAATTTTTCACTCAAATGGCTGGGAGTAAAAGTTGGAGTGCTGCCAAATTCCCGTTATCAAGTTTTTCAGGGAACACAATATGTTATTGAAACTCATGGACATATTTCATTTACCCATCTGTTGTTTATAAGTCATTCTGCAATCTCATAATTAAAACATCTGCTTTGTGAGACAGTTTAGTTTCACCCTACTGATGATTATTTGTGTCAGGGAAGTTTTAACCCTGAACTAATGAAACACCGGCTTGATCATATTTGTCATATGTATTTCAACTATCCTAACCTCCACTGAACACCATAAAACTAATATTTTCTTATTTTTACATACGTGATTTTGCACCCTGATTAAAATTATAGCCTTTGAAAAGAAAAAAATTGTTAACTGTACTCAAACTATAATCTTTAAAGACAATGCGTAGACAATTTGAAGCTTTCAAATAATCACAGCTCGTAACAAGTCAAGGTCTGAAGTCAAAGTCTGAATACAAAGACTGTGAATAGTTCAGAACAAAGTTTAGATGCCTAAAACTCTCTCTCTCTCTTTCTCTGTGTCTGTCTCTGGAACTCTTGTCGCTCTTTCTCTTTACCTTTATCTAACTACCCCTGCCCTTCTCTGTCACTCCCTGACGCGCTCTTTTTCGCTCTCTCAACTTTCGCTGTCTCTATCAGTCTCTCTCTCTCTACGTAACTCTCTCTACGTAACTCTGTCTCTCTCTTTCTCTAAAATGGAACAAAATTAAAATACTGAACAAAATTTTTCATTCTCCTTCAAAAACTTTATCTGTGTCATTCCATTTAAGTCAATTTCTACTGATTAATTTTAGAGGCATTAGCTATTCTTAGAGATGTATATTTCTTTGTGCAGATGACCTGCTTGCTGAAATGGTTAAATTTTTGTACAGAATCAAAAGTGGTGGAGAACTGGGCATGATGCCATCTCCATCCGTTATGCGACCTTAGACATTACCCATCCTTTCTTTCAATTTTCAATGTTCGTTGTTTAACCGGTTTTTGGAAAGAGACATTACTGGATGTTTATTTTTCTTTTATTTCAAATGAGTTGAATTACTGCTGAATTTATCTGGACGGCTTGAAACGATCTGAAGTTATTCTCGACATGTATCCATTCTTAAGTTTCCAACCGTAACCTTGCACTGATCTTCCTCCCCATTTTTTCGTTCTGGGAGTGGAGGGGTTAGTCATTCTCAGATATTCCTGAACAAAACCAATTGAGTGTTTTAGCCCCTTTCTGATCTTTTGGACTTCACTTAATTTGATTTTTTTTTTTCTCTCCTTGAGACATTCCGGGACAGTTGTTAGCCGTAATTGTTGGCAGTTTTGTGAGGTCTTTACGCTATCTTTACCCACTTGATTGCTTTGCTTAAAGGAGTTAGAGCTCAATTCCTTTAAACCAGCCTGTCTTCCAAATGGTATGAAGGTTTAATTTATATCATTTGTGCTTAGAACTTTATTTGTCTTATCTTTACTTCTGTGTATCTCACCATTTTTCTCTGTTCCACAGAAATCACACCCATCTTTGATCATTGTTTTTTTTTTACCAGAGTATTTTGCTCTTCAAAAACCAAAAAAAATGTTTTAAACTGACTTTTTTACTCATTTGGCCTTGATACTAGATTTATTGGATGTTACCTCACCGTCTGTCCGCCTTGCCAAGTGATTCTAATTTTAGGCGGTCAAAGGTTTGACTACTCGCCTTGTCCACCGGCTCGAGCGGCGTCCAGCTCAGCAAATCCTTCCAAACTTACACTAAATGTTAGGGGTGAAAATATTCACACAAAGGCCTGAATATAGCTTAAACTCACATGGATTAATATACAGATTCAAGGCGGATAGCCTAATGACTTGGTTATTTTCCCATATGTGCCGTCCTTTTTTTTAAGACGTTGGCTGTTTTAACTATTTCTTTCTCTGTCAATTTTATACCCAATTTTAATGCATTAGTTTTCCCCCAGTGGCCATTTTTCTTCTAAATTTTTATGCTCTTTTCGCGCGCTAATGTTACCGGACATTTATATTTCAAGGACATTTATATTTCAAGGACATTTATATTTCAAGTCTCTTATGAACCGGTGATAATAGATCCAAAACTGTTTTGTTTTCAATGCCCGACCTTCACGTGACAGATCTCTGTTCTTAATAACCAGTCTAAGGCAACAAAACAATTTTCCGATTCTAAGACTCTACTTCCTTCTCACTCTACTTCTGAGATCTGACAGTTTTTTAAGTAAAGACTTTGAGTAAATATTATCACTAATATTTGGTCGAAGGTAATAATTCTATTTCCTTCTGACTCTACTTCTGATATCTGACAGTTTTTTAAGTAAAGACTTTAAGTAAATATTATCACTAATATTTGGTCGAAGGTAATAACATGCCCTCTACTTCCTTCTCACTCTACTTCTGAGATCTGACAGTTTTTTAAGTAAAGACTCACTCTACTTCTGATATCTGACAGTTTTTTAAGTAAAGACTTTGAGTAAATATTATCACTAATATTTGGTCGAAGGTAATAATTCTATTTCCTTCTGACTCTACTTCTGATATCTGACAGTTTTTTAAGTAAAGACTTTAAGTAAATATTATCACTAATATTTGGTCGAAGGTAATAACATGCCCTCTACTTCCTTCTCACTCTACTTCTGAGATCTGACAGTTTTTTAAGTAAAGACTCACTCTACTTCTGATATCTGACAGTTTTTTAAGTAAAGACTTTAAGTAAATATTATCACTAATATTTGGTCGAAGGAAATCATTAATCTTACACCTTAAGGACTTTTAAGTTCAACTTAACACTTACGTGTCACAATCCCAAGGCGTTTGACGTCCGGCTATGGTCGTCTTCTATTTTTGTCTCCTTTTTCAATCACTGAGACAATTATTACACAATTTAAAATTTCAATTTTGGAGTTTTGATTTAACAGGTTTGACTCCGTACCTTCTTTTTAGCCGGCTTTTAATTGTCTCTGCGATCTTAAACGGAGTTGTGTTCGACTCCCCCCCAACGTCGGGGTCACCAATTTGTTAGGCTAAATCTCAGTTCAATGAGTGAGTCGACACAGTAAGGCTTCAATCAAATAGTTTTTTACTTAGGATTGTAACACGTACAGCCATCAAGTCATGGCTGGAGAAGGCGCATTCTGCCGAGCCTCAAGTTACACACACTGATAAAGGTTGTTCCGCGCGCAATAGCCTTGGGCGGGTTACATAGCTGCCCACTCACAGTACTGTTGCTAACCTAAATGTTATCTAAACCGCCACCCCCATCGCCCTCCTTAGTCAGAGCTAGAAGCAGCTGCACAAATATACCTTACAGAAGAAGGAAGGTCCTGGGTAGGAAGGAAGACAAGAAAGAGAAAACAATAAAAGTGATGATGGTCTGAGACAAAAGAGAGTGGAAGTGAGACAGGAAAAGAAACAAAAGCTGCCAGAATCATGAAATTAACAATAATATATTTAAGATTTATCCCTAAAAAAAAGTACAATTAAAAGAATTTATAGACATATATAATACATATATAATTGTCGCCATGATGTGGAGATGCCGGTGTTGGACTGGGGGTGAGCACAGTAAGATGTCTTACAGCACCAGGTTAAAGTCCAACAGGTTTGTTTCAAATCACTAGCTTTCGGAGCGCAGCTCCTTCCTCAGGTGAATGAAGTGGTAGGTTCCAGAAACATATATACATAGACAAAACTCAAAGATGCAACACAGTGCTTTGAATGTGAGCATTTGCAGGTAATCAAGTCTTTACAGATCCAGAAAGAGGGGCACTAAAGAGGTGTGAATTGTCTCAAGCCAGGACAGTTGGTAGGATTTTGCAAGCCTACCTCTTCATTCACCTGAGGAAGGAGCAGTGCTCTGAAAGCTAGTGATTTGAAAAAAACCTGTTGAACTTTAACCTGGTGTTGTAAGACTTCTTACTATATAATGGTAGAAATATGATTAATGGATAGTCTAACATTGCAACATTCATTAAACGGCAATTAATGGATTAACCAGTTAAAACAGATGAATTATGTAGCTGTAATACTTTGATTAATATTCTGATTAATACTCTGTAATACTCTGATTAATACTCTGTTTAATACTCTGATTGATACTCTGATTGAGACTCTGATTCATACTCTGTAATACTCTGATTAATATTGTGACTGCTACTCTGATTAATACTCTGATTGATACTCTGACTAATACTCGGATTCATATTCTGTAATACTCTGATTGATTCTCTGATAATATTCACATTAATACTCTGTAATATCTTGATTAATACTCTGTAATATTCTGATTGATTCTCTGATTAATACAGTAATACTCTGTAATATCCTAATTAATGCTCTGTAATACTCTGATTGATTCTCTGATTAATACTCACTTTAATACTCTGTAATATACTGATTAATACTCTAATACTCTGATTGATTCTCTGATTAATACTCACATTAATACGCTGTAATATCCTGATTAATACTCTGTAATACTCTGATTGATTCTCTGATTAATACTCACTTTAATACTCTGTAATATACTGATTAACACTCTAATACTCTGATTGATTCTCTGATTAATACTCACATTAATACGCTGTAATATCCTGATTAATACTCTGTAATACTTTGATTGATTCTTTGATTAATACTCACAGTAATACTCTGTGAGATCCTGATTAATACTCTAATACTCTGATTGAGTCTATGATTAATACTCATAGTAATACTCTGTAATAACCTGATTAATACTCTGTAATACTCTGATTGATTCTCTGATTAATACTCACAGTAATACTCTGTAATATCCTGATTAATACTCTGTAATATCCTGATTAATACTCTGATATATACTCTGATCAATACTCTGATTGATACTCTGATTACTCCCAGGGTGATTATGTTGCTGATATGGATTCTGGTTTTCAGGAAGATTTCCACCCCATCACCCGGGGCAACGGCGTTCGTCTCCACAGCGACAGGCGGCCAATGAGCGGCCGGCTTGTTGGCGTCTCCGCAGCAAGGACGCGGCCCATTGGCCGAGCGGCTGGAGCGTCGGCTGGAGCGAGATGGCGGCCGCTGAAAACCCGGAGCTGCAGCGGTTCCTGAGAGAGGTGGATGAGATCAGTGAGTGAGGGAGAGGTGGAGGAGATTAGTGAGTGAGGGAGGGGATCAGTGAGTGAGGGAGAGGTGGAGGAGATCAGTGAGTGAGGGAGAGAGGGAGGAGATCAGTGAGTGAGGGAGAGAGGGAGGAGATCAGTGAGTGAGGGAGAGGGGGAGGAGATCAGTGAATGAGGGAGAGGTGGAGGAGATCAGTGAGTGAGGGAAAGAGGGAGGAGATCAGTGAGTGAGGCAGAGGGGGAGGAGATCAGTGAGTGAGGGAGAGAGGGAGGAGATCAGTGAGTGAGGGAAAGAGGGAGGAGATCAGTGAGTGAGGGAGAGGGGAAGGAGATCAGTGAGTGAGGGAGAGAGGGAGGAGATCAGTGAGTGAGGGAGAGAGAGAGGGAGGAGATCCGTGAGAGAGGGAGGAGATCAGTGAGTGAGGGAGAGGGGGAGGAGATCAGTGAGTGAGGGAGAGGTGGAGGAGATCAGTGAGTGAGGGAGAGAGGGAGGGGATCAGTGAGTGAGGCAGAGGTGGAGGAGATCAGTGAGTGAGGGAGAGAGGGAGGAGATCAGTGAGTGAGGGAGAGAGGGAGGAGATCAGTGAGTGAGGGAGAGGGGGAGGAGATCAGTGAGTGAGGGAGAGGGGGAGGAGATCAGTGAGTGAGGGAGAGGGGGAGGAGATCAGTGAGTGAGGGAGGAGATCAGTGAGTGAGGGAGAGGGGGAGGAGATCAGTGAGAGAGGGAGAGGAGATCAGTGAGTGAGAGAGAGAGGGAGGAGATCAGTGAGTGAGAGAGAGAGGGAGGAGATCAGTGAGTGGGAGAGCGGGAGAGCGGGTGTGGAAGATCAGAGGGAGAGAGAGAGAGGGGGAGTTCAGTGAGAGAGAGGGAGAGAGAGGGAAGGGGATCAGTGAGAGAGAGGGAGAGAGAGAGGGAGATTAGAGAGAAAGGGAGAAAGAGGGAGATCAGTGAGAAAGAGGGAGAGAGAGAGAGGGAAATCAGTGAGAGAGGGGGGGGAGATCAGTGAGAGGGAGAGAGAGGGAGATGAGAGGGAGAGAGAGAGAGAGAGAGAGATCAGTGGGAGAGAGAGAGGGAGAACAATGAGAGGGAGAGAGAGAGAAAAAGAGAGGGAGAGAGAGAGATCAGTGAGAGGGAGATCAGAGAATGAGATTCTCTGGGCAGCACGGTAGCGCAAGTGGATAGCACTGAGGCTTCACAGCGCCAGGGTCCCAGGTTCGATTGCCCGCTGGGTCACTATCTGTGTGGAGTCTGCATGTTCTCCCCGTGTCTGCGTGCGTTTCCTCCCACGGTCCAAAGACGTGCAGGTTAGGTGGATTGGCCATGCTAAATTGCACTTAGTGTCCAAAAAGGTTAGGAGGGATTATTGGGTTACGGGGATAGGGTGGTAGTGAGGTCTTAAGTGGGTCGGTGCAGACTCGATGGGCTGAATGGCCTCCTTCTGCATTGTATGTTCTGTGTTCTGTGAGATAGAGATCAGCGAGAGAGAGAGAGATCAGTGAGTGAGAGAGAGATCAGTGAGTGTGGGAGAGAGAGAGAGATCAGTGTGTGGGGGAGAGAGAGGGATGAGTGATGGTTGCTAGGCAAGGACTCCCACATGCTGCATGACCCGTCCACCCACAGGAATTCTCTTGGGATGTGTGAAGTGCTACTTAACCACGATTGCCAATTCCCGATTACCAATAGCCTTCAGCCGCACCGCCAGAGGCCTTAGCAGTCGGCAAGGGTTTTGGGTTCTTTGGAGCAGACGAGAGTTGCCTCTGCAATGGATAAATGATCCAGGATTGGCATGGTGGTTGCCCCTCCGAATTTATTTGAAGGTCAAGTTGAATTGACGGGGGGGCAGAAGGTACCTGTGGGTGAAATACTACGGAAGACAATTGAGATGGACTATATTACTGATCGGCACAAGAGTCATTGAGATGTCTTCCAAAAAAAGAGGAAGGATATAGTGAGAACATGGGGTTGAGCTACTGGGGAGGAACAGATCTATTAGGTCTAAAGGCTTATTTCACTAACCCAGACCGCTGAATTGAAGGATTTGCAGCTCCTTTAATTGTCTTCTAATTGAATCTCCTTGTTTAGCGGATATTGTGGAAGAACTTAAATCTGACAACCCTGAAATACGAGAAAAAGCTTTTCAAAAAGCAGATGAGAAGTTGGAAAAAGGTTGCGGAGGAGCCGAGATAGTGGAAGGATGCAGAACAAAACTGAACCGGACCATGATCAACCCGAACCCTTCGCCAACCCAGTCTCCAAATCCGCCAGGAAAATATGTGAGTTTTTCGATCAGATTGAGCATTAGAAATGCCATTAAACACTGACCTTTCACTTCTGACACTGCAGGAGAAAAGCTGAAGTCTTGAGATGCTGACTGTGAACAGGGTTTTTAACCACACACGTCTACTGCACTGTTTGGTTGTTTCACCCCAAGCAGAATTATAGTATAGGATCAGAATTTTTGTAGCGAAAAGACAGAAATTACATTTTGGGTGTGTTACCATTCATCAGAAAATGTTGTTACTTGTGTCTTCCACTAACATTTGCTGACTGATCTGCTGCCTTGCTTAGCATTTTATTCACAATGAAGGAAATGATGGACACCAGATGAAGGGTCAAGGACAATACACAGGTTGAATCAAGTACGTGGGAGAGCAACAGTGATTGATTAACTGGGTTTAAAACCCTGTACAGGGTTTAAGGAGAGGGTCAGGTTGCATTTGGTAATACGTCACAGAACTTTGAAAGCAGTGTGTGGAGTGAGTGTGAACAATATTGATTTTAATGCAGTGAGGTCTCAGTGAAGCAGAGAAATTTTCCATGGGCTGTAATGGAGGAATTAAGAGAAAGTTTAGAGGAAGGATTATAATAGTAATAGAAGTGGAAATAATTATATTTTTGCATGTTTGGCCATGAAATAATTTGAGATTTTGGGCTGTGTCAAAAAAAAACAAATTGGCAAGAATTGAATAACAAAAACTGTTTGTATCTTTATTAAATTGAATAGTGCTCAGTATGTTTCCAGTGTTTGAGTATTGGAAATTGGGTACTTCATTTAAACCACCTTTAACATTGGGTCTCTGCATGTTGATACCAACAGCAATTAACTCGGACTCATGATGGCTCATTAGGCATTATGTAGGGTTCAGAGGATGATCAGAAATCTCTCTTAGAAATGAACCCTTCAGTTATATTAGTGGGTTGCAATTGCTTTCTCGAGCAGTTTTTTCTGTGATTCAAGAGTATCTACCTGATGGGTTACTAATGTGATGCCAGCTGATATTAATACTGGACAAGTCAGATCCTGGAGTGAAACTTGGTTTGATAGATCATAACTTTTCTTTTTGGAAACAGTGGAGGAGAGTTACTGAACAAATTCACAGGAATCAGCTGACGAACTTTTAACACAAAAAATAAAATATTTATTAAAATAGGAAAAGTGTTCTATATTACACAGACAAAAAGATTGCAATACAAACACAAAGATTAATCAATTTTCCAATATTCCTTTACTCAGCAATATCTTTACAGACAGACAAACCAGTGAAGAGTTACCATGAGCTTAAGACAAAGGCTCTTTACTTGGGACTGATACATATGCAAACAATTTTCTCCGAATGAATTCTTGAACATTCAGTTGATGTGTCGCACCCGACTTGTATTTCTCCCTGAGGCACCCAATTGCTATTCATTTATTTCTATAATGCTTCAGCTGCAAAGCCAACACATGAATTTCCTAAACTCAGACTCCCGATAGCCTTATAGTATTTCTTACTTCAGAAAGCTGAAAATCCCTGTCCTCACTCTCTGAGCCCTTCCTATGTTTCTCTGGCCCTATGTCATTTAAGCACTGTCACTAGGCAACAGTCAAGTTACTTCCACTTTGTGTTTTCCATAATCACTAAATTTTCATCCTCTTTTAACCCATCTCGTTAACCTCAGGGGTTGTAAAACCTCATTTAAAATTTATATATACAAACAATCCCAACAGACCACTTGACCTTTTAGTTACCAGTCCAATCAGACCTCTAGGCATCAAGACTCATACTAAAATCATTCTATCTTCCTTGACATGAAAATACATATATCAAGTCAATTTAAAATTTATACATTATTCATCACATTACTGACATTTAAAAATATTTTTCTTGCAGGGAATGGAGAGCAGTAAGGTGAACCAAGGTAATGTACTTAAGAAAATCATTTGTGACATATGTGTGACATAGGTTTATGTACAGTTTTGAGGCAGTACTGCATTAATAACAAATGGCAAGTGATTTATTCCAAGGTTAGATGGAGCAGGTTCCTATTTAAGACTTGATTTTGAACTTGGTTGGCAATTGTATTTGTTTCCCCACTACTGGAATGAGTTTTGGGAGTTTGTTATGGGTAGGTTAGTGCAGTCGGGGGTGTTTTATGAGGTAGATGCTGAGGCGCACTATGCTTAATGTTGATATTTGTGTCTAAATTGAAAAGAATCCCGTCCCCAGCATTAACATCCTTACTGAACACAAAAATTCATTTGGGATGGTTTTTTACTCTGCTGAATATTTATTTGTAACTATTTTTCAAAAGAGGATTTCTTAAAAGTTCTGGAGAGGGATGCAGAGGCAAGAAGGAAGAGACGGATGAAAAGTCAAAAGCTCGCCAATGGTAAGCAATTTTGAATGCTGCAATGGGTAATATATTAGAAACAGGAGGAGGAGTGGGCTAGATGTCCCATGAGATTAGTCTGTCTTTTATTAAGTTAATGGATGAATTTTACATGACCTCCACTTTACTGCTTTGTCCTTATATTATAATCAAAAATATTTTTATTCAAACTGAGATTCTTGCTGTACTCTGGATTTTATAGATGTCCAACCACAAGTTAAAAAGTGTTCCATTGAGTAGTGTGTCCTGACTACTAACCTAAATATACAGTGGCATAGTGCTGCCTCACAGTGCCGAGGACCCGGGTCGAGTCTGGCCTTGGGTGGCTGTCTGTGTGCAGTTTGTGCATTCTCCCCTTGTCTGTGTGAGTTTCCTCTGGGTGTTCCATTTCCTCTCACAGTCCAAAGATGTGCAGTTTAGGTGGATTGGCCCTGATAAATTACCCCTAAGTGTCCAGGAATGTATAGGTTAGGTTATGGGGATAGGGCGGAGTGGACCTTGGTAGGGTGCTCTTTCATAGGGTTGGTGCAGACCCGATGGGCCGAATGGCCTCCTTCTGCACTGTAGGGGTTCTATAACTTGATTCATTTCTATGATTCTATGCGTTTCCCGTTTGCACTACAGGTTTATACTTGGATCTAGTTTTGTATCATTCCCTGTGCACAATAACTTATTCTTATAGAGCCCATAATGCTGTGAAATGTCCCAATGTGTTTCTTAAAAGGGAGGAGGGAATAAACATTAAATACAAGCTATAGGTTATTGGAGACATGGAAGGAAAAGAACGTGTTAAGTAGGCTTGAAATGAAAAAAAAATGAAAATCGCTTATTGTCACGAGTAGGCTTCAATTAAGTTACTGCGAAAAGTCCCTAGTCGCCACATTCCGGCGCCTGTCCGGGGAGGCTGGTACGGGCTTTTGAAGGCGAGAGAAGCTTCAACCTTTTAAGGTCCTCAACCTGCTATGTAAAAATTGACACATAGTTAATTTTCATTCTACTTTTCTAATATTTGAAATATTAAACAATAATACTTTTTCTGCAGCATTAAAGGAGAAGGGGAATGCAGCATTCAACAAGGGGGACTATGCGACTGCTGTGCAGTACTATACAGACGGCCTGGAAAAGCTGAGAGATTTTCAGGCCCTGTACACCAATCGAGCACAGGTATATTTAACCATTCATTGTCACTTGTGCTCTGGGATTAAGACTTGACAAAAATAATTTATGGAGATGCATGTTGGAGAAAGTGGATGTTTTTCTATGTAATTTGTTGTGAGGCTACAAAATGCATTTTCTCCCCAGGCAGACAATCCACTTGGGGATGGTTCTACGACCTGTGCTGCTACTGCTACAGACTGGTTTGTCAGAGTAATGAGCTTTAAATACAGTGCTTTTCCATGCATCTCAGAAATATTTCAAAGCATAATTACCTTGGTTGAGTTGGTAGATGTGGCAGCCATTTTGCACACCAAATCTCACAAACAGCAGCGAGGTGAAGGACCAGTTAATTTGTTTCGGATGGTTTTATCTTGAGGAAGATATCTTAGGGGCCTCACGGTAGCATGGTGGTTAGCATCAATGCTTCACAGCTCCAGGGTCCCAGGTTCGATTCCTGGCTGGGTCACTGTCTGTGTGGAGTCTGCACGTCCTCCCCGTGTGTGCGTGGGTTTCCTCCGGGTGCTCCGGTTTCCTCCCACAGTCCAAAGATGTGCGGGTTAGGTGGATTGGCCATGCTAAATTGCCCGTAGTGTAAGGTTAATGGGTGGATTGTTGGGTTACGGGTATACGGGTTACGTGGGTTTAAGTAGGGTGATCATTGCTCGGCACAACATCGAGGGCCGAAGGGCCTGTTCTGTGCTGTACTGTTCTATAAAAAAAATAAGATTACCTAACTATGACATGATATAATCCCTTGCTGTTCTTCAAATATTACAAGGGAATCTTTAATGTAAATTTAAAACTGCAAAATGGGTAGATGGAACCTCAATTTAAAAGTTAATTTGAAGGATGATATTCTCAACTGAGCAGTGTATTTTAACTCAATTTATATATAGTAACTCAATTTAGATACTTCTTCAAGTTTGTCAACGAAAAGGTAGTTCATTTGTGCTCTTTCCAATCCATTTTAAGAACAAAGTTGAGCAACAGATTAGTTCTCTGTAGTTTTCACTACAGCGCTACTTCAAAGCTGTAAAGGAATGTAAGATTCACCACTGACAGCAGTAGATCATGAGTTTTCCTTTAAATCAGCTCATATGGTATAAATAGTTACACATGAAATAGGGCCCAACGAAGCTTCTCTATTTGCCTCATTCTTGCATCCTCTTTCCAGAAATGTTGTTAAATCTCTCTTAAATCCATTTAAACTATCCATTTCAATAGCCTTTCCTGGTAACTTAACTTCATGGCTTTATTCTTTTGGAGGAAGGTGTTCTGTCTGGCTTTCTTACACTTATATTTTCCTAATTTTGATATGCCTTCTAGGATTCGCCCGGGTTGCCATAATTTAGTTCGATTTCGTTCACCGTCACCAAATGTCTGTTTGTTTCTATTTTCAGGCATATATCAAATTAGGAAAATATGAAGAAGCAATTACAGATTGTGAGTGGGCCCTGAAGGTGAGAACAGTTAAATTTAAGGGTATGATAAATGTTTTTTATGTTTCTAACGATCTGACGCAATCTCGTGAAACATTGCTATGTAAATCCTGCCCATTGTGGGTGGGATGACTTTTTGGCAAATCTGTATACTAAAGGCGAAAGCTGGTCTCATTGTAGTATACAATTTCTCGAGGTATCCGAGGCGTTGAGACTTGTCCCTTTCACCATGGACACCTCGGGCGAACGCCGTTCAGTACTGGTCTCCAGAAACGGGGGCCAGACAGAATGGCGCTCATAGAGATCTCCCAGGGGATTGAAGGCCCCAGGTGAATGCCATTTGGGCAGGATGGTACCCTGGCACTTTTGTTGCCATCCCATCACCATAGCACCACCAGCCTGACATGGTACACTGGCAGTGCCAGCCTGGCACCTTGGCAGTGCCACCTGCGTGCCGGCCCAGAACTGCGTAGGGTGCCAAGCTGGCATTTTTTTTGCGCGGTGGTGATTGGGCTGTGGGCGCCCTGTGCTGGTGTTTGTGGGGGTGCGGGAAGGAGCCCCGAAGTCTCTCTCATAGTGCGTTGGGGCTGAGGGGGAGTCAGGGGTCGCTTCTGGGGCTCCAGAGATCGGGGTGCTATTTAAAAATGGTGCCCCGATCTCTTGCTACACTGAGGAGATCTGGCGAGCGGAGCTCCTCAGTGCACAAAACGGGGCGATGTGCAGTCTCGGCCATGCATTCTCCGCTGAGGCCCCATATCTAACCCAGATGCCGTTTTATAGCTTTGTGTTTCTCAGTACTGCGAGCGCCAGAGAAACAGGTGGCTCGCTATGGAACCTTGTTCCCATTCAGTTAAATCCCACCCATTGTCACTGTTTTGGGCCCTGGGGTGTTTCTCATCAGTTTAGCCCAGAATTATTTTCATCACTGGGGAGCTGAACTCACTGGCCAGACCGGCGCCTCAGAGATTGGGCTGTTATTGTGAAAGGGTGTTCTGATCTCTAAGGAGCTTGTGGGTCCCCCATAACCTCTGACCCACGGGCAATGCCATCCCCTACATATATGGGCCTGCTCCCCCCCTCAAGTAAAGACACTCCGCTATGTGGTCGCTGTGTGTCCCCACTTTTCAAGTCTACCCATGCGCGCCCTCCCAGTTCCAGGGCCCTCATCCTTCACTCCCCAACCATCCGAAGGCCCCTTCATACCTGCCTTGCTATCCCCACCCTTCATATGCCCCCTTTCACCCTTCTTTCATGGCCCCCTATCAGGCTCTGACCCTTGGCAGTGCCACCCTGACATCTGGGAAACCTGGCACAGGCACCCCGGGAGTGCTCCTACTGACTTTGCAGTACCACCCAGGCACCTTGGCACTGGGTGGCAGTGCCAAGTTGCCAGCTGAGTAGTGCCAAGGTGCCCACATTCCAGGGGGAGGGCCCGGAGTCTGCACAATCTCCCTGTGTCTGCGTGGGTTTCCTCCGGGTGCTCCTGTTTCCTCCCACAAGTCCCGAATGGCGTGCTTGTTAGGTGAATTGGACATTTTGAATTCTCCCTCTGTACCCGAACAGGCGCCGGAATGTGGTGACTGGGGGATTTTCATTATTATTAGAGGGCCACCCTGCACCATCCCTGCCCACCCAGGGACCGATGGCCCAGGAGAGCCACCGGGTGCTGTTCTGCCTGTTTCACATTTGTGTGGGCCAGTACTGAACAGCGCCTGGCTGGGAACTCCCTGAGGAGGTCGTTCGATGCCGGGAGGCCAATAAATCCCGGGTGATTACGGTTAAGTAGGTTCCAAACCTACATAAGCGTGCGCGGCTTGTCACACCCTTTGTCGGCGGGATTCTGGTTGCACCACCAAGCGGGACTTGGGTGGATCCCGTAAGGCATAGTGGCTGCCGGAAAGCGCGCGGGAGGCCTACCGGCAGCTACCGGCCATGTCGTGCTCCCGGTCAGGCGCAACATGGCTGGTAGATCGCATCCATTATTTCTTTGATTCCTTGAATGCAGTGATTGATTATTCCCTTACCAGCCTCCCCGAACAGGCGCCGGAATGTGGCGACTAGGGGCTTTTCACAGTAACTTCATTTGAAGCCTACTTGTGACAATAAGCAATTTTCGTTCATTCATTCATTTCAAGAGTCCATCCTGCAGAGCCATAAGACATAAAAGTAGAATTAGGCCATTCAGCCCATTGAATCTACTCTGCCATTCAATTATGGCTGATATGTTTCTCAGCCCCATTCTCCTGCCTTCTGATAACCCCTGATCCCCTTATTAATCAAGATCCAAACTAAAGAGCACATTTACATTAATGTAGCATTATTATCTGTATCTTCAAAACATTTTGCTAACCTGTAGCTAACTATAGCAGTCGGATTTCATACAGGCACAATTCTACAAACAGCAGTGAGACGAGCGACTAGATGATATATGGTTTTGATGGTGGTAATTGAGGGAGGAACAGAGGACGATCTCTATACTTGTCTTTCAAAAAATGCCCCAGGGTCTTCAATGCCCAGCTGGGACCATTTCGGGCCTCAGTTTCATGTTTCAGCCAGAAGATGGCACCACTGGCATGGCAGCACCCTCTCAGTACTGCACTGAAGTGTCAGTCGAAATTTTGTACTTGAGTCCTAAAGAAACCCCACAACTTAATGGGTGATCGCCGGGGTCAAACTGGTCGAGGTGGGCTATTGGTATATTCTGTTTGGTCATTTGATATGTTACTCTTTATGATTGCAGTGCAATGAGAACTGTATAAAAGCATATGTTCATATGGGAAAGGCTAACCTCAGTTTAAAGAAGTATGGGGAGGTAAGATTGTTTCATTTATTATTGCAGCTTTCTACTAATATTTAATGCAATGAATATGACATTAAAAATCTTGTTGATTTAAGTTGCTGAAGTTGCTTGTTGCATTTTACTTCCAGCCTGCAAGACAGCAGACCGTGCCACAGATAAATCTTCCTATGTCATTTTGATCCTCCAACCAACCACCGATAAACAAAGACTAGGCAGATATTTCAGATTCAAGTAGACGAAAGGCAGTTAACCATTCACATTTGTTTAATTATAATTTCCCATTTTGGACATCACACAACTGTTTTTCAGTGCTCCATACAATTAAGGTTTATAATCATTTTACTGTCAAGTGTGGCCATAATGCATTTCCGAAGTTTAACCACTTTGTGGGAAAGCATTGAAAGTAGAAAGAAAGGATTTTTGTTTGTTTATCTGAATTACAAATCAAACCTATAATTAGGAATTACTGTAATTACTGATCAAAACGGCATCTTATGAAAATACTCTGAAAATGGTTTCAGACGTGAAAAAACTAATTATTAATACTGTAGTATGTGATGATGTCTGTTTATATAAGTGGCCTTATCAATCAGACCTAAAAAAAGAGGAAGAAAGCTAGTTGTGACCTGTAGGCTGAAAAGCATTGAACCCTGATCTCAAGCAGTGCTTACTTAACAGGGCTAGTCTTTGTAGCTTGAAGGGACGTGGGTTGGCTTTTGCAACAGAGAAATACATTGGGCCGTAAAGTTTGAGCTCCCCAGGGTTAAATTTGGGGGTACCCCAAAGCTACACTGGGTAAGTATTTGCATAGCATTTGGCCTAACTTCCTCCGGACAATTGTCCTGCATTGGGAACTATCCAAAAATGTGATTTAAATTGCAAACTTTGGATGGTTTTGCCAGGGTTACACCAATAGTCATCCAGAAAAACTTAGAAGAAGAATTCCCCACCACCCTATCCCCCAACGATTTCCGCACCCTCCCTCCCCTCATCCCTACAACCCCCCTCTGCTGACCCGAGCACCAGACCTGATGGTGGAGTTAAGGCCAGGATGTGATCGGCCATGATCGAATGGTGGGGCAGACTTGATGGGCCAAATGGCCTAATTCTGCCCCTATATCTTAGAGATCCCCACCCTCCCTGCGGCAGATCCTGTTGGACTGGAGGTCACCCTCCCCATCTCCCTCAAGGTCTGACCACCCCACCCATCCACCCCCGACCTCTGCCTTCCCCCCCCCCCCCCCCCCCCCCCCCGGACCTGTTATGTGTCTTCAGAAAGTCACTGAAAGTGGGCGCAACTGTGATCTGAATGAGTTTATGTTCCTCAATAGGCTCGGCAATGCTACCAGAAGATTTTAGAAATCGATCCAAACCGAGAGAAGCTGGTTAAAGGTACAAGAAATGTTTGCTGTCTTTAAGACGTGCTAAGCAATTATACAGTCCGAAATGTAAAGGAGTGATATGCGTGAGCTTATCTGCTTTGACTAAATTATTCCCTGTTTACCTACTTCTTGTTTTGTAAATGCTAGTTAGAGATCTCTGGAATGGTCATTGAGGGTTTCAGTGCCCCAAGGCTCAGGATTTGACTCTGGATCATTATCCAGCCTATTTTGGTGCCGCGTCATGCTCTCGCCCGGACCTGGAAAAATTCACCAACTTCGCTTCCAGTTTCCACCCCTCCATCACTTTCACCTGGTCCATCTCAACCCTTCCATTCCTTGATCTTTCTGTCTCCATGTCCGGCAATAGACTATCCACTAATATCCACTACAAGCCCACTGACTCCCACAGCTATCTGGACCACAGCTCTTCGCACCCTATACCCTGTAAGGACTCCATCCCTTTCTCTCAACTCCTTTGCCTCTGTCGCATTTGTTCCGATGATGCAACTTTCCAAAATGGTGCTTCGAAAATGTGTTCCTTCGTCCTCAACCGTGATTTCCCACCTACAGGTGTGGACAGGGCCCTCAACAGTGTGCGGTCCATCTCCCGCACCAATACCCTCGCCCTCTCCACTCCCCCCAGAACAAGGATAGAGTCCCCCTCGTTCTCAAATTTCATCCCACCAGCCTCAGTATGCAAAACATAATCCTCCGCCATTTTCGCCAGTTCCAGCGCAATGCCACCACCAAACACATCTTCCCTTCACTCCCTCTGACAGCATTCCGCAGAGACCGTTCCCTCCAAGACAATCTAGTCTACTCCTCCATCATACCCAGTACCTCTCCCATCACCCATGGCACCTTCCCATGCAATCGCAGAAGGTGTAACACCTGCCCCTTTACTTCTTCCATGCTTAACATCCTAGGCACAAAACACTCATTCCAGGTTAAGCAACGTTTCACTTGCATCTCTTCCAATTTGGTCTACTGCATTCGCTGCTCCCAATGTGGTCTCCTCTATATCGGAGAGACCAAATGCAGACTGGGTGATCGCTTTGCTGAGCATCTTTGGTCTGTGCGCATTCAGGACCCTGACCTTCCTGTTGCTTGCCATTTTAACAAAAGACCCTGCTCCCATGCCCACATGTCTGTTCTTGGCCTGCTGCAATGTTCTAGTGAAGCTCAACGTAAACTGGAGGAACAACATCTCATCTTCTGGTTAGGCACGTTACAGCCTTCCGGTCTCAACATTGACTTCAACAACTTCAGATGATTAGCTCTACCCCACCTCGACCCATTTGTTTTAATCCCATTTCATTTTAACTGTCTTTTACCATTTCTTCCTTTCTTAATATATATTTAATTCCCCCTCCCTCCCACAATCCTATCCACTTTTCCTTCACCTTTCTCCTCTTTGCTTTCCCCTTCCCCTCCCCCCAAATCTACAGTTCATCCTCTGATAGTTTCTCTGCTGTTTGACCTTTCACATATTTTGTCCTCTCTGGGCACTGCCATTAGCACTCTTGGTATCTGTGGCCATTAGCAACCGGTTTCCCTGAGTTTCTGTGGCTATGACTCATCTTTCGTTCTCACTCCACAGTATAAATATTTCCCACTTTCTCTGTCTGTTAGCTTTGACAAAGAGTCATCGGATTCAAAACGTTAGCTCTTTTCTCTCCCTACAGATGCTGCCAGACTTGCTGAGGTTTTCCAGCATTTCCACTTGTTTCAGATTCCAGCATCCGTAGTAATTTGCTTTATTTGAACCTGGGAATTAGGGATGGATTGAATGCTGGCCTATCCAATGACGACTGCATACCTTGAATGAATATTAAAAAAAAATCTGGCTCATTATTACATTTATCCATCGAACCATTGTGAAAACAGTATACATAACCTTTGTAGTTAAATTCGGAATATGTTTTAACTTGTTACGTATGTATCGTGATTTATAATATTTGGCTTTGCTGACTGTTGACGGAAAATCTGTGTATTAAAATTTAGAGTACACAAATTTACTGGAGCTGGCTCAAAAACAGGAACAACAGGAGAAAGAAGTAGTGGAAGAGTTTGAACGGGGCAATGAGAACATTACAACAGCCAATGAAGTGCTGAAGAAACTATCCAGCCCGAATAAGATTCCTCTTTTCTACCTTGGTGGTGTGAGATTACTGACTGAGCTGATGAAGGAGTGTAAGTTAAAGATGCAGTGATACCCTTAACTTTCATAGAGCTACCCACCTGCACTCATTTTTGAGATGATGGCCGCGATTCTCCCAAAGGGAGACAAAGTGCCGACGCCAGAGTGAAACCCGGAGTGTTTCACTCCGGCGTCGGAGGCCGCTCCTCGCCCCCTATTCTCCCACCCTTGGGGGGCTAGGAGCGGCAGCGTGTCAATCTCGGGCACCGGGCCTTGACACTTGCGTCAAACTGGCGGCGCCTGAATGACGCGGCTGGCGGCACCGAAATGACGTTACCCGCGCATGCGCAGGTTGGCCGGTGCCAACCTGCGCATGCGCGGTTGCCGTCTTCCCCTCCGCTGCCCCACAAGACATGTCGGAGTGATCTTGCGGGGCGACGGAGGGAAAAGTGTGCGTCTTTCAGAGACGCCGGCTCGACGATCGGTGGGCACCGATCGCGGGCCAGACCCCTTCTGAGCACCCCCATGGTGCTCGATTCTCCCTCCACCCCCCACAGGCCCCACACGCCGCGGTCGCGCGCTATTCACGTCGGCAGCGACCAAGTGTGGTTGGCGCCGGCGTGAACCGGTCGTATTAGGCAGGCCTCTCGGCCCGTCCGGGGGGGGGGGGGGGGAGAATCGCGTGCGGGTGCCAGGGCGGCGTGGCATTATTCGCCCGGCACTCCTGCGATTCTCCCACCCGGCGTGGGGTCGGTGAATTGCGCCCGGTATGTTCGCTATTTCAGGGGAATTTGGCGGTAAATGAACATTGTTTTATTTAACTAGTTACAAAGTTTCGCTCAAGGCGGCATATCACTCCCAGTACAGTCCTTGCTGGGAGAACTAACCACAGCTCAGCCATATTTAATCTTAGTTCACAACGAGCCCCAGGTGGGTGGCCTCCGCCCCATCTCTGGGAAGCTCGTACTCCACAACGGGGAGACCAATGATGGTTTCCCCTTGGTCCTTGGGGGGTGGGGGGTTATGACAGTATCCCATTGCGGTAGTGCTGGTATTGGATAAACGGCATCTACACAGCTGGATGAATGGCATAATACTACCTGTACTGCTGAATATCTGTGAGTAGTGTACTTTATGCGCCTGTGGGGTATTATCAGGTCTGGAGAATGTCAAGGTCTGTGACAGAGTGAATAAATGAACAACAGAATCCTTACCAGTACCTGTTGCATCCCGAATTGTTGAACTCAATGTTGAGTCTGGGAGGCGATAGCAGTAGTATCATTTGGCATGGCGGTGTCCATGTAATATATACGGGAATGTCTTCATCCATTAATTCATTCATGGATGTTCTGTGACTGTGATGATGTGAGTTTTTTTCTTCCCTGACTGGCTGATGAGGTACTCTTGCTTGAGCTCTGTTGAACTTCATTGCATCGTTGTAGGATGTTGATCGAGATATTATAGTGGGCGGGTGACAGAATTAGGATGGCAAATGACCAGGGAAGCTCAGGGTCATGAATGCAGACTGAACTGAGGTGTTCAGCAAAATTCTCTGCGTTTGGTTATCTCACTGTAGGGGAGATGGCATTATAAGCAGTAAATATATAATTTGTGTTCCTCGATTAATGTAATCAGGGGCTGGTTTAGCACAGTGGGCTAAACAACTGGCTTGTAATGCAGAACAAGACCAACAGCACGGGTTCAATTCCTGTCCCGGCCTCCCCGAACAGGCGCCAGAATGTGGCGACTAGGGGCTTTTCACAGTAACTTCATTGATGCCTACTTGTGACAATAAGCGATTATTATTATCTAGTCCTGTCTTAACCACGCAAGCTCACTTTTCTACATGTGTCTCTGGATCTTTTTTCTTTACTGGCCTGGGGATGCTGAGCCAGGTATACTGCTCTTACATTGACTCAATTGACTCAGCATAAAATGTTGGTGTGAAGCTCACTTCTTCCAGGTTTGTAGAGCCCGATTCCATATCATAGAACTGTACCTGGAAAGCAGAATCCACAGAAACTTTCAAAATACAGCTGAAAATGTATTTTTGAAGAGGATTGATTTGCCTAGTTATGAGGAGAAATCTGGTGTGTGGGACTATATGGAACAAACCTTTCAAAGAGCCAACCAAAGATGGGCCAAATGGCCTCCTCTGTTGCAAGGTTCCATGATTTTATCATGCATTGGGGAATCCACCCAAGAGTCTTCTGACTAGGAGTAGACGAGTTAGAGTAAAAAACAATCCCAGAACTGCCATACCATCTCCAGATTCACATCTGCCAGGGCAGACTGCATGCCTACCAGTCTCGTCTAAAACTTCCAGAAAATTCATCCCAAAAACCAGTCCCCATACTTCCCATTGCTTATAATCTAGTCCTCTCAGTTTGATTACAATGTCACCCTCAATAGTCTGTTGGAGAGTATTAAACACAAAAAATAACATGAGGATGGAAGAAAAATTGAGATTTGTAATTAATCAAAATGAATAGCCCATTCACTATGCAAATGTAGATTTTAAAAATAAATATTGTCCATTCCCTGTGCTTTGCCCTCTGTGCTGGGGAACACTTTTATGGATACTGGTCAATCTGTGGAACCATGCATTACAAGGACGACACGGTAGCACAGTGGTTAGCACTGTTGCATCACAGCGCCAAGGTCCCAGTTCAATTCCCGGCTTGGGTCACTGTCTGTGCGGAGTCTGCACGTCCTCCCCGTGTCTGCGTGGGTTTACCCGGATGCTCCGGCTTCCTCCCACAAGTCCCGAAAGGACTTGCTGTTAGGTAATTTGGACATTCTGAATTCTCCCTCTGTGTACCCGAACAGGCGCCGGAATGTGGCAACTCGGGGCTTTTCGCATTAACTTCATTGCAGTGTTAATGTAAGCCTACTTGTGACACTAATAAAGATTATTATTATTACAATAATATTATTATTAGAACAGCAGCTTGCCTCATTGGATAGGCAGTACTCTCAACTTTGAAGGTTGTGACTTGCAAGTCCCAATTTGGACGTTTTCTACGTCTAGAGATTTTAAAAAACCTATTTACAGGCCAATTAAGTTTTTATAGCTTCTTTGTGGTAGGAGATTTGTTTCCTGACTTTCGACTGTCAGCTGGTCTTTCCCAACCTTTCCCCATCACCATCCTTTGTTCGATTGCCCCTATCAAATGGTGTTTGTTATCTCTTTAGATTTGGTCCTGATAAACTTAAAATATTAATTCAGTTTTCTATTTGCAATTGGGGTTGGCTTTCTATTGTATTTCCAATATTTCTTGTTTTTGGAATCTGCATTACTGTCTGTACTAAATACAGAAGGACATTTGTTTATTTTTAAACTTTGTCATGAATATTCCCTTTATCTGCTGTTGCAGGCACAGAACAGACTTTATTCAGAACTAACAGTGGATTCAGTATCATCAATGACAATGAGATTATAAAAAGGTAAGGGATTATGGCTATTGTCAATACCAGGATCAGGTAAAACCAACACTGAAACTGACCAAAGGTTTGGAAATGAAGAACAGCATAGGGACATGAAATTAAAATCGCTTATTGTCACATGTCGGCTTCAAACGAAGTTACTGTGAAAAGCCCCTAGTCGTCACATTCCGGCACCTGTTCGGGGAGGCTGGTACGGGAATTGAACCGTGCTGCTGGCCTGCCTTGGTCTGCTTTAAAAGCCAGCTCTTTAGCCCTGTGCTAAACCAACATTGAAGTAGCTTTTGCATCTATTAACTGTCGTAGACCAAGTACCACAGTGCCTCGAAGACCTGCTATTCAGGGTGAGCAGAAATAAGTAATAATGACAATGTACATTCTGCGTTGCACCAGTGGAAGAACTGTTTATTTGACAGCAGGACAAGACACGTCAAGCATTGTGATAGCATATCTAAAGAGGTAGGCCCCACCACCATTTGGGCATCCAATCATCCTCCGCATAACTGGTGCATCAGCTTCCCCATCTCCAGCTTCGACTCGCTTGTCTTTATTGTGGCAAGCACGCATGCAGTTTAAATTCAGGAGCTGTAACTGAGATGTGCACCCACACGCTGCCTATGACTTATCCCTTATATACACTTTATATAGTAAATGTCCCATTGAAAAATTGCAAAAGTAATTGATAATTAATGAAAAAAATTAACATAAATTGCAGACATTTATTTTTGTGCAGCTTTTTTTCAAATGGAATTAAATTAGTTTTGTCCTTTGAAAAACTACTTAATTAATCACCGTTTTCCTTAGGTTTTGAACATACAAAGTTTTTTTTATTTATATAATTTTGCAAAGGCCAGGAATATGTATTTTTCTATCATTTATGTCTTTAACAGGTGTCTTACCAGCTCAATGAAAGAACCATTTGATGTGGAACTATGTGTTTCTGTCCTTGTGCTGTGGCAGGCAATCTCTCGCGGAAATGGTAAATCAATCTAATTGTCTATAGTTAATAAAGTCGCTTTTTGTAACAGGTCAGCATTTGATTTATTTTAATCTGTTCATTCACTGCATCGAGGAGAGGAGAGAGAAGGAAGAAAAAATAAAGAAGTTGAAATGTTAACTCTGTTTATGTCTTCACAGATGATGCCAGACCTGCTAAGTTTTTCCAGCACTTTCTATTTTTATTTAAGAAAAACCTGTTGATTACAGACAGTGAGATCATGTCTTGAATATTCAAAAGCCTTAAACTGCAGAGCCTAGAAAATAAGGCGGCTAAGGCAGGAGAGCGTTAGCATATAAAATATTAACTGGCAGAGTGGAAATTAATCCAGAATAATTACTAGAAAATTTTTTTTACAATTGAGTAATCTTTTCCGTAGGTGATAGATATTTGAAACTATCTGCCAGATAAGGACTTGGATGCATAGTCAACATGTCAGACTAGCAGAGTTAGGGTGCTAAAGCGATGAGGTTCAATGAGCTGAATAGCTTCTATTTGGTTATTCTTATAATTCGTAATAGTCTGCATTGAGATATTAATCTCTCCGGGCCAGGATGAGATTATGAATTAGTTCTTCCGGTAAACAAGGGATGAGAACAATTCCAGGACACAGATCATTTACAGAAAGAGGCCATAAATAATGTGAAATAATGTTACAGATTTCATTCTGGGTTGGTAAAACAGCTCGCAAACACTGTTTGCCTCTTTAAACTGGAACTTTTTCCTTGGTTTATAGAAGAAAACCAACGTTTACTTATCACTTTTTCTGGTACAAGTGAACAGTTACTGGATCTGTTGTCATGTAAGGAGAGTGAAATCTACAAGGAGAGTCTAACTTTACTATCCATTTACTTAACGTCGGAATATGGAAAAAACTTACTGCTCTGCAGTCTGAATTTAACCAGGTAATCCTTTCATTACCCGTGTAAATGAGTGAAGTAATTTTATTTTGTGGTGCGGTTGAAGAAGGAAGGGATGGTGAACCTGTCAGTGTGTGAGTGTAGTTCAAGTTGTGTTAAAGAGAAGGCATCGCATTAGTGAAGGGGGAACTGACATATACCTGTTCTGTAAAGGGAAATCAAAGTTAGGCAGACAGATGTTTTCAGTTGACCTGATATCATCAGTTTCCTAGTACATTAACGATTTATATGGGCAGAGTTGGTTTATTTAGAGGAGGTTCACTAGGTTGATTCCAGAGATGAGGGACGGGATTCTCCGACCCCCCCGCCGGGTGGGAGAATCGCCGGCGGTCAGCATGAATCCCGCCGTGATTTCCGGGGTTCTTGGGAGGGCGCGGGCGGGATCTGGCCCCGGGAGGTGCTCCCACGGTGGCCTGGCCCGCGATCGTGGCCCACCGATCCGCGGGCGGCCTGTGCCGTGGGGGCACTCTATCCTTCCGCACTGGAGGCTGTGGTCCTCCGCCATTCCCGGTGCGGAAGCAAATCCCTCTGCGCATGCGCGGGGATGACGCCAGCATGCGCTGGCGCTCCCGGGCATGCGCCGGCCGGCAGAGGCCCTTCGGCGGCAGTTGCCGTGGTGCCAAGCCCCTTCCCCGCCGGCCGGATGGGCGCCAACCACTCCGGGGCGGGCCTAGCCCCCTCCCTCTGCACCTTTGGGGTAGCCCGATGCCGGAGTGGTTCAGAGGTGAATCTCGCCTGAGGAGTTTGTCGCATGAAGAGAGATTGAACAGATTAGGCCTATACTCGATAGTTTAGAAGAATAAAGGGAGATCAAATTGAGGTTACAAAAAGGTATGGATAAAGTAGACGTGGAGCGGATGCTGCCTCTTGTGGGGCATTCTAGAACGAGAGGTCATAGTCTTAGGATAAGAGGTAGCAAATTTAAAACAGAGTTGAGGAGAAACTACTTCTCCCAAAGATTTGTGAATCTGGAATTTGCTACCCCAGGGTGTGGTGGATGCTGAGACAGTGAGTAAATCTAAGGAGGTGGTAGACAAATTTTTTTAAATTGGTAATAAGTTGAAAGGTTATGGAGAATGGGCAGGACGGTGGAGTTGAGACCAGGGTGAGATCAGCCATGATCGAATGGTGAAGCAGACTCGGTGGGCCAAATGGCCTAATTCTACTTTGATATCTTATGAAATGATCTACTAAGCTACTATCTTAATTCTGAATCCCATAGCTTTCAAAGATTTTTGATGGAGTTTAATCAATATTAGACATCTTCCCATTACCCCTGAAATGGGCGTGAAAAATTTATCTAATCAAACATGCCTTCAAGCAGATGAAAACGTGCTGGTCATGGGGACCTGACCCAATGAAACAGGAGCTCATTGCTTTATCACCTGAAGGAAGATCCTATCATAGGATGATAGCCTTGAAATAAAATTGAGTAACCAGCCTAGCATTATGGTTTCCTGGTCTCAACCCACACCCCCAGTGGAGTGGCTGTGGGACATTCCTGTGTTAATTTTGCACGGATGACTTAGGGAAGAAAGCTCCTTCTCCATAGCTTTCCGGCTGGCAAACTTAATTAACATCTTCTTGATAAAAGTGTGTCCTATGCTTCTAGGTAAAACGAGTACGTCAAATACAAAGCAATCTTATATTTTTCTTCAATCACTACTGGGACTATTTTGAAAGTTATTAGGAATGTAAAAAATAGGAGTAGGAATAGGCTGCATTGCCCTTTGAGCTTGGTTCACCATTCAGTAAGATCATAGCTGATGTAAGATCATCAGCTGTACTTCCTTGTCCGATCCCTATATCCCTGGGTTCCCATAGTGCGCAAAAAATATATCAATATCTCTTTCGAATGGGACATCGACCAAGATGCTCTTTATTTTCTCTGGTAGACCTGAAAGACCTCAAAGTGATATTTCAAAGAACGACCAGGGAGTCATTCATAGTATTCTGGCTAATATTTAACTCTCAGTCAATATCACTAAAGAATAGATTATCTAATCATTGGCTGTAAAGTATTTTGGGAGGTCCCGTAGTTGTGAAAGGCTCTATATAGATCCAAGTATGTCTTTATTTTTTTGAATGTACCCAATGCCTGAGCATTCTCAGTCCCTCAGGGATAGAGAAACCTTAAGATTCGTAACCACCTAAGTGAAGAATTTCTCCTCAACTCAGTGCTAAATGGCTGACCTGTTGTCTCGAGACAACGAGCCTAATTCTAGACTCTAGCCAGGGGAAACACTCTCTCAGCATCTACCCTGTCAAACTTCAGTTAGTGTGAAAAGAATTGAAGTCTTTGTCAACTAAAAACACTGCGTCTCGATAATAGTAATAGTATCATTTAGCATGGCGGTGTCCATGTAATATACATGTGAACATTTTTATCCGTTGATTTTAAAACACATATGGATGCTCTAGATTGTGGTGAGAAACTATGTAAATGCAAGTTCTTTCTTTCCTGATTGGCGGATATTAATTGTCCTTTTTGTGTAGGTTGATGCAGATCCTAATGGGATTCATGATTTATACAGATGGAGCTGCTGGCGATGCCATAGAAATCCTCACTAGCCTAATGCCAGAAAATAAGTAATGTTTTATTTACCTGCGTAAAATTTTTACATCTTTCTTTCTTAAAGCAATTAATAAGATAGAAAAATTGGGCTGGATTTGCCACCTGCCACTGTTAATGGAGTTCCCAAAGCAGCGGAGAATCCATTGTTGGCCAAAAAAATGGGATTGGCCCGCCCGCTCAGAATGACGGCCCGAAAGCGGGATTCGCGAGAGAATTAATTTACATAGAATTACATTGTATTTTCAGCACAGAAACAGGCCATTTGGCCCAACAGGCCTGTGCTAGTGTTTATCCGCTAGTGTTTAGCCTCTCTACAAGCTGCTCTCTTCCGACTTCATCTAACCTCGTCAACGTAACCGTCTATTCCTTTCTCCCTCTTACATTTATCAAACTTTCCCTTTAAGTGCATCTATGCTATTTGCCTCAGCTACTCCGTGTGGTCGCCAGTTCCACATACAGCATACGGCAAAGAAGATTCTCCTGAATTCTTTATTGGATTCAATAGTAATTTAATATTTATGCTCCTAGTTTTGATCTCCCCACAAATGAAAACATCTACTGTATATCTCCACCTACCTAACCAAACTCCTTCATAATCTTAAAAAGCTCTATCACCTCTCAGCCTTTTCTTTTCAAAAGAAAAAAGCCACAAGCTGTCAATCTTTCTTAAAATATATAGTTCTCAGTTCTGGCATCAGCTTTGTAAAGCTTTTCTGTGTTTTCTTCAATCCTCCATATCCCTTTCTTCCAAAACAGAGATGAGAACTGTGCACAGCAAGTGTGGGCAATCAAGGTTCTGTATCCAAGCAATCCCCAGGAAGGTCTTCATAGTATAGTGGGAATGTACTTCAGTTTTGTCACTGTGCACTGCTGTTGAGTCTGACTAGCTGTTTCCTCATGAGTGGAGGGAAAGAAAGACTAGGGGCGGGAATCTCTGGCCTCCCTGCGGTGTATTTTGTGGCGACCTGCGGGTGGCGGGATCTACTGGTCCCGCCGTTGTTAACGGGATTTCTCATTGAATCCACCCCACGCTGCCAGAAAACCTGAGGTGGGGATGCGTCATCGGCACGATCAGATGATCCTTCCGGCATGATGAGCCAGAAGAGTTTGCCCTATAACACCAATAGTTCCATTATTTTAAGATGCTCTCAGTTGCATGGACACCTGGATAATCTCATTCATTACTCTTATTCCCTTACATGATTTTGATGGAAAGCACGAAGGGAACAGCACTGATGTACAGCTCACTAAACCTTCCAAGCCAGGGAAACTGAAAAGAAATGACAAGACACGCAAAGCCTAAGTCTGCCGAGATCCAAAATTTAAGTGGGGTGAATCTCAAGTTGGCTAGACAAGTCTTAATCTGGTTATCTCAGTGGTAGACAGTTAAACGTCTCCCGATTTAAAAAAAAAAATCATGAATACTTCTTCCAAAATGATTGTCAGTCATGATACCTCAGCAATGCGCGTTGGATAAATTGATAAATTAAAAACCTTTGGCTGAGCCTAATACCGGAGATTGAAAGGTGACACAAACATCAAAATGATGAGCATTCTTGGCATTAACATGTTTGATTCCTTCCCATTAGATTTAAAAGGCATTGTCGAAGTGATTTTGCAGTCAATGTGTTACCATCATTTGAAAGTCTCCTGGTAAGGAATTAATATTGAGCCTTCCCACACATCCACCAGCCACTAAAACTTAGTCAATGTGTATTTGAGGGTGTATTTTGACACTACATTTAGAATATATTCGGGTTTTTTTGTTCATGTTTGTAAGTTACCATCAAGCCGAGGATGAACCCTGGTTCAACGCAGGACAATGCAGGAGCAGCAGCAGGTATGCCTAAAATGAAGTATCAACGTGGTGAAGCTACAAATCAGTACGATTTGTGTGCCACATATCGTAAGCACCAAGGGATTGACAGAGCTAAGTGATTCCACAACCAACAGATCAGATCTAAGCTTTGCAGTTCTGTCACATCCAGTTGTGAATGGTGGTGGACAATTAAACAACTCACTGGAAAGAGGCTCCATAAATATCCTCATCTTCAATGAGCCCAATACATCAGTGCAAAAGATAAGGTTGAAGCATTTGTAACATTCTTCAGCCAGAAGTGCCGAGTGGATGATCCATCTCTGGCTCCTCGGATGTCCCCAGCATCACAGATATAAGTCTTCAACCAATTTGATTCACTTGACGTGATATCAAGAAACGGCTGAAGGCATTCGCTACTGCAAAGGCTATAGGCCCTGATAATATTCCAGCAATAGTACTGAAGACTTGTGCTCCAGAACTAGCGTACCCCTAGTCAATCTGTTCCAGTAAAGCTGCAACACTGACATCTACCCAGCAATGTGGAAAATTATGTTCTGTACACAAAAAGCAGGGCAAAGTCAATCCACCATCTACAAGGCACAAGTCAGGAGTGTGATGGAATACAGTCCACCTGACTGATGAGTGCAACTCCTAACAATGGGCAAGAAACTCATCATCATCCAAGATAAAGCCCGATTGATTGGCACCCCATCCACAAACATTCACTCTCTCCACAACTGACTCACAGTGGCAGCAGTGTGTACCATCTACAACATGCACTGCAGGAAATCACCAAGGTTCCTTAGACAGCACCTACCAAACCCATGAACACAACCATTTAGAAGGACAAGAGAAATATACACATTGGAACACCACAACCTGGAAGTTCCACTTCTAATCCACCCACCATCCTGACTTGTAAATACAGAGCCATTCCTTCACTGTCGCTGAATCCAGATCTTGGAACTCCCTCCCCAACAGCACTGTGTGTGTACCTACACCGCATGCACTGTAGCAGTTCAAGAAGGCAACTCACCACCATCTTCTCAAGGACAGTTATGGATGGGCAATAAATGCTTGCTTAGCCAACAACGCTCACATCCCATAAATTTATTTAAAAAAAATACTCAGTACACAAGTCATATTCAAATCTCCAACAAAGATTTTTTTCATTTGAATGGTTTATGCGCCATTACTGATTCTCATGCACAATCTATTTTTACTGGTTTGATTCTTGTTGCAGAAAAACCTGAAGTTGGTGAATAAGCAGGTGTTTCCACAGTGCATGTCCGTCATAGGAAGCATTGCATCTGACAAGACAATATCTGGACAAATAGCACAAAGTGAAGAATACTGGGAGTCATGTTTAATTGCTATTGTAAGTTTCTTGAGAGTGTGATGCTTGAGAATTGATGCTTCCGTTTTAATCTTTAGTCAGAAATTTCCTGTGTCTATTTAGGACATTAAATATGATACTGACACCTAAATTAGTGAGGATCTCTTCTATGACAAATAGCCGTGCTAGTTATCAGGTGTTGACACATACATAATGATTTTGTTTTCTTTTTCATATGGAAGGCAAACAGGATTGATGAGGGTTGTGCAGTGGATGTTGTATACATGGATTTCAGTAAGGCATTTGGCAAAGTCCCACATGGCAGAATGATCAGAAAAGTTAGATCTTATGGGATGTAGGGGAAGGGGATATGTTGGATTCAAAATTGGCTCAGTGACAGGAAATAAATGGGGCAGCACGGTAGCATAGTGGTTAGCACAAATGCTTCCCAGCTCCAGGGTCCCAGTTCGATTCCCGGCTTGGGTCACTGTCTGTACGGAGTCTGCACGTTCTCCCCATGTGTGCGTGGGTTTCCTCCGGGTGCTCCGGTTTCCTCCCATAGTCCAAAGATATGCAGGTTAGGTGGACTGGCCATGATAAATTGCCCTTAGTGTCCAAAATTGCCCTTAGTGTTGGGTGGGGTTACTGGGTTATGGGGATAAGGTGGAGACGTGGGCCTGGGTAGGGTGCTCTTTCCAAGAGCCAGTGCAGACTCGATGGGCCGAATGACCTCCTTCTGTACTGTAAATTCTATGATTCTATGAAAAGGTATTGGCCAATGGATATTTTGGCAAATGGAAAATGGTTTCCAGTGGTCTTCCACAGGGCTCAGTGTTAGAATCATAGAATCACTACAGTGCAGAAAGAGGCCATTCGGCCCCTTCTACCTGCACCAACCTTCTGAAAGAACACCCCACCTAAGTCCATGCCCCAACCTATCCCCATAATTCTGTAATCCCACCTAACCTTTTGGACACTAAGGGGTAATTTAACATGGCTTATCCATCTAACCTGCTCATCTTTGGACTGTGGGAGGAAACTGGAACACCTGGAGGAAACCAAGGCAACATGGGGTGAATGTACAAACTCCACGCAGACAGTCACCCAAGGCTGGAATTGAACCCAGGTCCCTGGTGCAGTGAGGCAGCAGTGCTAACCACTGTGCCACCGTGCTGCCCTAAATGCATTTGGGGAGAGCATACTCAGTAAAGCGAGGGAATACTCAATAAACAGGAAGATTATGAGAGGTATTGAGGAAGTGAGGGACTTTGGAGTTCATATCCACAGGTCCTTGAAGGTGGCAGGATAGTTCGGCAAAATAGTCAAGAAAGCATATGGAATGCTTTCCTTTATTGGGCGAGGTATTGAATACAAAAGCTGGAGTGTAATGATGGAATTGTATAAAACACTACTTAGGCCACAGCTGAAATTTTGTGCAGAGTTCTAGTCATCACATTACAGGAACAACATATTTGGCCTGGAGAAGGTACAGAAGAGATTTACAATAATGTCACCAGGGCTTGAAGATTGTAGCTACGAGGAGATAGACCTCAGAACAAAGGAGGCTAAAGGGTGAAATAATTGGTGCGCAAAATTAGGTCGGGCCTAGACAGGAAAGACCTATTTCCCCCATCTGAGGGATCACTTACCAAGGGCATAGATTTAAGGCGATTGGTAGAAGCACTA
Organism: Scyliorhinus canicula; assembly: GCF_902713615.1. NCBI lineage: Eukaryota > Metazoa > Chordata > Chondrichthyes > Carcharhiniformes > Scyliorhinidae > Scyliorhinus > Scyliorhinus canicula. The sequence continues at coordinate 98,422,540 of NC_052164.1, read as the reverse complement.
GACAGGACATGAGGAAAAACATTTTCACCCAGTGGGTGGTGGGAATCTGGAATTCACTGCCTAAGTTGGTGGCTGAGGCTGAAACTCTCGACTCATTTAAAGGTACCTGGATCTGTATCTGTAGTGCTGGAGCCTGCAAGGCTATGGACCAGATACTGGAAGGTGGGATTAAAATGAGCAGCTCGTTTATTTTTTCTCTTTTTTTTGTCTGTGCAGACATAATGCTACCTTTCTGCAGCGTAATGCTCCTGTGGTTCTCTGAATTTTACATTTTCATTGAGATTCCTCAGTAGCAGATGCCAAGCCTTTAAAGAGACTACTGGAGGTTACCACTCAAAAGGTTAAGTTGAAAGTATTACCTGTTGTGGAGCTGTCGGTGACCTACTCTTCCTTCTTTCTCAACCCCTTTGATTGCCCCTTCCACCTGTCCTGCCTGAGGACCACAGCACACAACCTATGCCTATCATGCACACAGGGGCTTGTTGACCCGAGCGAGACGTCTCAATTTGCCACCGCCCAGTTGTGATAACCCCAAATTGTTGCAATCCTAGATGAGGATTGCAAGCACTGATTTATATGCCATAATAAAAACTTGCATGAAGGGCGGCCTGGTGGCACAGTGGTTAGCACTGCTGCCTCACAGCGCCAGAGACCTGGGTTCAATTCCAACCTTGGTGACTGGAGTTTGTATAAAGGTTAGGTGGGATTACGCAGATAGGGTGGGGGGGAATGGACCTAAGGAGGGTGCTCTTTCGTAGGGTCGGTGCAGACTTGATAGGCCGAATGGCCTCCTGCATTGCAGCGTTTCTATGATACCACTTGAACAGCAGAGGTGTTTTCCCTGTGTCTTCGTCCTTAGCTAACGCCGGCATAAAAGAGATTATCTGGTCATTTATTTTGTTTGTTTGTTTGTTTGTTATGCAATTAGTGATTGTTGCGCTTGCCAAAATTTTAATAATGTATACTTTTCAAGAAGAAGTTTTGGTCTGCAAAGCATTGTGGTCAATGATTCTGAGGTTGTGAAAGTTGTTGAATCAGCGCAACTCTTTCTTTCTAGTTTGGGCTATAATTAGGGTGAATATGTGATCAGCAAAAATAAATTGCACCTTTTGTTGAAATTAACCTTTAATGTACAAATGCGCTGTGGGTTCAGATGGAATAGCTTATTCGGCATAAGCACACAAGATCATTGTAAATGCAGAGGGACGGCACGGTATCACAGTGGTTAGCACTGTTGCTTCTCAACCCCAGTGACCTGGGTTCAATTCCCGGCTTGGGTCACTGACTGTGCAGAGTCTGCATGTTCTCCCCGTGTCTGCGTGGGTTTCCTCCGGGTGCTCCGGTTTCCTCCCACAGTCCAAAGATGTGCAGGTTAGGTGGATTGGCCATTCTAAATTGCCCCTTTGTGTCCAAAATGGTTTGGTGGGGAGGTGTGGACTTAAGTAAGGTGCTCTTTCCAAGGGCAGACTCGTGGGGCCGAATGGCCTCCTTCTGCACTGTAAATTCTGTGATTCTATGATCTTTGCTCAGCCATCCAGGTTCACCTTCCCCACTCCAAGAACAAACGTTTCATTGATGTTTCCATCTCTTTATCCAGATACCCATTCCCTGCATGAAGAAGCATTTCCTGACATCAGTTTTAACCAGTTTCTCCTGCTGTTATGTTTTAACTGTCTCACAGCAGTGGTGGGTTGCGGGGTTGGCCATGTAATTAGAATCTGTTTTGATTCTCAAAGGAATCGGAAAAACTTCTGAAATATCAGATTGGGGGAATGGGTTGAAAGCCCGATCAAATAGTGGAATAAGTGGGTTAGAATAGAGAGTCAAAATGCTCTTTTTTCAGTCCGTGCTCCCTTAATTCAATTTGAGTACAAAACGTCAAATGAGGTTTCCTTTTCTGAAGGTATTGGTCCCATTGATTTTTGAACCTGTGTTTTATGTACAGACTTGAGGCTGTTTTGTCTTCTATATTTGGCCACCCCATTTTTAACAACATTTCTCCATTCGCATAGGATGAGGCTACATTATTTGTCACTGAGGCAGAGTACAGAGAAACGCTGTACACTCTTCTGGGCCTGATGGTAAACCTTTCCATAGAACAATGCTGCACCATCCAGGTAGGAAATTAAGGACACGGACAGCAACCTCTCATCTTTAGTTCCTGTTTTTAAATCATTTTCCCACATGTGCTCCGAAGGCAATGACAGTTTGATTCCTGCAAGTGCAACTGTGTTTCGTGTATTTGTTTGGTTAATTAATTTGTCTGGCTATTTATCCACCGAGCACCAGAGCTGATCCTGAAGCAGGCTGCTGCTGTTTTTCACATGTACACTTTCCAATCACAAGGCTATTTGGACAGCAGTCAGGAGTGAGATCCTCCTTGTCTTTGAGACATTCAACATGCTGAGATGAACCAATACTGCATAATCTGAGAATTGAGTGCTGGTGCTCCCTATTTTCTTTGGATCAGTGGGTATTTTGAAAAAAGATATTAAGTAAGACAGTTCTACCTCCAGCAATGCCAGCAGTGCACACCATTTATAACAGAATGGTAATTTTGGTGGCAAGCCCTACTTTTAGCATAATTACTACTGAATGAAAAATCTGTAATATATTACCATCTATTGGTGGGCTAAGGCACTAAAAGACATCATGGTACAGAATTGACTAAATTAAGTCATCTAAATTAAAATTAAATTAATTAAAATCGCTTATTGTCACGAGTAGGCTTCAATGAAGTTACTGTGAAAAGCCCCTAGTCGCCACATTCCGGCGCCTATCCGGGGAGGCTGGTACGGGAATCGAACCGTGCTGCTGGCCTGCTTGGTCTGCTTTAAAAGCCAGCGATTTAGCCTGGTGAGCTAAACCAGCCCCTAAACCAGCATCTTAAGTGCATCTTTCATTTTAATTTTAAAAATTATGTAAAAGATAAATCACTTAATTTGCAGTGTTCGCATGCAATTGCTGTGCTCCAAGGGATGGAAGGAGTAAAGGAATCTGTTTAAGAATGTTTGGAAATTGGATCAAGGCTGTAAATGAATAACCCTTTCGTGGCAATAACAAAAGTAAAATAATGCAGATGCCAGAAATCTGAAATAAAAACAGAAACTGCTGGAAAAACTCAGCTGGTCTGGCAGCATCTGTCGACAGAGATGGGTGGCACGGTAGCACAGTGTTAACACTGTAGCTTCACATCTCCATGGTCCCCGGTTCGATTCCCGGCTTGGGTCACTGCCTGTGCGGAGTCTGCACGTTCTCTCCTTGTCTGCGTGGGTTTCCTCCAGGTTAACATTTGGGGCCTCACGGTAGCATGGTGGTTAGCATCAATGCTTCACAGCTCCAGGGTCCCAGGTTCGATTCCCGGCTGGGTCACTGTCTGTGTGGAGTCTGCACGTCCTCCCCGTGTGTGCGTGGGTTTCCTCCGGGTGCTCCGGTTTCCTCCCACAGTCCAAAGATGTGCGGGTTAGGTGGATTGGCAATGCTAAATTGCCCGTAGTGTAAAGGTTAATGGGGGGGATTGTTGGGTTAGGGGTATGTGGGTTTAAGTGGGGTGATCATTGCTCGGCACAACATCGAGGGCCGAAGGGCCTGTTCTGTGCTGTACTGTTCTATGTCTATGACTTAAGAGTCATAAGGACTCAAAACATCAACTCTTTTTCTCTCTCCACAGATGCTGCCAGACCTGCTTTTCTCGCACTTTTTCTATTTATTTCACCCTTTCGTGGTGTCCAGCTTTCCCTCCCTTACTTCCTATATTTGTGTTTTAGGCAAAAGCTCCGGCTATTACAGAAAGGTGCATCTTCCTGCTCAGCAGCACAGATGGTGGCATTCTCACAGTAAGTACTGTCCATTCCTGGCCTGATTGATTATTGCTATGTTTCATTCACTAATTGGAATGTAGCTATCCTGACGGGAATTTGCAAAGTGTTTTAAGAGAGAAGCCTATCATGTTGCTAATGAACTGTTTGCATTAACATGTTGCTGCTTTGAGAATTAGTCATTTTCGTTATTTTGCAGAGAGCAACTGGACTTCTGAGTCACGTGCTCCCTCAGTCTGTGGAAGCAGTAGAAAATGCAGTGAAAGCAGGAACAGTGAAGAAAATGCTCAGATTTATAAAGGTAGTAACACTGATGAACATAGAAACTTTAGCATATGATACAAATCAGCTTTTGAAATATACATACCATACGGTTTTGACCGAGTAGGTAAGGAACATCTGTTTCCAGAGGATACAGATTTAAGGTTATTGGAAAAATAGATGACACAAGGAAATAGTTATTTTATGCTGCAACGTAGATTTAATGGGTGGGTTTCCTCCGGGTGCCCCGGTTTCCTCCCACAGTCCAAGGATGTGCGGGTTAGGTGGATTGGCTACGCTAAATTGTGCCGCATCATTCTATGATCCAACAAGAACAACTCTAGCTCCTAGTCCGTATCAATGATTGAATGTTTCTTCATCTGGGCATCTTTTCTCCTGGGCAGTAGAAAACAAGGAAAATAACACGTGAAAAGAGAAGCAAATAAATCAGCTATGATTTTTCTGCTGGCCTGATGGCTATTTTTGTTCTTGGTGCCCCCTGATTGTTGTTCAGTGGCTCCCCCCCTGCAGCTGGGACCCATCATGTGCGGAAAATCAGGCCAGAGCAATGTTCCGTTTGGCAGTGACCATGGGGTGCGTGAGGGAGGCAGAAAGAAAGATGCTTCTTCAAATTTCTGTTCACTTGCTTGCCTGACTCCCACCGTCTGCACGTCCACAGTTTGATTTGTTTGTGTTTCAGGCGGGTGGGAAGACAACTACACGATACGCTGCGAAGGTCTTGGCAATCTGCAGCAGGAGTAGCGAACCGGCCCGAGAAGAGATTGTCAAATGTGACAAAAGTACGTGATAGTCACCTTCTGGTTTGAGCAATTTTTAAAAAATGACTTTGTCACTAAGCTTGAATCGGGCATCTGGGGCTGCGTGGGTGGACCCCATATGTTGAAATGTAGCACAATCTATTTGTAATGTCTAATAATTACACACAGCACTCTCTGGTGTTTTTCCAGCATCAGCAGTAAACAGAGCATTATTATAATGGTGGGTCTGTACACTGCCATTATTAATACATTGTCTAACCATGATTTGAAAAGAACACTCACCCCCAAAGTATAAGCGATGTGGAGATGGAGTACACATAATAAGCACTTGAAAGGCGAAGATAACTCGGTTATCAGCCTAATTTTATTGGTTGCGAGTTGAGGGTGAAGCCAACAGAAACAGTGTTTAGTACTCACCCCTATAGCTTGCAGAGCACCAGATTTGGATTCTTAAAAATGCTACTTTACTAGCATCGCCTGCTGTTGGGTGCATTTGCTGATGGTGCGATCGTGAAATTTGAGTTAGTCATGATGAAGGAATGGCAACATATGTCTTGGTTAGGATGACTTGCAACTGATAGTGTAGCTTTTTTGTTGTGCCTTTGTTTCTCTCCGTTGCGATGCTGATTAACCTGTTGTGCGCTTGATACATTTGATGTTTTTATGAGTACCGCATATGCTGCATACACGGTGACCACATTTAAGACAACCCCACAAAATGCTGCTCAAAAAAAAGGCTGATACTTGTCGAAGGCACAGGAGAATTTTCTGAAACTTGTAAGCATGCTGGGCTGAACTTTGCCTTGGAGGAGATGAGTAGGCTGGGAAATCACGTGAAGGAGCGGCTGCCCTGATGCTGTCCTGCCTCCTGGCAGACTATCCAAGCCAATGGAATTGGCAGCCTACACCATAGAGGCAGACAGCCAATTGGGCTTATTAACATCCAACATAGGGGCTATTTTCAGAGCCCACGGACATTTTTCCAGCGACAGACGGCATTGCCCCCCCCCCCCCCCCCCCCCCCACCCTGTTGTGTCCAGAGGCAGGAAGAAACCTGAAGCAGCAGGCCACAGGGCTATTGGTTCCTCCTGTCACTTGTCCAAACAATGAGCTGCAAGTGCGAAAAAGCCATAGTCTTGGCCAAAACCATTCGTATGGAGAGGTGTCTTTTTATACGGATGACCCAAACAACTGTGGGTCTTAAACTTTACATTTTTAGCTGGCTTCCAAGAGTGTCTCCATTTGGAGGCACCCTCCTGCTCAATCTTCTGCCTCAGCAGCACTTAACTCTCGGTGGAGCTGCCGGCCTGTCTCTGCTGCCGGCTCTCATACTGGGCCTCCCATGTTGGTTACTGTGGAAGTGCACAAGTTGCAGCCCACCTCAAGCAAGTAACAGGGGCTGGTTTAGCACCCTGGGCTAAATCACTGGCTTTGAAAGCAGACCACGGCAGGCCAGCAGCACGGTTCAATTCCTGTACCAGCCTCCCCGAACAGGCGCCGGAATATGGCAACCAGGGGCTTTTCACAATAACTTCATTTGAAGCCTACTTTTGACAATAAGCGATTTTCATTTCATTTCATTTTCAAGTAAATTTGTTCCAGTGGGGGCCTGTGATGATTTGTATCTCATCCTGCCTTTGGGAATATTCAACCCTGTAATTCTCACCTCCACCTTGACTGTTTCCTCTGTTCTCTGATGTTTCACACTTCAAACATTGCAAATCTGAAAGCTGTTACTCTGCTGCTCCCGAGTTCTGACTTTTAAACAACAGCTCTTCCTCCCAACTCCAACTCTGGTTCCGGAGCTGATTTTGAATCTTCACTTATTCTGTGGTCATTTTAAACCAGCAACACAGAAAAGTTGGTGGAGTGGGCAGATAGGTGGGAGATGAAGTTTAATGCGGAGAAGTGAGAGGCAATTTGTTTTGGTAGGAAGAACAAGGGCAGCACGGTGGCACAGTGGCTAGCTCTGCTACCTCATAGCGCCAGGAAACCGGGTTCGATTCTAATCTTGGGTCACTGTCTGTGTAGAGTTTGCACGTTCTCCCTGTGCCTGCGTGGGTTTCCTCCGGGTGCTCCGGTTTCCTCCCATAGTCCAAAGATGTGCAGGTTAGGTAGATTGACCATGTTTGAAAAATTCTCCTCCATGTCCAAAGGTTAAGTGGGATTATGGGGTTACAGGTGTAGGGTCTCGGTAGGGTGCTCTTTTGGAAGGTCGTTGTAGAACTTGACAGGCCGAATGGCACAGCAGGGATTCTATATTAAAAGATGGGGCAAAATTCTTAGCAGGAGCAGAGGGACCTGGGTTTTTATGTGCCTAGATCATTACAGGTGGAGAGAGCATTTAAACATTTTTTTAAAATTCGGTCGTGGGATGTGGGCGTCGCTGGCTGGGTCAGTATTTATTGCCCATCCCTGAGGGCATTTAAGAATTGCTGTGGATCTAGAGTCAGACCAGATAAGGATGACGATTTCCTTCCCTAAAGGACATTGATGAACCAGATGGGTTGTTAATACATTCAACAATGGTCACCTGTAGACTTTTAATTCAAGATATTTTAATTGAAAATCCAAATTTCACCATCTGCCGTGGGATTTGAACTCGGGTCACAGAGCATGACTCTGGCTCTCTGGATTACTAGTCTAGTGACAAAGCCACTAAGCCACTGCCTCCCATGAAGTAAAGCATGAAGAATTCTGGCCTTTACTATTAGAGTCATAGAGTACAAGAGCAAAGAGATTATGCTGAATTTATACAAGACACTAGTTAGACCTCAGCTGGAATATTGGGTACAGTTCTGGGCGCCGCACTGTAGGAAGGATGTGAACACATTGGAGAGAGTGCAGAAGAGGTTTACAAGAATGGTGCCAGGGATGAGAAATTTCAGTTATGAGGATAGTTTGGAGAGGCTGGAACTATTCTCCTTGGCGAGAAGAAAGCGGAGAGGAGATTTGATAGAGATGTTTAAAATCATGAGGGGGCTGGACGGAGTGAATAGGGTGAACATGATTCCGCTTGTCAAAGGATCAAGAACAAGATGGCACGATTGGAATGTGCCACCTGGAAGTGTAGTGGAGGCAGGCACAAGGAGGCTTCAAGAGTGCATTAGATGATTACTTGAATAGAAACAATGTGCAGGGAGACAGGAAAAAGGCAGGGACATGGCACTAAGTCACAGTGGTTAGCACAGCTGCCTCACAGTGCCAGGGACCCGGGTTCAATTCCAGCCTTGGGTAGCCGCTTGAGTGGAGTTTGCATGTTCTCCCAATGTCTGTGTGGGTTTCCTCCGGGTGCTCTGGTTTCCTCCTCCAGTCCAAAAATGTGCAGGTTTGGTGGATTGGCCATGCTAAATTGGCACTTAGTGTCCAAAGGTTTGGTGGGGTTATGGGGACACGGCGGGGCAGTGGGCCTAGGTAAGGTGTTCTTTCAGAGGATAGGTGCAGACTCAATGGGTCGAATGGCCTCCTGTACTGTAGGGATGCTACGGTTCACAATGCTCGTTTGCAGAGCTGGTGCAGACGTGATGGACCTTCTGCGCCGTAACAATTCTTTGATTCAACAGGACTCAGAACTGGTGTTGATGGTGAAACTCCTTTAATTGTTCCTTGTGGTTCCACATGGAATGCCAAGTAAATGAAACTGATGGGATGTGACTTTTAAAAACAAAAGAACAAAGAAAAGTACAGCACAGGAACTGGCCCTCCAAGCCTCTGCCGACCATACTGCCCTTCTAACCTAAAACCTTCTACACTTTTGCGGTCTGTATCCCTCTATTTCCGTCCTATTCATGTATTTGTCAAGGGCCCCTGAAACGTCACTATCGTCCCTGCTTCCACCACCTCCTCTGCCAGTGAGTTCCAGGCACCCACTACTCTCTGTGTAAAAAACTTCCCATTTAATCATTTAAACCATTTTCATAATCATGTGAATTGTTTAAACATAATATTTAATATTACTAGAGATCTGCTAATGCTATGTACACTTTAACATTAATGTTTAGTCAAGCTTTTGACATAGTGAGTATGCTCTTCAGATGCAGCATTATAAACATGACATAAAGATGACTGTATCGAACAAGGCCATTTGGGGCTGTGCTGCTGTTATGCACCACATGTAAACCTTTTAGAAACCCATCCACTTTCCCTAAAGTGTTCTTTCTCTCTCATTCCATTGTCCATTCCCAGAGTTCAGTGGTCTAAGGAAGCTGCTGTGTTCAGACGATGAGCTGGTGGTGGGGAACATTGCCCTTTGCCTTTCAAACTGCTTCGAGATCCCTGGAGCTGCTACATCGCTACTCAAGTCTGACATTGTCATGACGTTGCTGAAGCATGCTGGTGGCGATGCCAAGGAAAATTGCCTTCAACAGAATTCAGCAATCGCTTTGGGTAAACTTTGCTTAGCAGAACCCAGGTAAGGCTCAACATTCAGAGATTATCACATGTCTGAGGTTCACACGGAGTGTAAATGAAACTAATGGGATGCGACTTTTAAAAATTCCCATTTAATCATTCAAACCATTTTCATAATCATTAAATCATTTAAACTTAACGTTTAATATTACCAGAGATTTTTTTTTTAATTCATAAATTTAAAGTACCCAATTCATTTTTTTTTCTAATTAAGGGGCAATTTAGTGTGGCCAACCCACCTACCGTGCACATCTTTGGGTTGTAGGGATGAGGCCCACGCAGACACGGGGAGAATGTGCTAACTCCACACGGGCAGTGATCCTCGGTGCCGTGAGGCAGCAGTGCTAACCACTGTGCCGCCCAAAAATACCAGAGACCTGATCATCCTATGCACTTTAACATTAATGTTTAGCCAACCTTTTGACACTAGTGAGTGGAGCTCTTCAGATGCATCATTACAAACATTCTATAAAGTTGACCGTATGGATCCAGGCCATTGGGTTCAATTTGGCTGTGCTGTTGTTTGCACCATCTGTGTCTGCACCCATCCCATTCATTCATGTAAATAATTTCACAGGATGGCTGATAAATGTCCCACATGCTAATGCGTACATCCCTTAAAGTCAGCAGAGCTACTTGGGGGTCTGCCTTGCTCAGGTCAGGCACCATCTCAAGCTGGTACATTTGATATAACCATTGTCTGAAAGAGCGAAAACCTGCCAAAGGTTTCTGACTTTTAATATTAAATATTGATGACAAACAGCTTTTATTGAAATTGATAAATTAATGTCCCTTCTGCCTAACATTTATCTTGCTGTATGCAGGCACAGGGCAGAACTCCGAGAATTAAATGGATTGCAAATTCTGGCGTCCTGCATGAAGTACATAAAGTGAGGATGTAACGTTACCAGCCATGGCTCAGAGATTGCTTACCTGAAGATAATTCCTCTTGGGAATTAACTAAAGAGACTGGTTAAGCTTATGAATATTTTGTAACATGGATTCATTGGTGGTAGAAGAGATTCAACTTGAGGGTTGTTGATGTTTAATGCATTTGACTCCATTTCATCAATACTGCTATGGACAATGCTCCCGTAATCTTTGCAGGCGTATTCTTTCTTAGCTATAAAATCAGCATCCTGCACAATCCTGCTCCCTGCATCACTCTGTGCTCTGACCAGGGTTCATTATTACCACTCCTGCTCCTAGTTCTTATGTTCTTATTAAAGGGATTAAGGGTTATGGTGTTCGGGCCGGAAAGTGGAGCTGAGTCCACAAAAGATCAGCCATGATCTAATTGAATGGCGGAGCAGGCTCGAGGGGCCAGATGGCCTACTCCTGCTCCTAGTTCTTATGTTCTTATGTTCTTATGTTCTTATTTTCTAGCTTATTCATTCTCACTATCTCTACAACTTGAAATGCTTTCCCTCATTATTCCATCTACCCAGTTATCTACAATATTTTCAGTTCCAATCTTAGCAAATGTTACTTATTGATTTGCCCAATCTGTTATATGTTTTCCAACCTTGATAATATCCTGAATCCCTCAGTTCCTAAGCTAGAGCCGCGATCTACTGGCCTCACCACACCCGATTCGGGAAGCGACGAGGCTGGTAAATTTAGCGAGAGACAAGATCTCGCGAGACGTCACAATCCTGCTCCTTGAGGTCAGGATCCAGATTTGCATATTCAAATGTGCAGTCAGGTTCACTTGAATATGCTCTCGCCGGAGTTTCCCATGGCATGGAATCTAAACCCAGTGCCTTGGAGACCCTGAGCGATCACTGCTTAGCAGTGGTCTCCACCAGCATGGACCAGGCACTTTGGGGGGGGGGGGGGGGGTGAGGAGGACCCTCCCAGGCAATGGGGACCCCTGGGTGGTTGGGCTCTGGGCAGGGTGGTACCCTAGCACCCTGATGCCACCTGAATGCCAAGGTGGGTGGCACTGCAGAGGTGGTGCCAGGCTGGTGGTGCCCAGGTGGCAATTTGCCCACCCTGGGGATCACGTCCAAGGGCCTCTGCGGGGGATTCCTTGCCAAGATCCAGAAATGAAACTGAGCCCCGTTTAATAGCAGGGTTATTCTCAGCCCGGCACGCGCTCGGAAACGCCCGGCTAAATGCGCTCTACACGGAACTCTTTCATTTCTGTTAAGCGTCTCCCAGGTTTCTCAATTTGAAAAATTTTAAAATCTTAATTTCGTGATTGTCCTTTTTACAATTTTAAAGATAGTAGTTGAGTGTAACGGAGAAATGACTGTTAAACCTTATAATCCTGACTTATTTTTAGATATTCTCACCACATCTGCCATTATTCTTGTCTTATCCTCAATTTCTGCTGTTTTCAAAAATGCATTTACTTGAACATTGAATCAATTTATATTGTCCATTTCAATGGTAATTTATTCCACAGGTTTGCTGCTATTTGATTGTGAAATTTTGCAGTCTGAATACGTGGTGGTGCTATTTTACTCAAACAGTTGATCCATTTAAAATATGATTTACATTTCCATAAAAATAGAGGATAAAAAGATTACACACAAACGCATTAAGCGGTTGTAAGCTAAGATTTGCATAGCATAGTTTTAAGGTGTTTTGAAGAACTGCAGTCCAGATTTATATGAATTAATGACTCCCTGCGCGACGATTCTCCCACTGGTATTAAATCTTGTTCTTTCAGGGATTAACACTGGATAATAGATAATGCAAGCTTTTATTTGTATAGTAACTTGTTTGCCAGCAGAGCCTTTGCAATTCTCAGCTCTCATCACAGATGTTGGAAGATTAGGCCAGTGAAAGACTCATCTGAACAGTTATGTCAATTTCTGCAGATGCTCCTCTCATCTCCATACAGGGAACCGATCCTCCCAGCTTTGGTGCAATTGTTAAAATTTAATTTTGTTTTGTGACTAAGCAACCAGTAAACTCAGTAAATATCAGAAACTAAGTACATTTCTGTTGTTAATGGCATTTTCTATTTCAACAGTAGAGTGTAAACTTACCACAATACTACAGGTATTCAAATTTTGAAGCTGGGGTGAAACCTGCCGGAAAAATGATAAAAGCAAATTACTGTGGATGCTGGAATGTGAAACCAAAGAGAAAGAAATGCTGGAAAATCTCAGCAGGTTTGGCAGCATCTGTCGGGAAAGAAAAGAGCTGGCGTTTCGGGTCCAGGTGACCCGTTGTCAAAGTGTGGGATCCAAAGGTGCCGACAATCCCAGCCTTACAGAAAAAAGCTGCCCGATCCCAAAGCAAGAGTGCAGCCCCTCCACCTCTCTTTCCCCCCCCCCCCCCCTCCCCTCCCCCCACCTCCCCCAAGGATCACTGGCAATGGGGCCCTCCCAAAGGGTCTCCCTTCAGGTTAACTTCTAGCCGGCATCAAGTCAAATCCCCATCAAATCAATCGTCAGCAGTTGCCCCCCCCCCCCCCCCCCCCCAGGCGAGCGGAACCCCGCTATGGGGACGCCAAATGCCTTCCCTTCATGGCCATCCCACTTCTAGGCTCTTCCCCTTGTCAGTGCGCATTGGCATTATAGCAGTGCCAACGCAGAAGTGCCAGGGCACTGTTCTGCCATGTCCCTGACCACCCGATGACCTCTGAGTCCCCTGCGTGCTCATTATGGGCTGGATTCTCCGGTCCCCCAGCAGCGTGTATCTCGGCCGCGTGCCATTTGCTGTGATGGGATTCCGTCTTCCCGCCGCTTGTCAATAGGATTTCCCAGTGAAGCCATCCCATGTCGTTGGGAAACCTGCGGGCGGGGATGTGCTTCCAGCAGGAAAAGGGAATCCCAACGGACAGAAAATTCCAGTCGATATCTGCTATCTTGTTGGAGACCAGGGGTGAAATTCTCCGACCCCCAGCAGGGTCGGAGAATCGCCCGGGGCCGCCGAAAATCCCGCCCCCGCCATGTCCAGAATTCTCCCACCCGCAAAACGTCGACGTGCCGCCAATCCCGCCGCCCGCCTCGGAGAATGGCGGGGGCCGGCGGGAGGCTACGATTTTTGTGCTGCCGTTATTCTCCGGCCCGCGATGGGCCGAAGTCCCGCCGCTGGGAGGCCTCTCCCGCCACCGAGGTTTGAACCACCTCTGGTGGCGGCGGGATCGGCGGCGGGAGCAGACCCCCGGGGTCCTGGGGGGGGGGGGGGGGGGGGGGGGGGCGATCGGACCCCGGGAGGTGCCCCCACGGTGGCCAAGCCCGCGATCGGGGCCCACCGATTGGCGGGTGGGCCAGTGCCGTGGAGGCACTCTTTCTCTTCCGCCGCCGCCACGGCCTACACTATGGCGGAAGCGGAAGGGATTCCCCCAGCGCGCATGCGCGAACCGGTGAAGCCCTTTCGGACAGCCCGGGCGGCGGGCGTCAAAGGCCATTGGTGCCGGTTTTGGCGCCAGTCGGTGTGGTGCCTACTGCTCCGGCGCGGGCCTAGCCCCCCAAAGGTGCGGAGAATTCCACACCTTTGGGGAGGCCCGACGGCGGAGTGGTTGGCGCTACGACGGGACCCCCCCCCCCCCGCCGCCGGGTAGGGGAGAATCCCGCCCCAGTAGTGATTCCCGCCAGCCTCAGCTGCTGTGGGGTGGAAGGGGTGGGGGGAGGGAACATTAGGAGCCAGGAGATTCCGACTTCAAATGATCTGAACATATTTGAATGCTAATTGAATTATACAATGGGCATGAACCAGATTGCGGGAGATGCCGCGGGTCGGGAACATTGCGCTCCTTTCGACCCGGGCGCGAACCCCGTTCAGGGGCTCTCCTGCTATTCTCCAGGAAAGGTGAGATGTGCGCTGGCCACAATGCAGACGGAGAATTTCCCTCACGGTGGTTAAAAAGATAGTCTCAAATGTTTCACAGCCATGATTTTTTTTTTAAATGTTGACGCTATTATGTGAGCAAATGTGGCAACCAACTTGCCTACAGGGTGAATGATGACCAGTCGGTTTATTTTATGGCTACGTTAGCTGAGGGAGTATTGTTCGTTGGAACAACAGGTGCACTTCTCTTCACATAGTGCCATGGGACCTTTTGCATTCACCTGGACATGGTGTTGGTTTGATATTGGAACTGAAAAGGCAACACCCATAATTACCACTCCCCCAGCCCTGCACCTTCCCTAAGCTCAGGGATCAGGTTGGGTTACTTTGGCACATGCCTGCAACCTATCTGCTCTGTCTGGCTCATTGGGCAGCTCACCTAACCGGCTGACTGGGATAATGTTTCTTGACCACGTCTGCGCACCTGAAGACAAGAGAAATAGAGAACGGAGGTTTCACTTTCAGAGATCGAGCTGCCCGCCGTCGTGACTGACAGCCTGCCAATTTTTAAGTGAACACGTTTGCCGATTGTCTGCAAGCTGCCTTGTTGCTGCGGAACGCCAGCCCAGTGCTGCCTGCTGCAATCACCGCATCACTTTATTTCCAGCAAAGACTTTGAGTATTCAATTACAGGATTACATGTCTTTAACTGATTTCACTGCGCAAGATAACATCTTGAAAAATCTGCAAATTCAAAGAACCCTTTGTGGTTATAATTATGGTAAAAGCACTTCATTTTGTGAAACTATTGCAGATTACTGAAAATTTGCAAAAAGAGTGGCAAATAAATGAAATAATTGAGCAATTTGAATTGAGCAACGTAACTATGGAAAAATTGGAATTCAACAATAAAAATAATTAGTTGATCAGATTACATGTAGCAAACGGCTTTGGAGGAGTAGACTGTGTACATGTTTAATGGAGAAATTCATGTGGGCTTATTACCAGATATGTTCAAGTAACCTGCTGTCAATCCCTGTGTGAGCTGTGTGTTAACTATGGCTCAGCACTGTGACCCCCAAAGGCTTGCGTCCCATCCAGTGTTAATTAATTCTGAAGCCATATCGTGACATAGAAAGGCAGATCCTAACGCGAATGGCGTTGTATAGCCATGTGTTTCTTGGTACTGTCAGGAAACTCGAGGCTAAACGCGCTCGCTATGGGGCTGTGTTCCCAATTATTTGAATTGACCCCTTGTTACTATTTGATTCGTAGCCTGTTTGTTAGGATCACAGCCTCTAGCTTACACCCTTTTAAATTGTTCCTGATCTTAAACTAGCTTTGGCAGATTTTGCTCATAAAAATCAACTGCGCAGGGAGCAAACGAAACTTAATGAATTGATTTTTCTACTTGATGCAGAAGAAAATGCAAACCACAATACCTCTGTGTATAGAACGTTCTCTTCAGCAATGACAAATACTTAGTGTTAAAATAAATCAATCAGTATTTTGAGCAGCTCCAAAATAACAGCACAGTGACAGAAAAGCTAATTTACTGTGCCTTATTAGACTCAAAATCACATTCAGTGGTACATGGGCTCTTCATCATTGTTGCCCTCTGTTGTTCCCTTAATGCAACTTTTCAGAAGGAGCAATGCACCCTTAAGATGTGCTAAAGGACTTTCCCGAATTTACAACACAACTTTATTGTATGTTTAAAGACACCTTTGTGAAGACAAAGGAAGGTCTGTCTGACAAGTGCAAGAGGACCTCATAAGCTTATCTAATTCGGGGTTGGATCCTTCATAACCAGTGCAGCTGTGGATAACAACCACAGTAATTCCCTAAATGGAACAGCTGGACTGGCCAATGAAATTGCTGCAAATAAAGACAGGCATTTCACATAATATCTGAAGAGCCCCAGCCAGCAGAGACTTTGGGTGTGATTCAGCCCAAAAAATGACTGAGGGCTCGATTCAACTAAATGGGAACATAGTCCCCTGGCGAGCGCATTTAGTCGCATGTTTCCTGGTACTCGCAATGCTGAGAAACACATGGCTATACAATGCAACTTACATTGTAAAAGGGGCCTCAGCGGGAAACGCATGGCCGAGGCTGCACATAGCCCCGTTTTGTACACTGGGGAGTGTGGTAATATGCATCACTGTAAATACAAAAGGGGTTAATGTAAATACACTTAGATGAGCTAGACACTAGAGGGAGCACCAGAGACATGACACACAGACATTCAACCAATAGGTCAGTAAGATAGGACACGACCAATGGGCATTCATGATACACACAGAGGTGACACTACCACAGGAGGGCATTACACCAACCCATATAAAAGGACACAGCACGCATGATCTTCCTCTTTCCAGTGCAAACTCTCAGTGAGTACACAGGGTTGATTTGAAACATATCACACCCACCACCTGGATTGTAGCAGACTAGTTTGGCAGTCTGAGTAAAAGCAGCTTATGCTACGTCAAGAGGATAACAAAATAGGGAGCTCTGCTTGTCGGAACTTCCCAGCCCAGCGAGAGATCGGGACGCCATTTTTAAATGGGGGCGTGATCCAGATCACATCAGGCGCCACGGGTCGGTGAATCCCGGAGGTTTCGCACCCGATGCAAAGCCCGATTTTGGTCTCCCTGTGATGCACCCGACGCACCCAGATTAGCGCCGGGTGCAACTATCGTAACTATCGCAAGCCATGGTTAAACATGCCAGTGGGTGGATGAAGGACCAGGCAGTGAATGAAGTGATGTTAGTGCTGACATTCAAAAGCAGCGAATGGGTGGCATCAAGTGATAAACATACAGCAAAAGATACTGCAGCTTCCTTGGTGTTGAGTGAAAACATTGTTTTATTCGGGGGAACAGCTCCTAGTCCAATACCTTAACTTCTGGAAGTAGAAACTAAATATAGAGGGGGGTCCAGAGTGCCTGGAATTTCAAAATTTTGCCATCAATATTTTCAGAGCTAACAGGAAAAGGAAGTGATATGTTGATATCAAATAGCATTGAAGCTACAAATAATTCAACAAAGAACATTACACCAACTTAAAATTCAGTTATTTTGACCCAAAATGTTTTTCAGCCAAATGTTATGAATCATTTTCTTTTTGGCTCTGCCTTGTATTCTTTGATAAACACAATGACAGTGTCTCCAGAATTACACACCGCACCCTAAAATAAAAGCTCGAAAGTGCAGCACAGTCATTATCAAGTGTTCTGTCCCAACGTGCATCAGTAAACTCATTGATATTGTCTTTAACTTTTGACATTGCCAGTTTAAAGAGCACAAAGCAAAGTCTTTTTAATAAATATTGGCTTGTGAGACATTTTGCATCAGCTAAGTTATTGCCAGCAATACTACAAATATATAATACCAGATACAAATTGCATATGCGTCCTCCAATTCCTCTCCCTCAGCTGTTATGGGGCACAATACCATTATTTCTGAAGTGGAAAATAATGACCACTTAGTTTCACAACAGTTGCTGTAATAAATTATTTTCACAGTGGTGGAACACCTCAGGAAGGATCTCCAGCAACTATACAGGTGCAACAAACCATCCCACAACACAACATTTATAAGCTGGAAAATACTTTTGTTTATAACGGTGCTATGGACAGGAGAGGGGAAATAAACTGAAATACTTGCACCCTTTTCCCTACTCTATCTAATCAGTGTGGTTTTGGAGAGGAAGATATGTATGGTTCTCAGCCCCCAGAGTGTGTGGTCAATTTGGAAATAACAGCAGCAAGCCTTTATGGGTTTAAATAAAGAGGGTTATTTATTCACACAATCAACCTGAAAGTCTAAATGCTATGTTATGACTCCCATGCACGCAATAAAGGTACAGTCAAAGAAAACAGTATTCTTTTACAAGTTGTAAACAAAAATAATCCATGTGTTGGGCACATGGAAGAAAAATAGTTGACGAGGTCCCAATAGTTAACGGAGTCTTTTTCCACTCTTGAATTGTAGTTCAGATGGATTTCAGAAGCCAAAGTTGGATATCAGATTATTATTTTTTTATTTATAAATTTAGAGTAGCCAATTCATTTTTTCCAATTAAGGGGCAATTTAGCATGGCCAATCCACCTACCATGCACATCTTTGGGGTGTGGGGGTGAGACCCATGCAGACACGGAGAGAATGTGCAAACTCCACAAGGTAACTAACCTGGGGCCGGGATTGAACCTGGATCCTCGGCGCCATGAGACAGCAGTGCTAACCACTGCGCCACCGTGCCACCCTTAGATATCAGGATTATTGCAGGATTTCCTCACAAATATGAATGTTCAGTAGGCCATGAAGCAAGGCATTTGTGGTTTTTGTATCGGTAGGTTCAAGTACTTTATAGGTGGACATGGAGTTTTGGAATCAGGCTGGGAGACCCCTTTAAAATGTAAGGTTCTGAAAGGTAATTATACCACCATCTTTGACCAAAGACGCTTTCTCTTTCAGTGTTCTGAAGACTGCCCAAGTGTCTCTGGCTCTTCAGACGAAAACCTGTTATTTCCGGCCGGTTTTGATCAAGTTACCAATACTGGCATTGTTCTCCCTCATTGCTATACAATGGATAAAATGGATGTGTTCTTTCGACTTACACGGGATGAATTGATTTCTGTCCATCCAACATTATTGGTGTTCCAAATCTGGAAGCATCAAATCTGGACTTGTGTTTGGGTGAATCTCCACAGATTGTCTTTGTTACGGTGTGTCCATATCCATTCCGGGCAGGGAGTAGGAGGGGGGTGGGGGGGGCATAGCAATTCCATCAGAAACTTTTTGGGCATTTGAGGCAGAAGTTGCAGAAGTCACCCGACTTCAGTAGCTATCTTAAACAGTCTTGTCAGTATCCAAATGCGGCCGCATTTGGAGTATTGCGTGCAGCTCTGGTTGCCGCATTATAGGAAGGATGTGGAAGCATTGGAAAGGGTGCAGAGAAGATTTACCAGGATGTTGCCTGGTATGGAGGGAACATCTTATGAGGAAAGGCTGAGGGACTTGAGGCTGTTTTCGTCAGAGAGAAGAAGGTAAGAGGTGACTTAATAGAGGTATACAAGATGATCAGAGGATTAGATAGGGTGGACAGTGAGCGCCCTTTTCCTCGAATGGTGATGGCTAGCCCAAGGGGACATAGCTTTAAATTGAGGGGAGATAGATATAGGACAGATGTCAAAGGTAGGTTCTTTACTCAGAGAGTAGTAAGGGCGTGGAATGTCCTGCCTACAACAGTAGTGGGCTCGCCAACATTAAGGGCATTTAAATGGTCATTGGATAGACATATGGATGATAATGGAATAGTGTAGATGCGCTGTAGATTGGTTTCACAGGTCGGCGCAACATCGAGGGCCGAAGGGCCTGTACTGCACTGTAATATTCTATTGTTCTATTGATTCGTATGAAAGCAGTCCATGTTTGAAGTTACTACTGTAATAGGACTTTCCTTTCCTGGGCAAAAGGGATTTGTATTTTCCTTTTGTCACAGCCATTTAGTTCTCCCTCTGTAATGGCACTGCCTTTGACAGTCCCATCAACCTCACCAGATTGCAGCCCTGGGGCTTCCGATTGCCAATCAGATATCCATTTCTAGTGCAGAAAAATAATCACTTCCATTGTCCAAGGCAAGTAAATGGGAAGCCTGTGAAAATGCTGCAATATGTGAAACATTTGAAATTTACTCTACCGTGGCTACCCTCTTTAGCGCAAAATGATGTGACTCAACTTCCTACAGCTTCTTATTTTTGACTTAATAAGCTATGAAATGTAACCAGAGCTAAAACACAGCACAGAAACCATTGTGTACATAAAACCGCTTTCAGGTGAATACGGTTGAAGAGGAAATGCAGGCAAAATGAGTTCAGAGTGTGATTTATCAAGAACTTACTGTGGTGAGGAAAACAGAAATGGGAAGAGTGACCTGCAAAAAACGGCTCTTCCAGCGAGGTCAAGAGTAAATTACAGGGTTTACACCAAAAGACAATGAAGATAAAAGCACAAGACATGACTACGATATAAAACAGTAAACCCCTTGGTAGCCTGAGCACAAAATAACTATTTATATAATTCATAGAAAAATATGTGTCCATTCTCCGTGTGGCTCTATATATGATGGAGTTTTATAAACCTTTATAACACCTTTCAAGAATCTAAAAACCCTTAGTATCCAGGGATGTGTAGGTTCGGGTGGGGTGAAGGGGATAGAATGGCAGAGTGGGCTGGGGTGGGATTGTCTTTCAGAGGGTATGGGCTGAATGGCATCCTTCTGCACTGTAGGGATTCCATGATTCTATGGCAGACGCTCCAGGAGTAGTGAATCAAAAAATGTACACCTCCTCGGTGCACAGTATTCCTCTCACTTTATTAACAACAACTGTGGCCAAAAGCCTAAAGCCTAAATGCTTGGATCCTTGCAGCATCATTAACAATTTGGTTGACGGAATGGGCATCTTGGACCTATTTCAGAGAGCAAATTCATGGCAGGGAGCATCCATAAAGAGAGGAACAGAGTTAATGTGTCTGAATTGTGGTGTTCTTTGTGATTCTTGTTTTCAGGATGGATGTCGTAATGTTCACAAAGACCACAGAAGCCAAGTTCATTAACAAAGCTAACATTTATTCACACTACTTAAATTAAGCTCAACCACTTACTCCTGTAGTAAGCAATAGTTATGGTAATCTACACTCTACTAACACTAGTCTCTACACCCTAACTCCAACTGTACTCTATCCTTTCTAGATCTCTCCTCCGCACTCTACAGGGGATGATTTAGCACAGTGGGTTAAATAGCTGGCTTGCAATGCAGAACAATGTCAGCAGCGCGGGTTCAATTTCTGTACTGGCCTCCCTGAACAGGTGCCGGAATATGGCTTTTCACAGTAACTTCATTGAAGCCTACTTGTGACAATAAGCGATTATTATTACTCCAGCCTTCACTGTCTCTCCCATAAGTGTGAGAGTCAGTGATTTATGTAGTACTGCACCTAGCTCCATCTAGTGGTTAATTGTAACATGACATTAACTCTTTGTATACTGAACATTTCTATGATGTCACATGGTTGATGACCTATCATCCACAAATACCACCTGACCTGCTGAGAATTTCCAACATTTCCTGTTCTCATTTCAGAATTCCAGCATCTGCAATATTTTGCTTCTGTGAAGTCGAGGCAGTGGTTTCTCCAGGTTCTGGTCCCGATGGCTCCAAATGCCCTCGCCGCGCAATTTTCTGGTCCCGCTGACGGAGCACCTTTTTCCTGCGTCCTGAGGTGGATTCAATGTCAAATCCCATTGGCAGTGGCGGGACCAGAGGGTCCCACCGTCGGCCAATGGCGGGCCTCCCCCCCCTGTCGCCAGGAGACCAGAGAATCTCTACCTGAAGATAAAACAGGTGGCCATTTTAACTTGATATGCGAGGTGTAACAGGTAATTACACAAATTAACAAAACAAAATAAAGTTCCAGGGGGAACAATATATTTTAAAAATCTTCACATCTTCCATACTCTTGGCAGCAGTATGGCATCTGACAATAATTGAGGGATTTGAAGGTTCTAGTGTGACCAGATTTCCAAAAGTCAAAACTAGGGCATACTGAAAAGCCTTAGGAAGGTGGGGCTTTGTGATGATGCGCAGGTTGGGCGGCCAGTGACAGTAATCTGGGGGAGGGGCAGTTGAATGTAGGAAGGCATGTGACGACACCTGCCAGAATATGCCCAGCCGGAGTTGGCAATTCTATCAAGACCCCCAAGTATTCACAGCAGCTTTGAACCGCAGACTCTTTGTTTCAATGATATTTCTGCCTCAATTCCTTATAAAACACTGAACCACATGTTCCCAGAATCCTCTATTATGCACCCAACTTTACTGTACAACACATAATGGTAAGATCGAACTCTGTTTAAAAGCCTTGTTGATTTTCATTTGCACAGCGTTCTAACAATAGACGTTTACAACCAGAAGCTGACATGCTGCCCGCCATGGAGAAAGGTCAGCCTTGGTGCGCAGAGGGCTAGAAATTGTATTGAACACCGCCCCCCGCCCCGGGCTGTAGGACGTGCATTGAATGGATACGATGAATGTTACATGTATCACAATTGTATTGCAGCGCCTCAGAGTGCCACATGATCTATGCAGAAAACTTGAATATCATTGCACTTTCTGTCGGTATGTCTCTCAGTAATGTTCTCCCAGAAAGGGGCTTTTCACGGTAACTTCATTTGAAGCCTACTTGTGACAATAAGCGATTTTCATTTCATTTTTCATTTCAGATATTTGGGTGGATTGGCCGTGCTAAATTGCCCCTTAGGGTAGGGGTCACAGGGTGGGAGATTGGGCCGAGGTAGGATGGTCTTTTAAAGTAACGGTGCAGACTTGACGGGCCGAAAGGCCTCTTTCTGCACTGTAGGGATTCTATGATTCTATTCATAAACTAAGTATATGTCTTGCCATAAAAAGGTTACAACCAGGAGCTAATTTTAAACCAGCAAACGTATCTCAAGTGAGGAGAGACCCAGAGCTGCAAGCCGGAAACATGTTGGGCTGGATTCTCCGCTGGCGAGATTCTCCATTGTGCCGGCAGTGCCACCCACGCACGCGGGTTTCCCGGCGGGATTCTCCATCCCACCAGCCGGCCGATGGGTTTCCCATCCCATGCTGTTGGGAAATCCCCGGGCGTGTGTGCACAGCCGGCACAACGGAGAATCCCAGCAGCGGAGAATCCAGTTTGTGCTGTTCAGTAGTTTTGATGGAATAAATAAGGAAAAACTATTTCCAGTACCAGTGTCACCAATAACCCGCGGACACAGATTTTAGGTGATGGAGAAGAGAGCCAGAGATGGAATGAAAAAACATTTAGTCAGGTAACATGTTGTTGTGATCTGGAATGTGCTGCCCGAAAGGGCGTGGGACAAAGATCCACGTTGACTTGCGGAAGAGAATCGAATAAATAGATTGAGGAAAAGAGTACATTGTTGGCTCTGCGGGAAGGACAGGGGAGTGAGGCTTCTTGGGTAGCTCTACCAAGGAGCTGCTACAGGCATGGTGGACCGAATGGCCTCCTTCTGTATTGTATCATGTTGATTATCTATTTGCCAACTGGCTTCTTTGTATGTGGAAACATGACCAACAGGTGGCGATGTCCATCCATCTTTTCCCCTTGTGAACTCCTTGGTTCTCGATGGAAGTTAATCCACCCCAGGATACTCTGACAAATTCACATTGGTTAAAAAAAGAGTAATGAAATGAAACTCTCGTTAACTACTCCTTTGACCGTACAGAATGGCCTATTTGCAATCCCTGGTGAGAGAGGGAGAAAAATCATCTAAGTTAGCTAGCAAAAGATGTAGAACTGGAAGTAATCCTACCCTGAAGGTTACTCCACACTCACGCTCACTTTGCGACTTTCAGCTCTCTCTACATAATTCTTAAGAGCAGCCAGTGCAGACACAGATGGTCCTCCGAAGTGTGAGAGAGGAAATTTTTGTGCAAATGGAATTTAAATAGGCTCGCACAAATAAAGGTAGCGCCGCAACCAGGGAGGTAAAAATTCAGGAAGTTATTGAAGAGACCCGAAATCCATTGCAGCCCAATAAATCTGGGTATGAGATAGAAACTGGTTGAGGGTCAAGTCTTTGCTTTGGTTAAATGGGCAGCTTTGGTCCTTTGACCCTGGGAATTTGTAAATACTGTACCCTCCCATGCTGTTGGAACTCCATCTGTGAACCTCTTTGCAGCTTCATTACTCTCTATTCCTATGCACTGCAATCCCCTCTCATTCTTCTAAACTCTACTGAGTACAGGTCTAGTCGACCCAATCTCTCTTCATACGACAAACCTGCCGTCCCAGCAATCAGTCTCTTGAACCTTCGCTGCATTCCAGCTCTGGCAAGTGTATCCTTTCTTAGAAAAGGAGGCCAACGTGCACACAATACTCCAGGTGTGGTCTCACCAAGGCCCTGTACAGCTGCAGTAAGACATCCCTGCTCCTGTACTCAAGTCCTCTTGCAGTGAAGACTAATATACCATTTGCCTTCCTAACTGCTGGCTTTCAGTGAGGGTGTACCTCACCCAGGTACGACTTTGTACGTCAAGTCATAATGCTAATTTGGAGGGCCGGTGCAGACGCGATAGGCTGAATGGCCTCCTCTCCACTGTAACAATTCTCTAATTCTGCTTCTAAGCCAATGAACTAGAGGAGTGGTCGGAGTGTGACATAAAGAGCAGCATAAACCCGTTGGGCCGAATGGCTTGTTGCCGTGCTATAGGCTCGGTGTAACGACTGTCCGTGAGTCACGTGGTCCAGACTGAGTCAGCGAGGGTAAAATCGGTCTTCAGCTGTCGCACGTCACAGGAAAAAGCATATGTGCAGCGAGTTTTACAATCTGCACAAAGTCAATGGAAAAGATAATGAGGCAGAGTCTAGAGTGGGCGGCAGATTCATGAACACCATCTTGAGCCCCTCCAAGTCCAATCTCGACAAAAGCAGGGGAAGAGAACAAGCTCATTTAAAATCAGAGTATTAAAGGACTGTATTTGAAGACCGCCAACGTGGTGCACGCGCAGTTGGTTTTGCTGCATGATGTCACGGCGAGCGATGGTGACTCAGAATTAAAACCAAAAAGAAGTTAAGCCAACTTTCCAAAGAAAAATGCATGAAGTTTAACAGAAATAAGTTTCCAAAACATAAACTTGAGCCGGAAGTTAAACATGAGCCAGAATCCAGGTGCGTTTAACACTTTCCCCTCAGTTGTCAAGTCAGTTCAGTGCATTCGGCTTGTCACAGCCCAAGTCATTCAGGGAATTTACCTTTTTTTAAAAAAATATTTTTTATTCTCTTCATTTTTCACACTTTCTCCCAAATTTACACCCACCAACAAAAAACAATAATCAGTAACAAATATCTCAATCCCCACATCAATAACAACGATCCCATCCTCCGACTAAACCCCAAACATAAGCCCACATGTTCACACAAACAAATGACAAAAAGGAATTAGTGATCACCCATAGTCGCCATTAACACACACCCCCTCCCCCCAACCCTCCCACCCACATGCCCCAACTAATGTTCGATGTTATCCAGTTCTTGAAAGTGCATATTGAATAATGCCCATGAATTGTAGAACCCCTCCATCCTTCCCCTCAGTTCAAACTTAACCTTCTCAAGAGTTAAGAATTCCAACAGGTCCCCCCACCACGCTAGGGCACAGGGTGGAAAGGCTGCTCTCCATCCCAGCAGGATGCGCCTTTGGGCGATCAACGAGGCGAAGGCCGCAACATCTGCCTCCGCACCCGTTTCCAACCCTGGCTGGTCCGACATCCCGAATATGGCCTCCCGGGGGCCCGGGTCCAGTTTCACGTGCACCACTTTAGAAATTACCCTAAAAACCTCCTTCCAGTAATCCTCTAGCTTTGGACAGGACCAAAACATATGAACGTGATTAGCGCCCCCCCCCCCCCCCCCCCCCCCCCAGCAACGCTCACACACATCTTCCACTCCCTCAAAGAATCGGCTCATCCTCGCCCTCGTGAGGTGTGCTCTGTATACCACCTTCAGCTGTATCAGCCCCAACCTCGCATTTGAGGTGGAGGCATTCACTCTCCGGAGCACCTCACACCAAAACCCCTCCTCCATATCCTCTCCCAACTCTTCCTCCCACTTTGCTTTGACCCCTTCCAGTGGTGCCTTCTCCTCTTCCAAAATAGCTCCATAAACCACCGCCACTACCCCCTTCTCCAGTCCCTCTGTCGTCAGCACCTCCTCCAGCAATGTGGAGGCCGGCTCCACCGGGAAGTTCTGTATCTCCTTTCTGGCAAAATCTCGAATCTGCATGTATCTAACCATTTCCCCCTGCTCCAGCCCATAATTCACTTCCAGCTCCTTCAATCCTGCAAACCGACCCCTAAGAAACAAATCTTTTCACGTCTTAATCCCTTTCTCCTCCCATTTCCGAAAATCTCCATCCCACTTCCCTGGCTCAAATCTGTGGTTCCCCCAAATCGGCATTTCCCTTGACACTGCCCCCAACCCGAAGTGTTGGCCAAACTGTCTCCAAATTCTCATTGGAGCTATTATTACCGGACTCCCCGAGTATTTACCCAGGGCCATCGGGAGCGGCGCTGTTGCTAGTGCTTTCAATCCCGACCCCCAACCAATAACCTGAACTCTGTAACAATGTGAAGTGAAGTAAATTGCCATACACGTCAGTAAAAAGAAAGTTAAAGGGGCCGATTCTCCCAAATGATTCGCCGTCATGAGTGCCGTCGCGTTTCTTTAAAACTTCTTTCTCTTCTTTTTTGTATTCCTCCAGAATTCCCCTGGGACGGGACTTCAGTCTTCTTACAACATTCTAGGTGGGAGCCACCACGATGTGGGACATCTCACCTACAGCGCGCCCTGGCTTCGGGCCTGCCGCCTCGGCCTCCGTTTAGCTCCGCCCCCGCTGCTCCGACCTCCGCGCCCGCTGGGCCCGACCCCTCAGCAGCAGCCGTCCGCCAGCCACGTGGGGTTCCTCGCCAGTTTTCAAACCAGCCCCGCTTGACTCCTGGGACGACCCCAAAGGCCGTCAATAATCGGGGGGGGGAGCGCGAAGAATCGGGGAAACCCCCGAAAGCGCTGCAAATAGTGGCCACCGGAGGGAGCTCCTCTCGATGCGGCCGACCCGCTCGCAAATGCCACCGTAAGTCCCCAGGAAATTTACATTTTATTTATTTATTGTCTTTCTTTATATATATATTTCCCCCTATCTTATCCCCCCTTTCCTTAACTTTTCTCCCCTTTGCTTCCCCCCTTTTTCTCATTTTATCTCTCTTTCGCCCATGTCCCCCCTCCCCCAACATCTCCATCTGTCACAGCATTCCCTCTGATTTTAGTTTCTCTGCTGTTTGGCCTTTCACACCTTTTGTTCTCTCTGGGGACTGCCATCAGCGCTCTTTCCCCTTGGTTTCTGTGGCTATGGCTCATCTTTCATTCCCTCACCCTACAGTATAAATCTCTCCCACTTGCTATGACTTTTAGCTTTAACAAAGAGTCACGTGGACCCAAAACATGAGCTCTTTTCTCTCCTTACAGAAGCTGCCAGACCTGCTGAGATTTTCCAGCATTTTCTCTTTTAGTTTCATTCAGGAAGTTTATTTTAAATCCTTTGGGTGTGATTCAGCGACCCCGGTTTGCCAAGGGCGGAACCAGGCACAACGGGTGAATCGCACGCGAGCCCCAAATCTCAAGTCGCTGCACCCGGCGAGATCTGGATCTGAATATTTAAATTAGCTTAATTGCTCATTTAACTACCCAGACGCTGGATTCAACTGGCACCTGGGATTTACCGACCGTGCCTGGGAGACCTCGCCAGGGTGCCGTTTAGTACTGGTCTACACAAACGTGGACCTGTTGCAACAGCACCTGGTTGGGGGGGGGGGGGGGGGTCCCAGTCCATTTCAGACCCCTAGGTGGTCAGGGAGATGGCAGGGTGCCACGCAGGCTCAGCCCTTGGTACCTGGACACCTTGAAACAGTCAGGTGACACTGCCAGGTGTGTCAGGCTGGCAGTACCTGGGTGCCCATGTGCCCGTGTGGTGCTGCCGGTGGTCAGGCCCTGGTAGAGGGGCGGTGAAGGGGCCTCCAAGGGGCCTCTCCAAGTTTGGGCGGGGGGGGGGGGGGGGGAGTCTGAAAGGTGGGGGGAAATATTAGGGCTGCCAGGCAACATGTCCGCCGTTCTGAGAAGAGCCTATCCTGAAACTGAGCAACGTACTGTTGGATAGCGAGATGTTCCTCGGCCCTGCAGCCAAGGAGAAACACTCCGCTCAATGGGCCATTCAGCGGACTTTAACTTCTGTCTGCTGAACCACGTCCCTTATTGCTAGTTATAGCATCTGGCCCATTGCTTCCCTCCATAGAGCACCCCACCGAGGCCCACCACCCTGCCCTGTCCCCACCCCCTCCCCAGGCCCACCACCCTGCCCCATCCCCCCCCCCCCCAGGCCCACCACCCTGCCCTGTCCCCACCCCCTCCCCAGGCCCACCACCCTGCCCCATCCCCACAGCCCCCCCCCCCGCTGCCCACCACCCTGCCCTGTCCTGCCCCCACCCCCCCCAGGCCCACCACCCTGCCCCCCCCCCCCCCGCTGGCCCACCACCCTGCCCTGTCCCCCCCCCCCTCCCCAGGCCCACCACCCTGCCCCATCCCCACCCCCCCCCGCTGCCCACCACCCTGCCCTGTCCTGCCCCCCCACCCCCCAGGCCCACCACCCTGCCCCCCCCCCCACTGCCCACCACCCTGCCCTGTCCCCCCCCCTCCCCAGGCCCACCACCTGCCCTGCCCCCCCCCTCCCCAGGCCCACCACCCTGCCCCATCCCCCCCCTCCCCAGGCCCACCACCCCGCCCTGCCCCCCCCCCCCTTCCCCAGGCCCACCACCCTGCCCCATCCCCCCCCCCAGGCCCACCACCCAGCCCCATCCCCCCCCCCTGCTGCCCACCACCCTGCCTGTCCCCCCCCCCTACCCAGCCCACCACCCTGCCCCCCCCCAGGGCCCACCACCCTGCCCTGCCCCCCCCCGCTGCCCATCATCCTGCCCTGTCCCCACCACCCCCCCCCAGGCCCACCACCCTGCCCTGTCCACCCCCCCCCTCCCCAGGCCCACCACCCTACCCCATCCCCCCCCCCCCAGGCCCACCACCCTGCCCTGCCCCCCCCCCACTGCCCACCATCCTGCCCTGTTGTTCCCCCCCCCCCCGCTGCCCACCACACTGCCCCATCCCCACACCCACACCTAGGCTCACCACCCTGCCCCATCCCCCCCCCCCCCCCTGGCCCACCCACCACCCTGCCCTGTCCCCACACCCCCCCCCCCCCCAGGCCCACCACCCTGCCCTGTCCCCCCCCAGGCCCACCACCCTGCCCTATCCCCACCCCCCCTACCTAGGCCCACCACCCTGCCCTCTTCCCCCCCCCCCAGGCCCACCACCCTGCCCTATCCCCACCCCCCTACCTTGGCCCACCACCCTGCCCCATCCCCACCCCCCCCCCCAGGCCCACCACCCTGCCCTATCCCCACCCCCCCTACCTAGGCCCACCACCCTGCCCCATCCCCCCCCCCGCCCCAGGCCCACCACCCTGCCCTATCCCCACCCCCCTACCTAGGCCCACCACCCTGCCCCATAACCCCCCCCCCCGGCCCACCACCCTGCCCTATCCCCACCCCCTACCTAGGCCCACCACCCTGCCCCATCCCCCCCCCCCCCCCAGGCCCACCACCCTGCCCTGTGTTCCCCCCCCCCCCCCAGGCTCACCACCCTGCCCTGTCCCCCCCCCCCCAGGCCCACCACCCTGCCCTATCCCCACCCCCTACCTAGGCCCACCACCCTGCCCCCCCCCCCCCCGCTGCCCACCACCCTGCCCTGTGTCCCCCCCCCCCCCCCCCCCCAGGCTCACCACCCTGCCCTGTCCCCCTGTCCCCCCCCCCCCCAGGCCCACCACCCTGCCCGGTCCCCCCCCCCTACCTATGTCCACCACCCTGCCCTGTCCCCACACCCCCACCTAACCTTCGGACTGTGGGAGGAAACTGGAGCACCCGGAGGAAACCCACACAGACTCAGGGAGAACGTGTAAGCTCTACACAGACAGTCACCTGAGGCTGGAATTGAACTGAGGTCCCTGGGACTGTGAGGCAGCAGTGCTAACCACTGTGCCACATGCCGCCGATTGTTTCTCTATTTGCTTTAATAGTTCCCTTCCCTCTAGCGCAAGAATATTTTGGAAAGACAGGTTTGGCCAGCGCTGCCTCTCCAGTCAGAGACACAACGGCTTTTCTGTGCCGGTGCAGAGAGGAGCCCGTGGCCATCTTGTGTTAACAGGAGACACTGTGGTAGTTGAAGCACGTTAACATCCTCAGTGAGTGTCGAAGAATGAGAATGTTCCAATCGAAACACATAAAGGGGCTTGACAGTTGCTGAAAATGTTTACGCTGGTCGGGGAATCTGGAAGATGAGGGGTACAGTCTCAGAATAAGGGGTTGATCATTTTCTCCACCCGAAGTTTGTGAATCTTTGGACTTCTCTATTGTGGTGAATGTAATATATGTTAATATATATGTTAATTCACACTGTTGTTGTAAGCGCAGTAGCGCTGTCCTACCATTAGGGGGAGTAGTGCAGAGAGCACCTAGGAACTTGTACTGGGCTCCACCCTTGGCTCCGCCCACGACTCCTCCCCCTAGTGCAGCTGTATAAGTACCCGTGTCCAGAGTCAGCCTGGGTCACTACGAGTTCATCGACAGGTAACAGGCTGGCTCTGAAGTAAGTCGATTAAAGCCTAGATTCACATCGGAAACACGTGTCTGGTGAATTGATGGTTCCATCATCTATCCCAGAGAGTTTTGGGTGCTAAGCCATTGAATGGGGAAGTGGTGGCGTAGTATTGTGACTGGACTCTTAATCCTGTAACCCAGCATAATGTTCTTAGGACATGGGTTCAAATCCCACCATAGCAGATGGTGCAATTTGAATTCAGTAAAATCTGGAAATAAATTTTAAAATATATATTTTATGCTGGCATTTTCATGAAAACAAACCAAAGCAGAAAAACAATTTGTACAACATTATATATACCAAACACCCACTCACACCCCCTCCCACTCCCTACCATAGCCCTCTTACCCCATCCTGCCTTCCCCATTTTAACCCCCTTCCGCCCCCCCTTGCTGACTCCTCAATCCTCCTTAAAGAAGTCAATAAGCGGCGTCCACCTCCGAGCGAATGTAGAAACCGAGCCACATCAGGATGAACTTGACCTTCTCCAGCCTGAGGAATTCTGCCAGGTCGCTCACCCCCACCCCCGGTTTTGAAGGCTCCAAATCCCTCCATCCGAGCAAGATCTGTCTCCAGGCTATCAGGGAGACAAAGGTCAAGACATCGACCTCACTTGCCCGCTGGACACCTGGCTCTTCCGACACCCCAAATATCGCCACCTCTGGACTCAGGGCCACCTTCACCCCAGCACCTCGGACATGACGTCCACAAACCCCTGCCAGAACCCCTTTAGCTTCGGACATGCCCAAAACATGGGGATGTGATTTGCGGGCCTCCCCGCGCACCGCGCACCGCCCACACCTATCCTCTACCCCCTCCAAACACCTACTCATCCTTGCTACCGTCATATG
This sequence comes from Scyliorhinus canicula, assembly GCF_902713615.1. NCBI lineage: Eukaryota > Metazoa > Chordata > Chondrichthyes > Carcharhiniformes > Scyliorhinidae > Scyliorhinus > Scyliorhinus canicula. The sequence continues at coordinate 98,391,349 of NC_052164.1, read as the reverse complement.
TGCTCTATGAATTACCTTAATCTGAATGAGGCTTTTCCTCGCACATGACGAGGATGCATTCACCCTCCGCAGGGCCTCAGCCAACGTCCCGGTCTCCACGATGCAGCCCAAAATATCTCGAACTCACTCTGTTCGTCCCCACACTTGTGACTGGTGCCTTCTACAGCAGCTGGACCCAGTCCTCAAACCCCTGCCCAAAACCTGAACCGCCCCAACACCTCCCACAGATATTCCCACTTCACCAGGTCAAACACCTTCTCCACGTCCATTGCTACTGCCACTTCCACGTCCTGCCCCTCCGAAGGCATCAGAATTACACTGAGTAAACGCCTCACGTTCGCCGACAATTGCCATCCTTTCACGAAATTGATTTGGTCCTCCCCTATCATCCCCGAGACACAGTCCTCGATTCGTGAAGCCAAGATCTTCGCCAACAACTTGACGTCTACGCTCAATAACAGTATCGGCAGTACAACACACACTGCTCTGGATCCTTGTCCCTCCTAATATCATGGAGATGGAAGCCTGTGACAGTGTGCAGGGGAGTTCTCCACTCTCCCCAGCCTCATTATACGCCCTCACCAGCAGCGGCCCCCTGCCCTGTCCAATTTTCTAAAACTCCACCGCAATTCCATCCGGACCTGGGGCCTTCCCTGCCTGAATCGCCGCCATATTCTCCATCATCTCCCTCATCCCGATTCGGGCACCCAATCCCTCTACCAACTCCTCGTCCGCCCTGGGAATCTCCACCCAGTCCCGCCCAAGAAGCAGCAAAAGGTACAACACACTCTTGATGTGCCTCCATCAAAGGCCTTCCCTCCAAAAAACTCACCATCGAAACAAAAAAACATTTTAAAGGGAAATGTTTTCAGAGAACAAACAAAGGAAATATCCACCCATAATCCTCCAAAGTTCAATGTACTCACTCTCCTGCCAGTCTATTTCATAGAATTTACAGTGCAGAAGGAAGCCATTCGGTCCATCGAGTCTGCACCGGCTCTTTTGAAAGAGCACCCTCCCCAAGTCCACACCTCCACCCTATCCCCATAACCCAGTAACCCCACCCAACACTAAGGGCAATTTATCATGGCCAATCCACCTAACCTGCACATCTTTGGACTGTGGGAGGAAACCGGAACACCCGGAGGAAACCTACGCAGACACAGGGAGAACGGGCAGACTCTGCACAGACAGTGACCCAAGCCGGGAATTGAACCTGGGACCCTGGAGCTGTGAAGCAATTGTGCTAACCACTATGTTACCGTGCTGCCCTATTGTCCTTCATGAACGCCATGTCCTCTTCTGGCGTGCCGTAATAATACTCACGCTTCTGGATAGTCACCCAGGGGCGGGTTGGGTACAGCACCCCAAACTTCACCCCCTTGTTAAAGAGAGCCAGTGGTCAACGGAGCAGCTGTTTTTTAACACAAAGTTCAGCTAGCAGAGGAGGGAGGCCTTGTCAAAGTGGTAGAACCGATCAAAGCAGGGACCGACAGAGTGGAGCAGAGGCTGGAGTCCAGAAAGTAGAGGAGATGGCGGGATACACGAGGAGCGTTGACCTCGTTGGTGGTCGAGGTGGGGGTGATATGGGAGACCCAGAAGAGGTAGAAGGAGACGGTGGAGGATCTGAAGAATCGCTCCAGACGACAAAATCTGAGGATCGTGGGGATACTCGATGGCATCGAAAGTGCGGAAGCTGGCAGGTACGTGGCCAAAATGTTGGAGCAGTTGATGGGAGAGAGGCCTTTGACCAGCCACTGGCGGTCAATCAAGCGCATAGGGCATCGATGAGTAGGCTGCAAGTGGGCAAGCCGCCAGAAGCGATGGTGGTGTGGTTTCTGGATAAGGAGATGATCCTCCAATGGGCGAGGCTAACCTTGGAAGGTAACGAGCTGCGGGTGCATCAGGACCTGGGAACAGAATTGGCAAAGGGGGGGGGGGTGGGCTGTGTTTAACCGGGCCCCCTTGCCCTCCCCCAATCTTATCCTGTGGTGCACTACAAAGACTTCCCCACTCCAGCAGCTCTTTCCTTCTAGCTCCACTCCTGGCCCGTGGATCCATCCACCTGCCACACCAGAGGAGTAACACCTTCCACAGGCACTCCTGCACCTCTTCCCATCAAAAACCTCACCCTTTGGATGAGGAAAAGACCACCTTGAGCGGGAGCCACCAAATGTGCGACCGCTCACTCCATGGCCGCCACCAGAAATCTATGAAATTAAAATTCTAATGATGACCATGAAACCATTGTCGATTTTTGTAAAAGTTGATGCGACCATCAATTCACTCGAGACATGAGTAGAAGTAACCGTGGCTTTAATCAACTTAGAACAGTGCCTGCCTGCGACTGAACCAATGCTGAGAACTGCCTGCAGGTCGACTGCTCTTTATACCTCCCTTCAAGGGGGAGGAGCCATGGGCGGAGCCCATACATGCCCCAACATGTTCCCCTAGGGATAATGCTATACAATGGCCCATAGGTGAAGCCCACAAGGGCAACAGTATGGCACAGATACAAATACAAGTGCGACAGCACAGATACAAATACACAGGTGGATTATTAGTATAATACATTCACCACAAAAGTCCACCTGGTTCACTAATGTCCTTTCAGGAAATAAATCTGCCTTACTCTTACAAATGGCACAGCAAGCCACTTAGCTCAAGGGCAACTCGGGATGGGCAACAAATGCTAATAATAATAATCTTTATTGTCACAAGTAGGCTTGCATTAACACAGCAATGAAGCCACTGTGAGAAGCCCCTAGTCGCCATATTCCGGCACCTGTCCGGGTACACTGAGGGGGAATTAAGAATGTCACGTCTGCCAGGACTTGTGGGAGGAAACTGGAGCCCCTGGAGGAAACCCACGCAGACACAGGGAGAACGCACAGACCCCAACAGACAGCGACCCAAGCCGGGAATCAAACACGGGACCGTGGCGCCGTGACACAACGGTGCCAACCACTGTGCCTAGCCAGCGACGCCTACTTCCTGTAAGTGAATTGGGTATTAAGGAAACGAGAAGCATAGTTGAGGTGGGATATCAGCCATAGTCAGAACAACGGGGAAGTCATGGAGGACTAAAGACTTACACTAGTTCCTGCTCTTGAAGGGGAAATTTCTCATCAGTCCAGTGGAGTAATTGTAGTAAGCAAATCGGTGCATTTATTAATAGGAGCAATTTGGCAACAAGTTGCCAACCATTGATGATGCAACAGCCAGCACAGTAATGATCTTGAGTAACAACATTCCTCTTTGAACGGCTCACATGTGGCATTTTCCACTGAATGCTCCGCCCTGCAGGCTCCTGAGCAGGAAGTTCACCTGGTAATGAATTGTCCTCAAAGCTCTTTTCCCCTCTCGCAATGGCAAGTGAGACAACGAGCCCTTTCCTCCAGCAGCCCTGTATCAATGTCAGCTATTTCACAGACGATGACTTCCTGCCCTTTGACAAGATCGCGTCGGGAGGGTTTGCAAACGTCTTCAAAGCAAAACACAAGCTGTGGAGGCTGAACCTGGCTGTGAAGTGCTCCCATTTGCTACGCGAGGAATCATTTTCATTTGAGAGGTAGGTACAAGTGATTACAGCTAAATGGTGCGAATTAAGTTCGACAGGCTATTCAACCAAACCTAGGCATCATGATCAAAGTAAGACCATAATAAACTAATACTTTGAGGGAGATATTAACTGGGTATTACTAGTCTGTCAAACAGCAGTTAAATTTGGTTAATAGTATTTATGCAGCACAGCAGTCCTTCATTGATGGATTTAGTTGAAGGGTAATATTTATCCGTTACTTTATCCTTTACTGATTGAAAATTTTAATAGTTAATTTTCTTATTGATAATTGAAGTTCAAACTTCCATTGGGCAATGACCCTGTGCATGAATCATCCAAAACTCCAATTTAAATCACAAACCTCACATTGATCTGACTGTCTTACAGAAATAGTTACCCAGGAAAAGTTTGAAGAATTAAAACCACTTCTAATTCGAGGGTGACTGATCCGCCCCTGGCACCCAAAGGGGCTCCCCCCCCCCCCCCCCCCCGGCCTTCTGAGCAACCCTGGGAGTCCCCCACAACCTCCAACCCCCAAATTCCTCCCCCCCCCCCCCCTCCCCTGAGGTCTGCGTGGGTTTCCGGTTTCCTCCCACAAGTCCCGAAAGACGTGCTGTTAGGTAATTTGGACATCCTGAGTTTTCCCTCAGTGTACCCGAACAGGTGCCACAGTGTGGCAACTAGGAGCTTTTCACAGTAACTTCATTGCAGTGTCAATTTAAGCCTACTTGTGACAATGAAGATTATTATTATCCCCCCCCCCCCCAACCTCCCAATGGAACTCCAGACAAATCCCATATACCCCTGACTGGCCTCCTTAACCCCGGCAACCCCCTCCAATCGTCGACTACCATCCTCACGTGTTCCCTCCATATCACTATGCCCCAACCCCGACTATGATCTCGGAGAACAATCCCGCACTGACCAGCTGGGCCACCGCACTGACCACCGACCTCTCCTACTGGCCACCTGAGCACCCCACTGAACACCCCCCCACTAACCCCCTGATCTCCCACCACTGACCACCACACCCCCCAACACCTATACCCACCCCTCCCACTGACCCACCCTACTCTGCATCCTCCCTACCTATCTGACTTCTCAGTGTCTGGACCTTTAAACCTACCTGCTTTAAAGCAGTGAGTTCTATAAGAAAAGGGGGTGTATCTTCCTTACCTCCGGCTCAGCTGCCTTGGCGCAAGTCCACCTTTCTCACCTGGCCTGAGTTGGGGAATTGGGCGAGAAATGTGCGGTTGCATCTAAGGAGCAGATGACATTCCGACTGGGATTGCCTCTCCAGGGAAACTCTGCCCACTGATATTCCAGCTCTCTAAATCCCTGATATCAGTAAACAGAATCAGAATCACAGAATAATACAGTGTAGAAAAGACCCTTTGGCCCATCGAGTCTGCACCGACGCATGGAAAACACTTGACCCGCCCACCTAATCCCATTTGCCAGCACTTGGCCCAGAGCCTTGAATGTTACGGCGTGCCAAGTGCTCATCCAGGTACTTTTTAAAGGATGTGAGGTAACCCGCCTCTACCACCCTCCCAGACAGTGCATTCCAGACCGTCACCACCCTCTGGGTAAATAGGTAACCGGCCCTTTAGCTAAGGGGAACAGCTGCTCCCTATCTACCCTGTTCATGGCCCCTCGTAATCTTGTATACCTCGATCAGGGCACCCCTCAGTCTTCTCTACTCTAGGGAAAACAGCCCAAGTCTATCCAATATCTTTTCATAACTTAAATGTTCCATCCCAGGCAACATCCTGGTGAATCGCCTCTACACCCCCTCCAGTGCAATCACATCCTTTCTATAATGTTGTGACCAGAATTGCTCACGGTACTCCAGCTGTGGCCTCACCAGAGTTCTATACAACTCCAACATGACCTCCCTGCTTGTGTAATCTATGCCTCGATTGATAAAGGCGAGTGTCCGATTTGCCTTTTTCACCACCCTATTAACCTGCCCTTCTGCCTTCAGAGATCTATGGACAAATACGACAAGATCCCTTTGCTCCTTGGAACATCCCAGTGTCAGGCCATTCATTGAATACTTTCTTGTCACATTACTCCTTCCAAAGTGTATCACCTCACACTTTTCAGGGTTAAATTTCATCTGCTACTTTTCTGCACATTTGACCATCCAAACCTTTGTTTGCTTTTCTTTTGGGGGCGATTCTGTCCTTCCATGGGGATCTCACTGTCACTTTATAGAACCGACCTATATTAGCTGGAGTTTAGAATAATGAGAGGTGAGCTCATTGAAACTACATGGGCGGGATTCTCTGTCCTGCCACACCCGTTTTCTTAGCATCTCTAGATTAATACAAGGCCATTTCTCTTCGCTGGAGACGACAGAACTTGGGGACCTTAGTTTCAGGAGAAGGGGTCAGTCATTTGGGACTGAAATAAGGATCGTTTCTTCACTGAGAAGGTTGCAAATCTTTGGAATTTTAAATCTCAGAGAGATTCTCAGGCAATGACTGTGTTGAAGAATAAGGTTGATAGATTTGTTGGCACAGAGAGAATCAAAGAATATAGGGACAGACAACATAGTGGAGTTGAGGGAGAAATTTAGCTTTGACCTTACTGAATTCCGGAGCAGGTAAGGGGGGCCCCATGGCCAACTCCACCAACTGTATGTCTGATGTCTTCGAAAAGAACAGAATATCTGCAAGACCTTCTATTATAGGCTTGAACTGACAAATTAATTTATTGACTAATATTATCTGTTGGAAAAGTTGGAGTTCTATTCTCCAGAAAATAGAAGAGAAGGATGCCACGATTGGAAGTTTGGAAAGTTTGAGACAGCATATGTGGAGAAGATGTTTGCACTTGCAGCTGAGATCATAACTGGGAACCAAGGGCAGCACGGTGGCCTAGTGGTTAGCACAACCGCCTCACGGCGCTGAGGTCCCAGGTTCGATCCCGGCTCTGGGTCACTGTCCGTGTGGAGTTTGCACGTTCTCCCCGTGTCTGCGTGGGTTTCGCCCCCACAACCCAAAAATGTGCAGAGTAGGTGGATTGGCCATGCTAAATTGCCCCTTAATTGGAAAAAATAATTGGCTAATCTAAATTTATAAAAAAAAAAAAAAAAAAAATAACTGGGAACCAAAAATGGGAAAAAAGTCACTTCTAAATCTAATAGGAGATTCCAGAGAAATGTGGAACTCACTGGCACACTGTGTCATTTTTTAAATTATTAATTGATGGGATGTGGGTCTTGATGGCGAGGCTAACAATTGATCCCATTCCTAATTTCCTTGCAAAGGTGATGATGAGACGCCATCATGAACTCTGCAGTCCACCTTGTTGCAAATTGGCAAAGAACAGGGTTTAAGGGCGGCACGGTGGCACAGAGTTAGCACTGCTGCCGCATAGCGGTTCGATTCCGGCGTTCGATGACTGTCTGTGTGGTGTCTGCACGCTCTCCGCGTGTCTGCGTGGGTTTCCTCTGGGTTCCCCGGTTTCCTCCCACAATTCAAAGACGTGCAGGTTAGGTGGATTGGCCATGATCAATTACTCCTTAATGTCCAACAGATTAGATGGGGTTACTGGGTTATGGGGATAAGGTAGGGGCGGGGGGTTCTTTCAGAGGGTCAGTGCAGACTCGATGGGTCGCAAAGCCTTCTGCACTGTCGTGATTCTATGATTCGATGAACATAATGCCTTTAAGGGGAAGCTAAGTAAACTGATGAGTGAGAATGGAAGAGAAGGATATCTTTCGAGGATTAGGTGAAATGTGATAGGTGAAGATCACTGTGCTGACTGACCCCCAGGAGCTTGTTAGAAGTGATGTTATTTGAATGAATTTCTGCTTCTATTTAATCGACTACATCAATCTGTAATATAGCCTGCTTTACGGATGAGATGCAGTTTATAATTGTGTGACATCACTGAAAGCAAGCAGTCAGTTACAGCAGGCAGTTAGGAAGGCAAATGGTATGTTGGCCTCTATTGCAACAGGAATTGAGTACAGGAGCAAGGATGTTGTACTGCAGCTGTCTGTGCGGAGTCTGCACGTTGTCCCCGTGTGTGCGTGGGTTTCCTCTGGGTGCTCTGGTTTCCTCCCACAGTCCAAAGGTGTGCGAGTTAGGTGGATTGGCCATGATAAAATTGGCCCTTAGGTTAGGTGGGGTTACAGATATAGGGTGGTGGAGTGAGCCTAGGCCGGGTGCTCTTTCAGAGGGTTGGTGCAGACTTGACGGGCCTGCTTCTGCACTGTAGGGATTCTATTCTGTGGATGCAGGGTTGTTGTTTCCTCTGGTTGGGGGGGGGGGGGGGGGGAGATCCAGATCCTAATCTCTTAGGATACAGGGTAGGCCATTTAGGACTGAGATGAGGAGAAACTTCCTCACTCAGATGGTGGGAACCTGTGGAATTCTCTACCAGAGAGGCTGTAGAGACCAAGTCACTGAATATATTTCAGAAGGAAATAGATATCTAGATTCCACGGGTTAAGGAGTATGGGAAAGGTGCTGGAGTATGGTGTTGAGATAGAAGGTCATCTTGATCATGTAGAAGGCAGGGCAGACTCAAAGGGCCGAATGGCCTACTCCTGCTCCTATTTTCTATGATTCTATGTTTCTACGTATGAAGGCAGTGCCTCTGACAGTGCAGAACCCCCTCACTGCTGCACTGTCAGTTGTGGGACTTGAACCCGCAGCTTTGTTGCCTCAGAGGTGGAAGAGCTTTCAGCGAAGCAAAGCTTGTGCCTAATTGGTACGTGAATCATTGTTGTAATGTAGGAAACACCAATTTGTGCACATCAAACTCCCACAGGTAACGGTGCATTAAAAAAAATTATATCTGTTGAGGGGAAATATTATCGGGCACGGGGGGGGGCGGGGGGGGGGGGGGCGGGGGGAATTACCCAGCTCCCCCTTGGGGCAGACAAGCCAGTCTAAACCAGTTGGCCCAATAGTCTTCCCCTGTGCTGTAAATGTTAGGCAATGGATAAGTAGGCCAATAATTGTGTGATTCCATAAATAGTTACAGTAAACCGTGCTGATACCTTGAATAGTAAAAATAAGGAATAGTTCACAATTTTTGTTCGAAATTATTATTTTCTAATTAACTTGTACCCGTGGGGGGGGGGGGGCACGGTAGCACAGTGGTTAGCACTGTTGCTTTGCAGCGCCAGTGACCCGGGTTCGATTCCCGGCTTGGGTCACTGTCTGTGGGGAGTCTACACGTTCTCCCCGTGTCTGCATGGGTTTCCTCCGGGTGCTCCGGTTTCCTCCTACAATTCCCGAAAGATGTACCGTTAGGTGAATTGGACATTCTGAATTCTCCCTCTGTGTACCCGAGCAGGCGCCGGAATGTGGCGACAAGGGGATTTTCACAGTCACTTCATTGCAGTGTTAGTGTAAGCCTACTTTTGACACTAATAAAGATTATTATCATTATTATGTTTCTTATGACTTCAGCAAGTAATAAAGCGTCCAGATTAGCTGGTCCTGATTTGATCAGTACAAGCTAATGAAATCTCCTGAATGGTTGCTTACTGTGTCTTTTCAAGGGAATCAGATGTGGGAGGTAAATGCTGGTCTTCCAGCGATACTTTCACTTTATGAATGAGTGAAAAAAAATCTAGGATAGCTGATACTGCAAGTGTGACAACAGAGTGATTAATGGTAGGATTTCTGCAAAGTTATGGTAATTAAAGCTACTTCCTCGTTACCTTGTTCCAGGAACATGAGCCATCTGGCAGAGGAGACAGCAAGAATGGCGAAAATTAGGTTCAAGTATATTTTGCCAATCTATGGAATTTGTACAAAACCCGCTGGGATTGTGATGGAATACATGGAGAATGGTTCCCTGGATAAACTGCTTGTCAGGTACACGTTAACCTGGCTGATGAAGTTCCGTATTATTCACGAGATGGCAATGGGCATGAATTTCCTGCACAGTATGAACCCACCTCTGCTTCACCTGGATCTGAAACCTGGAAACGTACTCGTGGATGAGAACCTTCATATCAAGGTTGCTGTGTTAAATTGTCTGACTGGGGGGTATTATGTCTGAGATTTTAAGGATATTCTGTGTGATATAGAGGCCTGCTTGCCAGTCCTTCTTCAAGATTCTCTTCACGTTAACGTGCAGGTTCAATCGGCAGTCAGGAAGGCAAATGCAATATTAGCATTCATGTCAAGAGGGATAGAATACAAGAGCAGGGATGTACTTCTGAGGCTGTATAAGGCTCTGGTCAGACCCCATTTGGAGTATTGTGAGCATTTTTGGGCCCTGTTCCTAAGGAAGGATCTGCTGGCCTTGGAAAGGATAGTTCCACTACCGGGAAAAACTAGAACAGAGGCCACAATCTCAGACTAAATGGACGATCCTTTAAAACAGAGATGAGGAGAACTTTTTCAGCCAGAGGGTGGTGAATCTGTGGAACTCTTTGTCGCAGAAGGCTGTAGAGGCCAAATCACTGAGTGTCTTTAAGACAGATCTAGATAGGTGCTTGATTAATAAGGGGACATGGGGTTATGGGGAAAAGGCAGGAGAATGGAGATGAGAAAAATATCAGCCATGATTGAATGACGGAGCAGTCTTGATGGGCCGAGTGGCCTAATTCTGCTCCCATATCTTATGGTCTTATGGTCTTATAAGTGGATGTAAACGATTCAATGGCACTATTCAAAGGGAAGCAGGGGAGATCTCTCCAAGGTCCTGATAACATTTATCCCTCAATAAACAACCATTAAAACAAATGATCTGCTCAGTAAAGTGCTTTGTAAAGTGCCTTTCACAACCTCAAGACATTCCAAGCACTTTACAGTGAATGAAACAGTTTTAAAGTGTAGTCACAGTTGTATTGTGGTAAATGCAGCTGCCAATATGTGCACAGCAAGCTGCCACAACCAGTAACTCGATACTGCACAGATAATCTGTTTTTATGTGAATTGGGAGACGGATATTTGACAGAACATCAGCAAGAACTGTTGTCTGTGGTAGTTCGCGGTGCATAAATTGGTTGCCGTGTTTAAGTGGTAATTAGGTATACGCTTCGGCTCATTGATCCATCAGAAGGCTGTGGGTTTAAAGTCTCTCTGCAGACAATTGAGCACATACTGCCTCTGACACTCCAGTGCGGTAGTGAGGGAGTGCTGCCCGTTCACATACGCTGCCTCCAAGAGATTTTAAACTGAGCATCATCTGTAAGACAGGTCATATTTACAGATTGATACAGATGTAGGAGGATACATTTGTTCAGGTGGCGTTGCTTCTAGTGATTTCCTGAGGTGTGGACAGCATGGTGTTCAAATAATTGAAAGTGTTGCTATGCTATTGTAGGAGATGAGATAAGCTGTTAAAATTGAAAAGCTTACTTCAATTTCACATGGTTTCCATTGAGCTATCATGTGCCAATTATAGTTGAAGTCATTAATTGTGAGGATTCTAATTCTGGCGAGGCCAGGTCCCACGCCAAATAGATGTAACCATATTACTGCAATAAATGTGAAACCATCTCTTTAAATGCTGGTGAGCAGAGGTACCTGTATAGTGACAAACCTGCTGCACAGTTCTCTGTACCTTTCTGAGTGATGTTGAAGCAATAAATAGATGCAGTAAAGCAAAAACAAGCGTAGGTTTTTTTTTTACCACCGTGAAGACATTTAGGTGCAATCTGTAAATATTAAAGGAAATATATCTTTTAGATTGCAGATATTGGATTATCAAAATGGGAAGATGATTTGAGCAGTAAGCAACATGTTGAAAGGTCTGTGTTAAGGGGAACCATCAACTACATGCCACCTGAACTACTGAACGGACCTTCTGGAGTCAAGCATGATGTTTACAGGTAAGAATTAAATTGAGACTCAGTGATATCTACAAGTTGCACTCCAGAGGCTTGAGTACGTAAGTGCAGTACCGAGGGCCTGCCGCACTGCTGGAGGTGCTGTCATCCAAATGAGACGTTGAACCAAGGCTTCGTCTGCCATCTGAGTGTGGACATTGTAATGTTCTTGTCAGATGGCCTGATTTATATTACAAGGACACTTGTAGCTAAAGCTATAAAATGATTTATTAACATTAACTGTGGGCCAACAATATACAAAACAACAGATGAATACAGTATGATCATGCACAAGCAACCTCTCTCCCAGCTCTTCAGTCAGTCTGAGGTCACTTGACTCTAACATTCGCTTATATAGTGAGACTCCGAGTGGTCAGTTGGTGAATTACAACACAACCATGATATCACTACAGACGTAAACAATCCAGTGGCACTGTTCCACGGAGAGCAGGGTGTCCTTCCTGCTGATGTTCTGTCAAATATTCATCTCCCAACTCACATTAAAGCAGATTATCTGTGCAGTATCAAGTTACTGCTTGTGGGAGCTTGCTGTGCACATATTGGCTGCTGCATTTCCCACAATGCAACAGTGACTACACCTTAAAACTATTTCATTCACTGTCAAGTGCTTGGAATGTCTTGAGGCTGTCGAAGGCAGTTTATAAATCCAATTATTTCTGTCTGTCCTATGAATCTCCAATAAGTATGTGGTTTGTGTGAGTTTACTGAACATTTCTCTACTGGCTGTTTGTTTCTCGAATGGTAACTCCTAGTTTGCATTTGTTTGGCAAGGGTGATGAAAGTCTGAAACTTACAGGTCGCTGAATTCTATCACTAATATTAGAAACGAGAATCATAATACCATTCACCATTTGTATATTACAACTACTGTGCCATTTATCCAGCAAGATTTAAACAGTTATTACGGAGTTTGTTGACAAAGCTTTCACTGCCTTCTATGTAATAAACACTAAACATTGCAGAGGTAATAAACTCACACCAAATTCCACTCATTCATCATCCCTATGCTCACCGACCCACGCTGGCTCTCAGTTAAGCAACGCCTCAATTTTAAAATATTCGGGCACAATTTAGTGACCTCGCGCACCCGACTTGGTGTCGGGATGAGTCCGTTGAATATTGCGAGACGCTCAAAATGCCTTGTGAGATTTAAAGGAATCTTGCGCGACGTTGCGATCTGGATCTCGCCCTCACCATTAGGCTCATTCAAATAAACGTTTGTGGGATTCTCCCGGCGCCTGGAACCTAACGACTGTGCCAGCGAGACCTTGCCAGGATGTTGTTTAGTATCGTCTCCCACAGACGTGGGCCAGTTGTAATGGCACCTGAGGGCTGGATCCCCAGGGTGATCAGGGGCAGGGTGGCGCTCCCTCTGGCACCTGGGCACCTTGGCACTGCCAGCCTGGCACCCTGGCAGCGGCACCCAGGTACCATGGAAGTGCCAACCTGGTCATCAGGAAATGACTCCAAGTGCGGCCACAGTGGAGAGAAACTCCCGAGGCCAAACTTATTGACAAAGTGCCGTTGGATAGCGGCAGCAGCCGTTGAGACAAACCCTGCTCAATGCGCCCAACACTGGGCATAGGTTTATTAACGGTTAATTTGCACCCCTCATCTTTGTTTTCAAATCCCTCCTGGCCTAACTGCTTCCTATCTCTGTAATCGTCCCCAGAAGAAAACCCTGTGAGTTATTTGCACCTCTCCAATTGTGTCCTCTTGTGCAGTTTGAATCACGCCGACCATTAGCGACCATGCCTTCCCCTCTGGAATTCCCCTCTGGAATTTCCCTCCTACCCCCCCTCTGCCTAGATCACTGTTTGAACCTTTAAACTACGTCTGGTAAAGTTTCTGGCTCCAGTCCTAATATCTCCTCATGTGTCCTGACATCAAACCTGTTTGACATTGCTTATTTGGAAGCATCTCGGATTATTACATTGGAGGAAGATTCTCCGGTCTTCCCAGCCACGTGTTTCTCGACGGCGCACCGTTCGCTGGCAGCGAGATTCTATACTGCTGCCGCTTGACAATGGGATTTCCCATTGAAGCGAACCCACGCCACCAGGAAATCTGTGGGCTGGGGCACGCTGCTGCTGGGTAAAGACAATCCCAATGGGCGGAGAATTCCGGCCTAAATTTGAAATGCTACATGAATGCAAATTAGGGGAAGCATAGCTGCTGGACTAGTAAAGCAGAGACCCAGGGTAAAGATCTGGGGACCCCGGGTTCTATTCCCGCCACGGCAGATGGTAAAATTTGAATTCCATAAAAAACTTGAATTAAAAGTCTAATGATTACCTTTGTCGATTGCTGTAAAAACCCATCTGGTTTCTGCTTTAGTGGAGAAGATCTGCCACCCTTACCTGGTCTGGTCAACATTTGCAATGTCAATTAGGGATAGGCGATATTCCATAAAAGAAAAAGCAAAGTTGTCGCTATTGTGTTGAGAAAAATCACTTGTTCCTTCAATTTAAAGTAGCATAACTTGCTTTTCTGTCACAAGGAAACTTATTGGAAACTTTTTTCCTTCCAGTTTTTCCATTGTTCTGTGGGAGGTCCTGACTCAGCAGAAGTCCTATGCAGGTAGCCCTCTCTTTATTACCCCATACATTCAGACCACTCCAGTAAATACATTGGATGGCATTCTTTGGAAACCGGCGGTGCGGGAAACTCCGGCGCGAAGGAATGGCGTGAACCACTCCGGCGTCGGGCTTCCCCGAAGGTGCGGAATCCTCAGCATCTTCAGGGGTAGGCCGGCGCCGGAGTGGTTTGCGCCACGCCTGCCGGCGCGGAAGGGGTTTGGCGCCATGCCAACCATGCGAGTTGGCACATGCGCGGGATCGCTAGCATGTGCTGGTGTCATCCCAGCGCATGTGTGGGGGGGGTTCATCTCCGCGGCGGCCATCGCGGACTGTTACACCAGCTGGCGCGGAGGAATAGAGTGCCCCCACGGCACAGGGCCGCCTGTGGATCGGTGGGCTCCGATCGCGGGCCAGGCCACCGTGGGGAACCGCCTGGGGACAGATCCCCCGCGACCCCCCCGAGGACCCCGGGGGCTGCCCGTGGAGCCAGGTCCCGCCAGTAAGTACTTGTCGTAACATACGCATGGCGGAACCGGCCGAAAATGGGAAGCCACTCGGCCCAACGCGGGCTGGAGAATCACCGGGGGCCTGCTGCCAGCGCCCGCCGACCGGTGAGGCGCAATTCCCATCCCTGCCAAATCCCCAGCGCCGGAGAATTCGGCAGCCGGCAGGGGCAGGATTCACGCTGCCCCCCCCCCCCCCCTACCCCAGTGATTCTCTGACCCGGCGGGGGGGGTCGAAGAATCCCACCCATTAACTGATAATCTCTTTTTGGAATAGTCCACAGACCTTTGGAATAGCGTGATCCTGATCTACTTGGAGGAAGATCAATTTTCCTTTCCCTCCACCGTAGGATAATATTGTGATGGGCATGTTCATTATTATTGTGACATTTAATTATGATCACAAATTTTGATGTGTACAGTTTTGGTCTCACTATTTAAGGAAAGATATACTTATATTAGAAGAAGTTCAGCGAACTTCGCTCGGCTGATTCCCAGGATGAAGGGGTTGTCTTATGAGGACAGCTTGAGTTGGTTTGGCCTCTTTTCATTGGAGTTCAGAAGAATGGAAGGAATCTATAGAATCCCTGCAGTGCAGAAGGAGGACGTTCGGCCCATCGAGTCTGCACCGACCTTCCGAAAGAGCACTCTATCTGGGCCCAGTCCCCACCCTATCCCCGTAACCCCCATCTAACCTACATATCTTTGGACACAAAGGGACATTTTATCATGGCCAGTCCACCTAACCTGCACATCTTTGGACTGTGGGAGGAAACTGGAGCAGCAATCTGGAGCACCCAGAGGAACCCCGCGCAGACAAGGGGAGAATACGCAAACTCCACGCAGTCACTCAAGGCTGGGATTGAATCCGATTCCCAGGTGTTGTGAGGCAGCAGTGCTAACCACTGTGCCACGCTATCTTATTGAAACATATAGGAGTGATTGGTTAGACACTGATGTTTCTTCTCATGGGGGAAACTAGGGAGCACAGTTTAAAAATAAGACTGAGATGAGGAGGAATTTATTCTCTCAGAGGTCATTAACTCTCTTCCACAAAGATCAGCGGAGGCTGGATCATTGAACATCTTCAAGGTTGTATTAGGCAGATATTTGATTGGTGGCTCAAAGGTTATGGGGGATAGACAGGCAATTATAGTGAAGGCCTCAATCTGACCAGTCAGGATGTTATTGAATGGCGGAGCAGGCTCGAGGGGCCGAGTGGCCTACTCCAGCTCCTAGTTCTTCTGATCTTCTGATCATGGGTTCCCAGCTGTTGAAGGTGGATGAGTTTGAATATGTTGGTCTGTTTGATTTCTGTTATCATCACAGTGGTACACAGTGACACCTGAAGAGGTTCTGCTTGAATGGTTCTGTGCAAAGCAATTGATGGTTTATGATTCATGATGCTTCAAGTGCTTTGTGAGGATTGGTTGTTCCCCTTGTGTACGTGCAATTGTAACATGCCATTCAAATAAGTGGGTTAGTGACCATGTTACAAAAATACTTAAAAGAAAATTATACGCAAGTATGTTAACCGGCATGATCTCACAGGCAAGAAAACTCCTCTACGGATAATTAAGTCCTAGAATAAATCTGCTAATGTATGCTCAAAGATCCCTGGATTCCAGTCAACAACTCAGTTGTTGTTTCTACGTCTCTGGTTCTACAATTCATTGAGGAGAATTAATAATATGTCTCATAATGACTGGAGGCAGAGAAAGGTTTACCACGCAGGAGGAAGCCTTTCAGTCTAACCTGTCTGTGTAGCCATAAAAGAGGGAACAGCCTTAATCATTCCGATTGCTCTGGCGCGATGGCGCTTCCACAATTCTCCACGGACCCGCCAGTCGTGCGTGCGCTGTCGACGCGGCGCAGTTCGGGGGATGCTGAAAGAGGCCCCCGCGGCGAATCACCGCGGTCGACTGGCCGAACTCCCGCCGGCGTGGTTTACATATGATACCACCCGGCGGGAGCTCGGACCCACGGCTGCGGTGGCGGTCCTGGTGGTGGGGGGGGGGGGGGGGGGGGGAGGATCTGACTCCGGGGGAGGCCTTAGCGGTGGCCAAGCCCACAATCCGGGGCCACCGATCGGCGGGCCATCGCGATCTTTGGGGGACCTACCTTACTCCTCGCGGGCCCGCTGTGTGGGTCTGCCATGTGTGCGGCGCCGGTGCCAAAGTGGGCCGCCGTATGCATGCGCGGCTGCGCGGCCTGGACAGCAGGGCCCCGCCGGCAGCGAGAGCTGCGGGACACACACTGGGGCTCTGCTAGCCCTCTGGAAAATGAAGAATCACCCCGGACTTTCGAGGAAAAAGTCAGGAGTAATGCTCGCCCGTTTTCCGGCGGACGTGGGGACTTAGTCCCCCAAAAGGGAGAATTCCACCCGAAACCTTTACTTAGAAATGAGAATGAAATTTTACAAGTATTTATCTTCACTCGACTCCTGTGGACGGATTTTAACGAAAAAAAGCCAGAACCCCGTTTTAGGCGCGAATAGCGGAATGTTTTTCGGAGCCCGCAGCACCGAGAATGACCCCGCTATCAAACGGGACTTTGTTTTCTGGTGGGGGCCTCTGAGATTTAATAACTTTATTGCGTCACCCAGCAACCACCATCCAATTAAAATGCCTTAAATCTCTCTGTACTTAACCTCAATTGATACAATCAACAGCAGGTATGTGTGTGTGCTTGCGTGGGTATTTATGTGTGTATAAAATGATGTGTGTGTATGTGTACTTATTCAATTGATGTTGTACTTGTGTGTCTAAGTCGTGGTACAACTAGCTTTGGTCTTACTTTGATTTAAGACAAAACTGACATTTTGTACCTGAATCATTCTGATTGCTCCCTCTTGTTCCAGGGACCAACATAATGGCTGTGTTTGTTAACGTGGTGGCAGGAGCGAGACCGTGCCTCACATTAATTCCAGAGAATTCCCCCCAGGAGTGTGCACAGATGGTTGACTTGAT
Source organism: Scyliorhinus canicula (assembly GCF_902713615.1). Classification (NCBI taxonomy): domain Eukaryota; kingdom Metazoa; phylum Chordata; class Chondrichthyes; order Carcharhiniformes; family Scyliorhinidae; genus Scyliorhinus; species Scyliorhinus canicula. Next base: position 98,373,905 of record NC_052164.1, on the reverse strand, counting down.
GAAGAGATGCTGGGATCAGGAGTTAGATCGACGACCTGCATTTTCAGGCATGAGATTAATTTACGGTGGACCAAAGCATCTTTAAAAGTGTCGTGAACCCGCAGATTGGTGAAAGTTGGTTATCGACAAAACATAGGTCAGGGGGTTGAAGAAGTGCTTGGATCTAAGGTGTCTAAATTGCGCTTGGGAATTCTTAACATATTGTTCAGTGATGTTTCAAACCTTTTATAACGTGCCAACACATTCCTGGATCCCAGTCAACAGTTCAACATCTGTTACTAAACAAATTGCAAATAACAGTATTAAGGAGATCTGTAACAAATACCTGTTTCCAGTAGCTCTATTACTGCTTCTTGACCTGTGACCAACAACTTTCTCCAGGACCCATGATTGGGTTGATTTTACATGCGATTTAGCACAGTGCCAGTGACATTGGCTCATCTTTCACAGTTGAGATCAACAAAACAAACGTTGCATTTATATAGTAACATTGTAAAATGTACTAAGCTGCTTCATAGGAGCACAATGGGACAAACAAGTGTCCCTCAACCAAAGAAGGAGACATGAGGACAGGTGACCAAAATGTTGGACAAAGCGGTTAGGTTTTATGGCATGTCTTAAAGAAAGAGGGAAAGAGAGGAAAGGAGTGAATTCTGGAATTGATGCCCTGGATGGCTGACAGTACAGCTATCAATGCTGGGGTGAAGGAAATGGAAAGATCCATCAACAAGAATTCGATGAGTACAGAGTTCTTGGATTACTGGAGGAATTTACAGAAGTAGGTGGGGGAGGGGTGGGGTGGGGGGGGGGGCGGTGCTGGTGGGAGAGGGATAAGTGCATGGAGGAATCTGAGCACGAGGATGAGTTTTAAATCAAGGCATTGTCAGGCCGGGAGTCGATATAGTCCAGCGGCAACAGGGATATTGAGTGAATGGTCCTTGTTGGAAGATAGAAAAAATTAGTCTGTCAACAGTCATTTGTTAAGTGGCTGCCGTTAACCCAACGGATAAGTTTCGGATCAGAAGCCAGTGGCACTTAAAATGGATCTTTTGCTGCATAATGCCAGATGTAATAGATCTCATTGTGCCCTCATTTCTCATGCCAGCTGAAGAATTCTGCCATCAAAGTTTTACTGAACTAACTGGCCAACAGAATATCCACTCACTGGACTGGTGTGGCATGCTGTGGGCAAGGCGGCTGTGATCCCGGTCTTGTGCTGCTTCACCAAGCACATACCAGGCCCTTCCCCAATGAAATCGAGTAAGAGAGAGCGGGAAGTACAGGAAAAAATTTGAGATCAATGATTCAAGTAAGATAATAGCTGTTATGTGTAACATGTATAGAAAAACCTGCAATATTTCAAAATATTGAAATTCAGTCACAATGCATGTTATTTTCACTAAGGCAAATGATGAACAGTAAGGGATATGAAAATAATGGAGTTGAGGTTGAAAATAAGCCTTGATCTTAAGGAATCTCATAGCAGGTTCAAGGGGCTACATGACATGGTCCTTCTCCTGTTTCGTCTGTGGGTCAGACTGTCCTCAACCTGGCTGACACCGATTACATTGTGGTTTACATCGGTTTCTACTACATTAGGTTTCCTGAGAATCTTATCAGCCCCGTCCGAACATAAGCCCAGCATTAAACAAATGGATATCAGAGTAAACAACTGGTCCTGTGGGGAGCATAGAACAAGTATTATCCCTCTTCTTTAAGTCCTTCTTTATCTTACAAAAGTTATGAAAATTAAAGATTAAAACCATGGAACCATAATTTATTCCTGTTTATCAGTATGCAATGATGGATGTGCTTTTGTTTGTAATGTAACAGATTGTGGTGCCATTTAAAAATATTCAACGGAAAACATACGGCTGGATTCTACAGTCCTCCAGCCGCATGTATCTTAGCAGTACGCCTTTCGCTGACGGGATTCTCTCTTCCCGCCGCTTCCCAATGGGATTTCCTATTGAAGCCACCCAACGCCACTGGGAAACCCATGGGAAGGGGTGCGTTGCTGGCACGAGCAGAGAATCCCAATGGCAGGGAATTCCGGACATAACGTACATCTCAGTAATGAAAGAAAATTTGCAAAACATTTGCTATAAAATACTAGAAATGCTGATTTTTGGATTGAGTTGGGTTTAAGTTTCCACAAACACGGGAAACTCTTTCTCTGGTATGTGGTACAAGGTGAAGAACAAGGGGCGGGATTCTCCCTTCTGATGGCAGAGTGCTGACGCCATCGTAAAAACTGGAGAGTTTAGCGACGGTGTCATCAGTCCGCTACGTGTAGCGATTCTCTGCCCTACAGGAGGCCAGCACGGCACTGGAGCGACCCACGCCGCTCCAGCTGCCGATTCCAGCGCCAAATGGACGCCGCGGGTCTGCGCATGCGCGCTGCGCACTGCGTGAATGAGGGCATGCGCGGTAGCTTCCTTCTCCGCGCCAGCCCCAACGCAACATGGCGGAGAGCTACAGGGGCCGGCGCGGAGCAAAGGAGTCCCCCACCAGGAAAGGCTGGCTCGCCGACCGGTAGACCCTGATCGCGGGCCAGGCCACGGTGGAGGCCCCCCCCTCGGGGTTGGCCCTACCTCCACCCCCCCCCCCCCCAAACCAGGCCGCTCCTGACAGGATGGATGCCGAGGTCCCGCTGAGTAAGACCAGATGTGAATGGCGCCGGCAGGATTCGGGTGTTTTTGGCAGTCTGGCGGCTGCACCGGCGCCAATGGCGGCGATTCTTCGGTGACCGGAGAATCAGCAGACCGGAGTCGGGGTGGCGTCGCCCGAATCGCGCCCGCCTATTCTCCGAACTGCCGTGGGCTGAGAGAATCCCGTCCAATGTTTATGAGTTCAGTGGATGGATGTAACATGGGACCAGGGGAAATGACTGAGGAATTCATCTGTAGCAATGTCCTGCTGGTGGGGTGATTCAATTATGTGCAAATTATCTGGGGAACAGATGTGGCGTAGTTCTGCTCCTACACCTTTCTAACGCTGAAAAATGCCAGGAAAATCAGAATAATAAACCCAGAAGATGAAAACTAACTAAAACTGATTTGCAAGTATTTTCTTCTCCAGAAATAGTGATGGAAACTGAAATGCTGTTTGGCCTGTTACAATTTCCGGATATCCAAATCAGCAATTCAACCAAAATACCAAAGTTAACTCCTCCATCGTCAAGTATCAGTGTCCAGGTATGATGATCTGTCTCTTATTATCAGTCATTCTGGAGTGGCCTGAGAACTGTTGTTTGGGGCAGCAGGGTAGCATGGTGGTTAGCATAAATGCTTCACAGCTCCAGGGTCCCAGGTTCGATTCCCGGCTGGGTCACTGTCTGTGTGGAGTCTGCACGTCCTCCCCCTGTGTGCGTGGGTTTCCTCCGGGTGCTCCGGTTTCCTCCCACAGTCCAAAGATGTGCGGGTTAGGTGGATTGGCCATGCTAAATTGCCCGTAGTGTCCTAATAAAAGTAAGGTTAAGGGGGGGGGTTGTTGGGTTACGGGTATAGGGTGGATACGTGGGTTTGAGTAGGGTGATCATGGCTCAGCACAACATTGAGGGCCGAAGGGCCTGTTCTGTGCTGTACTGTTCTATCTATGTAATCTAAACAGAAGGATGTGCAGATAGGATGAGATGAGTGGGGGGGGGGGGGGGGGGGGCAGTCAGTAATAACTGTGAAAACAGAATCTCGAGTAAAACAGGTCTTACATATAGGTCACCCTCTCGCAGGCCACAAAAGCCCACCAAAAGAGCACGTAAGAACCTTCAAGTAATACATTACATGGGAGAGACACTTATAAGAACACTCTGTGTTCAAAATAACACACTGTAACAGTGTGAAAAATGCCATGGTGTGGCCACCTCCAGCAAATGAAATGAACGCATTTGCCCGGATCTCCTGTGAAGTGGCCTCTCCAACCATACTTTAACACGCCCCGATGATGTTCCGCATTTCTGGCCATGTCTTCCGAGCGCATCTGCTCTGGAAATGTAGAGTGTACAGTCCCACAAAGAACTCCTTCACAGCAGGGGAAGACCGGACAGGCCCCATTTCTGAGGCACTGGCTGCTGGAAAGTAAGTTTGAACGTCCAGCGTGAATGTTAGTGAATGGGTGAATGTGTGAGTGGATGAATGAATGAATAAATAGGTGAGGAGGTAGGGTGGGTAGGTGGGTCCGGTAAATGTGTCGGGCGGGTGAGGTAAGTAGGTAGGGTAACAGGTGGGTAGGGTGTCAGGTGGGTGAGGTGGGCAGATGGATGAATGGGTGCGTGGGCTGAGGGTAAGTCAGGCCGAGACAAGAGGGGTAATCAGGTCCTCTGCCCGTTGGGTTGGGTCAGAGGGGCAGTCAGTATTTGGGGTAGTTGGGTCTGGTTGTGGGTGTAGGCAGGTGGTGGTGAAGTCCCGGATGTATCTTGGAGGGAAAAAAAATTAAAGGAGACATCCAATTTTTCATAGAAATCTCAGTTCAGAAGCAGATGTATGCGTATATTTTTATTCTTAATTGATTAGAAGTGACAAAAAAACTCAAATATAAGGACATAAGAAATAGGCGTAGGAGTATTTCATGCTTCCCCTTGAGCCTGCACTGCCAATCAATAAGATCATAGATAATCTCCCTCAATTCAATTTTCCACCTTGATTCCAAAACCTCCTCCTTTTCATCTTCTTTCAGTTACTCCCATTTTACTTGGGATCGCCACAATACTCGTTGATCACTTTCTCCGCCTCCTCCTGTCAGCCATTCACCTCATTTCCAATCCCATTGTACTTGGCTCTCTCAACACCATATCCTTCTGTCTGGTCTTAGGCCTTCCCTCCCTCCTACCAGTCCCACTTCCATCACTCGCCTCACTACATGGCTTCTCTCTCTACAGTGAGCGACCATGCCGAGATCTACCAGTCACGTTGCTCCTGAAAAGCAGCGCTCTACTGGGATCAACCCGGCTCGCCATGCCTCTCGGAGGACGTCGCGATGTGAATCCCTCCCATTGTGAGCGGGATGCACTCTAAAGCTGCATATTAGAGTGAGACAGCTAGACCCACTCTAATATTTAATTCCCAAGATCTAACCAAGGCGTGGGATCTAACGCTCTTGTGTCAGAGACCTCTGTGCCGTTCTCACAGATGGGGACCAGACAAAAGGGGGTCTCCCAGGGAATTGGAGGCCTCCAGGTGCGTGCCCTCTGGGTAGGGTGGAGACTGGCACTGCCAAGGTGCCAAGCCGTCTTTTTTTCTGCGACAGAGAGTGGGCCTGGGGATGCCCTGTGTGGGGTGGGGGGAGGGGGGGGGGGGGGGGTGGGGGGAGGGGGGGGGGTGGGGGGAGGGGGGGTGGGGGGAGGGGGGTGAGGACGCCCTTATCGGGCAGTTTGAGGGTCATATCAGGGGGTTGAGAGGTCGGGATGCCATTTAGAAATGGAGTCCTGATCTTTTCCTTCACAGACGAAATGCTGCACATGGACCGCCTCAGTGCAGAAAACAGGACTCAGTCAGGCCTTAGCCCTTGCCTGCCCCGCTGTGGCCCCTGAGCTACCAGGATAGCCGTTTGATAGTGTGATGTTTCCCGTTGCTCCGAAGGCTGGGAAACACCCGGTGAAACGCGAGCACTATTGGGTAAATCACGCCCCTTATCATTTTAATATCTTCTTGGCTACTTTCTTCGGCGGCCCCACAATCTTCACTGACTCCCTGATGTGCTGGCTCCCGTGCTTGCTGTCCCATCACTTCAACATCCGTCTCAACATCTCAATAGGATCCAGCTGATGTTCCCATCATCTCAATCTTCAATATGCTCAATGATTGGGTATATTCAGTCCTCTGAGGTAGAGAATTCCAAAGATTCGTGACTCTAGAAGGGAAGATTTCTCCTCACCTCAGTCACGGTAGCATTGTGGATAGCACAATTGCTTCACAGCTCCAGGGTCCCAGGTTCGATTCCGGCTTGAGTCACTGTCTGTGCGGAGTCTGCACATCGTCCCCGTGTGTGCGTGGGTTTCCTCCGGGTCCTCCGGTTTCCTCCCACAGTCCAAAGATGTGCAGGTTAGGTGGATTGGCCATGATAAATTGCCCTTAGTGTCCAAAATTGCCCTTAGTGTTGGGTGGGGTTACTGGGTTATGGGGATAGGGTGGCGGTGTGGACCTTGGGTGGGGTGCTCGTTCCAAGAGCGGGTGCAGACTCGATGAGCCGAATGGCCTCCTTCTGCACTGTAAATTCTATGTCTAATTCTATATCTAAATGAGCGTCATCTTATCACGAGACACTGACCCTCCCTGGCCCTGGACTTTTCAATGGAAAGAAGCAACATGTCAGCATCTGCTTCTAAAGGCCTCAAAGAATTATGTATGTATCAATTCGATTATTTCTTAAAATCCAGAAGGTGTTACATTCCTCTGCAATGACATTGCTCCCTTTGATGGGCACAGTACATAAAAGGTTGCTTCAGCAAATAAACTAATAAAGGTTGAGAATTTCCCAACAGTTGGTCAACATTTTGTTTCTCCCTTCCTGCAGAATGGAACAATAATTACAGAGATTGCAAATAGCGAATTGCAGAGGTTGAATCTGTTGGCAAAGACTGGCAGCAGTGGTGAGTATATGCACAGGGCAGGCACTGCAGAGTCCAGCTTATTTATTGTACCTATGACAACAACGTGATGCAAAGTCAGAACAATATTGCTTGCACCCAAGACCTCATCAATTTTCAGGCTGTATTTATAATTGACAAATGCTCTGGGCTGGTTTCTCCGATTTTGAGGCTATGTCCGGAGCCTGTGTCTAGTCTTAAAATGGAAATGTCGGCGCTGCCCCCGCACCGATAATTCACCCAGTGGGGGGTTCGCAGCCGTGCCGCATAAAACCCCCAGCGTTACCGATAGAAACGCCTGGAGAATTGCCGGGTCCGTGGCTGCGACCTGTGCGTGACCCGGCCTGCCAGATAGCGCCCCCCCCCGTAACTCCCATCGCCGCCCCCGGACCACCCTCCACCAGTCCCCCCCCAGCCCCTGCTGAATCCCCCCAGCCGGCGGAATGGCTCCCCAACACAGTCCGCAGCCGCCATGCGAGGTTGACGAAAGCTCAGATCACGAGTGATCCACACGGTCGGGAAGTCGGCCTATCGGGGGGGGGGGGGGGGGGGGGGGGGCGGCATCGGGGAGGTCCTTCAGACGACGCCCTGAGGCCGTCCCAACGGCATGGGGCGTACTCACCAATGATGCCGTTTTGGAGGGGGCGGAGTATCTGAAAGCAGGCTTTCGGAATCAAAAGGGATTCTCCGCCCGATCGCCGAATGCGATTTTGGCGTCGGCAAGTGGAGAATCCCGATCGCTGAGATTTGTAACTGGGCTCGAGTCTTGATACATGGAGGAGAGAAGCTCAACAGCTGATTACCTTCAGGAGAGGAAAACAATTAACCAAAAGCCAAGAGCCCCAAAACTGTGTATAGATATTTTTTAAAGACTGTGAATAAAATAGGAGTAAATGTTGTGAAGTAATAAAGTACAGTAAAATGTGATGGAAGGAAGTGACACCATTAAGTAAAATTCTTGTGGACCATTGGAATAGATTGTTTTTTTGTGATTGATCAATGAAGCTGGTTAACAGTGGCAAATCAGGAACAGTCAAGGATAGATACAATCAATACCTTCACCCATGTAAATGAAGGTTGCAATTCTGTTGCAATCAATCAAGGCGTCGGAATGAAAGGACAAGGTCTGACGTGTGTCCTCCCCATTCGTAACACAGATCACATTCCCCACTCGCCCTGACTAATGGGTTTTCTAGTCGTCTATCTTTGCATTTGCTTCCGAGGACTCTTGAAGTGCCCAATCTTCCTCCAAAGGCAGTGGTAGCAAAATATTTGACTATTTTTAAGACAGAACTGGATCATTCTTGACTAATGGGGGGGGGGGGGGGGGGGGGGGTGAAAGGTTATTTACGATGTGGGGTTGAAGTGACAGTCAGATCAACCATGATTTAATTGAATGGCGGAGCAGGCTCGAGGGGCCGAGTGGCCTACTCCTGCTCCTATTTCGTATGTTTGTACGTAATTGTTTATCATAACCACTATAGTGCAATACAAACCTACACGTTAACTGTCTTCATATAAGTTGTTTAAAAAGGGGAGTCCATGCTGTAGTGGTTTTGTCACTGGACCAGTAATCCAGAGACCCAGCGTAATTCTCTGGGGAGTGTTACTCTCACCATGGCACATGGTGAAATTTGAATTCAATAAAAATCTGGACTGGTCTAATGATGACCATGAAACCATTGTCGATTGGTGTAAAAACCCAGCTGGTTCACGAACGCCCTTTAGGGTAGGAAATTTGCCTCCTCACCTAGTCTGGCCTACACGTGACTCCAGACCCACAGCAACGTGGTTGATTCTTAAATGGCCTCAGTTCAAGGGCAATTAGGGATGTGCAATAAATGCTGGCCCAGCCCAACTTGCGATAACCACATCCAATGAATTAATGACATTTAATACACGCTGAATATTTCAAAACGAATTGCAGGAAATGCTTAATCATTCATATGTTAATAGAGACGGCATGGTAGCACAGTGGGTAGCACTGTTGTTTCACAGCGCCAGGGACCTGGGTTCGAGTCCCGGCTTGGGTGACTGTGCGGAGTCTGCACCTTCTCCCCGTGTCTGCGTAGGTTTCCTCCGAGTGCTCCGGTTTCCTCCCACAAGTACCCACGCATACCCACATCCCCGAACAGGCGCTGGAATGTGGCGACTAGGAGCTTTTCTCAGTAACTTAATTGAAGCCTACTCGTGACAATAAGCGATTTTCATTTCATTTTCATTTTTCAAAATGTTTTCCTAAATGAGTAATTTAGCTCTCCCATTATAGCCACAGTTTGTGCGCAATCTTTGCTCGTGTGATTATTGGGCTGGTTTAGCACAGTGGGCTGAACAGCTGGCTTGTAATGCAGAACAAGGGCAGCACGGTAGCATGGTGGTTAGCATAAATGTTTCACAGCTCCAGGGTCCCAGGTTCGGTTCCCAGCTGGGTCACTGTCTGTGCGGAGTCTGCACGTCCTCCCCGTGTGTGCGTGGGTTTCCTCCGGGTGCTCCGGTTTCCTCCCACAGTCCAAAGATGTGCAGGTTAGGTGGATTGGCCATGCTAAATTGCCCATAGTGTCCTAAAAAGTAAGGTTTGGGGGGGGGGAGGGGGGTTGTTGGGTTACGGGTATAGGGTGGATACATGGGTTTGAGTAGGGTGATCATTGCTCGGCACAACATCGAGGGCCGAAGGGCCTGTTCTGTGCTGTACTGTTCTATGTTCTATGTTCTAAGGACAGCAGCGTGGATTCAATTCCCGTACTGGCCTCCCCGAACAGACACCGGAATGTGGCGACAAGGGGCTTTTCACAGTAACTTCATTGAAGCCTACTTGTGACAATAAGCGATTATTATTCTTATTATGGGCTCTGCCCGTTTACTTTGAATGGGTGTGCACAGTGCTGGATATAACTCTAATTCCCCTCCAACATTAAACTTACTGACAATTACTGTGAGATTTTAGTTCATTCAAAACCCATCCACCTGGACAGATTTTACTGTCTAAACTTCCATATGCCAAATGGCCACTTGGTGTCAGGTGGAAGTCGACCCAGTGAAATCACACCCTAAATTAGTCAATATCTTGAGGTGTGTGTATCTCTATCCACCAGTGCGACTGGCTGTACGTGTATGCATTAGAGAGTGATGGGTTCCACACTTTCGCATCGAATTTGACATCCGTTGGCATCGGCCCAATGCCAATATCAGATTAAGATGCCACTCAGACTTTGTGCATTTTTATAGGAAATGCAAACACATTCTGGATCACACTCTTAATAAATTTTCCTCATTATATTAACATGTCAACATTTGGAACAGGAGAGGCTAACCATAAACCTTCAAGTTACAATGATAACCAATCTTACATTTTGCAGTTGTTAATTATTAATGTACCAGGAACTGTTGTGGTTTTCACTTTGCAATTAATTGTTACTCGGTGTACAGCAGAGCACGTTCTGCACGTTCTCAACCATTTACAAGAGCAGGATCTTTAATATTCGCCCTCCCGCAGTGTCTCAATGGTCTACTCCAGTAACTGCTGTGGAGATTTTGTGAACAAGCGATGGGAAGGTTTCCTCTGGGGTTTGTGTTCAGAAGAAATACAAAGGATAGAATTTCTTCCCCATATATTTCAGGTTTGACTGTATACTGCAGGGCTGTTTTCCATCTCCCACTGACTGGAGAGAAGATACAGATCAATCATGATCTAACTCAATGGGCAACCTGAGTGTCGCCAATAAGACATTTTGTTGATGTTGCCCACGTGCAGAGTTGCCACATTCTGCTGAGTTCAGTCCGTGTAGTTTTGACTGAAGTGAAGATCAAAGCGAGGATGAGTGAAGCGAGGAGCGTGCTGATTGCTCAGAACATTGACTGAGGAGCCGTGCGCTCCCTCTGCGTCCAAAGTCTAATTTCTTTTAGTTTTTGCTGTTTAAAGTTGATGAGAAAATAATAATCTTTATTATTGCCACAGGTAGGCTCACATTAACACTGCAATGAAGTTGCCGTGAAAATCCCCTAGTTGCCACATTCGGGTACACCAAGTGAGAATTCAGAATGTCCAATTCACCTAACAGCACCATCTTTCGGGACTTGTGGGAGGGAACCGGAGCACCCGGAGGGAACCCACGCAGACACGGGGAGAACGTGCAGACTCCGCACAGACAGTGACTCAAGCCGGGACTCGAACCCGGGTCCCTGGCGCTGTGAAGCAACAGTGCCACCCACTGTGCTACCATGCCGCCTCTATTAACATATGAATGATTAAGCATTTCCTGTAATTCGTTTTGAAATATTCAGCGTGTTTTAAATGTACTTAACCTTATTCATCGTTAGTGAACAAGCCCGTTTCAATATTGCGGCCCATTGAAATGAAGGAGGCCACTCATGCGGCCCACTCACTGGACAGAACAGGCACAGAGGGTAGAATGCCTCCTCCTTTACCGACGCTCACGTGTAGTCTGATTGATGCTCTCCACTATTAGTCTTTTCAGTCAGTTTGGAGTTGAAAATTGAAACTTCTGGCACTCTCAAAATTTATACTCAACGTTAATCCCAAAAACCTCCATGAGTTTGTTGCGATCTGAAACCTTTTCAAACAGTCCAACTTAATTTGCCTATAAAACAGCACCCAGGGCCAGCTGTGTAAAATTGCTTGCTGCTGCTCACTTCTGACCTATGATAATCAGGCAGCACTAGAGTCAGATACAAAAGGAACAGATTAATAAGGTGCAAGTTCCAAACAAGTGATTCCGGAGATTGTAGTGATATCATGGTTGTGTTGTAATTCACCGACTGACCACTAGGAGTCTCACTAGTATGTAAGTGAATGTTAAAGTCAGCTGACCTCAGACTGGCTGGAGGACGTTGAAGAAAGAGGTTGCTTGGCATGATTCAACTGGTTTTCATTTGTTCTCTTGTATATAGTTCACCCACGGTTAATGGTAACAAATCACTTAGAACTTTAGCTACAAGTGTTCTTGTAATAAATCAGGCCATCCGACAAGAACATTACAGAGATCACAATTGCAATGCACCATTCAGCTACATGCTCTAATGATTTTTCTTATTGTAGATGAACTCTCCATTGACTGCAGAAGGGAAATCCTGCAGCTCCTACTCGAAAATGACATCAGTAACTTGAAGAAGGCATTACGAAAGGAGCATGTCACCCTGAACTTTGTGGAGGACTACACTTTGTTGCATCTGGCTGTTTTCACTGGAGATGTGCAGCTGGTCAAACTTGTACTTAAGTATGGAGGCTCTGTAAATGCCCAAACGTCCAGACGGTTAACACCTCTGATTGTAGCTGTACAGAACCGGTTTGTGGACTTGACCTTGTTGTTAATTGAGGAGGGAGCCGATGTGAATCTAACGGATGAGGACAATTGGACACCTCTCCATTTTGCCTCTCAAAATGGGGACGATCGGATTTGCCGGCTGCTGTTGGACAAAGATGCTCACGTCAACATAAAGGAGCATGATGGCTGGTCACCTCTCCACCTGGCAGCTCAGAATGGCCACGAAAATGTGGCCCGAGTCCTCTTCAGTCGCCAGGCCAATATCAACCTCCAGGAGGGTGACAACCGTACATCCCTTCACCTCGCAGCCTATCACGGCCACTATAATATCGCCAAGCTTCTGATTGGACAAGGAGCTAATTTAAACGAGACACAGGTTGGACTCAGGACCCCACTCCATTTGGCTGCTGAAAGGGGTTTCTTCAGAGTTGCTAGGCTACTGGTGAAGAGTGGAGCCGATGTTGACTGTCTGGATGACTCTCATTTCACCCCTTTGCATTTGTCGGCACTGAATGGCTACACAGGAATCTGTCGGCATCTCCTGAAACATGGAGCAAATATCAATCAAAGGACCTTGCAGAATTGGACGCCTCTGCATCTTGCCTCTATGAAGGGACAAATAACAACTGTTCACCTGTTAATTGAAAGTTTCTCTTGCCTTGACATGGCTGGAGATATGGAATGGACTCCTCTCCATCTGGCAACATGTTACAACCATGAGGAGGTTGTCTCCGAGCTCCTAGTCAGCGGCGCCAACCCCAATGTAACTGATGTATCCGGGTGGACACCACTCCACCTGGCTGCCCACAAAGGCAGGCTCTGCTGCCTAGTGAAGCTACTTCATCACAAAGCCAATGTTAATGCTGCCAATAGATTCGGATGGACCTCACTGCACCTGGCAGCCCTGAACGATAATGCTGTCATTGTACAGACGCTGATAAGGAACAATGCCAATCTGGAAGCTGAAGACGAATATCAGAACACACCACTCCAGCTAGCTGTGAAACACCGGAAACAAAGTGTGATCAATGTTTTCACAGGGGAGGACTTGTTAAAGGCTGATTCACAACCTTGATTCATATCTTGTATCACTCCACTATTTCTGACCCTTGAGCTCAATTCCCTTCCATGTAATAACCAAGGGAGAAATGAAATGCGTTGGAAAGTAGTTTCTGCCGCTAGGATCTAGACTTCGTTCAGATTGATTGTTAGACTGAAGCCCCACCCCCACCTATGTGAGATCAGTGTTGGGATACATCAACTCAGAGCACTCCCAATAAATCTGTCACCGTCGAACCAATCTGCTCATTATATGTGGGAGCTGGAGACTGCCGTACGCCTCTTCATGCTTTCTTCGCTATTCAGTCAGATTATGAAGCAGTAAATTATCCTCTCTCAACTCCACCAACCCACACGCACCTAGATTTCCTTTGTACCCCATAATTTGCTGCTTCACAATCTGACAGCAAGTCGTCAGGGAGTTCCATCATTCAGAATGAGCACAAAACTGAATCTTTTGAGCAGTGAAAAGTAAACTTTGAAACATTCTTAATTTCTCACTTCAAGGCTTGGAGCAAAGATTTCCCTCCCTTCCCCCTTTTTCTCTCCCTCTCTCCTACAATCCGGCAGGACAACCCCCCCCCCCCCCCCCCCCCCCCCGTATCCCTATGCCGCCAATCTGTGCGCTGAGAGTGTGGGAATGTTGAATCCAGATCAACGCTTGAGAACCATGAATGTTAAAATGGATGCAATAGGAGAATAAGTAAAGCAGAATACAAGAGTGGGTTATTTAGAAGAAACTTTTATTTGTATTCCAAACAAAAATGATAAGCAATTAAAACATTCCAATCAGCAAGACACCACGAGGAACGGGATGTAACAAAATTGTGCCCTTTCTGGAGAAATACGTGCATTGATTGCAAGGTGGGCTTTTTGATACAAAGGTGGAAATACCTTCAACATAGACATGGCAGAACCATGGGCTGGATTCTCCGCTGGTGGGATTCTCCGTCACGCCGGCAGCGCACCCACGCCTGGGGATTTCCCGACGGCATGGGGCTTCCCACAATGGGAAACCCCATTGACCAGCTGGTGGGACGGAGAATCCCACCCCAATATGTTTTCAAATTTTACAACGAATATCTCTAAATAATAATGACTTTTGCTGGAATGTATTAATAAATATTGTATTTATTAATATTATCTTTTTGCTTTCTCTCCGCCTACAATAAGTTGCATTTATAGGAACAGTGGAGAGATGATGATGCAGAGGAGACGACCCAGCGTATTGGGTTATGCCAGCCCTTTGGAGAGTACTCCACTTGGTCCCATTCCCCCAAAACCCTGCAAGTTTATTTCCCTCAAGTACCCAACTAACTTCCTTTGGAAATCACTCATCATCCCCGCTTCCACCATCCTCCCTGATACTGTGTTCCAGGCCATCGCAAGAATAAATATATGTATATAATGACCAATAAAGTGTGTTTAACATATTAAAATGTCACAGGAGTAACCAGACAAAATCTGACACTGGGCCACGGAAAGAGCTATTAGAGTAGGTGACTCAACAACTTGGGCAAAGAGGTTGCAAGGGGCACCTTAAAGGACGATCAACAGGTAATTAGGTGCAAGCAGGAAAATCCCACGGTTTAAAAATAATAACAATCTTTATTGTCAGAAGTAGGCTTACATTAACACTGCAATGAAGTTACTGTGAAAAGCCCCTAGTCGCCACATTCGGGTACGCTGAGGGAGAATTCAGAATGTCCAAATCACCTAACACCAATCACCACCTTTTGGGACGTGTGGGAGGAAACCGGAGCACCCGGAGAAAACCCACGCAGACAGGGGGCGAAAGTGCAGACTCCGCACGGACAGTGGCCCAAGCCGGGAATCGAACCTGGCACAGGAGATTACCCAAAATTCTGAGTCCGGTGAAATCTTTGTTTCTTTGTTCAATGTGTTGCTGCTATACTCTGGTAGATATTGCCTCTCACCTTTGGGGGCGGTTTAAAGGCACCAGTCTCCCACAGTGTTGCAACAACAACACCGTAGCGGACCACATGAACAAAGTGAAATGTTATAAAAAAACTGAAGAGGTCATTAATTTTGGCTACGATACCAATTTACCTGGCAGTTACTTAAAATAACCACCCTGAGCGGCGTCCTCCCTTCCCACAATATTCTGCATAGTTTGTTATGCAAATGGGAGACAGTCTCTCAAACAATGGATTTGAGAGGTGGGCAAAACCTCTTTTACTCCTTGTTATGTCAATATTCTCAGACCCAGGCCGCTGAAGAATATTGGATATTAGTTGTGTGAAGAACAATGGGCTGGATTCTTAATTTCTGAGACTAGGTGTAGATGCTTGGGCAGGATTTGTGGACTTCCATGACAGCAACACTGACGCCGCACCTGGACCGATTCAGCCACTGTTGATTGGCTAGCACCAGCGCCACGTGGAACACAATCTATTCTAATGACAAATAGTGTGGGATTCACCAGTTTTGCGATTGACACTCGGGAGGCTGACAAGCTGCAGCCCCATGTACACACTGCACTCCCCACACACACTCATCCTAGCCAACAAGATGGCACTGTTTGCAATGGAGCGTGCCCATCCTGTTGGAGCTGGAGGGCACGTAGGGTGGTGGCCTGAGGGGACACCTAAACGACCCATGGCACTAAGCTCACAGTGGATTGTTATCAGCGTGTGCAGCTGCATGGCTGCCTTGCAGGCTGTGGCAACGGTGTTCTGTGTCCATCCATCCCACCTCCTGACTGTGGTATTGTGCGAAGCAAATAATGGCATGATGGGAAAACTAGTCAAGTCGTCTTGGTACAATTGAATTTAAACTGACTTCACATAACCTAAGGCACAGATACAAGCAGGCCAAGGTCAACTTGACCCGAGAACTGGCTGACTTTAAACTCGGATAAAGTTCGTTCGTCATGAGACCAGAGTAGTCTCAATACATACCAAGCTGAAAAACTGTCTCTTCCTGTACGTAAACAAATTTGTCCATTTCTTAAAACAAAGACAAGATAATGATATGAAACTCCAGTCCCCTAAAGGTCAGCAAGGTGACACCATTGTAACGATTATTACTTATGTTTCCAGACATAGAGATGATGGAGAATTGCAATTTGTCATCAAATCGGTGCCCATGAACCTATTCTCCGCCCAATCGAGTTTCCCGATTTCGGTGTCAGCCAACGGAAAATCCCACCCAATGTTGTTCAAGTGGACTTAATCATAGATGCTGTAACTGAAGATATTGGGTACTCTGATGTCCCATTATGGGAAAACCATACCATTTTAGATTACTGGGCTTTTTTCTGAAAAAAACTCAGACAATTGATCTCACTCAGTGAGCCTGGGACATAACAGCATTTTGACTTTCCTCATACTGAGAAAATAACCCAAGCAGAATCTCCAGGTCTAATGCCAGGGAACGGCACATGTGTGAGACCTTCAGATCACCGGCTGCTCCTCCTTCATGTATTATGTTCCTCATCTTGTTTAGAACATTCCAGAATCGTTTTTAAGAGATGGAGGCGTCCAAAGGCTGAGAGAGAGAGAGAAAGAGAAAATGTCTTGCAATCAAGATTGTAATTCATCTATTGAAAAATGAAAATCGCTTATTGGCACAAGTAGGCTTCAAATGAAGTTAATGTGAAAAGCCCCTAGTCGCCACATTCTGGCGCCTGTTCGGGGAGGCCGGTACGAGAATCGAACCGTGCTGTTGGCCTGCCTTGGTCTGCTTTGAAAACCAGCTCTTCAACCCTGTGCTAAACCAGCCCCTATTAGCAACCCAATAACAGCAGCGGGCTATTCAGGCCCTTGAACCAGCATGCCGCTTAATGAAATTATAGCCCATCTGCACCTCCACCCCATTTATCTGCCTTAGTTCCATTGCCCTTTACTCAGTCCAGCACTGCCACAGTTGGCGGAGAGCCAGTTCGTGGGCAGGGGGAACTTTGGCAGGGGCTGGGGGCACTGTTGGGGGGTGGTCCAGGGCTTGCGAGCTGGCCAATGGGTGGGCACTATTTCATGAGATGGATTGTAAACTGGTTGGCAGAGGAAACAAAGAATAGAAATTAATGTGTCCTTTTCAAATCGGCAGGCAGTAACTAGTCGGCTGCCACATGGATCGATGCTGGGACCCCAGCTATTCACAATATATATTAATGATTTGGATGAGGGAACAAAATGTAAAATCTCAAAGTTTGCAGATGATACCAAGTTAGCTGGGAAGGTGAACTGTGACGAGGATGCAGGGATCCTACAGCATGATCTGGACAGGTTGGCCGAATGGGCAAATCAATGGCAGATGCAGTATAATTTGGATAAGTGTGAGGTTATTCACTTTGGAAGCAACAACAGGAAGGCAGATTACGACCCGAATGATTGTAAATTGGGAGAGGGGAGTGTGCAGCGGGACCTGGGTGTCCTTGTGCATCATTCGCTGAAGGTAAGCATGCGGGCGGGCACCAGGTGCAGCAGGCGGCAAAGAAGGCGAATGGTATGTTGGCCTTCATTGCGAGAGGTTTCGAGTACAGAAGCAGGGATGTGTTGCTGCAATTATACAGGGCCTTGGTGAGGCCACACCTAGAATATTATGTGCAGTTTTGGTCTCCTTATCTGAGGAAGGATGTTCTTGCTTTCGAGGGAGTGCAGCGAAGCTTTATCAGACTGATTCCAGGGATGGCGGGACTATCATATGAAGAGAGATTGACGAGGTTAGGATTGCTCTCGCTGGAGTTCAGAAGAATGAGGGGGGAATGTCATAGAGACTTATAAAATTCTAACGGGACTAGACAGGGTAAATGCAGGTAAGATGTTCTCAATGATGGGTGTGTCCAGAACCTGGGGTCACAGTCTGAGGATTCAGGGTAAACTATTTCGGACAGAGATGAGGAGACATTTCTTCACCCAAAGAGTGATGAGCCTGTGGAATTCATCACCACAGGAAGTAGTTGATGCTAAAACATTGAATATATTCAACAGGCTCGAAGGGCAAAAGGCCTCCTGCTGTTCCTATCTTCTGTGTATCTATTATTCACTCATATTTGTCCTTGCATTCAATGCACCTTAACAAGGTGCAAACTAATGAGTGAGCACAGCATCTTTTTCCCGAAATAAGCACAACATTTAAGATAACCAGAAACTTTGAAGTTGATGTTAATGCGTCGCAGTCAATGCCACTTTAATGCTGATATCAGGAACTATTCTTTTTAGAAGTTTAGGTTTTAAGTGACAGGAACTATGTTAAAAAACTGCCCATTATTCAGCCATAGCCCAGCTGAGAGAGAGATCGATAGAGGTAACCTGGGCATAACTGAGAATCTATTAAAGAAGAACAAGATCAATGGTATCACTCTTTAATTCTCTCGGAGCCAGCGGATTGCTTACCTCAATCTTGCTGTATATCCAGTCGAGGAACTCAGACACTTTTGTGTAAACACCCGGGTGATTAGCTTCAGCACAGCCAATGCCCCAACTCACTATTCCTGTGAGATGCCAAGCTTGGACATCCTCGCACACCAAAGGGCCACCACTGTCTCCCTGCCAAGTACATTCACAGTCACCATTCAATACATTTCTTAGGCAACGCGTATTACAAACAAGATAGATGGGTTAAGGGCAGAGGTAGACACAAGGCGACAGGATGTCATTGCGAAAGCAGGGACAGAATTGGCAGCTCAATATCCCTGGTTATGGAGGCTTCAGACACAATAGAGTGGGAGATAAAAAAATGAGGGGGAGTAGCACAAGTGGTTAAAGAATGAATTCCACTTGTGAGAAGGGATGTCACACTAAACAGGTCAACAAACGAGGCTTTAGGGGTTGAGTATAGAAATGAAAAAAGGGGCACTCACTCTACTAGGACTATACTACACTCCCCCAAATGGTGAAAGGGTGATAGAAAAACAAATATGTAGGTAAATTTCTGCCTGCCATAATAATAGTGGGAAACTTTAACTACCCCAATATCAACTGGGATTCAAACAATATAAGGGGCACTGATGGAGAAAAACTCATGCAGTGCATCCAGGAAACCCAATTAGTGAAAACCCAACGCGAATCATAGAATTTACAGTGCAGAAGGAGGCCATTCAGCCCATCGAGTCTGCACCGGCTCTTGGAAAGAGCACCCTACCTACGCCCATACCTCCACCCTATCCCCGTAACCCCACGTCACCTTTTTGGACACTAAGGGCAATTTATCATGGCCAATCCACCTAACTTGCACATCTTTGGACTGTGGGAGGAAACCGGAGCACCCGGAGAAAACCCACGCAGACACGGGGAGAACGTGTAGACTCCGCACAGACGGTGACCCAAGCTGGGAATCGAATCTGGGACCCTGGAGCTCTGAAGCAAATGTGCTAACCATTGTGCTACCATGCTGTCAGTGAGAAGAGATGCAATTCCAGACCAAGTTTTGGGGAACGAAGAAGGGCAAGTGGGGGGGGAAGTGAAAGTTGGCGACCATGTCGGAGATAGTGATCACAGTTCAGTTAAATTTTGTATTATCGTGGAAAAGGACAGACATAAAGCAGGAGAAAAAGTTTTGAACTGGGGGAAGGCAAATTTTTCCAGAATGAGAAGGGACTGAGTAAAGTGGGTGTCTGAAATTCGCTGTCCGAGTTGGTGGTGGAGGCAGAAACCCTAAACAATTCTAGAAAGTACCTGGATCTGCACCTTACATGCTGTAAGATACAGGACTATGGAAGGGTGCAGGAAGGTAGGATTAGAAATTGGATGTCCTCGGGCTGCTATGGGCAAGTTGAGCCGAATGGCCTCCTTCTGCACGGTAACTTTTCTATGCTTCTATGGGGTTGGCCATATCAAGCTACCGACAATCAAAATTGTTCATCCCACTCAGACAGGCCGTACGGGGAGGCCTTGTGATGCAATGGATAGCGTACCTGCCTCTGAGTCTAAAGTTCTGGGTTCTAGTCCCACTTCAGGACTTGAGGGTCAAGGAGGTGGTGTTTATTATTTCGATCTATTAGTTGTTCACCTGTATGTCCAGTAACTAAAGGACACAGATGTGAAGGTAAAATATCCAGACAGGACGCAGAGCTCAGGGGTGTGGGAAGTGGAATGTTCGCATTGGAATGCTAGAGGCAGCCCCTTTCAGGTTCAGGTCAAGCAACATTGTTATGGCAGACAGAGGGAACTCTGTCTCTCTCTGAGGTATCACACTCTCTGTCTGTCAGCCCTACACCTAACCTGGAAGCATTTCATGTTGCTGCTGGGCATTTATACACCTCATAACGCAATATCCCCAAGTGTTTTACTTTTGAAGTGAAGTCTCTATTGTAGTGCAGGAGATACAGGAGCTAATCTGTGCACAGCAAGAGTCCACAATTAGCAACGTGGCAATGGCTGGATAATCTCTCCTAATGATATTGATTGAGGGATAAATGTTGGCCTAGACAATGCGGAGAACATCCTTACTCTTCTCCATAATGTTGCCATGGGATCTTTGATTTCCATCTGAAAAGGGCAGAGAGGGTCCTGGTAAAACCTCTCACTCAAAGACGCCACCTCTGAAAGCGCAGTGCTCCCTCAGAGGTGACAGCCTAGGATTGTGTGATTGAACAAAGGAACTTCAACTCAGGGGCAAGAATACGTCTCATTCATTTCGCAGCAAGTAATGCGCAGCCATGGCTTATTAGGATGAGCAACAAAGTAATTTTCAATCCATGTTCTTTTCCCCTGATCTCAGCCTACCTGGCAGGCATCAACTTTACCCTCCTTGTACCCTGCGCACACCATCCTTGGGGTGATGGCTCCATTGTACATACAGCTGCTGTTACATCTCTCACTGCTCACCACAGGGACAGAAGCTTCCTTTAAAATATTTTCCACCCGATCTGCAAGAAGAAAATTGAGAATGAATGAGCCGAATCCACTGCTGTAGAAATAATCTTCACCCGGGCGTCTCTAATCCTTACAGGCATTTGCTTTTGCATGACCCCAGCCGGATATCCAACATTGTTTGCCCGGTGTAACCTGTTGATTGTACTCTGGCAGACAGACAGCCCTCACCGTATCTGTAAAACAGGATATGGTGTAAGACGCTACAAGTGTTAGGAATCTGAAATGAGAAGAGATGGTAATAAAAATCCAAGCCTTGATAAAGGGAAAAGATACGTTAATGTTGCTGGAGTCAATGCAACGGAAACATCAACCTTTCCATTCTCTCGTTACAAGTGCTGGAAACCCTATGGTGTATTTCTATCATTCTCCATTCTTACAAAAGCAAGATTGTTTCGATACAACACTTTATTCCTCCTGTTGGATCGGTCTCCTCACCTGATAAATTACTTTGCAGTGTGCTTCACTGCAGTTATACAGGAACACAGGAATGTCTCGTTGATACCGGTGAACTGAGTTAAAATCACAGAATCTACAGTGCAGAAGGAGGCCATTCGGCCCATCAAGTCTGCACCGGCCCTTGGAAAGAGCACCCCACTTAAGCCCCACACCTCCACCCTATCCCCTTTAACCCCACCTAACCTTTTTGTACACTAAGGGCAATTTAGAACGGTCAATCTACCGAACCTGCACATCTTTCGACTGTGGGAGGAAACCGAAACACCCAGAGGAAACCCACACACGGGGAGAACGTGCAGACTCTGCACAGGCAGTGACCCAAGCTGGGAATCGAACCTGGGACGCTGGGGCTGTGAAGCAACTATGCTAACCACTGTGCTACCCGTGCTGCCCTTAACTTAGTTGAAGGAGGAACATTAGCCAGGACTTTTCTCCTGTGAGAGACGCAATGGACATTGTTGACGGTTATGACTCACAGAAATGTAGCAACACGACAGGACCAGAAGGATCCTGTGGACATAGCCACATCATTAGAGAATCCAGCCCATAGTATTTTAGGCTTAGTTAATAGGAGCACAGGAGCTAGGGGGTTATGTTGAATTTATACAAGACACTAGTTAGACCTCAGCTGGAATATTGGGTACAGTTCTGGGCGCCACACTATAGGAAAGATGTGAACACATCGGAGAGAGTGCAAAGGAGGTTTACAAGAATGGTTCCAGGGATGAGAACCTTTAAATTGAGAGACTGGGATTGTTCTCCTTGGAGAGAATAAAGCGGAGAGGATATTAGATGGCGATGTTCAAAATCATGAGGGACTGGTCAGGGTGGAGAGGACAAAGCCATTCCTCCCTGCAACACTGTCCCCAAACAATTCTGTGATTAACTCATGGTGTTCTGCACCTCAACATTGATCAAAGTGGTCCAGGGTTTTCATGCCTTCTCTAGTAACCTCGTCAGCTCTGAGTGACATAGGAGTAATAATCACATTGTCAGCTTGTTTCCTTTTCTTCAGTTTATTTGAACACTTGCATTGGAAGTAACAAAAATATTGAAGGGGGGGTGGGTGAAGACTGAGTTATGGGTAGGGTTGGCAGAGCAGCAGGTAATGTGATGACCTCCCCGGAATGTGCCCAACCAGAATTGGCAACTCCATTTTTACTCCAATCCCTCTACACCCATCCACACCAAACAAAAATCTTGCGATCTTGGGTTTAAAAATGTCAATTTATCTTCTCCCTCCTCAAACTCCAGAGCATCTTGGGGGAGAGAGTTCCAAATTTCTGCAAAGCCTTGTGTATAAGAATGCTTCCTGACTTTACCCCTGAGCAACCTGTCTCTCATTTTAAAATTATCTTTCTGTGTAATAATAATAATAATCTTTATTGTCACAAGTAGGCTTACATTAACACTGCAATGAAGTTGCTGTGAAAAGCCCCTAGTCGCCACATTCCGGCACCTGCTCAGGTACACAGAGGGAGAATTCAGAATTCTCGGCTGGTACGGGAATTGAACTCGCGCTGCTGTCGTTGTTCTACATCACAAACCAGCTGTCTAGCCGACTAAGCTAAACAGTTAAACAGCTAAACACAGGAGTGTTCTTGATCCCCCCCCCCTCCCCCATCCCCACCAGAGGAAATACGTTATCTGTATCTACTTCTTCAAAATATTTTAACATTTCAAACACTTCCATTTGATCAGCCCTCCATGTCTCACACTCAATGGAGTATAAACACAGATTATAAATCCACAGCCTGCCAGCTATTAGACTCCAATCATTAATATTTCAACAATATGGCCACTGAAGCTATCAATTTATATTTGGCTGCCAAACAAAACAGGGCGATGTGCTCACATGCGGTCCACCACATGTTATGGTAATGGCTGTTCCCCCAATCTGCTGTTAATGTCTCCCCAGGTTCTTCTGAGGGGAATGTATTTAGGAAGGCACGCCAAATTAAGTGCCAATCAGGCACAAAACTGGGCAGCCTCCTCCAGGATCAAGGACCCAATGGGGACAGTGGGAACATGCCCCCTTCCCTTCCGCACCCTCCCCCCTGCACTGAAGGTACCATGAAAAGCCCCTAGTCGCCACACTCCGGCGTCTGTTCGGGTACACGGAGGGAGAATTCAGAATGTCCAATTCACCTCACAAGCACGTCCTTTGGGACTTGTGGGAGGAAACCGGAGCACCCGGAGGAAACCCACGCAGACGCGGGGGGAACGTGCGGACCCCACACAGACAGTGACCCTAGCCGGGAATCGAACCTGGGACCCTGGAGCTGTGAAGCAACAATGCTAACCACTGTGTTACCATGCCGCACTCAGGATCACCAAGGAACCTAGGCCTCAGGTAAGTGGTAGCAGGGGTGGGGTCAGTGATGGAGGGTAGGTGGTCGTCACTGGGGGTGGATCACAGAGGAGATGAGGGGGAGGGGGGTCAGCAGCAAGGGTGGCTCTGTGCAGCACCACACCCCCCCCCCCCCCCCCCCCCCCCCCCCCCCCCCCTCTTCCTGATGCCGGTTTCTCAGTCAAGCACTGACAATCACGCCCCCCCCCTCCCACCATCTTCCTGATGACGGTCTCTCAGTCAAGCACTGACAATCACCCCTCCCTCCGAACTGCTGGAGGCGAGGAAGAAAGCCCAACAGGGTTTGCTGTTTGAGCTTCTTGCACGGTGATTCCCCTGCCTGCCGCTGAGTGAAATTTAGGACGAGGTCCTTCAGGGGGCATCAATTGCACCAAATCCTGCTGCCAAACCCATCTTCAGGAGGGCGTCAACTATTAGCCGTTAGTCACGGTTATTATAGGTTAATCAGTGCTGATCAAATCCTCTGCAATGCCTACCAAGGCTGAGCAACCTATCTAACCAGTGAGTGCTCACTGAGGTTGGAAGAATGAACGCATGAATGAAATACAGTCAAGTTGGAAGGACCTGTTACCCAGCAAGGGTTAGCACCTTCTGGAGAGGGATTTGGGAAAAGTTGGAGGGTGGGCAAGTGGATGGATGATGGGAGGGGAAGGGAGAATAAAACCACCTTTGTATTAGAAAGTTCTGCTGCCTTTTACTAGGAGTCCATTGACGAGGTTCCGGCTGGGATTAAACAAAATGTTCATACTTGAAAATTCAATCGGTTTGTTTAGCTTCATGAGGGCAATGTCGTAGTCATGAGAGTCAGAATCATAGTTCCTGTTGTAGATGATTTTCTCGACCGCGTAGTTGGTTACGCTGCTGAACAGGATGGTCTGTCTGTCCAGAATCCCAGCATAGACTAGCCAGTTGCGAGCATTTGATAACCTGTAACAGGAAGATGCTGTTAGCTTTCCTGCAGTTCTTAAAACTCCCACAGCAGGTGGTAAAATGCCAGAAACGGTTATCAAACAAGATTTGACACTGAACCTGATGCACGATCAATTGCACCAAAAGACTCAGATTGGTACAACTGTGGCTTTATTGCAGTCAGATGCGTGGCCTCCAACTGCAACTGGCAAAATGGCAGATCAGAAGAGGACACGCATATTTATACGACTCCTTGTGGAGCTAGCCGGCAGGGGCTACCGGCGAACCTGTAGTGCAGGTCCTACCTTACATCCCCTAATACAGGTGCACATACACACTCTGTGGTTCACCAACTAAGGAGATATTAGCACATGGGACAAAAAGCTTTGGTTGAAGAGGTAGATTTTAAAGAGGATCTCATAGAACAAGAGACAGTGAGGTAGAGAGACTTAAGAAGGGAACTCCAGAGCATCAGACAATGGGTTGGAGAGAGAGAGAGAGAGAGAGAGTGAGAGGGCTTAAAGCTTGATTCAAAGCCAACAATCTACTTCAAGTCAAACTGAGTCTACTTACTCAGTCGATTCTTTTTGAGCAGCAAACAGTCTACAGGGTTTATTTATAATGAATCTCTACGAACTACAGCAAACAGAACTCATGAGCGAAACTGCAGCGAGGCGATACCAAGGGGATTTCTCGAGCAAAATGCAGTGAGTGGAGGATAGTTACATCATATAAATGATGTGTGTGACATCAATCCCCGCCACTTACAGCGGTGTGACCGACTAGAGCAATGGCTGACGGGGAATTACCCATCTTCATTATGACCAGGAAGAGTAGTGTCACTATGCCTGGCCATCAAAACCAAACCATCAAACCCAGCCCAGAATATGCATTAAGATATAAATATTCCACAGAACATTAGTCAATTTTCTATCACCCATGAATGAAGTAGAAGCAAAGGTTGACATACCTGTGTACACAGTGTGCTGCAGTTATGACCCAGTAATGGTCTATGATGGAGCCGCCACACGTATGCTTGTAGTTATAGTACAATGTGACCTGCCAGGGCCAACTCCCCATTTCCGCTTCCTGTCCCCCAACTATCATGAAAAATCCATGCTTTCCCCCGCAATCTTCATGTTGAGAAAGATAGAATTGTAGAGATTAGAGAAGCTTGCATTAATATAACTCTCCTCATGGATGACTGGACATCTCAAAGTATTTAACAATGAATTAAGCATTTCTCAAGTGCAGTCCTTGTTGTTATGTAGGAAACGGGGGAACCAGCTTGCACACAGAAAGCTCCCTACAAACAACAATGTGATTATGAGCGGGTGATCTGTTTTTGTGATGTCGGTTGAGGAATAAATATCGGGCGAGATACCAGAGATTTCCCCATCGCTTCTTCAAAGTAGAGGCCTGGGATTTTTTTCCTTCGCCTCAAGGGGTAGCCATGGCCTCAGTTTAACCTCTCCACTGAAAGACAGCTCCTCTGAGAGTGCAGCACCCCCTCAGCACTGCACTGGGCTGTCAGCCTTGATTTTCATCTTCAAGTCCTGGAGTTGGACTTAAGTGCAGAACCTTGCGACTCAGAAATGAAAATCAGCGCAGCCGGGCAGTAGATGCCGGGAGATCCCTCTTCCGGGATCAACCCAGCTCGCCATGCCTGATGAGACGTTGCAATGGGAATCCCGCCCATTGGGGGTGGGATCACTTTCAGGTAAATCTAAATCTTAGAGTGAGACAGCTAGTCTGATTCTAATATGCATTCCTGATGCACTATCAATTACATAGAATTTACAGTGCAGAAGGAGGCCATTTGGCCCATCGAGTCTGCACCGGCTCTTGGAAAGAGCACCCTACCCAGGGTCAACACCTCCATCCTACCCCATGACCCAGTAACCCCACTCCACACTAAGGGCAATTTTGGACACTATTTTACCATGGCCAATCCACCTAACCTGCACATCTTTGGACTGTGGGAGGAAACCGGAGCACCCGGAGGAAACCCACGCACACATGTGGAGGATGTGCAGACTCTGCACAGACAGTGACACAAGCCGGAATCGAACCTGGGACCCTGGAGCTGTGAAGCAATTGTGCTATCCACAATGCTACCGTGCTGCCCACGACGTGCAATTACGGCGAGACAAGAGTAGAATGTAATTGAGGCTTTATTACACAGGGATGTATGGCCTCCTAGAGCAGCTGGTGAAATGGCTGCTGTTTGGAGAGCACACACATTTATACTCTGCCTACTGGGCGGAGCCAGCAGGCTGGGATCTACCCCCGTACCTGTAGTACAGGGGCCTTACTGTAATACCAATATATTGGTATTATATATTGTTATATTGGTATACCACAATTCCCAAGATCTAACCAGGGCGTGGGATCTAGCCCCCTTGCCTTGGCGACTTTGGCAAATACTGTTAAGCGCTGGTCTCTATAAACAGGAACGAGATGGAATGGCATCCCTGGGGTGCTACCCGGGGATTGGAGGCACTCAGGTGCTTGCCTTCTGGGCAGGATGGCACCCTGGCACTGACAGCCTGGTATCCTGGCAGTGCCAACTGGCAGGAGTACTGCCAGGGTGCTAAGATGGCATTTAATAATAATAATAATAATAATCTTTATTGTCACAAGTAGGCTTACATTAACACTGCAAGAAGTTACTGTGAAAATCCCCGAGTCGCCACATTCCGGCACCTGTTTGGGTACACAGAGGGAGAATTCAGAATGTCCAACTCACCTAACAAGCACGTCTTTCGGGACTTGTGGGAGGAAACCGGAGAACCCGGAGGAAACCCACGCAGACACTGCAGAACGTGCAGACTCCGCACAGACAGTGACCCAAGCTGGGAATCAAAGTATCTTGATTGAAACGGTTGACAGGTAAGAGTTTGTGGGGCCATAGTTTTGACACACGTTAGAGTTCTTGCGATCACTCCTCATGATACTTGATTTGCAAAGCAACTTTGTTCCAGTCTTTTTAATTGATGAATGTACAGCGACATGGCACAGGGGATACAAGCTGAGGAAGATCCCAGGGGAAGTCTCTGGTCTGGGTTGAATTACCGTCCCTTGGATAGAATATTGGTAGCGCTTTAAGATTACCTCATTGTCCCTGGTCTTTAGTCCTAGATTCACACCCCTGGGGCGAAATTCTCCAACCCCACGCAGGGTCGGAGAATCGCCTGGGGGCGCCTAAAATCCCGCCCCCGCCGTGGCAGAGATTCTCCGCCACCTGGGAAGTGGCGGGGGCAGGAATCTCGCCCCGCCGATCGGAGAGGCCCCTGCGGCGATTCTCCGGCCCGGATGGGCCGAAGTCCCGCCGCTGGGAGGCCTCTCCCGCTGCCGAGGTTTAAACCACCTCTGGAACATAGAACATAGAACAGTACAGCACAGAACAGGCCCTTCGGCCCTCGATGTTGTGCCGAGCAATGATCACCCTACTTAAACCCACGCAACCCGTATACCCGTAACCCAACAATCCCCCCATTAACCTTACACTACGGGCAATTTAGCCTGGCCAATCCACCTAACCCGCACATCTTTGGAACGGTGGGCTCAGCGGCGCGAGCAGGCCCCCGGGGTCCTGGGGGGGCAG
The DNA here is from genome assembly GCF_902713615.1 of Scyliorhinus canicula. Taxonomy (NCBI): domain Eukaryota; kingdom Metazoa; phylum Chordata; class Chondrichthyes; order Carcharhiniformes; family Scyliorhinidae; genus Scyliorhinus; species Scyliorhinus canicula. The sequence goes on along the minus strand of NC_052164.1, from coordinate 98,345,800 downwards.
GGGGTCGATCGGACCCCAGGGGGTGCCCCCACGTGGCCTGGTCCGCGATCGGGACCCCCCGCTCAGACTGCGGGCCAGTGCCCTGACTGCACTCTTTCTCCTTCTGCGCCGCCACGGCCTCCGCCATGGCGGAAGCGGAAGAGAACCCCGCATCGCGCATGCACCGGCAGTGATGTCAGTGATGTCATTAACACTACACCCTGTCTGCTTCATCCGATGCCAATGCTTATGTAGTACATTGTATATCTTGTGTTGCCCTATTATGTATTCTCATGTATTTTCTTGAATTCTGTTCAATTCCCTTTTCTTCCCATGTACTGAATGATCTGTTGAGCTGCTTGCAGAAAAATACTTTTCACTGTACCTCGGTACACGTGACAATAAACAAATCCAATCCAATCCAGTGGCCAGCTGCCGCTGACGTCACTGCCGGCGTATGCGCGGACCGGCGAAAGCCTTTCGGCCAGCTCCGCTGCCGGGGGAGCCGGTTTTTTGCGCCAGTCTTCTGGTGCTAACCGCTCCGGCGCGGGGCTGGCCCCCAAAGGTGGGGAGAATTCCCCACCTTTGGGGAGACGCGACCCTGAGTGGTTGGCGCCACTCCCCTACTCCGGGACCCTCCGTCACGCCGGGTAGGGGAGAATGTCGCCCCTGATTTCCATCCAATTTATTAATTAAACAAATCATTGGAGGAGGAGTCTCCACAAATATCCCCATCCTCAATGTCCAGATACACTACATCTACAAGACCCCCATTGTTACATCTTCGAAAAATTGACCCAAGTTTCCCAGTTTGAGAACAATGAATCGAAGCAAAATCTATTAAACATTCTATTTTGAATAATTGCACTCACCAGAGCATTTCAGTTTTACCACGTTCCCAGATGCACAGCTATCCCTAGAGAAAGAAACAAGGATAATTCATTGTCAGTAAGGTGCTGTGAGGATTGCTTATTGCTGAAGGAGGTTAACAAATAAGTGTAAGGGTGCAGCCTGCTGTTCTGCTGATTCAGGGTGCAGCTAACAAGGGTGTTGTTGGAAGAAGGGAATAATTTGGATTGGCATAGTGCCTTTTACAGCTTCAGGACATATCCCAAAGCACTTTTTGAAGTGAAGTGACTGTTGTCACGTATGCAACGTGTCAGCCTATTTATGCATGGCAAGCTCCCACGAACAAATATTTGACAACTATTAGATTGTGCTTTTGTGATGTTGGCAGAGGGATTAATATTGGCCAGGAGAACTTCCCTGCTCATTTTCACAATAGCCGTGGCACCTCTTACATTACATGAAAGGGTATGGGGGTGGGAGGAGGTGGTGTCTCATTTTTAACATCCCATCTGAGAAACAGCACCTCTGTTAGTGTAGCATTTCTACAGTACAGCACTGGAGATTCAACCGAGATTTTGTTCTTGATTCTCTGAAGGGAGACATGAACCCACTCCAAGGGCTACTCACTGAGCCACAGAAGGTAACCAGCACAATTGCACAGGACTGATAAGTGAGTCATACCCTCCGGGCATCTCTGGGCACCTCCAGACACCTCTGGACAAATCCGGACACGTCTGGACACATCCAGACACCTCCGGACACCTCCAAACACCCCCAGTGAAGGGACAACCAATTGTAACAGCCAATCAATTTGCCAATTTGTCCACAATCATATATTTTTTATCAGATGAATTGGTAGTATTTAAGATCATTGTCTAGTGAAATATAGGGCCCCCAAATAGAGATTTTCACAGGGGTCCCGCAAGGCAAATATTTCTCAGTGAAATATGAAGGGGGACAGAGTCTCATCACAGTATCCAGTGAACATTATCTCAATGAACCAAGATAACCTCAGATTAATAGCTGTTCAATGTTGGTCAGATGTCGTTACGATGAAATGGTTGTCAATTTTGCATTTATTGACCTTCACTGCAATCTGAAAATAATTAATTTGCGTGATGCTCATTGAAACATTAGGACATGAGGATATGCTGTATGAAATCGGACTTTGTTATGCAAACTGCTTTGCCAGTAGTTTACTTCTGTGTGGGTCAAGTGGCATTGGATCCACGCTGACTTCCATTAATGTGCCAACCGTGTTCTCCTGGTGCAGGCTCCATTGACCAGGAGAGCCCGCCAGCAATTACCCATTTCCTCCAATCATATTCCCTTTTGAAAGCCATGATTGAATCTGCCTCACACTCACAGGCAGTACATTCTCGGTCCTCACCACTCGCTGTGTGAAAATTGCCGATCAACTTAAATGTGTCCTTTGGTTCCCGACCCTTCTGTCAATGGGGACAGTTCCTCTCTCAACCGAGAGCGCTCATGAATATGAACACCTGTATCAAACCTCCTCTCACCTTTCCGTCTCCCAGGAAAACAACCCCAGCTTCTCCAATCTATCCACGTAAATGAAGTCCCTCCTCCTGGATCAAATATAATTGTAAATTTGCACAGATCTGACAGAATGATGCAAACCTGTAGCTCCAAATCTTTTCGAAATCATTGTCCTGTCCATTCGTGATTTCAACGAATCCTTGTGTGTAATTGGGTCCAATCTGGCTTATACTGATTACACTGGAATTCTGGTACCTGTAGAATAAATCAGAACTGTTTGGTTTGACGTTTCATCTTCTGGAGTTTATTAAATCTCTGTCCACTTAAAATAGAGTGGCACGGTGGCACAGTGGTTCTTACTACAGCGCCAGGAACCCGGGTTCAATTCCAGCCTTGGGTGACTATGCGGAGGTTTCACGTTCTCCCTGTGCCTGTGTGGGTTTCCTCTGGGTGCTCCGGTTTCCTCCCACAGTCCAAAGGTGTGCAGGCTAGGTGGGTTAGCCATGCTAAATTGTCTCTTAGTATCCAAAAGGTTAGGTGAGGTTTTGGTGTTAGGGCTGGACGGTGGGGTGAGGGCCGGTGTAGACTCGATGGACCAAATGGCCTCCTTCTGCACTGTATGATATGATTATGATCAGCAACTACAGCAGTTTGCCAAAGCCACAAACACTAAAAATAACCCCAGCGACACCTGATAATCACTCCATATGTGGCACATGGGGCAGAAGCTGCCCCCTTATAGTTTAGTCTCTTCTACTATCAGCTGAAGCTACCCCATCGCCAATGGATTCAATTTGCTGCAGACTCATCACCTTACACGGATAGAAGGATGTCGACAAAGTCAATTTACAACCGTAATTCACAGCCGACCCATCAACATCGCTATTTCTCACCCTCACTCTCTGCTTTGAGTGCCACACTTTGTACGGAGCACAATCAACTCTCCTCTACGATTCAAACCTTTGTTAACTATTTAGTTTTTGACAAGTGGGATGGAAGTTTACGGATCGGTCCGTGTTTAACATCTGAAGTGTCTGCTGTGAGATTGGGAGTGTGATGAGAAGGAGCTGCAATCCCTTCTCACTAAGCCGCCAAATAAACCACAGTGTCACGCTTCGCCAGCTCGTAAAGCTGGAGTGTTGAAGGCTGTCTTCAGTCCCTAAAATAAGATCAAAAATAGAGAATGCTGGGTGCGACGTAGGGCATTGGAGGAATCCTGAATGGAGGTGGGAAGTGGCTGGACAAGGGAAGTAAGAATGGAGTCAGGATAGGAAGAATTGAGTGCCGTGGGGCAGGAACAGGCTGATATGATGGGTCTGCCCGGGCAGTCCTATTGGTGGATTTTGGGAAGCAGGTAGAAGGAGATTTATCCAAAATGTTCTGTTTTTATGTCTTTGATGACTGTTGGCACCTCTCTTGTCATTTAAACATCTTTGTGATCTCCATTAAATCTTGCTAATGTACCACGCCAATTAAACCATTTAACTCTGCATATTGCACACCACAATTGTGCATTATGCACCAATTTATATTTGTGTAGCACCTGAAACATAAGTTACATTTCTCAAGGTACTTCGCTGTAGCATTACAAAGCAACATTAGATACTGAGCCTCAGGAAGACATATTAGGGCAGGTGACTACAACAATTTGGTTAAGGATGCAAGTTTTAAGGAGCATTGTCAGGGATGAAAGGGAGGTATTGAAGCATAGAGGATTAGGAAGGAAATTCTTGAGTTTAGGGATCAGCTAGCCAAAGACACAATTGAAATGAAAATCGCTTATTGTCACAAGTAGGCTTCAAATGAAGTTACTGTGAAAAGCCCCTAGTTACCATATTACCCCAAAAGTTACCATAGTACAATGATTAAAATTGGGATCAAGAGTTAGAGGAGTGCAAATAACTCAGAGGTTTATGGGGCTTGAGGAGATCACAGAGATAGGGCGTGGAAGGAAATTGAGGACAAGAATGAGAATTTTCAAATCAATTTTATTTTTTTTAATTTAAAGTAACCAATTCATTTTTTTTTCAATTAAGGGGCAATTTAGTGCGATCAATCCACTTACCCTACACATCTTTGTGTTGTGGGGGAGCGACCCACGCAGACACAGGGAGAATGTGCAAACTCCACATAGGCAGTGATCCCTGGCCGAGATTGAACCCGGGTCCTCGGCTCCATGAGGCGGCAGTGCTAACCACTGTGCTACCATGCCACCAGAATTTTCAAATCAAGGCATTGTTGTGATTGGTCCCTTGTACTTTGTGATGAACTCACTAAACACTTTGATCTGCCCAAACCAAGATCCCTTTATTGTGTCTCATGCAGTAGGGTGACAATCTGATACAGAGCACATTATTATGGAGTCTTGCTACTCCTCTGGAACTTACACATTGTGCTGACCAATTACATGTACATCTTGTCATGATATGCAGACACACATATAATGATATACAGACAAACAGCTAATGGACACAGAGAACAGGACATGACCAATAAGGAGGCAGGGCACTTAGGGGTGGGATCTGACTATAAAAGACACAAGGCACTCCACCTCTTTCCACTGATGAACATCTAGAGAGTCAGTCAAGGGTGTTGTTACAATCTCACACCGCCACCACGTGGCTAAGAGCTAGTCTGGTTCAGTCAAGCAGAGTAACCACACTTAAGTTAGCAGAGAGTCGAACTCACAGAGAACTGTGCTAACTGTGCTATTAATTCAATAAACCTGATTGAACTAACTTCAAGGTCTGGAGTATCTTTCTGCTCTAAGCTGCATCCAGTGTTAGACCAGTGTACTGAACACAACACATCTTATTACCCTCTCAATCCTGTTCTGCAGATGGCTGGATGAACCTCTCTTTATATACTAATCCCAGGTCACATGACCTTGGTGTTGCGACCACATGGCGTGTCCGTACCACCACCTGCTGGTTGGAGGTCTTATCATCCAACTATGATATGGCCTGTCGGTATATCACCACAGGCGTTGCCAGTGTAGGTCCAGTGTAAGTCAGTGAACAGAGGGGTGATAGGGATAGTTAGGACATGGGCAGCAGAGTTTTGGTGAAGTTTATAGAGAGGGTGCAATGTGAGAGACCAGCCTAAAGTTCTTTAGAACACTCAAATCTTCAGGTAACAAAAGCATGGATGATCATCTGAAACAGTGGCTGAGTCGAGTGATAATACAGAGATGAACAACGGTGGCCTCTGTCAGTGTGTGGACACAGTGGTTAGCACTGTTACCTCATAGCATCAGGGATCCAGGTTTGATTCTGGGTGGAGTTTGCACTTTCTCCCTGTGTCTGCATGGGTTTTCTCCGGGTGCTTTGGTTTCCTCCCACAGTCCAGAGATGCGCAGGCTAGGTGGTGTTACAGGTATAGGGTGGGGGAGTGAGCCTGGGTAGGGTGCCCTTTCGAAGGATCAATGCACATTCAATGGGCCGAATGGTCTCCTTTTGCACCATATGCATTCTATGTGGTTGAATAAGTTCCTGCTATTCATATTCTGTGCAGACCATTCATGCTGGACATGGCCTGTTTATGATTGTTTTGAGTCTGTTTATTAATCCTTTATTTAATAATTTCCCAAGTATACTGTTCATAACTTACTACAAATTAGTAATTATTCTGCTTATAACACTCTGCAGGCTGAATATCATGCTGTAAAGACATGGTGGATTATTCTCCCCCACTTAGCACTCTGTAATGGGCTGGTTTAGCACAGTGGGCTAAACAGCTGTCTTGTAATGCAGAACAAGGCCAGCAGTGGGGGTTCAATTCCTGTACCGGCCTCCCCGAACAGGCGCTGTGACAATAAGCGATTATTATTATGTTGACAGGAGTCAATTGGAAACATAAACTAAGCTAAGTTAAAAACCTGTTAAAATGGGTCCTGACGGAAGATGACGTTGTTTAGACTCTGTTTGACCTTTACAGCTTCATTGTTGTGATGTTCTTTGCTTTCTGGATGAGGAAGGCTTCGAAGTGTAGTGTCTCACAAAGAACATCAAGCTATGTGTTGAACAAAGCTAATTTATTAACACTACAACTAAATAGATTTGACTTGCTTACTAAGATATAAAAGACTGCAGATAAACTGAAACTGATTCTAACTACAGAGCATCTGAAAACATGACTATTCTCTGTCACGCCTAATCACCTACTCTCCGAATCAAGGGTATCACCTGATCCACGTGTATGCGCTTGATCACCATCTAGTGGTCGGATGCAGTTACAGTAAATTGTGAGCCATTCATTATCCTGGCATATTTTCACAATTGTGGTATGGAGCCTGGATTTGGGGCAGGGACCCCCAGTATTGGGAGTTCTTGGGACTTTCAGAGGAAACTGTGGACGGCCCGTAGCAGTTTGTCTGATCAGCCTCGTTGTATCTCCAACAGGGATGGGGAGGGGATAGCAAGAGTTTTAAATGTTCTTATTGTACAACAATATACCAAGCAAACATGGCATACTTGATGCGTCCCATGTATCTGCATATCAGTTTAGCCAGCGATGCATTCCACTTCTCATCACACACAGGAAGCCACCCTCGCCAGGATTTGTGATGTATCTCCAGTAACGCGTTCTCAGTGTTAATTCTGAAAGAAACTGAATGCAAATCATTGATAATCAAAGCAAATTTCTCTGTGCACTGCCAATTGATTCCTGTTGATATAGATTGCTGTATTTCATCACTACATTCAAGAGGAATATTGAAAGTATTATCTCAGGAGAAAGCTTGCTCCAAGAACAAACTAACACCAGGAGCAGATTAAATCCAGACGCCAGGGGCAAACTGACACCGGGAGTAGAGTAACTCGAGGAACAGAGCAACTCGAGGTGCAGAATAACTCGAGGGCTGTTTAAATGTCAGCTGCTTTTAACCATTCAATTACAGAAAGAGAATCACTAGCTGAAATGTTGACAGTTAACAGGGCTAAAAAGAACTGTCTCCAGTCGAGTAAAGCTTCATTTTGGGTGGAATTTTCCAAAATAATGGCCAAGTGTCATTTTCTGCGTGAAGACCGGTCGGAATTTCACCGGACCCGACGGCGCAATCCAGATCGCAATCTTTAATCACTTTGAAATATTTTTTCAAAAGATACAAAGCATCTGATTTGCCCGCCGCAGGGGCCATTGCAGTCAAGCTAGGAGAATGGCAGCTCGGAGACCCATTCCCAGATATTCAGAGGGGCCCTGACTTGATTGCTGGATGTCGCGGAGCAGAGGTGGGCCACAATTTACCCACGGGTTGGCAGGAGACTCGCCCAGCAAGGTCACCCATCCCGCCGGGGAGATGATGGCACTGCCGGTCAGTGCCAGCAGCCTGACCAAGAAGCTGGAGATTCAATGTAGAAAAAAATGACCTTCTACGATCTGCAAGGGTAAGTGTTCCCTGTCTACCCCGGCGCTCCACCCTGGGTCAACCCCCGGAATGCCACCTGGAACCCACATGCTGCCACCTGCCAGGTTTCCAGCACCTGACCTCCCTCCAGAATCCTCAATTCCTCCCTCATCAGAACCTCTCCCTGCTTAGGTGCAGTGCCCACACATGCCAGTTGTCATCGATCTCTGACCCACCAGGCATTTGGCTCACATCATTCCCTTTTGGGTGCCTGCATGTGAAGATAGCCCACAACCATAGCGAGAGAGAGAAGACTGGGTGGTGCATTGCTCGAACTGAGGATCTTGACTCCTTTCGAGTAGAGAGTTATGGAGGTCACAGGGGTGGGCCTGCACAGATACTGAGATGGGCCTGTGACAGAAAACTGAGGGCCACTGCACCTTCATCCAGATGATCACTCAAGTGAGTTTTTTGTTGTCTAAACCGTTGACCAGGCCGTGCTTTGCAGGAACATCAATCAAAGAGCTTAGCCTATCCACCACATATGCCTCCCCTCCGCCACCCTCGTCACCATCTTGGAGGAGATCTCCGAGGAGGTCACAGATCATGCTTCTCAGCTGTCACCCATACCATCCAACATCACAGAGACAAGCACCTTGGTGGCCGAACTTAGCAGCCAGGCTTGTGGGTCACTAGCTGGTGCACTCCACACTGCTACTGAAGCACATCAGGAGGAAACAGGGATATCCCAAAGGTTGGAGAGTCGGAAGTCTGCTGGATCCCAGGACTCTGACGTGCCCCAGCTAGGTGCCTGCCTCTAGATATGTTATTCCCTCAGCTGCTGGGGATTCAAAGGCAGAGCCAGGAACAACAGGAGGGATTGTCAGCAACAATCCAGCAACTGCAGGCCAAATGGGGGAGTCTGTAAAAAGCAGCACAGGACGGGTGGTGTGGGGATAGGGTGACAAGGTAAGATCAGTGGCATCCGAAAGTAGGCCGGGGCACTCTGATTCGAACCCTCACCCCCTGCCTGGCCTCCATCCTCTGGCTCCTCTTCAGTCCCTTCCTCCACTCCCTTCAGGACCTCCTCAAGGGCAGGGGAAATGTTCTACTCCTCCTGGTCATCCCCAAGCATGTCGCCCTGCTGCTGCTCCAAGTTATGAAGGGCACAGCAGACCACAACGATGCAAGAGACCCTGTACTGCAGGGTCCCACCGGATCTGTGGAGGCAGCAGAATTGCATCCTGATGCATCGCTCAATCACAAATCAGGTAGCACAGTGAGCCTCGTTGTACCGGGCCTCTGCATCGGTCTCAGGCCTCTGCATCGGTCTCAGGCCTCTCCATCGGTCTCAGGCCTCTGCATCGGTCTCAGGCCTCTCCATCGGTCTCAGGCCTCTGCATCGGTCTCAGGCCTCTCCATCGGTCTCAGGCCTCTGCATCGGTCTCAGGCCTCTCCATCGGTCTCAGGCCTCTCCATCAGTGTTGTTGGGCAACACCTCAGCGGATAACCCTTGTTCCCAAAGAGCCACCCCTGCAACCTGGGGTGACCCTTGAATATCCTAGGAATTTGAGATTGCCCAAGGATGAAGCTATCATGCATGCTCCCTGAAAAACGTGCACACACTTGCAGGATCCCGATCTGGTGGTCACAGACCATCTGGACAATAAGGGAATGGAACCCCTTCCTGTTAATAAAGGGGACTCCCTGATGCCAGGGGGTGTGTACATGACACAAATGGCCCATTTATGGCCCCCTGCATCTGTGGCATTCTAGCTACAGCCCTGAAACCCGCAGACCCCTCGCCCTAATGAGCCTGGCCCAGATCAAATTTTATGCAGTCATGTGCCTGGCATAAAGTGCATTCAAGACCTTGTTGATGCATTTGTGGGTGGATGACTGTGAGATGCTACACAGGTCACCCATTGAGCCCTGGAATGACCCCATGACTTAGAGGTTTAGGTCTGCCTACCCCTTCATGGCCACAGGGAGTGGATGCCGGCCTCCTCCATGTTGCACCAAGTTGAATAGAACGGCGCCCAGGTGCAGTGCTGCCTTCCTGTTGAAGTGGAGTCCCCTGAGGCACATGTTGTCCGGAAGCTCCATGAAAAACACCCGGGACCTGTAAACCCTTGATCACTTTCTTTGCCTGCGAGCTCCCTGATTGGCTTGTGCTGTGTCCGGCCTTTGAGCTTGCCCTGTGGCCCTCTGACCTCCTGGTGCTGGGTTCATCTGGAGTTCATCTTGTCACAGGCAGGCTCTGTTGTAAGACGATTAAATTGATGAGACCATCAATTGACGCGACACGTGGTTAGAAGTGAACAGTGGTTTTAATCGTCTTACAACAGAGCCTGCCTGTGACAAGATGAACTCCAGATGAACTGGCAGGCAGGCTCTCAGCATCAACCTTTATACTTCCGGTTAGGGTGAGGAGTCGTGGGTGGAGCCAAGGGTGGAGCCCAGTACAAACTCCCGTACACTCCCAGTGCATCTCCCCCTAGTGGCAGAGCAGCGCAACTGCTCGTGTGCCGAGCTTACAGAGACATAGTACAACATGTGTAACACAGTGTGAATTACGCTACTGTGATTCACCACATGTACATTGAGCTGTCAGATAACAGCATTCATCCCGAAGGATGGATATCGAGTGGAAGCCCCTCTGGTTAGTGCCGATTGAACAGTCCAGGACAAAACAATTGCTTCACTGGCATCCCTTCCACCAACATGAACTCCCTTCACCATAATCTTTAGAATCTTCATTATTGTCACAAGTAGGCTTACACTAACACCGCAATGAAGTTACTGTGAAAAGCCCCTAGTCACCACACTCCGGCGCCTGTTTGGATACTCAGAGGGAGAATTCAGAATGTCCAAATTACCTAATAAGCACGTCTTTCGGGACTTGTGGGAGGAAGCCAGAGCACTCGGAGGAATCCCACGCAAACACGGGGAGAACATGCAGACTCCGCACAGGCAGTAATCAAGCTGGGAATGGAACCTGGGACCCTGGCAGTGTGAAGCAACAGTGCTAACCACTGTGCTACCATGTCGCCCACAGTGCACCAACGCACAGTGACAGTAGTGTGTACTATTTCCAAGGTGCACTGCGGCAACTCACTCGGGCTCCTCCGACAGCACCTTCCAAACCCCAGGCTTCTACCACCTAGAAGGAAGGACAGTGGATGCGAACATCACCATGGGAACGTCACCACCTGTAAGCCAAACATCACAAAACTTTTTTTAAAAGTAGTAATTTGTGTCATGTGACCTCATGGTGGCCGGTGGGAAGATTCAATGAGCTCTGAAGATTCAGCTTTAAACTCGCCAATGATACGAAAATTGATTCAAATCCGGTTCTTGCCCTTCCTGGGCGGAACCTGATCGCACCATTATGGAGGGCCCGAGAAGGTCACGTTCCGTAAACTCACCAGCGCGAATCCAGTTTTGGGCTTCTCGTGTTATTTTGCGGCCATTACAGGATTTGCGTCTGTGGCTAACAGACCCGCAGAATCACGCAGCTTGTGTATACTTGTAAAGCCATGTCTTTTCCAACAAAACTACAGAAACTGTAACAAAACACCAACCTGTTCTTGACGTTGTATGGTTGATATATATATCTGTCTCATTGCAGCGAGTTGTTGGCGCGTTGCCTCCAGTTGGTATTGAGGTTTTATTTTCAATCGGTCTCTCCAAATGCCTCACTAACGTAAAAAAAAATAATTAAATAAAAGAGATCTTCAGTTATCAGGACAACTCATTGGGAAGGGGCCTCCATCTCTCACGCCTCAGGTGCACTCTCATAATCGGAAAATTAGGAAAATAAAATATATTGGATAAAATATATTGGCCTGTGAGATTTTTAAAAATATCTCCCCTATCACTGACAATGTCCCTCAAACAGCAATGAGATAATGACCAGATCATCTGTTTCAATGATGTTAGTTGAGTGATTAAGGTTGTTCAGGACTCCACTGTTTATCTTTGGATGGTGAAATGAAATGAAAATCGCTTATTGTCACAAGTAGGCTTCAAATGAAGTTACTGTGAAAAGCCCCCAGTCGGCACATTCCGGCGCCTGTCCGGGGAGGCTGGTCAGGGAATTGAACCGTGCTGCTGGCCTGCCTTGGTCTGCTTTAAAAGCCAGCTACTTAGCCCTGTGCTAAACCAGCCCCTGGCAGATGCATGGTAGATGCATGGTGAAAAGCCCCTAGTCGCCACATTCCGGCGCCTGTCCGGGGAGGCGGGTACGGGAATTGAACCGTGCTGCTGGCCTGCCTTGGTCTGCTTTAAAAGCCAGCAATTTAGCCCTGTGCTAAACCAGCCCCTGCCATGCATGGCCGATGCATGGTGCCATGGGATCTTTCATTTCACTTTGGCACGGGGCACTGGTTTCAAACAACAAATGTCACTTCTGACAATGCAGCACCCCCTCACCGCTGCACGGGAATGTTGGCTTGGACAGGTCTCTGTGTGAGTGTGCTACCCACCAAGCCACTCCTGCACCTCATGAGTTAGGAATATCTAGTTGATAGGCGAGTCTGCATACTTCCCTTTGTCAGGAGAGTATCGATGCATTATGGCTGACCTAAGTGTATAGAGTAGAAATCAGGTGGGGTTCCTCTGAAGATGGGTCGTACGGACTGGAAACATTGGGCAGTGTTTTCCGTCCCACCGCCCTCCCAGTGTGCTGGAGCTGGGATTTTCTGATCCCGCCGCTGTCAATGGAGTTTGCCGTTGTTTGCATCCTCCACTACCGGGGAACCCGCGGAGGGTGAAGGGGATGGGGGGGGGGGGGAGTGGGGGGCATCGATGGGACCGGAAAATCCTGCCAGCGGAAACGGTCGAAAATCCCACCCATTAACTCTGCTTCTCTGCACATAGGTGGGACAGAATCAAAGAAATCTATCCTGAACAACATGACCGACAATGTCTTGTTATGCTCTAGGTGTAGTATAAGCGGCTTCCTTGTGGTGCACTTGACAAACGAAGGTTCAGACGTGGAGATAACTTCAACATGTTTATTAAACTATTTAGACTTCTACTTGGGTTCGCCACTACTGTTAATCCTTGTATAGCTACTCAGACTGACGAACCAGTCTGCTACAATCCACGTGGTGGGAGTGATATTGTGTCTCTACTCACTGACTGTCTCCACTGGAAAGAGGCAGATTATGTGTGTAGTGTCCTTTATGTATGGCTTGGTGTAATGCCCTCCTGTGGTAGTGTCACCTCTGTGTGTATTGTGAATGCCCATTGGTTGTGTCCTATCTAACTGTTCTATTGGTTGAGTGTTTGTGTGTCATGTCTCTGGTGCTCCTTCTAGTGTCTAGCTAGTCTACATATTTACATTAATTCCTTGTGTATTTACAGTGATGCATATCACCACAGACAACACAGGGACTGCAGCAGCTCAAGAAGGCAGCTCACCCCCACCCTCACAAGGGCAATTGAGATAGGCAATACATGGTGGCCACAGCACATTAATAAATACATCTTTAAAAAGATACTCCTGGATATACTGGTATCTTCAGGAGAGGGTGGCAGGGGTTAAGTGAAAGTATTGAGCAAGGTTGATTTTATTTGAAGTAAGGTATTGTGCTATAATTCTCCATACAAACACTCCTTCACATTAGTCATCTAATGAAGGGGGTGTGTGACATTTAAGTTTCTATTGTGTTAACACTGATTGGCATTATGTTTCCACTTCCCTGTGAAATCCTAAACTCAGGCATTTTAAAATGAGATAATTGAGGACCTTTGCACGATGGTACCTTTTATTTGATTATTTTGGATTATTACTCACAACTAAATAAAACCTGAAACTCAGTGTCAGCAGATTGACAAGCACATTCACTCTGTTAGCCCTGAGGTTGAGGGCTCTATAATTACACGCTGGGAAGTATAAATGTGCAATTTATTTCTTGCGGAAGCAAGGATATTTCTTGAGTTGAAAAATTCACCAACTTTTCCCTTGCAAAACCTCAAACCGTTTCCTGCACATTTTCCTTCTCTGAGCTGGTACCTCTCTCAGCTTTGATTCGGAGGTGGTGGATTCACACGCTGGTACACAGCTTAAATTGATACCCCAGTGCTATTACTGAGGGGGTGCTGGCTGCATTTCTGAGATTTGGTCCATTGGGATAGAAATGAAACGATGGATTTTTCCTGTAGTTATATATGAAGCAAATTAATGAGTCCTTCTGTTACCTAACCAAGAACAGAGTGGGGTCAGTGTTGCCTTTAAATTAGATAAAAACATAGGTGACAACAAATTGCCAACCAGATTACATCCCTTTTCTTTTACAAATTTGCTTGTGAATATCGGCTGGTGAGACCAAATTTGATGCCCACTCTGGATTGCCCTTGAGAAGGTGGTGGGTGACCCACCATCTTGAATTGCCTACATGTGGTGTAGGCACACCCACCATGCTGATAGGGAGGGAGTTCAAGGATTTTGACCCAGCGACGGTGAATTATGTTGATGTGGCTGCGCTTTAACAGGAAAAGAGTCCCGTTTTGAGCGAGTTTGGCAGGTTGTTGCTCAGTGCCTGCAGCTATCAAACGGGATTCTGTTTTTTTCATGGCCTCGCGAAGACGCCCTGTCGAGGCCTCCCGTACCTTAATTTCCTGCAATGCAGGACGAGGTCGGGGAGCTATTTTTAAATGACTCCATACCACGGCCTCCTGAACTCCCCAATGCCCCAAACTGCCTGCTCGAGGGTCTTTGGCCCCCATTCACCCTACCGCTTAAGGGCAGGGTATCCCAGGCCTGATCTTCGGCATGGGCAATCTGCCAGAAGAGCAAAACCAGCCTGACACCCAGGTGGCACTGCCGGGGTGTTAGGCTCTCAGTGCTGAGGTGGCCAGGTAGCAGTGGCAGTGCCAGGGTACCACCCTGTCCAGAACCCGGACACCTGGGGGCCTCCAATGGCCTGGGAGAAACCCCCAGGTGCCCTTACAGCTGGTTCACATTCGTGTGGACCAGTGCTGAATGGCGCCTTGGCGAGTTCTCCCAGGCGTGGAAGTTCAATCCCAGGCCTTGGGAGACTCTGGCGCCGGCACGTTTACGTGACGACAACTGCTCACTTGAATATGCAAATCTGGACCCTCCCAGTGAGGGTGAGATCCAGTTTGCACCATCACGCAAGATCGTGAGAGCCCTCTCGTGAGATTTAGTGGTCTTGTGATGTCACGAGTCGGGCGTGACGAGGCTGTATGATCGCGCCCATAGTTACAAATCAGGATAGTTTTCTTTTATTCATTCTGGGTATGTGGGCGTCACTGGCAAAACCAGCATTTATTGTCCATCCCTAATTGCCTTTGAGAAGGTGGTGGTGAACTGCTTTCATGAACCGTTGCAGTTCATGTGGTGTAGGTACACCCACAGTGCTGTTAGGGAGTCCCAGCCTTTGACCCAGTGACAGTCAGGATGGTGAGTGGATTAAAGGGGAGCTTCCTTGTAGTGGTGTTCCCACAAGTCCATTTGTCCTTGTCTTTTGAGGTGGCGGTGGTCGTGGGTCTAGAAGGTGCTGTCCAAGGAGACTTGGTGAGTTCCTACAGTGAATCTTGTAGATGGTACATGCTGCTATTGAAGAGTCCAGGAGGAGGACGTTTGCAATGGCAGAGAGGTATCACTGGGAGTCCATGTTGGTGGAATGGGAACATGAGAAGCAGAAATTCCTCCATACCCTTCTAACATCAGGGGATGATGCTCTTGATTTCACACAGGAAGCCGAGCCAAGTTTTGTCAGTGAAATGGGGCCACCAGGACGAAGTGCGATGGACAATGTGAAAATGGCATATGCTGGACAGATCTATGTATGTAATGAGAAGGTAGTAAATGGACAACTGGAGTGAGTGGATGGGACACCAATAAAGTGGGCTGCTTTATTCTGGATGGTGTTGAGCTTCTTGAGTCTTGTTAGACCTGCACTCATCCAGGCAAGTGGAGAGTATTCATCACACTCCTGACTTGTGCCTTGTCGATGGTGGACAGACATTGGGGAGTCAGGAGAGGAGTTTCACAAAGCAGGATTTCTAGCACTTGGCTTAGTCCAGTTCAGTTTCTGGTCAATGGTAACTCTAAGGATGTTGATAGTGGGGAATTCAGCGATGGTAATGCTATTGAAAGTCAAAGGGCGATGGCTGGATTCTTTCTTGTTGGTGAAAATGAAATGAAATGATGGACATTGCTTGGCACTTGTGTGGCGCGAATGTTACTTGCCACTTGCCAGCCAAAGCTTAGATGTTGTCCACTGCATCTGTTTCTGAGGAAACACAATGGGCAGAGCATTGTGTGACTTGGAGGGGAACTTGGGATGATGGTAATCCTGTGGGCGGGATTCTCCTTCGGCGGGATCCTCGGTTTCATCGACAGCGCACTCACGCCCACGGGTTTCCCGACGGCGTGGGGGTGCCCACAATGGGAAACCCCATTGGCCGGTTGCTGGGACGGAGAATCCCGCTGTTGGCGGGGACGCGCTGCACCAGAAAATGGGTGCGGCGGGGTCAGAGAATTCTGCCTATGTGTTTGAGTTATTTGTCTCGGTGGTAGGTGGCATGGGTTTGGGAGATGTTGTTAAAAGGGGTTTGGAGAGTTGTTGCAGTGCCTGATTTTTGTCTGTAACAACCACATCCCATGAATGAATAAATTAAACAATCTTAAATTCAAGCTTTATTTTCAATTCCTGGATTTTTTTTGCGTTTTTAGAAACCCCCAACTCTAGAGTCGATTAAGCTAGGAAATGGCTGCTTTCGGCAAATACATCTCTCAACAACCGATATAGAATGCTTCCCTCCCCCACAATATTGTATTCATCTATATTCTCTTGAGCAGTGGTTTCGTTTTTATTACTTCAGAAATATTAAGAGACTGAGAGGGAGTCAGGATTTAACCTGAACTAAACAGGCTAAACATAAACCTATTAACACGAACTCAACATTTACCAACGCTGTTTACATGGGTGGGAAATGCCGACATCATTTTATTGGATTGGAGAAAGGTCACATCTTCCAGTATCAGGTGCGTGGAGCTCACTGAAACGACAGGTGATGCAAGAGATCACAATAATAATTCTACCGCTAGCTTCCATTGGAGATAGGCTGGGTGGCCATGCTGTAACATAAATGCAATACCTGACAGAGAGAGGCCTTTAAGATAATGAAATCATTTGACGGGGGTCGATGTATAGAAAATGTTTGCATTTGCGGGAAAATATGTTTTAGAGATTTTAAGGCCGCTAATAATTCCAATAGAAAATTCAAGGCAGGTTTTTTTTGACTCAAGAAGTGGCTACAATGCAGCATACACAGCTACAGAGGAACATTTTGGTAGATACCATAGGAACATTTAAAGGGAAGCTCGATGAGGGAGGGAGAATTGGAGGGAGTGAAATGAAGTAAAGTGGGAGGAGGCTCATGTGGTGCACATACGCCAGTACGGGCTCATGGGCTGAATGGCCTGTTTCTCTGATGTGCAAACACCTGGACCGATGCAAAACATCCTGAAGTAATGAACTTCCCCCAATATAGCAGAAGCTGCTGTCAGTGTGAAATTGCAGAAGAAATTTGATTGGAAATAAATCTCAACGGTCGCACAGGGCGTGGGAACTTTGGAAAGTTTATCCTTGTTTATTTGAGGATAATTGAATGTTGAAACTTCTGCCTCGCCTATTGTTGCACAATCACCTGACTTCAGTCGGTAAGCTGAGAGTTTTAAGTGGCAAAGTAACAAAATTAAAGCCAAACCCAAATAAATTCCAAATCCTGTTAATCCGGTTTACTTTCTGGCTCAGTATTAAGTTCAACATTTTTCAGATCGCTATCACTGCTCTCATGTTTCCTGAGTAACTATTTGCTAATGGAGTCGGAGTAGGATTTAATTTGGAATATCAGATGGTTTCAGATGCAGAGGTAATTGCCCACTGGAAATTTGAACTTCCCGGGCAATTTCCATGCAGTCTTTGCTCGGAGATTTCCAGGGGAGAGCCCCCAACAGCATCTTCCGGGGTAAATCCCTCTACTTTTCTACTAGATTCTCTGGTAAGAAGATTTTCTACTTCCTATGGAAGCTAAAGAAAATGCATGTCTGCATCGATTCTCACAAACTTCTGCAGATGTGCCATGGAGAGCATCCTACCCGGCCGCATTGCAGCCTGGTATGGCAACTGCTCAGCCCAAGATTGTAAGAAACTGCAAGAAATTGCAAGAAAGTGTGGTGAATTCAGCCCAATGCGTCACACAAGCTTGCCACCCTCACATTGATTCTGTCTACACCTCCCGCTGCCTCAGGAAGGCAGACAGCATTATCAGAGACCCCTCCCACCCAGGCATTGCCTTCTTCCAGACCCTTCCATCAGGCAGAAGATACAGATGTCTGAAGACTCGCACATCCAGACATCGGAACAGCTTCTTCCCCACAGCTACTAGACTCCTCAACACCTCCTCCTCGGACTGATCTGTTCCCTGTAAGAACACTATTCACGACGCTCTATGCTGCACTTGCTCATGTATTTGCTTTGTTTGCCTTTGTTACACACTGTGACCAATCACTGTTTGTCGATGTATTTTGCCGATTATTCTTTTTGTCTAATGTGTACGTACTGCGTACGATCCCTTGGCCGCGGAAAAATACTTTTCACTGTACTTTGGTACTTGTGACAATAAATCAATCAGATCCTGCGTACAACCAAACCCTGTCCCACTGCCACGCCCCCCCCCCCCCCCCCCTAGAGAGCAGAGGTTCTGGGCCAATGACAGTGTTTCTTTCTCCACAGATGTTGCCTGACCTGCTGAGCATTTTCAACATTTTCTGCTTTCATTTCTGATGTTCAGCATCCGCAGTGTTTGGCCTCTAATGTAATGGTTTACGATTGGTGGTTCCATGCCAGCTCCAGCTGCTTTCCTCTTTTCCAGGGTGAATCAGTGAGGTGTCAGTATATTCCGCAGGCCAAAAAGACTCCAGGTTCGGTCCCCAGGCTCTGAGATAACTGGAAGTGGGAATCGGGATGGGGTGAGGTGGTTGTGCTAGAATTGGCTTCCAGCCTGCCCTGGGTTGGGACGGGAGATAAACTCAGTTGATGATTGTAATCATTCGTCGGCAATATCTGTGCAGATATGAAGAGCAGGCATTGGCAAAGGCACTGAAGGAACATTTGTGGAGCAGCACCGCACCGCCAACTATTGCTGGAATAAAAGCAAATTACTGCGGATGCTGGAATCTGAAAACAAAAGAGAAAATGCAGGAAAACCTCAGCAGGGCTTTGACAAAGGGTCATCTGCACTCGAAACGTCAGCTCTTTTCTCTCCTTACAGATGCTGCCAGGCCTGCTGAGATTTTCCAGCACTTTCTTTCACTGCTGGCATGATGTTTTGTGCAAGAGGTGCAGCGTATGGCAATGACCTGGAACTCGCTGCCTATGGAGGTTTTCTTTTCGTTCATTTATGGGATGTGGGCGTTACTAGCTGGGCAAACATTTCTTGCCACCCGTAACTGCCCAGTGCCCTCCAGGGCGGCACAGTGGTCGGCACAGCTGACTCACAGCTCCAGGGTCCCAGGTTCGATTCCCGGCTGGGTCACTGTCTGTGTGGAGTCTGCGCTTTCTCCCCGTGTCTGCGTGGGTTTCCTCCGGGTGCTCCGGTTTCCTCCCACAGTCCAAAGATGTGCGGGTTAGGTGGATTGACCATGCTAAATTGCCCTTAGCGTCCAAAAAGGTTGGGTTGGGTTGGGTGGGGTTACGGGGATGGGGTGAAGGTGTGGGCTTGAGTGGGGTGCTCTTTCCAAGGGCCGGTGCAGACTCGATGGGCCGAATGGCCTCCTTCTGCACTGTAAATTCGATGATTCTCTGATTCCAGGGTGCATTTAAGAGTCAACCACATTGCTATGGGTCTGGAATCACATGTAGGCCAGACTGGGTAAGGGCGGCAGATTTCCCTCCCTGAAGGACATTAGTGAACCAGATGGGTTTTTACAACAATCGATTTGTGGTCATCATCAGACTTTTAATTCCAGATTTTAAAAAATTTAATTCAAAATACACCATGTGCCATGGAGAAATTTGAGCCTGGGTCTCGAGATCTTGCCCTGGGTGTCTGGAATATTCCTCCGGTGACAGTACCACTGACCCCCCCCCCCCCCGTCCCCGTTCCCCCCCCCCCCCCCCCCCCCCCGTCCCCCCAGGGTGGTTGAAGTGGAAATGATCAATGATTTCAGAAGGAGACCGGATGGACATTTGAAGAAGATAAATTTGCAGGACTTTGAGGATAGAACCAGGTAGTGGGACTGATTGGATTGTTCTACAGAGAGTTGGTATGGACTCGATGGGCTGAATGGTCTCCTTCTGTACCGTAATGACTCTATAACTCTAGGTGTGGCAGAAGTGAAATGCTTTCTGATCTATCACCCTTGCCCCACGAGTGGCACAACAAAGCGTGCCAAATAACTGAACAGCAAAATACCGGGGGTGCGGGAAATCGCAAATAAAAACAGAAAATGCTGGAAAATCTCAGCAGGTCCAGCAGCATCCATGGAGAGAGGAAGAGAGTTAACGTTTCGAACCCATGTGACTGACTTGAGAAGAAGGTTGTTTAAAGTGTTGGCCTGCCACTATACCACTGGTGAGAAGTGGTTCTATATTGATCCAATATTGGGCAGCTATATTGGGGAGCAGGATTCAGTGGCCTCGTTTCTCTCGAGCGAGAGCACGACCAGGCAGGTGAATAGCGGCAGCGGCCAAAAATGAGAACTGCGCCGAGCACAAACCCATTTGCGATGTAACCGTCTCACTTTCGTAGGCGAAATCAGGATCCCGCCGTAGCGGGGCAAGAAAACAATAATCGCAACTTAAGCCCTATTTCCACACAATTAGTGGGAGCCATCCCATATCCAACCAGCAAGTGGGCACGCTGGCACCAATTAGTACTCCTTTTGAAAACCGTCAAACTGGCGGAAAGGCTGCTGCGGAGACCCTAGGAGGTGAGTGGCCATCTTCGCTCACAAGCAATGTGCCCGGGGCAGGGAAAGGGGTGGAGTGGGCCACCGAGGGAGGGGGGCCACCGAGGGAGGGCGTGCTGCTCGGGTTGGGGTGGGTCACCATGGGGGGGCTGGGGGCATCGGGGCTGGGGGCTCTGCTGGGGGAATGGCAACCATGTGTGGATCCTCCATACCAACCCCTGGAACATGTGTATCCATTCTGGGAACTACCCTGGTTCCTGCCTGTCTGCCCCACTCACCACCCATAACTCTCACTGACTGCGGAGGCCTCTGGCTGTTCGGCTGAAGGCTATTGCTAATAGAGAATTGTGGTTAGGAGAGCACTTCACACATCTCAAGTGGATTCCTGTGGGTGCATGTGGGAATTATTGCTTTGCATCCCCCAATCACACCTTGATGCCTGGGCACTGTGCTTGATCGCTGCAGGAGGCAACACCACAGAGGCAGCAAACAACATCCGAACATCCAGCGGATGGGCCCCATCCCCAGGCACATGTCCGCGGCTGGGTTCGGCAATGTTCTGTCCGCACACACCCCTCCTTACTCCCTACCCACCCCCACCCTCCCTGTGGAGGTTATTGACAAAGAGTCATCCAAACTCGAAAGGTTAGCTCCCTTCTCTCTCCACAGATGCTGTCAGACCATCTGGCTCTGGGTCACTGTCCGTGTGGAGTTTGCACATTCTCCCCGTGTCTGCGTGGGTCTCACCCCTACAACCCAAAGATGTGCAGGGTAGGTGGATTGGCCACACTAAATTGGAAAAAAATAATTGGGTACTCGAAATTTATTTTTAAGTACATAATATGACATGGGGCGTGATTCTCCCGCAATTGGCAGGGCGGCTCGTACCGGCGCATGCACAGAACCGCCGGCATGTTTCCTGCGCATGCACTGGAGCTTTCCTTTCCGTGCCAGCCACGGCAGAGCCTTATAGAGGAAAGAGTGCCCCCACGGCACAGGCCCTCCCACAGATCGGTGGGCCCCGATCGCGGGCCAGGCCACCGTGGGGGCCGGATCCTCCCCCCCCCCCCCCCCCCCCCCCCCCCCGCTCTCCCGAGGACTCCACAAGCCGCCCTCCAAGCCAGGTCCTGCCAGGATGGAGCAAGACTATTTCACGCCGGCGGGACTGGCCGAAAATAGGTGGCCGCTCGGCCCATCGGGGCCCGGAGAATTGCCAGGCGACCCCAACCGGCGCGATCCCCGCCCCTGCCCGAAAACCAGCGTTGGAGAATTCGGCACCCGGCGTCAGAGCGGCAGGGCGGGATTCACGCCGCCCACCGGCGATTCTCCAACCCGGCGGGGGGGTCAGGAATCCGCCCATGATGGCAAACTATGAAACTTCGGAAGTGGATCAAGTTGGATGCCCAGATGTATTGTTTCAGAGACTGGATCCCTGCCGTACTGAGTAAACATGGGAGGGGCAGACCATTCGTAAACACGTGGAGGTAGAGAGACACTCCATCAATCAGCGCTGCCATCAAGAAATGTTTTTGAATCCGTACCTGATCGACCTGTTATAGACAAAACTGATGCCTCAGTGGAAGAATCATAGAATCTACAGTGCAGAAGGAGGCTATTCAGCCCATCGAGTCTGCACTGGCCCTTTTTTAGAAAGAGAACCCTATCTAAGCCCACACCTCCATCCTATCCCTGCAACCCCATCCAATTATTTTGGACACTAAGGGGCAATTTAGCATGGCCAATCCACCTAACCTGCACATCTTTGGACTGTGGGAGGAAACCGGAGGGTTGTGTGATGCTGCTTCAGATAACACTGGCTGCCATATTAACCGCCATTAACAGAGCCAATTAAGGAGAAAACACAATTAGTAACATTTACTGGCGACTCCGGTGCAACAATTTACTGTTGATCTGTTAGCTTACTTAGTGGTGCTGTTCAGTGCAAATAATATACTGGGGTGTCAGCCATTTGAGACTGCATTATAGAACATAGAACATAGAACAGTACAGCATAGAACAGGCCCTTCGGCCCTCGATGTTGCGCCGAGCAATGATCACCCTACTCAAACCCACATATCCACCCCATACCCGTAACCCAACAACCCCCCCCTTAACCTTACTTTTTTAGGACACTACGGGCAATTTAGCATGGCCAATCCACCTAACCCGCACATCTTTGGACTGTGGGAGGAAACCGGAGCACCCGGAGGAAACCCACGCACACACGGGGAGTAAGTGCAGACTCCGCACAGACAGTGACCCAGCCGGGAATTGAACCTGGGACCCTGGAGCTGTGAAGCATTTATGCTAACCACCATGCTACCGTGCTGCTCGTATTATAGGAAGAAGGAACAGTGATTGCCTGACTATGTAGAAGTGTAAGGATGCACTAGCATTTAGTCAGATTGACAATTTAAAATTAAGGATGGTTCCTTTAAAAATCCTCACTTTATGGAGTTGTTAGTCAAAGAAACATTTTGTTCTCTTACCTATAAAATATATTGCAACTACAATTGAAGAAAAGATGGTGACTGCACAAAGGAGTACCAGAATCCTCTTGGTTGCCCTGGGCGGCCGTCTGCGGGGTCCTAGGGAACAAGATGACACGTGAACTTAACACTGCTGTACCTGACGTAAAGCAGGAATTCAGACCGTTACCAACTTTCGCTTGATGCACAACTTGAACTTAGGGACAGCTCTGAGCATAGCCTAACCCTAACCCTAACAGGGTTAATTCAGCTGATGGGTCAGCTGGGGCCAGAGGGTGCCCAGGGGGGTGGCCCACCTCCTGGCCGCCCCCCGCTCAAAGGGGAAAGAACGGAACGTGGCCAGTTGGACTGGAACCAAAGGGTGGCAGGAAAATTGTAGCTGAACAATGGGCTCCCTTCAAAACAGAACTGGTCTGGACACAGACAAGGTATATTCCCCTAAAATGGAAATGTAGGACAAACACATCAAGAGTTCCTTGGATGAAAAAGGAGATAGAAATTAAGATAAGTAAGAAAAAGTGTGGTTTATGAAAGGCATCAGGTAGAAAATACAGTTGAGAATTAAGAGGAAAACAGAAGGTTAAGAGGGGAGGTAATAAAGCACATTAGAGCAGCAAAGAGGGGGTATGAGTAAAGACTGGCAGCCAACCTAAAGGGGAAATCATGTTTAACTAAGTTGCTGGAGATTTTTGAAGAGTGACAGAGGGGATCACGGAGGATAATGCTGTTGATGTGGTGTTCATGAACTTTCAGAAGGTTGATACAGTATCACACAACAGACTTGTGAGAAAGGGCAGCAGCGACAAGCATACAGAATTGGTTGAATAATACGAAGCGGAGAGTAATGGTTAATGGATATCTTTTGGGCTGGAGGACGGTTTGAAGTGGTATTCCCGGGGTCGATACTGGGACCCTTCCTTTTCCTAACAGATATTAATGATCTAGATCTTGGTGTGCAGGGATCAATTTCAAAGTTTGCGGATGACACAAAACTTGGAAGTATTGGAAACTGTGAAGAGGACAGTGTAGAACTCGAAAAGCGCATAGACAAGATGGTGGAATGGGCAGATAGGTGGCAAATGAAGTTCGATGTGGAGAAGTGTGAGGTGATGCGTTTTAGTAGGAAAACATGGAGAGACAACATCAAATAAGGGATAAAAGGGGTGCAGGAGCAGAGAGACCTAGGTGTTAATGTGCATAAGTAATTGAACGTGAAAGGACAGGTGGAGAGAGCAGTTAATAAAGCGGATAATATTCTGGGATTTACTATTAGGTCATAGAGTACAAGAGCAAGGAGATTATGCTGAATTTATACAAGACACTAAGTTCGACTCAACTGGAGTGTTGTGCACAGAGCCAGGCGCAACACTACAGGCAAGATGCGAACGCATTGGAGAGGGTGCAAAGGAGGTTTACAAGAACGGTTCCAGGGATGAGGAACTTCAGTTATGAGGATAGATTGGAGAGGTTGGGATAATTTTCCTTGGAGAGACGAAGGCTTGGAGAGAGGAGATTTGATAAAGATGTTCAAAATCATGAGGGGGCTGGACAGAGTGAATAGGGAGAACCTGTTTCGTAAAAGGATCAAGAACGAGATGGCACAGATTTAAAGGGAGTCGCAAAAGAAACAAATGTGATGAGAGAAAATACTTTGTCACATCGCGAGTGGTTGGGGTCTGGAATGCGCTGCCTGGAAGTGTGGTGGAGGCAGGTTCATCATGGCATTCGAGAGGGCACTGGATTATTACTTGAATAGAAACAGTGTGCGGGGGAGGACGGGGAAAAGGCACGATGCATCAAATGGCCTCCTCCTGTGCCATAACAATTCTGTGATTCTGTGAACACTGAGCCATTGAAAGAGATATTACATACGGCAGGTGACCAAATGATTTTCCAGACTTACTGAAACGTTTGCGCCAGCGTTTGCGAATGACAGATTTTGAGGGGCCCTCTGGTGGTTGCGCCGTTGGCGCCTCTGACGTTGACGCCTCTAACAAGGGCGCGTCCTGCCCCTGGGTCTCAGCCTGTTTAGCAGTGAGTGAAGAGTCATCCTTTGAATCCACTGACATCAATTCAGATCCCAGGGCGGGACTTTCTGAGCAAGGCTGAGGTGATGCTTCCAATCTTGTCACTGTTGAGGAAGGCACTGTGAATCCCTGGGGCTCAATGTCTTCAGAGCTCAAAGTGAGGTCTTCTGAACACTGTGCGGGTGATGCTTCAGATACTGTTAATTCGGATAAGGGTATAATCTCTCCCTGCGGTTCAGCAGATCTCACAGGTCCAGAGAGTTCAACATTCAAATTCTGTAACATTGATTCAGAATTTTGGAAATTAATAATCAAATATAGTAGAAGTGCATACATATTTTAAAAATATTTGTTCTGGCATTTGTATAGCACCCATAAAGTGACCAAATGCTGATCTCAATGTGCTACACAGTAGCATTATCAGACTAAGTTCTGATATTGAGCCACATGAATATATATTAAGACAGTAACCAAAAGCATGGCTAAATACACAGGTTATTAAGAAGATGGGGAGAGAGGTAGGAAGGCAAAGAAGTTTAGAGAGGGCTTAAGACCTGGAAAGCTAAGGGCATGAAAATGAAGTGAAATGAAAATCGCTTATTGTCACCAGTAGGCTTCAATGAAGTTACTGTGAAAAGCCCCTAGTCGCCACATTCCGGCGCCTGTCCGGGGAGGCTGGTACGGGAATGTACGGGCATGGTCACTAATGGCAGAGTGATGAATATTGGACAATATTGTACAAGAGACCAGAAATGGACGAGTATAGAGTTCTCAGAGGGCTTCGAAGCACATTAAAAATTCCAGTTCCCAAGCCTTAATCTCTGAGTTACTAGCTTTGGTCTACACTACTGTGTCAATATTTACCAGTGTAAATTCCTGTGTCAACATTTGCCAATTCCGTTTTGCTGTGTCAGTTGTCACAGGCTCTGAAAAGTGTGTCTAAGTTGCCTCGACAAACACCATTGCCATCCCCTAAATTAAAACAAACTGAATCGCATCAAATGACTGTGGATAGTGGCCCAGGCAATTCATTTACAAATATTATTATAAACCTTTGGGTATGGGGACGAGTTCCAGAGACCTGGAGATCACAAAGTCCTGGCTGACCTTTCAATGCAGTGCTGAGGGGGTTGAGGGCGTCAGATGGGATGTCAAATCAAGTCCTTGTTTACTTTCACGGTAGATTTCGAACGATCCATTGACACCATTTCAAAGATTAGGGGTGGAGTTCTCCAGGCCAATGTTTATCTCTAACCAACCTCATATGGTCATGAAGACATTCTTGTCTGTAGGAGCTTGCTGTATGTAAATTTCCTTTTCCATATCCAACAGCGCCTACATTTCAGATGACATTTCAAATTGTCCATTCCAAGCCTTCTGGCGAGCAAAGCTCAAACAGAACAGGCCAGTCAAATATAAATGCAAATAGGTCGTAACTCCAGAGCTTGCAGGAGGATGGGGGAATAGCAGAGAAGG
Source organism: Scyliorhinus canicula (assembly GCF_902713615.1). Lineage (NCBI taxonomy): Eukaryota > Metazoa > Chordata > Chondrichthyes > Carcharhiniformes > Scyliorhinidae > Scyliorhinus > Scyliorhinus canicula. The sequence goes on along the minus strand of NC_052164.1, from coordinate 98,319,184 downwards.
AGGAAAGGAGCAAGGGGATGATGGTTGGAGAGAGGGGGAGGGGGGGGGGGGGGGAGATGAGACGAGGCTTTAGAGATGAAGGGAGGGTTTGAGGGAGGGGAGACGGGGTGAAAAAAGGGATTGAGGAAGGGAGGGAGTGAAAGGGCAGGTGAGAGGAAGAGGGGACGGAACAGGGGAGTGTGGGAATGAGGGACAAGGAAGAGAGAGGGACAGGTGGGAGAGAGCGTGGGAGAGGGAGAGGATAATGGCAGGAGAGTGGGGGAAATGGGAGAGAAGGGGGAAACAGGGAAAGGCTTTCGAGATGAAGGTAGGGTTTGAGAGAGGGGAGAATGAATGAAACGGGGAGGGAGGGAGCGAGGGGAGGAGGGGAGAGGACGAGGGGAGGGAACAAGCGAGTGTAGGAATGAGGGACAAGATAGAGAGAAGGACAGGTGGGAGAGAGTGGGGGGGAGAGGTTAATGGTGGGAGAGAATGGGAAAATGGTAGAGAAGCAGAGAGTGAGGGAGCAGGGACAGCATTGAACTCTCATCCAGAATTGAAGAATTATTTTGTACTAGTGCTGTTTATCTGCAAACTATTCTCATTAATATTTAAATCCACCTGGTCTCATCTCAAAATCTACCTTCACAGGTTTGCACATGTTCGCTGTCGAAGGAACATAGAGTAACATAGGAAATAGGAGGAGGCCATTCGGCCCCTCAAGCCTGCTCTGCCATTCAACTAGATCATGGCTGATCTTCTACTTTGAAGCCATTTTCCTATACTATCCCCTTATCCCTTGATTGTTTTACTGTCTGGAAATCTATTAATCTCTGTCTTGAACATACTGAATGACTGAGCCTCCGTGGTCCTCTGGGCCGGAGAATTCTAAAGATTCAACACTCTCTGAGTGAAGAAATCTCTTCTCATCTCACTCCTAAAGGGGCTGTTTAGCACAGGGCTAAATCACTGGCTTTGAAAGCAGACCAAGCAGGCCAGCAGCACGGTTTGATTCCCGTAACAGCCTCCCCAAACAGGCGCCGGAATGTGGCGACTAGGGGCTTTTCACAGTAACTTCATTTGAAGCCTACTCGTGACAATAAGCGATTTTCATTTCATGTCATTAAATGGCTGACCCTTTATCCTGAGACTGTGTCCCCTGATTGTAGCCCCCCCCCCCCCCCCCCCGCTCCCCCCACTCAGCCAGGGGAAACATCCTTCAGGCATTTACACTGTGGAGCCCTGTGAGGACTTTGTGTGTTTCAATAAATCACCTCTCATTGATCAAACTCTGGAGAGTACAGGCCCAGTCTCCTCAATCTCTCCCCATACAACAATCCTGCCATGCCAGGAGTCAGTCTGATGTGTCTTCGTTGACCTCCCTCTATGGCAAGTATATCCTTTCTTAGCTAAGGAGACTAAAACTGTACCCGATACTCTAGGTGTGGTCTCACCAATGCTCCATAAAATTGCATTTTTACTCCTTTACTGAAATACTCTTCCGATACAGGTCAACATACCTTTCTAATTGCTTGTTGCACCTGCAGGCAGTGACTCATGGACAAGGTCACCCAGGCCCCTTTGGATATCCACAATTTCTAACCTTCTACTATTTAAGAAACACTGTTCGGTTTTTCCAACCAAAGTGAATAATCTCACATTTGTACACATTATATTCCATCTGCCATGTTCCTGTCACTTAGCCCCATCCAAATCCCTATCAAACCTCCTCCCATCCTCCTCACAACATACAATCTCCCGTAGTTTTGTGTCAGCGAACAAGCCCCTTTCACTGCCGGAACCTTCCAGCCCAGCCAACGTCAATGGACGTTTCACTGGCTCGCCGCATCCACTGTGGCAGAACCCGCCACGGTGGGGCCAAGAAATTCTGGCCATGGAAATATTACATATGGTCCCCACATCCAAATCATTGATATAGATTGTGAATAGAATCCTCACTTTCAGAAGGAGGCCATTCGGCCCATCGGGTCTGCACAGACCCTCTGAAAGAGCACCTTACGTAGGCCCAATCCCCACCCTATCCCCGTAACCTCACCTAGAGGCAATTTGGCGTGGCCAATCCACCTAACCTGCACATCTTTGGACTGTGGGAGGAAACCAGAGCGCCCGGAGGAAACCCACGCAGACACGGGGAGGATGTGCAGACTCCGCACAGACAGTGACCCAAGGCCGGAATTGAACCCGAGTCCCTGGCGCTGTGAGGCAGCAGTGCTAACCACTGTGCCAGCATGCTGTCCAATAGCTGGAGCCCAACCAAAGATCCTCCAAGTAAAGGCTTGTTTTCCACCCTTTCCCATTTGTTTGTTAATCCCATTTAATGCAAGGGTTTGCATTATATTTGATTCAATGACACCTGGTGCTATTTTCTGCAATAGTTGCCTAATTGGCTTAGGTTCTTTGCTTTGGGCAAGAGGCAGATTGCTGAAAGCTTGCAAATAGGGAGTGCCTGTTTATCAAGCTCTGTATTACTCCCATGCTCTTGAACACTATGAAACATCAGTGTTCTTCAATCTGAATGACTTCTTGGGTCTCTTTGTCCAGTGACTAAAATTCACATTTCAATCTGTCGCAAACACTTTGCATTTGCGGCACGGTGGCACAGGGGTTAGCACCGTTACCTCACAGCGGCAGGGACCCCGGTTCAATTCCGGCCTTGGGTCACTGCCTGTGTGGAGTTTACACTTTCTCCCCGTGTCTGCGTGGGTTTCCTCCGGGTGCTCCGGTTTCCTTCCACAGTCCAAATTGGGTTACGGGAATAGGGCAGGGGTGTGGCCCTCGGTGGGGGGGGGGGGTGGGGGGGTCTTTCCGGAGGGCCGGTGCAGACTCGATGGGCCGAATGGCCTCCTGCTGCACTGTAAATTCTATGATTCTAGAATTGTAATTGGCCAGGCTAACTTGACCCTTAGTGTCCGAAATGTTAGGTGGGGTTACTGGGTTATGGGGATGAGGTGGAGGCATGGGCTTAAGTAGAGCGTTCTTTCCAAGGGTCGGTGCAGACTCGATGGGCCGAATGGCCTCCTTCTGCACTGTAGGAATTCTATGGAATTCTACGGAAGCATTAGCATTGTGAGAGGCACCAAGGTATTTGTCATGCTAGCTACGATATTCAAATTGCATAAAATATACACATCAAAGACAGGTCGTTCAACCCAACTATTCTATGCTCCACATGAGCATCCACCCATTTTGATTCAGCTCACCCTCGCAGCGCATTCTTCCATTCTTTTCCCCCTCATGCATTTATTTTGGTTCCACTCCTTCTGTGCAAATCACTTCAACCACACCCTGTGGCAGCCAGTCCCACATTTCACTCACAAATTTCACAGTGAGTTTGCGCAACATCAGGTTAACTTTGATTGCTTGCTGACACCTGCCATTATTTAACCAGATTAAAAAATTGAGCTGAAATATTTTGAAAAGGAAATCATTGGTCTGTGCTCCGTGTGGCAGTGGGAGGCCACATTGCCAAGGTGGAAGCTTCTGAAGCTGCGGAACGTGTCCGAGAAAATAAATTGGCCCCGAGTTGGCGGTGCCTTGGGAGCACTCTGAAAATTTCAACAAGGTTCAGCGGAACCAGTCCTTTGGGCAATCTGCAAGGAATCTTTGTTTAGTAACTCCAAGGAAGCTGGCGGTAAAGGAACATAATTTTATTTAACTATTTACAAAGTTCTGCTCAAGGCAGAATATCACTCCCAGTAGAGTCTTTGCTGTGAGGGCTAACCGCAGCTGAGCCAGATTTTATCTTAGTTCACAACGAGCCCCAGAGGGGTGGCCCCTGCCCTCTGCCTGGGAAACTCATACTCCACTTGTCCCATGCGGAGACCAATGATGGTTTCTCCGTCGTCCTCGTGGGGTCATGGCGCGAACAAGCTATGCTATATAATAATCTATCCACTGAATGTTGTATGGGAAACCTGTGCTTCATAAGTACTGTTAAAAAAAAAGACTTGCAATGACAGAACGCCTTTCACAAATTTCAGGACTTCACACAGTGCTTGAAGAACTTCTGTCATTGTTGGACAGGATACCACCCCCTCCCCCTCCCCCACCTCTGGAGTAAGTCCATGGGATAATTTATGTCCATCGAATACAGTGATGGGAACCCGAGGTTAGTGGGTGGGCTGCACGAGGGACCCTCCTTCACCTCAGCGGGCAGCAAAATTGAAATCGGGCTTGTTCACGAACTGTGTGCCTTGAATAAGTTTGAACACATATTAGGGGCCTCACGGTAGCATGGTGGTTAGCATCAATGCTTCACAGCTCCAGGGTCCCAGGTTCGATTCCCGGCTGGGTCACTGTCTGTGTGGAGTCTGCACGTCCTCCCCGTGTGTGCGTGGGTTTCCTCCGGGTGCTCCGGTTTCCTCCCATAGTCCAAAGATGTGTGCGTGAGGTGGATTGGCCATGCTAAATTGCCCGTAGTGTAAGGTTAATGGGGGCATTGTTGGGTTACGGGTATACGGGTTACGTGGGTTTAAGTAGGGTGATCATTGCTCGGCCGAAGGGCCTGTTCTGTACTGTTCTATGTTCATATAATACACGGCAAATGTTTCATACCATTTCATAGTTAAAGAAAATGCTTAACCATTCATGTCGTAATGGAACTCTCATCAACTTCAAGTGGTGAAATAAATATTTACACTTGATTGGAGCGCACGGCTCTCACGGTCGATGCTGTGAGCAATCAGCACGCGCCGCGCTTCACTCGCCCTCGCTCTACGTGCAGATGACTTTAGTCAAGCCGGTGGAAAAAAACCTACGCGGATAGAAACTAGCGGAATGTGGCAATCCTGCGCCTGGGCAACGGGTCAGCGAAATGCCTTGTGGGCCGCACTCAGAACTCAGAGGGGCTGCATGCCCCCCCCCCCCCCCCCCCGGACATCTCGACAGAAAGACTGCATGGCACTCCCTCAGGACCGCACTGGACACACCAGCTTAGATTTCATGCTTACTTTTCTTTAATGGGGCTTGACCTCATAACCGTGTGACTCACGGGGCACTGCCCACTGAGCCACATCGGATAGCTTTACATTTCAGCATGACAGGGCGGCATGTGGCGCAGTGGTTAGCACCGGGACTGCGGCGCTGAGGGCCCAGGTTCGAATCCCGGTTCTGGGTCACTGTCCGTGGAGTTTGCACATTCTCCCCATGTTTGTGTGGGTTTCACCCCCACAACCCAAAGATGTGCAGGGTAAGTGGATTGGCCACGCTAAATTGTCCCTTAAGTGGAGAAAAAAATAATTGTGTATTCCAAATTTATAAAAATAAATTTTAAAAAATATGTCAGCATGATTTCAATACAATTCTGTAAATACGGAGCAGGTTCTCAGCAGTTAAGATAAAAGAGCTACTTCACGGCGCCAGGGGCCCGGGTTTGATTCCCGGCTTGGGTCACTGTCTGTGCGGAGTCTGCACGTTCTCCCCGTGTCTGCGTGGGTTTCCGCCGGGTGCTCCCGTTTCCTCCCACAGTCCAGAGATGTGCAGGTTAGGTCTATTGCTCATGCTAAATTGCCCTGTCGTGTCCAAAGGTTAGGTTGGGCTACTGGGTTACGGGGATGGGGTGGAGGTGTGGGCTTAGGTAGGGTGCTCTTTCAGGGGCCAGTGTCAACACGATGGGCCAAATGGCCTCCTTCTGCACTGTAAATTCTATTAAACACATCAGGTTAAAACCAGTGGATATAGAATCGGTGATAGTGTCCACCTGAACCATTAGCTTATCTGTGTCCTTTCAAACGCTGACAGACCCACTGTGTACATCCAGAATTTTCCATTTAAACAACGATAAAGAAAAGATTTTTTAAAACATAACAACGAGTACTTCAGAAACACTGATTTAAATTTCTCAATTTTGAGTCTTACCATGATTAAAGATTTTCAGCACACGCGTTCCTTGGCTGTCAGTGGCTCATGTGTTACGGGTCCTGGTTTTACACAAAGTGCACAGTCCTGTGACGCAGTGACAGATGCTGTAATCAGGATGAGTTCTGTTTTAATAGACTAATCACAAAAGTTATTCAGCCGGTATAACCAGTTGCCCAATGTTGTATGTAGACAAATACCACGAATATACGCTGAACTGTTGCCTGGCAACCACTTAATTTTTGCTGATAGTAACTAAATGTGCCTCAGAAAGTTGTTTTAGGAAGGGCGGTAAGGACCAAACAGATCGAGGCTGAGATATGAAGACCAAAGCATTTCAGGTTCTCAGCAGTTAAGATAAAAGAGCTACTTCACAGCGCCAGGGGCCCGGGTTCGAAATCTCCCCACAGTTCCCATGAAAATCCTGGCGAATCAGAAGGTGAGCTAATTGCCTCAAGATGCCCAATCAATGAGGCAGGCAGCTTTACTTACTGCTTGCCGCACCCCCCTCCCCCCGCCCCCATAACTGGCACCCTGCTTTGCCCCCCAGGCTTGGGGAAGTGAGCAGAGTCGGGAACAGGGCTGAGTGGGGACAAGCTACCGGCGTCATCCCATCTCTGTCCTGCTTTTGAATGGGAAAATTGGGATGGAATACTAACAGAACCAGATTTAAGATAATTTAATATAAAGATTTAAGATAGGAGCTGATCATTGACTTCAGGAAGCGAAGTACCGTACACCCCATCTGTCTGCATCACTGGTGCCGAAGTGGAGATGGTTGACAGCTTCAAATTCCTAGGTGTGCACATCACCAACAATCTGTCCTGGTCCACCCATGTCGAAGCTATGACCAAGAAAACACAACAGTGCCTATACTTCTTCAGGAAACTGAGGGAATCCGGCATGTCTACATTGGTTCTTACCAATTTTTACAGATGCACCATAGAAAAGCATCCTATCTGGCTGCATCACAGCCTGGGTATGGCAATTGCTCGGCCCAAGACCGTAAGAAGCTACAGAGTTGTGAACACAACCCAGTCCATCACACTAAACTGCCTACCATCCATTGACTTTGCCTACACCTCCCGCTACCTCGGGAAAATCATAGACCCCTCCCACCCAGGCTATTCCCTCTTCCAACCTCTTCCAATCGGGCAGGAAATACAAAAGTCTGAGAACACGGACTAACAGATTCAAAAACAGTTTCTTCCCCTCTGTTACTAAACTCCTGAATAACCCTCTTATGGACTGAACTGACCTCTCCACGCATCTTCTCTACTGAGTAGTACTACACTCCGTATGCTTCACCCAATGTCTATGTCTATGTATTTATATTGTGTATCTATCTATCTTATGTCTTTCATTAATGAAATGATCTGCCTGGACTGTACACAGAACAATACTTTTACTGTACCTCGGTACATGTGACAATAAATTCAAATCTAAATCCAAAAATTTGGATGTGGCAGAAGAAACCTATTTATATCCAGCAAGTTGTTCTGAACTGAAATGCACTGCATGGAAGCAGATTCAATAATAACTTTTCAAAGGGAATTGGATAGATATTTACAAGTGGAAAAATTGCAGGGCTAAGGGGGGAAAAAGAAGGAACTAATTGGGAACTCTTTCAAAGAGCCATCACAGGACGGTTGGTCGCAATGGCCTTGTCCTGTGCTGTCTGATTCTATGGTCAATTTAGGAACAGTATTATTCTTTGGCTGTTGCTGAATGTAAATTGAATTGAACTTACTTAACATGGGATCCACCATAGGGAAGAGAAACTCACAAATGGTCGAGCTGGATTTGAATTTATATTCTAGTTTTAAAAGATAGCTTGCTTACTCCACCTTCATATCCAAAACGATATAGACTTGATTAAATTTGAAACCTGGTTGCCTGCCTGTTCAATAATATTCTTCTTGTGAAGTCAGTAGATGTACAAACGTTTAAGCCTGTTGTCTTCATTAATCTAGCCAAACCTGCATCTATATCTTCAGGTGCTTAGCAACCATTTTCAACTGGAATCACCATGATCTGTGGTGGATTTATGGAATGGAAGGTTATTTATTGGGACAATCCATTTAGTCATGAATTGAATGAAATCTTCAATACATGTACTAGTTTATAATGCACATATTAAATCCACAGAAAATCAATGAGGTGTTTATCCGTCTCTGATGCTAAAAGTGAAGGCAAAAGAAATTCTAGCGAGTTGAAGTCGCAGCAATATTATTCCTCAGTCACCACCACTAAAACAGATGGTCTGGTTATTAGTGCCTTGCTCTGTGTGGGAGCTTGCTGTGCATGAATTGGCTGCTGTGTTTCTTACATTGCAACATTGCCCACACGTCACAATAAAATACTGGATTGCCCATCCTGTACATTTCAAGTTAAAATAAACTGGATTCTAGCACACACCAGGATGTATCGGATAATGACATTCTGCAGTTCCTTTTCTATTCATTCATTTTTTCTGTGGAGCTGAGGAGGTTCAAACCCTCCAGAATTGTCCTGTAGTCTCCAGAGAGTTTTAAATAACAGCCTAGTGTAGTCACAGTTACCTAATGGATAAGGCACTGGCTTGCTAAGCCAGGATTGGAGTACGAGTCCCCTGTGGGGTGCGATGCCTCAACTGAAGGGGGAAAAAAAAATCTAATACTCAGCTATCGCCCAGACCCTCACCCGCTCAGAAAGTCACACCTCAGGATTTAATAGTCGGCATACCTCTGGGTCACTCACTAGTGAGAACCTCACAACTGAAGATCCACAACAGGTGGAGGAAGGAATGCCCGAGGGAACTGGGACTTGGAAGGAACCAGAGCCCAGCATTCTCTTGAGCCCCGGCCAATGACGTGCCCCTGGGTCCAATCATCCTGGATTTGTTGGAAATTCAAAGGAAGGATCTCAAGCATCAGGAAGGGATGACAACATCTCTTCTCGGATAACAAGGCTGACTGGAGGAGTCCTTCTGTCCGAGGAGATGGTGACGTCATTCCTATGCAATGAGGCCAACACGGCAAAGGTGGCCGCAGTGGAGAGCTTGGCACAGGACATGGACTACATAGTGGGGGATGTCCACTCCATGGTTCAACTCATGACCTCCATAGCTGAGGGCATATAAAGGTAGGGAGGTTATATTTCATTTGTACGAAACACGTGAGACCACATCTGGCATATTTGTACAGTATTGGTCTCTTTATCAAAGGAAGAAGGAAAATGTGTTGGAGCAGTTCAAAGAAGGTTTGCGAGACTATAAGCAGAATGGATGGGTTGTCTAATGAGGAAAGGTTGGACAGGCCAAACTTTTATCCACTAGAATTTAGAAGAGTTAGAGGCAACTTAAGATCCTGAGGAGTATTGACAGGGTGGGTGTGGAGAGGATGTTTTATCTGGTGGGAGAATCTAGAACTAGGGGTCACTGTTTAAAAATGAAAGGTTGCTCATTTAAGACAGAGATGAGGAGATTATTTACTCTCAGGCAGTCTCTGGAACACTCTTCCTAAAAAGGCAGTGGAAGCAAAGTATTTGAATAGTTTTAAGGCAGAACTAGATAGATTATTGATAAACAAGGGGAATTAAATGTTATCAAGCGTAAGCAGGAAGGTGGAGTTCAGGTTACAATCCGATTAGCTGTGATCCTACTGAAAAGTGGAGTAGGCTCGAGGGGCCGAATGGCCTACTCCTGTTCCTAACTCAGACGGTCATATGTTCCTCACACATAAACTATGAAAATATGATTAAGAATGCGTTTCTCTTGTTTGTTTTGTTTGAACATTTTGATTCATTAGCTATAAAAATATTTGAAATGGGAGGCAGTTGCTGCTTGACTGATAACTCATGAATCATCCAGTTTGGTGAAGGAGGGCCTGTTGTTCTTTCCAATTGTGGAGTGAGGTGGGAGTACACAAGGACGATTGTGTTGGGTGACCAAAGAGGGTGGGATGGTGGGAGCATCATGTGACGATACCGCCAGAAATACATCCAACTTGTTCGATGTATCTCACCTTTTTCTCAGTTTTTCAGGAGATCTTGGGTGAGTTTGGCCCTTGTGGGTTGCAAACCTGCCAAACTGCTTTAAGATTTAGTTCTGCATTAACTTGACCATATGCACTGTTTCGACAAGTTCAGAGGTAAAATTTGGACATGGCAATATGTACATTGTGCTGGCCACTCCTTTTTGCTCGAATTGTTTTTAATCCAGTGATTTTAGTTTCACCCTGTGACCCATGTCCCTTTAAAGGAATAGGACCTTCAGGATAAAAAAAAAGTTTGCCAAAATTGTAACAGAAATGGCCGGAATGTTGAAAGCAATCATTACCTAATTTTCCAGGCATCAGCAGTCACCACCTCCTTTACTATCAAATGTGCTGGCATTGGAAAGGGTCCAGAGGAGGTTCACAAGAATGATCCCTGGAATGAAGAGCTTGTCATATGAGGAACGGTTGAGGACTCTGGGTCTGTACTCATGGGAGTTTAGAAGGATGAGGGGGGGATCTTATACTTATAGGATACTGTGAGGCCCGGATAGAGTGGACGTGGAGAGGATGTCTCCACTAGTAGGAAAAGAAAAACTAGAACCAGAGGACACCATCTCAGACTAAAGGGACGATCCTTTAACACAGAGATCAGGAGGAATTTCTTCAGTCAGAGGGCGGTGAATCTGTGGAACTCTTTGCCGCAGAAGACTGTGGATGTCAAATCACTGAGTGTCTTTATGGCAGAGATAGATCGGTTCTTGATTAATAAGGGGATCAGGGGTTGTGGGGAGAAGGCAGGAGAATGGGGATGAGAAAAGTATCAGCCATGATTGAACGGCACAGCAGACTCGATGGGCCGAGTGGCCTAATTCTACAGCTATCTTATGGTGTTATGGCTGTCTTGTACTGAGAGACGATCAAAGAGCAGAGATAATAAATGGAGACTGACTGAAGGGAGAAACTGAGAAGCAAAAATACTCTCAAGGGGAAGGGCAATTAGAAGGGCCTGAAAGTGAATCATAGAATTGCTACAGTACAGAAAGAGGACATTCGGCCCATCGAGCCTGCACCGACCCTCCGAAAGAGGAAGCGAGGCAGTGAAGGCATTGAGTTTGAGAGTTCCAGAATATGTATTTAATTTTTACTTAGACGTCATTGGCATTTCTTCCCCTTGAGAGGTTGGTGGTGAACTGTTTTTGACCTGTTACTGTCTGTGTGGAAAATGAGCCCATGCAGTGCTGTTCAAGAGAAAGCTTCAGGATTTTGATCCAGTGATAACAAAGGAAGAGTGATATATTTCTGCGTCAGGATGGGGTGTGACTTGGAGTTGGTGGCGATCCTGTGCAACTATTTTTCTTCCAGCTGGCAGAGTGCATGGGTTTGGAAGGTGCTGCCATAACCAGCATTAATAACACTTGTTTTGTATCGGCTATGGTAGCACTCTTATCTCTGAGTCAAGCCCCAACCTGGTGTCTGACTCCCCCTTTAGAATTGAATGTGGCTGCCTGTCGTGTTTGTGACGCTTGTTAGCAATAGTTACCGACATCAGTATAAATAGAGATTGAGTGGGTCGAGCAGTTAGTGAGAGATGAAAATGGAAAATTCTGGAAAACCCTGGCAACATCAATAGAACGAGAAAGAGAATTAAACTTTCGCGTCCACCAAGTCATATTGGACTCCAAACACAAACTCTAGCCGTGATCTTTCCGCCTGACACTGGAGAGGTCGTCCTGACGCCCGCTACTGACAAGGGCAGCAAATCCCATCTCTGTTTCTCTCTCCACAGACGCACCTGCAGTGTGTGGCTTTTATTTCAGTCATTGAAAGATATTCCTTATCCAGGCACTTTTTCTGTTATTTTTAAGATTGTCCTTGAACCGAATGGTTGCTTGCTAGGTCCATGTAGGCAGACCAGGTACAGATATCTGGCGGGATTCTCTGATCCTGAGGCTAAGTGTTGACGCCGTCGTAAACGCTATCCCGTTTCCGGACGGTGTCAACATGGCCTCAAGATCAGCAATTCTGGCCCGTACAGGGGGCCAGCACGGCACCGGAGCGACCCACGTAGCTCCAGCTGCTGATCCCGGCGTCAACTGGGCGCCGTGGGATCCGTGCATGCGGAGTGGCTCCCTTCCCCGCGCCGGCCCCGACGCAACATGGCGTAGGGCTACAGGGGGTGGAGCGGAAGAACGGAGGCCCCCAGCCTGAGAGGCCGGCCCGCCGATCGGTGGGACCCGATCGCGGACCAGGCAACAGTGGAGGCCCCCGACCCCGGGGGCGGACCCTCCCCCCCCCCCCCCACAGGCCGCCCCCGGACCCTTCAATGCCAAGATCCCGCCGGGTAAGACCTGGGGTGAAATTCTCCCCTACCCAAGGGGTTCCGGCGTAGCGGAGTGGCGCCAACCACTCCAGCGTCGGGCCTTCCCAAAGGTGCGGAATTCTCCGCACCTTTAGGGACCAAGCCCTCACATTGAGGGGCTAGGCCCGTGCCAGAGCGGTTGGCACCACACCGACTGGCGCCAAAACAGGCAACAACGGCCTTTGACGCCCGCTGCCCGGCGCCGGGGCTGGCCGAAAGGCCTTCGCCAGTTCACGCATTGCCGGTGCGTCAGCTGCCGCTGTCGTCACCACCGGCACATGCGCGCTGGGAGATTCTCTTTCGCCTCCGCCATGGTGGAGGCCGTGGTGGCAGCGGAAGAAAAAGAGTGCCCCCACGGCATTGGCCCGCCAGCCGATCGGTGAGCCCCGATCGCGGGCCTGGCCACCGTGGGGGCACCTCCCTGGGGTCCGATCGCCGCGTGCCCCCCCAGGACCCCGGGGGCCTGCTCACGGCGCCGATCCCGCCGGTACAGAGGTGGTTCAAACCACGGCGGCAGGAGAGGCCTCTCAGCGGCGGGCCTTCAGCCCATTTGGGCCGGAGAATAACGGCAGCACAGAAACCCGTAGCCTCCCGCCGGCCCCCACCATTCTCCGAGGCGGGCGGCGGGATTGGCGGCACACCGACTTTTTGCGGGTGGGAGTATTCTGGACACTGCTGGGGGTCGGAGAATTTTGCCCCTGGTTAGAACGGCACCGGCGGGACTTGGGTTTTTTGTTACGGCCGCATCCCGGCCGAGAATTGCCAGGGGGGGCCCTGTAGAGCCGCCACCGGCCACCTCCACACCGACGCCAATGGCACTGATTCTCCGCTCTGTGGAAAATCGCATCCCGGTGTTGGGGTGGCGTGGCGCGATTCGGGCCGGTCACAGTGATTCTCCAGCCTGGTCCCGGGCTGAGAGAATCCTCCCCAGCATATCAGTGAGTCTGCTAGATTGTTTTGCAACAGGGTTATCATTATATTTTGAATTCCAGATATTTGGTTTGTTAAGATCCCAGACCAGGTCCACCATTTGTTCAGATACCAGGGGCAAAATTCTCCGACCTCCAGCAGGGTCGGAGAATCGCCTGGGGCCGCCTAAAATCCCGCCCCCGCCATGGCAGAGATTCTCCGCTACCCGGGAAGTGGCGGCGGCGGGAATCTTGCCACTCCGATCGGAGAGGCCCCTGCGGTGATTCTCCGGCCCGGATGGGCAGCACGGTAGCATCGTGGTTAGCATAAATGCTTCACAGCTCCAGGGTCCCAGGTTCGATTCCCGGCTGGGTCACTGTCTGTGCGGAGTCTGCACGTCCTCCCCGTGTGTGCGTGGGTTTCCTCCAGGTGCTCCGGTTTCCTCCCACAGTCCAAAAAAGGGGGCTAGTTTAGCACACTGGGCCAAATCACTGGCTTTGAAAGCAGACCAAGGCAGGCCAGCAGCACGGTTCAATTCCCGTACCAGCCTCCCCGAACAGGCGCCGGAATGTGACGACTAGGGGCTTTTCACAGTAACTTCATTGAAGCCTACTCGTGACAATAAGCGATTTTCATTTCATTCTTTCATTTCAAAGATGTGCGGGTTAGGTGGATTGGCCATGCTAAATTGCCCATAGTGTCCTAAAAAGTAAGGTTAAGGGGGGGTTGTTGGGTTACGGGTTTAGGGTGGATACGTGCGTTTGAGCAGGGTGATCATTGCTCGGCACAACATCGAGGGCCGAAGGGCCTGTTCTGTGCTGTACTGTTCTAATGTTCTAATGGGCCGAAGTCCCGCCGCTGGGAGGCCTCTCCCGCCGCCGAGGTTTGAACCACCTCTGGAACGGCGGGATCAGCGGCGCGAGCAGGCCCCCGGGGTCCTGGGGGAGGCGGGGGGGGCGATCAAACCCCACAGTGGCCTGGCCCACGATCGGGGCCCCCCGCTCAGACTCCGGGCCAGTGCCCTGGGTGCACTATTTTCCTACTCGTCCGCCACGGCCTCCGCCATGGTGGAAGCGGAAGAGAACCCCGCATCGCGCATTCGCCGGCAGTGACGTCAGCGGCCAGGCTAAATTGCCCTTAGTGTCCTAAAAAAAAATAAGGTTAATGGGGGTTGTTGGGTTACTGGTATAGGGTGGATACGTGGGCTTGAGTAGGGTGATCATTGCTCGGCACAACATCGAGGGCCGAAGGGCCTGTTCTGTGCTGTACTGTTCTAATTCTAATTCTAACATTAACATGAAAGGAAATCAGCGGGATTCTCCGTTCCTGAGACAAAGGGCTGAATTTTTCGCCGCCGGGATTCTCCGACAGCCCAGGGTTTCCTGACGGTGCGGGGCTGTCCCACGATGTGAAAACCCATTGACCAGCTGGTGAAACGGAGAATCCCAATGGCTTGCCGCACCAAGAAATCTGGTGCCGCGGGACAGAGGAACCCGCCCTATGTGTTGATGCCGGGGCAGGATTCGTGGAGTTTCCTGATAGCAGAACAGGCGCTACACATGGACCAATTTAGCGGCCATAGAGGGGCCAGCACTGGTGCCATGTGGGACACAATCAATTCCAATGAGAAACAGAGCGGGATTTGCCGGATCTCAGGAGGCTGACAAGCTGCAGCCGCACATGCACACTTCACTCCCTACACATACTCATCCCGGCCAACAAGACAGCACTGCTTGTGCTGAGCGTGCCTATTCCGCTGATAGGTCAGCTGGGGCCAGAGGGCATGTTGGGGGTGGGGGGGGGACCCATGCACTCTCTGTGGCCCTAGGTTCACAATGGGCAGTCAGCGGCGTGCGCAGCTGCATGGCTGCCTTGCAGATCACGGCAATGATCCTCCATGCTCGTCCACCCCGACCCCATAGCCCATGTCCTGGCCCACCTCCCGCTACACCCCCTGTCTCTGGCAGAACCCCCCCCCCCCCCCCCCCCACCACCCCCCTCCCCCACCAGTGGCACAGCTGCCAGCAAACTATGGAGATGTTGGACACTTCTCGTACCCTCCCTCTCTCCCTCAGCAGCCACCCTGCCTATTTCATGATTTATAAAAGCACAAGAGAACCTCGCCGTCGGGAATTCACCCCAGTGGACGCTGGAGAATACCGGGTCAGGCCCGCTAATGATATGCCAACGCCGTTTACTATACATGCGTGACGTCGCTGTCGAGGTGTCGGAGAATTGCGATTTGATGTGAAACCAGCGCTCACCGCGATTTTGGTGTGAAACCCGATCCTCCGGCCAATTCATAGAACTACAGAAACATAGCATTTACAGTGCAGAAGGATGCCATTCGGCCCCTCGAGTCTGCACTGGCCCTTCGAAAGAGCACCCTATCTAAGCCCACAACTCCACCCTGTCCCGGTAACCCAGTAACCCCACCCATCCTTTTCTTTTTGGACATTAAGGGCAATTTAGCATGGCCAATCCACCTAACCTGCACATCTTTGGAGTGTGGGGGGAAACTGGAGCACCCAGAGGAAATCCACGCAGGCACGGGTAGAATGTGCAAACTCCGCACAGGTAGTGACCCAAGACAGGAATCGAACCTGGGACCCTGGAGCTGTTTAACAACAGCGCTAACCACTGTGCTACCGTGCCGCCCAATTGCGTTTCCCAATTCTGGCAGCGGTTGATGGACAAACCCACCCACAAGCTTTACAATTATCAATTAAACAGTTCTTAAACACAAGGAAAAACTTAAAATTACACCTTCACTATAAATATCCCAACCAAGCAAACCAAATGCAGTTCAAATGGCACTTATAAATAAAGTTAGCAGACAGATTACTTGCTCACCTTTGTGGCAATTTCTTGAAGCGAGAACCTTTCGAGACCAAACTGAAAATCCTTCTGCCTTGTCAGGAGCTTCTGCTCAGCCTGACAGCATTTGTCAAAGCAGCTGTTCAACTAGAGACAGACCTGGCTAATCCCAATAACTACATCATCTGTACCTCATTATGATCCAGGATCTGTTTAGCTAGGGCTAAACCCCACTCCCACATAAATTATATACACTCCACGGAATCCCCAGCAATCAAACACAATTCCATTAGCCCCTTTTATCTTTAACCAAATAAGTATTTGGAATCAATCAGGGGCTGGTTTAGCACACTGGGCAAAATAGCTGGCTTGTAATGCAGAACAAGACAGCAGCATGGGTTCAATTCCTGTACCAGCCTCCCCGAACAGATGGCAGAATGTGGTGACTAGGGGCTTTTCACAGTAACTTAATTGAAGCCTACTTGTGACAATAAGCGAATATTATTAATCATGACCTCACCTTTTACGACTCTTTAATTACAGCTTTAGTATTCATACAATCTGGATACATTAACCTGGATTCTTTACGAATGTTGCTGCAACAACTATACCGTAACCCAGCCTTTTAAAAACCTTTCTGTAAAAGATATAAAATATGTATCCCAATCTTTTTACCATCATTAAACGTTAATTCAAATTTCACCATCTGTGGGGGGATTTGAACCCAGGTCCGCAGAGCACTGTCCTGGATTCCTAGCTCAGTGACAATATCACCTTCCCCTGACCTTGATCATGGCTGTTTCTTATTGCAAGTGTGCTTGTTATCCCGCTAACAGGATTGACTGCTGACTCTACACAAATTGTCAAGAAAGATTGAAAATCCCAGGCCCTCAGAATCCGAATGGGAGAGGTTGGCATTAAGCTGCAATGATGATTGAAGTGTCTAATTTTCTTTTGATGCCGGTCCTTAGTTGTGATGGAGTTTTGCCTCGTGGCGATAAGGGCAGCGCTGAGCTGACCACGCAGCGCAGAACGGTTTTATAATACCACAGGGTAACCTCAATTTCTTTTCCCCGTGAAAGAGGTTAAAGAATGGGTTTTGGGATTTGGTACTCCAGATCAGATACTTTCAGACGAGGAAGGAGTGGGGATCAGCATATCTGTGAAAACTTTTTGCTTTAAAGTGTGAAGTCCCAAAACCTCTCTGTCATGTTTAGAAGCTAATGAGGAAATGGGTTTTTATTTAAATGCAGTTGAGATTTTAGAAATATATGGATAGGAAATTCAATAAACTTGCCTGTCAGGTTTGAACCTCCCAAGGATATTTTGAATGGGCAATGCTCTAATTGTTTTATTTTTGCATTTTGTAGAACAGGAGATAAGAGATTATGTATTTAAATTCAATCCACATTAATTTGCATCTTCAGTGTATTGCCTTCAGTTTTACTTGAGGCCTGTTCTTCTCTTGTGCCTCGATAGTAACTTTTGCTGCATCTCAATTGCACAAATCAATATTCCCCTTAAACTGTCCAGCTACCTGGGTGGTACAGTGGTTAGCACTGCTGCCTCGCAATGTCAGGGACCCGGGTTCAATTCCGGCCTTGGGTGATTGTGCGGAGTCTGCACTTTCTCCCCGTGTCTGCGTGGGTTTCCTCTGGGTGCTCCGGTTTCCTCCCACAGTCTAAACGTGTGCAGGCTCGATGGACTGGCCGTGCTAAATTGCCCCTTTGTGTCCAAAGGCTAGGTGGGGGTTACTAGGTTGTGGGGATAGGGTGGGGGAAGTGGGCCTGGTTGGGGTGTTGTTTTGGACGGTCAGTGCCCTCCAATGGGCTGAATGGCCTCCCTCTGCACTGGAGGGTTTCTATGGTTCCATGCTCAAAGGACAGCCTGAATTGTAAGCCTTAAGATAGTTCTCAGCAAATCAGAATCTCGCCCCACCAGCTCGCCCCGAGACCAGATTTGTTTCTTTGCAACATTTTAATCCCTTTCAGATGTTTTTAATCTCGACAGACAATGGCATGCAGTAAATTAGTACAGACCAATTGATTGCAGCTCTCCTGTTGGACACATTCAGCTGCAGTGGCACACAACAGAATTAGTTATTTCGGCACAACTGATGGCCCTTGTCCTCCAGGAACCCAACAGCCGGCGGTCCCTATTGTCCTCTCTCGGAAGTGACAATTAATTAGCCATAGCGGCCTTTCAATGCTAACAATAATCCCTTAAATTCATCCATTATCTAATTTCACTTGATGCCTTTGGGGAAGGAGCATTCAAAGCCTCAGCCATAGGTAACAGCATCATCACTGCTGGGGATGCATGGATCCCACTATACAGATTTAGGCTTTTCGGCCCAACTGGTCTCTGCTGGTTTTTATGTTCCACACAAACCTCGTCTCACTGATCTCCCCCCCATCTAAATTTATCAGCATATCCTTCAATATCTTTCTTGGCGTGGCCAAAGGAGGGTAGCAGGGGACTGGGAGGGTTGGATGAGGGAGATGTGCAGGGGTGGGAAGTGTACGTATGTGAGGGGGTTAATAGGAGATGTGTGCATGGGGGGGGGGGGGGGGGGGGACAGGTATGCGGGGGCAGTAGGGGGGAGGTGTTTGAGAAGAGAGTCTGGTTGGGAAGAGAAAAGGAGGTAGGTGGAAATGAGGGAGGAGGTCGTGGGTAATAAAAACAGAAAATGCCGAAATGAAGAAATGTCAAAAAGGTTTTTTTTTATAGAACAGTACAGCACAGAACAGGCCCTTCGGCCCTCGATGTTGTGCCGAGCAATGATCACCCTACTCAAGCCAACGTATCCACCCTATACCAGTAACCCAACAACAACCCCCCCCCCAATTAACCTTCTTTTTTTTGGACACTAAGGGCAATTTAGCATGGCCAATCCACCTAACCCGCACATCTTTGGACTGTGGGAGGAAACCGGAGCACCCGGAAGAAACACACGCACACACGGGGAGGACGTGCAGACTCCGCACAGACAGTGACCCAGCCGGGAATTGAACCTGGGACCCTGGAGCTAACCACCATGCTACCGTGCTGCCCACAGTACTGTACTCCGGTATTTTTGGCATCAATATGGAATCAAGAACAGCACTCACTAAAATTGAGATGCCAACTTCGTGAAGCAGCAACACAGGACTACTTGAATGATAAAATGTACAAGCAGCATGCTAATAACAATCATTTTTATTGTCACAAGTAGGCTTACATTGACATTGCAACGAAGTTACTGTGAAAAGCCCCTAGTCGCCACATTCCGGCGCCTGTTCGGGTACACTGAGGGAGAATTCAGAATGCCCAAATTACTTAATATCACGTCTTTCGGGACTTGTGGGAAGGAACCAGAGCACCCGGAGGAAACCCACGCAGACACGGGGAGAATATGCAGACTCCGCACAGACAGTGACCCAAGCCGAGAATCGAACCTGCGACCCTGGCGCAGTGAAGCCATAGTGCTAACCACTATGCTCCCGTGCTGCCCACTGTCAGAGTTCAGCAATCCCACAACCAAGGGATCAGATCTAAGCTCTGCAGTCCTGCCACATGCAGCTGGGAACTGAGGTGGACAATTAAACAACAAGACAGAGGAGGCTGCACAAACACATCTATTTTCAAAGATAAGGGTGCCTAGCACATCAGTGCAAAAGATAAGGGGCTGGAGCATTTGCAGCCACCTTCAGCCAGAAGTGCCGAGTGGGTGATCAATCGCGGTCTCCTTCAGAGGTTCCCAGCATCACAGTTTTCAGCCAATTCGATTTACTCCACACATCAAGAAATAACGGAAGATACCGGATACTGCAAAGGTTATGGGCCCTGATAACATTACAGAGTACAGGTCAGTGGGTTCATTGGTCAAGGAGTATGGTTTTTGCTGAGGGGGGGTTTCCAGTGCGATAAAATGCGAAATGCGAAACGCTCTGCAAAGCGCTTTCTATTGTGGGCAGCACGGTAACACAGTGGTCAACACAGTTGCTTCACAGCTCCTGGGTCCCAGGTTTGATTCCTGGCTTGGGTCACTGTCTGTGCAGAATCCGCACATCCTCCCCGTGTGTGCGTGGGTTTCCTCCGGGTGCTTCGGTTTCCTCCCACAGTCCAAAGATTTGCAGGTTAGGTGGATTGGCCATGCTAAATTGCCCTGAGTGATTAAAAAGGTTGGGTGGTGTTATGGGGATAGGGTGGAGGTGTGGACTTGGGTAGGGTGCTCTTTCCAAGGGCCGGTCGGGCAAATGGCCTCTTTCTGCCCTGTAAATTCTACTGAAAACCTGTGCTCCAGAACTATCCAAGCTGTTCCTGTCCAGTTACAACTACCTGACAATATGGAAAATGCCGAGCGATGCCTGCCTACAAAACAAAAACAAGGCCAAACCATTTTGGCCTATCATTGCCCCCATCTACTCTTAATCTTCAGCAAAGTGATGGAATGAATAATTGACAGTGCTATCACATGGCACTTACTCAGCACCGATGCTCAGATTGGGTTCTCCCGACCACTTTACTGAATTGGTCCAAATATGGACCAAAGTGCTGAACTCAAGTGGTAAGGTGAAATTTGTGGTGATATGCCTGTGAATAGTATTGTACATAGTTTGCAATGCGACCTCCAATCAGCTGGTGGTGTGAGACATTGGTCACGTGATATGGGACACTCGGCCGCTGGTAGTAAGGAGTATAACAGGGCAGTCGCACCTAGGGTAGTTCCAGGAGAGGTCACAGAACTTAAATAGTAATCTAGTCTATATAGCATTCTGTTTGTTATCTTTCCACGTGTTCATCGATGAATCATCATTCTAGTTAAATCACCAGATCTTCTGTGTGTATCATTGCAATGGCAAGGTCACAGAACACAACAAAATTGAATGTCCTTCACATCAAGACAGAGTTGGACTGAGTGTAACACCACCAAGTCCTAGCGAAACCCAAATCAATGGGAATCAGTGGGAAACTCTGCTTGGGGGGCATACCCAGCACAAAGGAAGCTAGTTGTGTTGTTGGAGGCCAATCATCTCAGCCCTGGAATAGGAAGGATGTGGAAGCTTTGGAAAGGGTTCAGAGGAGATTTACTAGGATGTTGCCTGGTATGGAGGGAAGGTCCTACGAGGAAAGGCTCAGGGACTTGAGGTTGTTTTCGTTAGAGAGGAGAAGGCTGAGAGGTGACTTAATAGAGACATATAGATAGTCAGAGGGTTAGATAGGGTGGACAGTGAGAGTATTTTTCCTCGGATGGTGATGACCAACACGAGGGGACATAGCTTTAAATTGAGGGGTGGTAGATATAGGACAGATGTCAGAGGCAGTTTCTTTACTCAGAGAGTAGTAGGGATGTGGAACGCCCTGCCTGCAACAGTAGTAGACTCGCCAACTTTAAGGGCATTTAAGTGGTCGCTGGATAGACGTATGGATGAAAATGGAATAGTGTAGGTCAGATAGGCTTCAGATGGTTTCACGGGTCGGCGCAACATCGAGGGCCAAAGGGCCCGTACTGCGCTGTAATGTTCTATGTTCTATCACTGCAGGGAGTCCTCAGGGCGTAATCCTGGGTCCAATCATCTTCAGCTGCTTCATCAATGACATTTCCTCCTTTTTTGGGCCAGATGTGGAAATGTTCACTGGTGAGGGTGTTCAGCCCCATTCGCAACTCTTCCTCAAATACTAAAGTATATCCCACATGCAGCAAAACCTGCACAGTATCTACATTTGGGCTGATAAGTGGCAAATAACATTTGTACCAAGCACATGTCAGGCATTGACCATCTCCAACAAGAGAGAACCTAGCCAACTTTCCTTGGTATTTAATACCATCACTAAATACTCCACTATCAACATACTGGGGGTGTGGAGGTGTTGCGCATTGGGGAGGGGGGTTAACATTGACTAGGAACTTAACTGGACTAGCCATGTAAATACACAAGGGACAGGTCAGAGGAGTCTGAGGAGAGTAACGTACCTCTTGACTCCTCAATATGTGCCTATCATCTACAAGGCACAAGTCAGGAGTGTTATGGAATATTCCCCACCACTTATCTGGATGAGTGCAGCTCCTACAACATTCAAGAAGCTCAACACCAACCAGGACAAAGCAGCCCACTGGATCAGCACTCCATCCACCACAATGTTCACTCCCTCCAGCACTGAGACACAATGGCAGCAGCGTGTACCATCAGCAACTTGCATTTGCCAAACCCCCTTCAGCAGCACCTCCCAAACCTGTCACCTCTACCATCTAAAGCCAAACGCAGCAGGAGTGTAGGAACACCTCCACCTGGAAGTATCACTTTCATTTTCTGCTTGGATGTCCTCCGAGGTTGATGACAAAGGCCGAAAAATCCAGCCAGACTGGGAGGCAGAATTCCCGCCAAACTTGACATTTTGAAAAATTAACCTCCTGTGCAGCAGCGAGTCAAATGGAAAGCCTGACTGACGGTTGGGAGGAAACCCCAGTAACTGGGAGTTGGAGAGGCCGGTGATCAGGAGAGGCTCAGGGCTTCCTGCCATGGGCCAGGGGAGGTGTGGGGCCTCCAGAGTACAGAATTGTGGAGCCAGTAATTGAAGAGACAATTTCTTGTGCTTTTCGCTCCTTGTACAAATGTGGATCCAACAGCTCCTGCCTCCCCCTCACTGTTGGGTTTCACACTCCCTGGGAAACAATGCAACTGGCGTCAAAATTTTTTAACTTCCAACTTCGGTGTCCTGCCTCTCCCAGTGAGACCCTCTGACACCCTCATATCCGATCTCCTTCAAAGCTGTGTGCTGTATGTTTGGGTCACCTTGCCGTATTTGAGTCTTCAATGCCAATCCGCGCCTGGCTGTTTTGTGGATGAGGTGGCGGGGAGGGGGTTGTGGGGGGGGGGGGGGGGGGGGGGGGGGGGGTAGTGGCGGTGGCAAGTTACACTTTAGAAGTTCACTTGTACCTTGACTCCTCTTCCTGTTCCACTTTCTTTTATAAAACTGCCTACAAGGCAGAGAGAGCCGTGCTTCGCACAGAGATGAACTACTTTCCATAGCCTGTGGAAGATTCTATTTGATTGACACTTTAATACAGCTCCAGGACCACAAGGGAACGAACGTGATTTGATTTGAATTCAACAGCAGTAAATCAAAGCTGCAGTGACACAGTCATCCTTCCATTTCCCTCATTTACTCCATATTGAATTAATGTGATACAATTAAGATTCTTCGGACAGTTAGCAGCTGTGCCTGTGATCAGGCTGGATTTCAAGCTGGTCTTTTTGCTTCCTCCATTATTATTACATTCACATTTATAGGCCTCTCATCAACATTCATCCTCAGGAGATTTTGTCTTGTTCTCTTAACTGGCCCTACTTAAATTTTAAAATTAATGTGTTCACAAACAAAGCATTTATGATTTTAATTTTAAAGTGCACAGTGCAGGTTTAATAGTGATGTCTTTTATAACTCAGTGTGCGATGACTTAAGCCCAGACTTAACCTTCTCTGTAAATTCCTGCAGCTTGACAATATTCCGGATTCTCTGCGCCCCTCTAATTTTGTCCTATTTAACATCCCTAATTTTCATCGCCTCACAAGTGGAGGCTGCACCTTCAGCTACTCAGACCTTAGGTTTTGGAGTTCCAACCCTCTCCGCTTTTCTCTCCTTTAAGATGATCCCTACCTTTGTGACCAAGCTCTCAGCCGTCTGTCCTAATATCTTCTTATGTAGCTCTTAAAAAGCACCTGCAATGTTGCATTACTGTATTAAAGACGTGGGGCTGACCAATCTGCCGCCGGCCGCCGGAATGGGGTTCCCGATGTAGTGGAAAATCCAGCGTCCCCCAAAAACCAGGATGGCACCGATGCTCAGTCTCCCGCTGGCGGCGACATCGAGGTTCGTACCCAATGTCAGCGGGTGATCAAACTAGATCAAATGGACCCATTTACATCCTATTATCGAGTTGGCCACCGGATTATCCTGGTAATAATCTCTGGTACTCTGGGCCGGGAGTCATGTGGGTGAGAATCGGTATTTTCCGGTATGGCCTTGGCACGGTGGACCTCACGATGGACCTGGGAGGTTACTCTGAAAGGCAGTTGCCCCCAAAGTCCATAGGAGGGCTCTCTCTCTCCCCCCCCCCCCCCACCCCCCCCAACGGTGCAAATTCTGCAGATAAAAGGAGGAAGTGAGAGCACTCAATGGATTTATTGGGTCACCCCCCACAGTATGAGTATAACCGGGGACCCAACCGGGGACCCAACCGGGGACCCCCCCCCCCCCCCCGACCCCCCAACAGAGACTCTCATTATAGAGGCCTCCATCAGAGACCTCCATAAGGGAGTCCCCACCAGAGACCCCGCCATAAGAGACATTCCCCACCTGAAACCCCCCCATTACAGAAATCCCCACCGAGACCCCTCCATAAGAGACATTCCCCACCAGAAACCCCCCATTACAGAAATCCCCACCGAGACCCCTCCATAAGAGACATTCCCCACCAGAAACCACCCCCCCCTCCCCCATTACAGAAATCCCCACTGAGACCCCTCCATAAGAGACATTCCCCACCAGAAACCCCCCCATTACAGAAATTCCCACTGAGACCCCTCCATTAGAGAGACCCGATAGCTTGGCAAGGGAGAGTGAATCGCCTCTAGCTTCCCGCTCCCAGACCTAGTGCAACTCAGAGACGATTCATCTTTGGCAGGAGAACAATCTCCCAAACGGAGAAATCAGCCCACGTTATAAATGCAAGTTGTCTTTGTGCGTGAGCCCACCCAGCCAAGAAGGTTGCAGGAATTTCCTCTCCCTCTTCCCCTCCCCTCCATTCCCCAGCCAAAGGTCAGTTGGTGCGTGCAATGCCGATTGACACATCCTGTCTGTGTTTTGGTTGAATGACTTTTTCCCCAGATAACCATCGAGATCTTTCAAATAAATACTAGGGAATCTAGGATTGTTCTCTGTCGAGCACAGAATGTACGGAGCAGATATAATAGATATTCACTATTACGGAAGGGTAAATAAAGAGAGGCTGCCCACTGGCAGGTTGGGCAATGACTAGAAGAACCAGATTATAAATAATTGACAAAAGAACCAGACAGAAGATGATGAGAATTATTTCATGCAGTGAGAAGTTGTGGCCTGGAATGTGCTGCTCGAATGGACAGTGGAAGCAAATTCAATCTGAACTTTCAAGAGGGCTACTGGATAAATACTTGCAAAGGGAAGAATGTAAGGCCATGGGGAGAGGGCAGGGGTATGGGGGCTACTTTGATATAATTTTGAAAGAGCAATTACAGGCAAAATGGACAGGATGGTCTCCTTGTGAATGAAATGGGCAGCATGGTAGCACAGTGGTTAGCACAGTTGCTTCACAGCTCCAGGGTCCCAGGTTCGATTTCCGGTTTGGGTCACCTTCTGTGCGGAGTTTGCATGTTCTCCCCGCGTGGGTTTCCTTTGGGTGCTTCGGCTTCCCCCCACAGTCCAAAGGTGGCAGAGGTTTGAATTAGAGGTTAGGTGGATTGGCCATGCTAAATTGCCCTTAGTGTCTAAAAAAGGTTATGTGGGGTTACAGGGATAGGGTGGAGGTGTGGGCTTAAGTGGGGTGCTCTTTCCAAGGGCCGGTACAGACTCGATGGGCCGAATCGCCTCCTTCGGCACTGCAAACTCTATGATCAAAATACTGAAGGAGCACTGAGATTACATGGAAAGTCAACCAATATTCAAAAGATGTAACCCTCAAGGGGACAGGGATGCACATGATCTCCACAATTTCCCCATTTGGTTTCCAGCTGGGAGAGCAAATTCCTAAAATCCTCACTTTGGTCCCGGTTTAAGTATTTGATGGTGAAGCCATGGGTTGAGATGTTAATACCGACAAGTTTAAACGTGGCACATTTTGGATTCCTCAACTTTGAGACATGACAGGTGATGAGTGCGGCAGTGTTTGGGCAGAAGGAAGGATCTGTGGTTCCCCAAGTTCTCCACCATTCGGGTTCTGCTCACCTCACGCCTGGGTCCATTGTCGACTAATTCATCAAGATCGTGTCACGGGAATGAAATGAAATGAAAATGAAAATCGCTTATTGTCGCGAGTAGGCTTCAATGAAGTTACTGTGAAAAGCCCCTAGTCGCCACATTCCGGCACCTGTTCGGGGAGGCTGGTACGGGAATCGAACCGTGCTGCTGGCCTGCTTGGTCTGCTTTAAAAACCAGCGATTTAGCCCAGTGAACTAAACTAGCCCCTTTAAGAACTGTTTTTGTCTTATCGCATGGCTTCAGTGATGTCACCAGGGGCTGGTTTAGCACAGGGCTAAATCGCTGGCTTTGAAAGCAGACCAAGGCAGGCCAGCAGCACGGTTCAATTCCCGTACCAGCCTCCCCGAACAGGGTGCCGGAATGTGGCAACTACGGGGCTTTTCACAGTAACTTCGTTTGAAGCCTACTTGTGACAATAGGCGATTTTCATTTAATTTCATTTCATGTCATTGTGTGGGTGGAGCTGGGCTGTGGCTCTGAGTTTTACTTCCATTTTGAGTTTGGACTGGTTTTGAACTGCACAGGTTAAAAGAAGTGGCTCTCTATCATCATTTTAAAAGCTGTTTCCAGACTGCTTGATAACTTAAAACAGTTAATTGCTCTCTGGAAAGAATTCAAACCTGCTGTTTGAAAAGGGGAACAGAGTATCACTAACAAGTCTTATACCAGTGAGAATGCCGTGTGCTGGGCCACACCTTTAAAAAGGGAGGTTTTGGTTTTACTTGGATTTTGTTATTGAATTGGAACAGCTAAGGGGGAATTCATTAAGGGTTGTACATAGATTACTGTAGCTGTGTGGGGTCCTTATGTTTGTAGTTGATAAAAATTCTTACTGTGTGTGTTTATACAAATGTTAACTAAATTCATAGAATAAAGATTGTTTTTTTGATTAAAAGCGTCTAAGAACTCTGTTGAATAACATCTGAAAGGCAGGCTCTTGTGTTCATCGTAACTGTCAGGTGAACTCCATAATATACTTTGGTGTTTTCTAAACCCTGGTCCATAACAATTGATAACTGTGATCAGCAAAGAGCCCCTTAATTGGGCGACTAGCTGGATGGTAAAGGCAAAAGCAAAACAGTCTGGTGGCAGAGAGAGACAGAGTTAAAATGTCTGCTCCACAGCCTTTCAGTGGAAAGGCAAATTAGATGGACCTTGGTCTCTTTTTGATTGAGCAATTCCTATCAAATTCATCGACTGAGATTGAAATGGTAGAATTAACCCATATGAGCACCTGCACTAAGTAATGGGCAATGGTTAGAGGCCCACAGCTTGAGTTCAATCCATTGAAAGCTGGACTGTCAGGCAGATGCCCTATCCGCCAACCTGCACCTTACTTGGCATCTTAAAATGAACAGCCGGCAACATTTATATCTATTATTCCTCCATTGACAATCACACCTCCTGTCCCTGCCAGTCCCTTAATGTCCTTTGATGACTGCAGCATGTGGAGCCAGTAATTGAAGAGACAATTTCTTGTGCTTTTCGCTCCTCGTACAAATGATTGTATCGGGTTTTAGGCAGACAGATTGCCTTGGCACGTCTCCACTCGGTACGTTGGCGCTTGAATTCACACTGCTGCACAATACATTTTATTATTGACGAATGTTTAATTAGGTCATTAGGACAGCTCGGAAAGCACAGCAATGAGCGCAGTGCCACGGTTACACTGACAGCATTGCTGACTAGACGCTGGACAACTATCAGTGAATCGCAATGGAGGTTAACTGAGAGTTCCAGGTGGCTGCATGAATTACGATAAAGGTTCAGCAGTTTAGTTCAATCACTTATAAGTTCTAGTTTTCCTTTCTTCTTCTGAAAGTGCTGACTGGTACCAGAGTGTGGGTGCCAATCCAAATGGGTGGCAGCACAAGATGGGCATCATCACACCGACTACCCTGTGCACTCCACCTTCCACATGAAAACCTGGTAGATAAACTTTGGGGATGTAACCAATGACTCTCGCACTGCTTCTCAGCCGGGCCTGAGGAACCCTGGCAGATACTCAATTCCAACACGTGCAGCAACTTAGGAGCAACTACTGTTGACCGGCTGTGGTCTGGCTCTGGTCTGTAAAGACCTTCCGTACACAAGCAGTTGATGCTTCTTTTTCTCCTCTGAAGCAAAACCAAAACTGGCTTTGGAGCAGTTTTCCAGGCGTGTTTTTTTTTTCACAGCGGCAGACCACCTTTTTTGTAACCAGTCCACCAGAGTCAACCGGGGAATTCTCTGTTCCTGAGACTAAGTGTTGACACCTTCGCAAGACTCGTGGAGTTCCAAGGCCAGCAAAACTGGTGCCCCACCTGGACGAATTCAGCGACGGTTAAGGGACTGGCACCGGCACCACGTGGAACTCAGTCGATTCCAATGAGAAACGGTGCCAGATTCGCCAGATTCGCGATTCACACCCAGGAAGCTGACATGCTCCAGACTCATATACACACTGCACTCCCCACACACACCATCCCAGCCAACAAGATGGCAGCAAGGAGAGCGGCACCAATGCCGAGTTGGACTCGGTGGAGGAGAGGAGGTTGACCCTGTCCCCCGGCTCGGGAAGGAGGCTGCCAGCTGCTACCATTCACTGTGCGTTGGCGAAGGTGGCAGAGGCAGTCAGCGCCGTGAGCAACACTATCCGGAGTGGCAAGCAGTGCCAGAAAAAGCTGCACAACCTCCTTAGGTTGGCCAAGGTGAGTAGACAACACTGCTCCCCTGGCACTAAGCCCTGTCCCACATACCCGTAACCCGATCCACCGCCCCTGCACCACATGCGGGCACCCATACTGGTCGGGTGCCATAGCCACTGAGACCACCAGCTAGCCAATCCCTCGGATGCGTGCATCGGACTGTCATTTTCTGGTCCCCCCCCCCTCCAGGAGAAGGCCGTCCATATCTGCCAGGAGTGGGAGAAGACTGTAGGGGGGCTACCGGGCCTGCGGTCCCTCACCGTGGCAGAGCAGCGGGCCCTGGGCGTGATCGGCAGCTGGAGGAATGGGACATCACCCTACGGAGGTCGGCTGCGGGCAAGAAAGTGAGACCCCGCTGAATTGCGGTTCCCCGTGACACGTGTGTTAACTCCTGCCAACACCACTCTCACACTCACCCCCACCCTCACCCTTAGCATCAACCTCACCCCCACAAGGGTCTAGCTGTGTCCAGACCTCTTGAACGGACAGTCCCATCAATTGAGGAGGTGCAGTCGCAGAGACAGGGACGACATGAAGAGTCGTCGGCGAGCATCCAGTACTTGCACGCGCAGGTGGAGGAGTCCAATCGCATGAAGGAGCAGGAGGTGGTGCCGACCGTGTATTGGGCCTTTTGAATGATGGGTTCTTGTTTGATTTAGCCAAGTGGCTTGTTGAGCTACTTGAGAGGGCAGTTACGGGTCATCATTGTTGTTGTGGGAATGGAGTTACGTATAGGCCCATATTGGGTAAGGACAACAGATATATTTCTCCAAAGGAACACTAGTGAGCCATTTAGGGCTTTTCCATCAACCCAACAATTTATGTTCACTTTTATGATACAAATATTTTTATTTCCATATTTTCAATATTTGTTTTAACTGGATTCATATTCTCAAAGTGCCAGTGTGAGATTTTAACTCTTGTTCTCTGGATTAAACAGGGGAGGCGGTGGTGTAGTGGTATTGTCACTGGACTGGTAAACCAGAGACCCAGAGTAATGCTCTCGGGATACAGGTTCAAATCCCACCCCTGCAGATGATGAAATTTGAATGAATTCAATAAAAATCTGGAATTAAAAGTCGAATGGTGACCACAAAATCATTCTGGATTGTCGTAAAAACCCATCTGGTTCACTAACGCCCTTCAGGGAAGGAAATCTGCCGTCCATACTTGGCCTGGCCTACATGTGACACCAGGCCCACAGCAATGTGGATGACTCTTAACTGCCCTTTAAGGGCAATTAGGGATGGGCAATCCATGCTGGCCCAGCCTGCGACACCCAGGTCCCATGAACGAAAAGAAAAACATATATATTTGACCACAGAGAATTTCTCACTTGGGGACAATCCCAAGTTTACCTGCTCGTGCTAATAGCATTGAGGCCAAGACTCCTGCTCGTGCTAATAGATAGCATTGAGGACAAGCCATTGCAATCGCACTTAATTCCCGGCTTGGGTCACTCGAATCCAACTCAACATAAACTGGATCTCAAACCCCCAGAGCTAAGATTCATAACTGATTGGAGAAGATCACTGAGCCACCTCAGAGGGGTTATATCCTCCTCAGTGATAAGCTTTGGAGACTTTCAGGCATCTTGATACAGTGAAAATTCCTGAGAGGTTTTCATAGAACATAGGAGCAGGAGTAGGCCATTCTGTCCCTTAAACCTATCCCACCAGTGAATGAGAACATGGCTGATCTGTGACCTAACCCCATGTGCCTTTGGCCCATATCCCTTAATCTCTTTGCTGAACAAAAATCTATCTCCGATTTAAAATGAACAACTATTCCAGCTTTAACTGCTGTGTGTGGGAGAGAATTCCAAACCTCTACCACCCTTTTGAATGAACAAGTTCTTCCTAACATCTCTCCTGAACGGTCTGACCCTAATTTTTAAACAATATGCTTCTCTCGTTTCAGAATGTCCAGCCTGTGGAAATAGTTTATCTCTACCTATCCTGTCTTTCCCTGTTAATATCTTGATTACTTCGATCAGGTCATCCCTGAATCTTCTAAACTCTAACGGAAACAGGTCTAATTTGAGTAATCTTCCCTCGTAACTTTACCTCTGGAATCTAGAGATGGGGCAAAACTAATTCATCCGGTGGAGAATCGGTAACTAAGGAGCAGAAGTTTTGATCAACACTAGAAGATAAAGGGGAGAAAGATTTCCCTTTAATATAGAAGATTGTTAAGGTGTGAAATATCCTACCAGGTGCGGTGATGACAACACAAGCCATGATAACTTAAATAAATAAAGGGTTTATATTTGAAAGCAGAAATACAGCCTTTAATTCAATATAAAGCTTAGATTTACCTTCGTAGTTAATATACGTTTTTAATATATTTCATGCGATGTGAGCATCACTGGCAAGTGAAGGGACGGCGATATAGTTCCAAGGCAAGATGGTGTGTGGCTCAGAGGGAACTTGCAGGTGGTGGTGTTAATGCGCCCTTCTAGGTGGTAGAAGTGACAGGTTTGGAATGTGCTGCCAAAGGAGCCTTGACAAGTTGCTGCAGTGCATGTTGTATATGGTACGCACTGCTGCCTCTGTGCATCGGTGGTGGAGGGAGTGAATGTGAAGTTGGAGGATGGGGTGCCAATCAAGCGGGGCTGCTTTGTCCTGGATGGTGCCAAGCTTCTTGGGTATTGTTGGAGCTGCACTCATCCAGGCAAGGGCGAGTATTCCATCGTATTTCTGACTGTCGATGATGATTTATCCTCTTCTCTTTTTAATTTTAATTTTTAATAATCTTTATTGTCACAAGCAGACTTCATTAACACTGCAATGAAGTTACTGTGAAAAGCCCCTAGTTGCTACATTCCGGCACCTGTTCGAGTACACAGAGGGAGAATTCAGAATGCCCAAATTATCTAATAGCACATCTTTCGGGACTTGTGGGAGGAAACACACGCAGACACACAGAGAACATGCAGACTCCGCACAGGCAGTGACCCAAGCCGGGAATCGAACCTGGGACCCTGGCGCTGTGAAGCCATAGTGCTAACCACTATGCTACCGTGCTGCCCTTTTAAACATTAGGATGGCTTGTCTTTGCATCTCACTTCTGTATTCCTCATCCTAACTCCCTCAATACTAGCTTCACCCGATATTGTTTGGCGCTGACCTTAATCCTACCCCTTCTAGTTGCTGACCCCTTGTTTCAGATTCCAGCATCCGCAGTAATTTACTTTTACCCTCTCTGGTTGAAATGGGGGAAGACGTCTCATAACTTCTCATAATATATCCACGTTCCTGGACATGAACAGACCTTGTTTTGAGAAGGCTGTGCCTTCCTTGATGGCTCGGTGACATTCTTCAGTGCACTTCCAAGTCAAACAGACTAGGAAGGCTCTGCTGTGTTAAATCAGGGCAGCTTTGAGGATGACCCATGTGTTGCAGTATTTACATGTGTGTGGACCAAAACAAATGAACAACAGTCTCCACAGAGCCAGTAGCTGCCTTGGGTCTTGTGGTTTCAATTTCTGCTCTTCTAGCCTCAATTTTAGAACTAAAGAACATTGGAACAGGAGGAGTCCATTCAGCCCATCGAGTTTGTTCTCCCATTCAGTGAGAACATGGCTAATCTATATTGTAACTCCACCTGCCTGACTTGGCTCCACGTCATGTCCAACAAAAATCTACTGATCTCAGATTTCAGATGATGAATTGAATTAGTATCTACTTGGGTTGAGAGTTATGGACTTGCTTTGTGTGAGCATGTATTTCCTAGCTTGTCTCCTGCAGGGTTTTGAACCTCTCCTCCTGAACTCCCCTAACAAAGGACAAACATTCTCTCTATCTACCCTATCGATTCCTAATAAAATTCCCAAATGTAAAAGAAACTCAATTAAATGTTCACCTCTTACAGCCTCATGTTCTCCTTTTTCAACTTAAGGTAATGAAAATCTCACAGATTAGCAAAGCTTAATTTGGTATTTGGAAATTTTTGAGGGATCCTTTCAACGCAATACACATCCTGGAAGGTTAGTGAATACAAGTTATTAAATGTCTGCATGTTATGAAAACAGGAGGTGACTAGTGCACAGGGGAGGTGATATTTTGGCTTAATTTCCCCATTGTGTTTAATGATCAGAGTGTACTTTATCTGAATCAGTAAAAGCGATTCTCTGGAGGCTGGGCATTTATGAATATTAATTACACACCCAAGTACGATTGCTTTCTTTTTTCTCATAAAGATGGTTTTTAATTAAACTCTGACGCAAAACTAGTTCTTTGTGTCATCTGTTCAACATAACCTGAAACTTAATTAATTTCCGCGTGAGTTAAAACTTTGGATAAGTTGAAATTTTTGACATTGCCTCCGCCTCTTGAGTTGAAGGCGCAGTGGTAATGTCACTGGACTGGGAATCCAGACGCCCAGGCTCATATTCTGGGGCAGGGGTTCAAATCCCACCAAGGCAGAAGGCGGAATATAAATTCTGTTAATAATTCTGGAATGGAAAGTTATTCTCAATAATGGTGACCATGACACTTCCTGATTGCTACCGAAACCCATCTGGTTCACTAATGCCCCGTTATGGAAGGGAATCTGCTGTCCTTACCCGATCTGGCCTACACGTGACTCTAAACCCACTGCAATGGGCAGTGATGAGTGAAACCGTTCAGCTCATGAGCAATTAGGGATGGGCAAAAATGCTGACCTTGCCAGGGATGAAAGAATAAAGACACAAATATCCTTACGGTGGACATGTATTCCAGTAAAATTGAGTTTTCCTTGGTTTTAACTCTATACAATCAGGAGCGGGATTCTCCCCTACCCGGCGGGGCGGGGGGTCCTGGCGGGATGGAGTGGCGTGAACCACTCCGGCGTCGGGCTGCCCTAAAGGGTGCGGAAGTCTCCCGCTCCTTTAGGGGCCAAGCCCCAACCTTGAGGGGCTAGGCCTGCGCTGGAGTGGTTTACGCCCCGCCGGCCAGCAGGAACGGCCTTTGCTGCCATCCAGCCGGGGCCGAAGGGACTTCGCCGGCCGACAGAAGCCGTGCATGCGCCGGGGCGTCAGCGGCTGCTGACTTCATTCCGCGCATGCGCAGGGGAGGGGGTCACTTTCGCGGTACGCCATCGTGAAGACAATGACGATACGAGGAAGGAAAAGAGTGCCCCACGGCACAGGCCCGCCCGCCGATCGATGGGCCCCGATCGCGGGCCTGGCCACCGTGGGGGCACCCCCCGGGGCCAGATCACCCTGCGCCCCCCCCAGGACCCTGGAGCCTGCCCGCGCCGCCTGGTCCCGCCGGTAAGGTAGGTGGTTTGATTCACGCCGGCGGAACCGGCAATACAGCAGCGGGACTTCGGTACATCGCGGACCGGAGAATCGCCGGGGGGGGGGGGCCGACAGGCGCGGCGCGATTCCCGCCCCCGCCGAATCTCTGGTGCTGGAGACTTCAGGAGATGGCGGGGGCGGGATTCACGCCGGCTCCCGGCGATTCTCCGTCCTGGCGGGGGGTCGGAGAATCCTGCCCCAGGTCTGAGGTTTTGCTATTCCACTTCCCCTCCAAAATTTGATTTTATTTCCTCACATTTAAGCTTCTACTCTCTTAAGTGTGGATGTGTGAATTAGTTGAGGTGTCAAATGATTGAAGGATTTGGGAGGGTAAGATGTAGAGAAGCTCCTTCGGTGTCGGGAATTGAGAACAAGAAGCAGAATATTAAGATTAAAGATAGGCCATTAAGGGTGGCACGGTGACACATTGTTTAGCACTGCTGCCTCACAGTGCCAGGGACCCTGGTTCAATTCTGAGCTTGGGTCACTGTCTGTGTGGAGTTTTCACTTTTTCCCCTTGTCTGCGTGGGTTTCCTCCGGGTGCTCCGGTTTCCTCCCACAGTCCAAAGATGTGCAGGTTAGGTGGATTGGCCATGCTAAATTGCCCTTAGTGTCCAAAGGTTAGGTAGGATCATGGGGATGGGGCAAGGGGGTGGGCCTAGGTAGGGTGCTCTTTTGGAGGGTTGGTGCAGACTCGATGGGCTGAATGGCTTCCTTTTGCACAGTAAGGTTTCTATGCTTTTCTGATTCAAGGGTGACTTCAGGAAGTGCTTCTGCACACAAAGGGTAATTGGATAAGCTGTTAAGGCTTGTGGTCAAGCAGAAGTTTCAAGACTGAGCTTGATCAATTTTATTTGACAAGGGTTTTGAAACCAAGGTAGGTAAGATACAGATCAACCATGATCTAATTGATTGCTGGAACATTCTTGAGGCTGAATGGCCTAATCATGTTCTTGCTTACAATGAATTGGGGATATATTTGTGAGCTCAACTTGGGATTTGAATCCAGATACCTCTGATCCAGAAGTGAGAATATTACCATCTTAGAATCATACAATTTACAGTGCAGAAGGAGGCCATTCGGCCCATCGAGTTTGCACTGGCCTGTGGAAAGAGCACCTCAGTTAAGCCCACGCCTCCACACTATCCCCGTAACCCAGTCACCCCACCTAATCTTTTGGACACTAAGGAGCAATTTAGCACGGCCAATCCACCTAACCTGCACATCTTTGGGCTGTGAGAGGAAAGCGGAGCACCCGGAGGAAAACCATGTAGATGAGGGGAGAAAGTGCAAACTCCACACAGTCACCCAAGGCCGGAAATTAACCTGTGAGGCAGCAATGCGACCCACTGTGCCCGCCCAGCAGCTTACATGATCAGGCGAGAGATAAGATTGAACAAGGGATCAGCTGTCAGCATCACTTCACTGTCACTGGGTGCAACTCCTGGACCTATACCCTACCAGCACTGTGGGTGTACCTACACCACATGGACTGCAGTGATTAATGCAAGCAGCTCATCACCACCTTCTCAAGGGCAATTCGGGATGGGGAACAAATGCTGGCCTAACCAGCGACGCCCACATCCTCTGATATCTTTTTAAGAAGCAGCTCCTGGCCTGACTGGACCTGGAGTCATGTTGCATTGCCAGGGTTTTGAAATTCTGATGGTGAATGTTGCCATAGAAGCTACATTTATTATTAAATTCAAGGAGGTCTGTGATCACTCCTTTAGCCTCCAGTCTCCTCGCATATGCTCCCAGCCTTAGTAATAAACAGATTTCTTTCCCACTTGCTGTGTCCTACCTGGAATCTTTGGAGCCAAACCCACCCTTGGATAGAGCGCAGAATTAATTAGGTTGTCTCATACAATGAGTAATACTGCCGCCTTTGCCAGCCTCCCATTCTACCCCCTGCTCAGGGAAAATGATGCACAAAATGTTTTGCAGAATATCTGAAACGGATGATACTCAGAAACTGTTACAATTCAGCCTTTCAAAAGAAGATTTTTTGAGCTCAATGGCTTTACAGTCCTGAGCTCCACGATGGCACTTGATACACACACTGTATTACGTAAAGTGCCCCAGGATTAACAATGAAATTCAACTGTTCAAAAAGCGCTACATTCTGATATTACGATGGATGAAGTATCATGAGCTGAACAGCAAAAAAAGGTCGACATCTTTGGACCGAAACACAAATAAATGAAAGACAACACAGATGAATAAAACGTGACCAGGCCTTCCTGTCGTAAAAGGGTTCACTTTGACTGTATATTTTCCCCTATTTTTGGAAGAATCAATATTGTTTTGAAGTTATTGGAAAGCAATTAAAGCGACAATACAATAGATTTTGTCATGATATGCAGACACACACATAATGATACAGACAAGCAGCTATGGAGACAGAGAACAGGACAAGACAATAGCAGGCAGTACACTCAGGGGTGGTATCTCACTTAAAAGACACGAGGCAGCCACACTCCGCCTCTTTCCACTGATGAACATTAGAGAGTTCAGTCAGGGCTGTTGTTACAATCTCACACCTCCACCACGTGGCTAAGAGATAGTCTGGTTCAGTCAGGCAGAGTAACCACACTTAGTTAGCAGAGAGTCGAACTCACAGACCTGTGCTAACTGGCTATTAGTTCAATAAAGCTGATGACTAACTTCAAGGTCTGGAGTATCTTTCTGATCTATCAGCTGCATCCAGTTGCAGCCAGTGTTAGACCAGTGCACATAACACAATGGCGCGATTCTCCCAAAAACGGAGAAATCGTAAAGCTGCCGTAAACCCGGGCGGGTTTTTTACGGCAGCGCGCCCCTTCCCGACCGGGGACCGATTCTGTCCCGTCGGGGCTAGCAGCCCGACGCCGTAGGCTCCGGCAAGACGGGCTTAACGAAATCGTTAAGCCCGCTTGCCGGAGTAGCGCCGGCTGAAGCGGTCATATGACGTCAGCCGCGCATGCGCAGTTTGGAAGACTCAACCCGCGCATGCGCGGGTGACGTCATGCGCGTTTTTGCGCGAAACCCGCGCATGCGCGGGCCGGGTTGCCCCTCACAGCCGCCCCGCGAATGGATACTGCGGGGCGGCGGAAGGACAAGTATTGCGGCGGGGCATCGGCCCGCTGCCCGCGATCGGTGCCCACCGATCGCGGGGCCCATGCACCCTTGGCACGGCCGTGGTACTGCCGTGCCAATCGGTGCCAATGGGTATTAATAGCGAGTTTTGTGACGCCGTTTTTACGAACGGCAAGACCAGGTGTGTTTGCCGTTCGTAAAAACGGCGGAAAGGGCTGGGACTTCGGCCCATCTAACAGCTGAGAATCGCTGCCGGCCGTAAAAAAACGGCGGCAGCGATTCGGGTCGGGACTTCGGCGGGGGGAGGGGAGAATAGCGGGAGGGCGGCAAAAATGTCGGGAAGGCCCTCCCGCTATTCTCCCACCCGTCGTGGGGGGGCGGAGAATTTCGCCCAATAGGTTTGTCTTGAGAAAATAATTAGAACAAAGAGTTTGGGAGAACAGAACGCGCATAGACATAGCTTCTGTATGTTCTGTTAAAAATGTCGTTATCTTGAATTGGCAAGATGATGATTTAGCACCTCAAGGACATTCAGTGCTCAATGCTTCCTCACATTTCATCGTTCCTTAGAAATTCCAGCTAATTAGCCCACCACTCTACTCTTCCTGGTAGCGTGACTTCTCAGGGAACAAAACCTCTTTGTCGTGAATTTACCTCTTGTTGTTCCCAAGCTTCAGCTGTTGTTCAAGCTCTGAAACAGCAGCAGAGTATGTGGTTGGGGGGGGGGGGGGGGGGGGGGGGGGGGGGGGGGGGGGGTGAGCAAGGAGCAGGTGTGGAGAGTGAATATGGGGAGGCTGAGGGGAGTAGGCAAAATGGATGCAGGAAGTGATATGTGAGCAGGGAGATAGGATAGGGTGTAGGGAGTGTTCAAGATAGATCTTGCAAAAAATAGAATTGGAGAATCAATTGATCTATTTCTGTGCTATAATTTTCCTGTAATCTGTTTTCCAATGGTCTGGTCGCTCGCTGGCGGTGAAATCAAGGTTTGCACCCCACGCTAGCGGGAGGATGGAAATGGGTCAGGAAGAGCAATTTGCATCCACCGAGCAGACTGGCCACCGTATTCTCTGGGCCCGTGTGATTCTCCCATCCTCTGGGCCCAGTATCCCGTGGGTGGGAATTATTACTCTATTAACAAACCTGTTCCTGACGCGATGGACCACATGGTGGGCAAAGGGGGTAATTCTTTCAGGGAGATGCTCCCAATGTCGATTTGAGGGTCACCTCTCCCCCACAATGCAAGACCAGCCCACCCCACCCCTACCAGACACCCCGCCCATCTGCCCCCCCCTCCCAGAGACACCCTAAGCGTTGGAAGCCCCCCCCGAGACCCCTGAAGTAAAGTGCTCCTCCCAGAGAACCCCCCAAAAAAAGAGACCCCCCCAAGAAGTGACCCCTGTCAGAAACCCCCCCTTCCAACCCCACTCCCCCGAGATTAGTGACCCCTGTCAGGAAGCCCCCCCCCCCACCACCAGCGGAGAATCTCCCTGTCTGGAAGCTAAAGAGCAATCCAGATAGAGGTAGTGAACAAAATCACTGCTTTAACACTCACCTGGGCAATACACCTGCTGGCTCAGACACAGGAAGCAGCACCTGCCCATCCCTGGAAAGAGAAAACCAGTCAGCCAGGTTTAAACTCCCTCAGAGCTTCCAGCTGCAAGCCATTTATTCATTTATCTTTGGGATTGATTTTACTGGGCTGTGATTGACAGCTTCCCCACACACGCAGCTGTCAGCATTGTTTCATTCATCTTCCTTCACAGCTGAGAAACTCTGAACCGCTATAACCACAATGCTTATAAATATCAAACTTTGAGTGACAGCTCCCTGACCACTTCAAAATCACTCCAGCGTAAAGGGAAGTGATTGGGTGGGGTCTCGGGGGCAGGGGTTCCTTGATATAGGGGATCTCTGGGCCATCCCTTTATTTAGACAAATAGACTCTGGGGGCGGGTGGTGGGTCGGGTAACCCCTGTACTGGGGAAGGCAACCAGAAAATCCGTGGGTGGGGGGCTGAACTCTGCAGCGGGTGTGGGGGGCTAAATTGAGATGTTGGGGATGGGGGGCAGATGTGGGACCTCGCTATTGGGCTTCCCGCTCAAAATGACAGCCCAATAGCGGGATTCCTTAGGGAATCCCTCGCAATCCTCGCTATGCACACGTTTACATGTGGGAGTGCAGTCAGGTGCCATTCCGTTTGGGCGGTAGAACTTAGGGCGGGATTCACCGTTGCCCGACGTCGATATCGTAATCAGCAATCGGGCGGCTAAATCCCTTCCAACGCTCAAATCAGGGGCGGTTGGAAAGGTGGTGCCGCATCACCTGAAGGCCCTCGTCTGATGCTCCGCCCTCGATGGGCCGAGTTCCCGTCCATACGGGGGACATGCAGTCTCAGCGATCGGGAACCCCGCGTGGCGGCTGCGGACTGTGTCCAGTCTACAGTCAGACGGGAACTGTGCTGCTGGCTGTGGGGGGGGGGGGGGCCTTCTGCGAGGGCTGGGGGGACTGGTGGGGTGTGGCTAGGGGGTGGCCAGGGGGAACACTATCTTGCAGGTCGGGTCTGCGCACGGCCGGCGCCATGTTTTACGGACCGCTGACCGCTGCAGTTCGTGGCCATGCGCATGTCCGCCTATTCTCCAGCCGTTTATATCATGGGAGTCGGGAGTTTTACCCGGCGCAGCTGCTAGCCCCTCACCTGTTGCAGATAGGTGCGGGTTCGGCACCAATTTTGGGTTGTAAAACGCCACAATTCCCACGCCGGCGTTGGTGGTGAATCCAGCCCCCAGCCTTTCAAATGGAGAATTTTGCACATGCTCAATGGGAGGACAGGGTTGTGGAGAGCTCTGCACTATAAAAGAGAAGGAACAGAGAAGAATAATTGCCCCTCATTTGTCTGGGCTAAATTCTTGCATGGCTTTGAATGAATCAAAAATAATACATCTTCCAGTAAAGTGGTCTCCAGTGTAGTTTCCAAGATAAACATCAATCCTTCATGGCTTTTAAGAAAGTGAACCCAGCTTATTGAATTTCGATACAAGTTGAGCTAATGCACCCTAGCAATCACTCACATCCCACACCACCCATTATATGTAGAAAAGGCAAAGAGCAAGAGTTAGACAATATAAATCTTCTTTCACAACCCACTCAGAAGTGTTGAAATGAAATGAAAATCGCTTATTGCCACAAGTAGGCTTCAAATGAAGTTACTGTGAAAAGCCCCTAGTTGCCAAATTCTGGTGCCTGTTCGGGGAGGCTGGTACGGAAATTGAACAGCGTGAATAGACAGAGGCTTTTTCCCAGTGTAGAGGGGTCAATTGCTAGGGGGATAAGCTTAAGGTGCGAGGGGCAAGGTTTAGAGGAGATGTAAGAGGCAAGTTTTTTACACAGAGTGTAGTGGGTGCCTGGAACTCGCTGCCGGAGGAGGTGGTGGAAGTAGGGACGATAGTGACGTTTAAGGGGCATCTTGACAAATACATGAATAGGATGGGAATAGATGGATATGGACCCAGGAAGTGTAGAGGATTTTAGTTTAGACGGGCAGCATGGTCGGCATAGGCTTGGAGGGCCGAAGGGCCTGTTCCTGTACTGTACTTTCCTCTGTTCTTTGTTCTTTGAACTGTGCTGCTGGACTGCCTTGGTCTGCTTTCAAAGCCAGCGATTTAGCCCTGTGCTAAATCAGCCCCATTGTTGTTCTCACCTCTTTGGGGTGAGGGACAATGTCTGGGAAATGACCAATTAGCACAATTGCTTCACAGCTCCCAGATCCCAGGGTCCCAGGTTCGAATCCCGACTTGGGTCACTGTCGGTGCAGAGTCTGCATGTTCTCCCCGTGTCTGCGTGGGTTTCCTCCGGGTGCTCCGGGTTTTCTCCCACAGTCCAAAGATGTGCAGGTTATGTGGACTGGCCATGCTAAATTGCCCTTAGTGTCCAAAGAGCTTGGGTTGGGTTGGGTTGGGTATGATTACGGGGATAGGGTGGAGGTGTCAGCTTGGTGGGGTGCTCTTTCTAAGGGCCGGTGCAGACTCGATGGGCCGTAGGCCTCCTTCTGCACTGTAAATTCTATGAAATAGTAATTTGGTTGCCAGCATTATTCTTGATGTGGAGATGCCGGCGTTGGACTGGGATGGGTGCAGTAATAAGTCTTACAACACCAGGTTAAAGTCCAACAGGTTAATTTGGAATCATCTATGATTCTATGATGACAGTGACCCAAGCCGGGAGTCGGTCCTGGGACCCTGGAGTTGTGAAGCAGCAGTGCTAACCACTGTGCTACCGTGCCACCCAGCAAATGCAGCAAAAAGTGTCAAAATCCTGGAGACGCAGAGCTCATCACCCCAGAAGGATGGAACGATGAGAACTTCATCAACCCCCTTGAAAAACCTCATGAAGTTGCCATGTAGAGTCAGTGCGAAAGTTGCTGATGGGAATAATCCCCAAAATAGGACAAATTCCTCAAACCATCAAAAGTAGCACATTCACCCTCAGACTGAAGAATAAATAAATGGAGGGGAAGGGAACAGGATTCCCTGATGTGCTTCCAGGGGACAATATTCCACGCGAGACCATAACTTTTCAATAACTTCCTGTGCCACCGTGTCCGTCACCTCTTTGCCGGCCGTTTTCTGATGAGCTCCCATGGGCAAGATTGTGAGGTGGGAGCACAGTTCCGGAAACCTGGCTGCACTTTAAGGAGATCCCAGGAGTGCAATTCTGTTCCCTGTGCTCCTGAGCGGTTTTATTTCTATTGATATGCTTTTTATTCATGCCATCATTGAGCCTGCTGTCGAAGGAATCTTTTGAAATGTTGTTTCCAATTGTCAAGGGATCGAAAATGAAGGGACATGGATATAAAGTTAAATGCGAGAGCTGTAAGGTGGCTGGGAGTGGGGGGCGGGGGAGGAGAAATATTTTTTGTTGAACACAAAGGAAAAACGTGGAATTCACTACTGGAGCTGAAGGGAAACGCTTGTCAACATTTTAATAGATCAGATATGAGGTTGAAGAAAAGGGAACTAAAGGAAAATGGAGTGGGCAGATGGGATTAATCTGTTGCTAATTTGGAAGATAAATAGCACAAGACCGGACTGAATGCCCCTTTCTATTCTGAAACCCCTTCAGTTAAGGAGAGAGAGTCGTAGAGAAAATTGAAAGTAAAGTGCTTCGAGGGTGGAAATTGAAATGGTGAATTATAGGGATTCCAAAGCAGCCAGATTACAGGCAGTCTGCCGCTGATTTTAAAGAATGGTCTAAATTTCCGTGTCCTATCCAATTTAAATTGACTGATTTAGGTCCTTTCTGTGCAGAG
Organism: Scyliorhinus canicula; assembly: GCF_902713615.1. Taxonomy (NCBI): domain Eukaryota; kingdom Metazoa; phylum Chordata; class Chondrichthyes; order Carcharhiniformes; family Scyliorhinidae; genus Scyliorhinus; species Scyliorhinus canicula. Next base: position 98,276,912 of record NC_052164.1, on the reverse strand, counting down.
GATAGAAACTATTTCAAAACTTCCAGCTTCAGGCAGGTAACTAAAATTATCTGAAAGTATTAAATCCCCGCTGCTCCTATAGAACTGGGCCAGAAAGAGATCTTTCCACTGGTATTAAGAATTATTAAAGGGACATTATTGGTCTATTTTGATTTTCCAGGCAAACTGTTTCTCCCATTGTGCTTACAAGCAACAACAGCCTTGGTCTGCGAGTATATCCTCATGTTAGTACCGTGTGACCAAACTATACGCAGTGACTTCAACAAATGTCGAATCATTCAACACCAAAGGAGCGCATTTTTCCCAACATGCTCGGGATGGCTCTCTGAAAGAATGGCCTGATGATTCGTACTTTTCTCTTTCCTGTAATTTATTTATTTTACATGCACCTACATATACTCTCACAGTAATGTACCATCCCATACCTGATCCATCTGATCCAGCAGAGGACAGCACAGCACTGCTGCAAACCTATCTCAGCACGTTAGAATATGTAAAAAGTGGAAAAAGGCAATTAATCCCAATAATGCAGAGTCAAATCCTAACATTCACCAGAAACGTGTCAAAGTTGTGTTGAAAGCCAATCTCGCCTCACATTGTTGGTCCCCAAAGTATGGTCTTTGAAGGGTCAGCTGCAGACTAACCTCAGGTCTTCCTGATGGGTGGTCCTGGTGAATTTCGACCCCTCACGGAGCAGGTGTATTACCCCTCCCCCGAGTACAGAAACAACTCAATTGGCGTTCCTGCTGACTTAGTTTACATTTTGATATTGATCTGGGCAGTATTAAAGAAAGCCTTAATACCACTGGGAGCAATTTGACCAAATCAGCTGTCAATTCCCTTCTTTTTTATTCCTTTCCTGGAGTGTGGGTGTGGCTGCCAAGATCAGTATTTGTTACTTGCCTCTAATTGCCCTTAGCTTCCAGGCTATTTCAGAGGGGACACTATGAGCCAACCACTTTCCCTTGGATCTGGAGTAAGGACGGCAGATTTCCTTTCCGAAAGGGCATTAGAGAACCAGATGGGTTATAACGACACTCAATGATAGTTTCATGCTCACCGTTACTGAGACGAGTTTACAGTTTGAGACTTTGGCTGGGATTCTCCCCCAACCGGTCAGGCAGGCCGTACTGACGCCAAAGAGTGGTGTGAACCACTCCGACGTCTGGTCTGCACCCTTGAGAAAGGATGTGCTAGCACTAGAGGGGGTGCAGAGGAGGTTCACTGGGCTGATTTCGGAGTTGAGGGGGTTATCGTATGAGGAGAGGCTGAGTAGATTGGAATTATATTCACTGGAATTCAGAAGGTTGAGGGGGGATCTAATAGAAACATATAAAATTTTGAAGGGAGCGGATAAGATAGAAGTAGAATGGATGTTTCCACTGGTAGGTGAAAGTAGGACAAGAGGGCATAGCCTCAAGATTAGGGGGGGGGCAGATTTAGGACTGAATCAAGGAGGAACTTCTTCACTCAGAGGGTGGTTAAAGTATGGAATTCCCTTCCGAAAGGAGTAGTAGACGCTACTTCATTGAATATATTTAAAGATAGGGTAGATGTTTTTTTGAAAAATAAAGGAATTACGGGATATGGCGAGAATGCGGGTAAGTGGTTCTGAGACCACTAATAGATCAGCCATGATCTTATAGAATGGCGGAGCAGGCTCGAAGGGCCGGACGGTCTACTTCTGCTCCTAGTTCTTATGTTCTTATGTTGCAGAATCCTCAATGCAGAACCGCTGGCGTGATCCCTGCACTTGCGCAGGGGGTTTCTTCTCCGCGTCGGCCATCGTGGAGCCTTACACAGGCCGGCGTGGAGGAAAGAGTACCCCCACGGCACGGGCCCACCCGCAGATCGGTGGGCCCCGATCGCGGGGCAGGCCACCGTGGGGGCCCACCTCCCAGGGCCGGATCCCCCCGAGAGCCCCCGAGGACTCAGCAGGCCGCCCTCAGAGCCGGATCCTGCCGGTATGGACCTTGTGTATTTCGGTGGGACTGGCTGAAAACGTGCGGCCGCTCGGCCCATCAGGGACCGGAGAATCGCCGGGGGTGTGGGGGCGGCACTGCCAACGGCCCCTGACTGGCGCGATGTGATCCCCGACCCCGCTAAAAAACTGGCGCCGGAGAATTCGGCAGCCGGTGTCGGAGCAGTGGGACAGGATTCATGCCCCTCCCCCCCCGGCGATTCTCCAACCCGGCCGGGGGGGGGGGGGGTCGGAGGATCCGCCCTAATTTCTTCTATCAATTGAACTTAAATTCCACTAGTTGCCCTGGTGGAATTTGAATCCACCACCAGAGCATTAGCCTGGGCCTGTGGATTACTACCCTCCTCTCTCTCCCCACTCAACCTTTAGAACAGTACAGCACAGAACAGGCCCTTCGGCCCTCAATGTTGTGCCGAGCCATGATCACCCTACTCAAACCCACGTATCCACCCTATACCCGTAACCCAACACCCCCCCCCCCCCCTAACCTTACTTTTATTAGGACACTACGGGCAATTTAGCATGGCCAATCCACCTAACCCGCACATCTTTGGACTGTGGGAGGAAACCGGAGCACCCGGAGGAAACCCACGCACACAGGGGGAGGACGTGCAGACTCCACACAGACAGTGACCCAGCCGGGAATCGAACCTGGGACCCTGGAGCTGTGAAGCATTTATGCTAACCACCATGCTACCCTGCTGCCCTCCTCAACATATTGAGAACTTCATCTTGACACCTGCCCACCATTGACAGGAGACAAGAGAGAGTTGGGCTGGAATTCTCCGGCCCTTGGAATTCTCCATTTCTGCTGGATTTGGGTGGCTCCAGTGGGAACTTGCGTTGATAAGCGGTGGGAGTAGAGATTCGCACGAATAGTGAATGGCGCGTAGCCGAGAAACAGGCGATTGGGGGCGCGGAGAATCCTGAAATTTATCTGCCCTTTGACATTCTGTTGTGATAGGCCTTTAAGGGATAGCTGCATGAAGTCACTCGAAGGCAAATGTATCATGTGGTCCAGTCTTAGTTTCACTTTTGCTTTTGAGCAGAGCTGCTGATGTTTTCAAGCTTTCTATCCATTTATGCCTGTTCTTAATTTCTAATCATAAGAAATTAAAGCACAACATGTTTACCCAATCACTTATGAATGATTGCTGCTTCTGTCATTATAAAAGCCAGCTTCTCCTGGCTAGAAAGGCAAGAACTGTTGGGAAGTTGTTAGTTACAAAATGGTGTCTCTTAAAGAAGTTTTCGTAGTCTTCAACAGGTTAACAGGAAGCCTTCATTAACTATTTGTCAATATATACACATATGTATTAAAGGGTACAGGCAAGAAGCTATCTCAAGGACATAATTGCTCTGGAGAGAGCGCTGAGGAGATTTACAAGAATATTGCCGGGGCTTGAAAACGACAGCTATGAGGAGAGATTGGCTAGGCTAGCTTTGCTTTACTTGAAATGGAGGAGGCTAAAGGGGGTTACGTAATTGAAGTGTACAAAATGATAAGGGGTCTGGACAGGGTAAGACCTGTTTCCCAGCTGAGGGGTCAATCCAGGAGGCTCTGATTTAAGGCGATTGGTAGAGGCATTAGAGAGGATGCAAGGAAAAACATTTCACCCACAGGGTGGTGGGCGTCTGGAATTCACTGCCAAAATTGGTGGTTGAGGCTGAAACTCTCAACTAATTTTTAAGGTACCCGGGTCTGTATCTGAAGGGCTGTAACCTGCAAGACTATGGACCAGGTGCTGGAAAGTGGGATTAAAATGAGAGGCTAATTAATTTTTATCTTTTTTTGGCCGGCGCAGACTTAAAGGGCTGAATGGCCTCCTCCTTAACTTTTCTATGGTTCTATCTTCACGTCTAGATCTCTGCTCAACACCACATTGCCCCTAGGTCTGGGTCATGTGCCTTCTCACTTCACTGTGTGCGCAGCGCTGTACCCGGCCGCACGTTATGTGTCAGACCCTTATACTAGCAAAACAGTCTCTGAATAAGTGTCGACCATTTAAGACTGAGGGATTTCTTTACTGAAAAGGTTGTGAATTGCTCACCGCGGAGAGTTGTGGGTGACCAGTCCTTGAGTACATTTGAGTCAGAGAATGACAGGCTTTTGGAATATAAGGAAATCAAAGGGTATGTCGTGGGAAGGAGTGACTCAGGTAGAAGATAAATCACCTTATTCAAAGGCGAAGCAAACTCAAAGGAGGGGGGGGGGTTGAATGGTCTACTCCTATTTCTGAGGTTCTTGTGCCCTTACCTCAAGCTCTCCCACTTTCTAAGTGAGGAGTCCAAGTGGAACTTTCGTTGTCTCAGCTGAGACTAGGTGACTCGGAACACATCAGAGGTAAGTGTTTATATTGAGGACTTTTAAGCTATACAAGGCAAAGGCAATTGTGACATACATTGAAAGGTAGCAGGAGTGAAATAATAGACCAATAATACTACAAAGTAAAACAATAAAACAGTAAAGAACAAAAAGAAAAGCAAGAATTGTATGTACATCAGTTGGGTTTAGCTATTTACATTGGTTGCAGCTTCTTGTTTTGCATTCTCTAGCGGGTGTTTATTCCCGACCAGGTCCCCCACTCATCTCCCCACCTACCCCTTTCCTCTCGACCCTCACCTGTGCAAATGTGGTGCCTGAGGGGCGTTTAATCATGTGGAGCAGGGACAGTTGGGGACCCCACTGCAATCCCATCGCCACCCCAAATATGTCGAAGAGGGAAGGCCCATGGATAACTTTCCCACTTGGGGGCCGCAGCCCACCACCGCCTTGCAGTCCGACATTAAGAGCACTCAGTGTCTGCTGGAGGGACACATCAAGAGGAACCGGGAGGCCCTCCTCTGAGAGACACCCCCTACCCTGGCTGCTGAGACTGCACCTCCCCTCGACCCTTCCTGCCATTACTCACCGATGGTCTGGAATCCAGTGGTGATACTGGGCCTCAGGTAAATGTCATTCCAATAGTATTCCCTAGTGGTGCTGCCATACTGTAGAGCTGCTGCACTCTGATTGGCCAGCAGACACTGACAGATGGGACTTGGTCTTGAGTAAGACCAGCCATCGTCCAATTAAGTGCCTGACTAGATCTTAAAATGGCGGGTCTTCCCTAAAAGAGACAATGAGGTCTCATTCTCAAGTGTGATCTGCGTCACCTCCATTAAATGGCACCCAAGAGTCACTGCCATTGGAAAAGGTTAGTAATGCAGGTTACTCCTCTCAACCCCACCCCACCCCTGGATCCTCTAGATCAGAAAATGCTATGTATATGGAGAGCAGGAATTCCAAAAATTGAATTATCATTCGATTGTGGTGTCCAGCAAGCCTCAAAATGCAATATACAATTGTCCTTCAATCACTGTGCATTCATTTTTTGTTCAGCAGTCTTCTCTGAAGAGAGATTGGTGTGCTCTCTGCAATATACATGAAACTGAGTTAGACGAAGCAGAATAAATAGAATATATATGCTGTGGTTTGAACATCTTATAGAATGAAATACAAGCACAGGGTTGGCTGTTATACATTCGCTGACAGATGTCAGAGGCTTCCCAGAACAGTGACAGCTTTGGGCACCTAGTATGAATGAAAGGGCCGGGTTTAGCGAGATCACATATAGGGCAGCACGGTAGCACAGTAGTTAGCACTGTGGCTTCACAGCGCCAGGGTCGCAGGTTCGATTCCCCGCTGGGTCACTGTCTGTGCGGAGTCTGCACGTTCTCCCTGTGTCTGTGTGGGTGGATTGGACATGCTAAATTGCCCTCAGTGTCCTAAAAAAGGGTGAGAAGGGGTTATTGGGTTACAGGGATAGGATGTGAGGGCTTAAAGTGGGTCAGTGCAGATTCAATGGGCCGAATAGCCTCCTCCTAAAAGAAAAAAAAAATGTTGAGGAGCCGTGATTTTTGTGGCAATCACTAAAGTTCTCAATCCCTAACCCAACCCACTGTCAGTGACTACCAAACTAGCTATTAGACACTGTTGTCTCGACTGTTAGACTTTGCAAACTTATAAAGCATTAGCTATGGTGGCTCGAGTACTCTTGGCTCTGAGTCAGAGGCTGTGGATTCAGAACCCACTCAGGATTGAGTACAATCTCGGCTGATGCTTCAGCACTGAACGCTCCATTGTCATTCAGATCAAATGTTAAGTGAAGGCCCTGTCTGTTCTCTCACGTGGATGTAACTGATCCCGTGGTACTATTTTCTAAAAGAGCTGTTGCCATTGCCAATATTATCCCTGAACCAACATCAGAAACAAAAAAAGATAATTTTCATGTCAACTGTTGTTCTCGTTTTGCGTTTTGTGGGTATTTTCCAAATTGGCTCCAGCATTTCCTACAATAAGGGATTAAGGGTTATGGTGTTCGGGCCGGAAAGTGGAGCTGAGTCCACAAAAGATCAGCCATGATCTAATTGAATGGCGGAGCAGGCTTGAGGGGCCAGATGGCCTACTCCTGCTCCTAGTTCGTATGTCCTTATGTTCTTATAATACAACAGTGACTACAGTTCAAAAGTACTTCACTGGCTGTGAGGTGCTTTGCTGAGGTTGTGACAAGCACTAGTTTAGCAACCCCTTTCCACTATCTCGGTTTGTTACACTGCTTCCCTAGCATCCAGAACTGGATGAGCAGACCATTCCTCCAACTAAATATCTGAAAAAAAATTATCTTTGGGCCCCAACACAATCTTCATTCGCTAGCAAACAACTCCGTCCCTCTTCCTGACAATTGGCAGAGGCTGGTACAGTCTTTCCACATTTGACTCTGGGATAAGCTTGGAATTGCATATCTGCACCCTCACTATGGCCACCTATTTCCACCAATGTAACATTGTCCAACTCTGTCCCGCCTCAATCCATCTGTTGCAGAAACCCTCATTCATAGAATCATAGAATCCCCGCAGTGCAGAAGGAGGCCATCCGGCCCATTGAGTCTGCACCGACCCTTCAAATAAACAATCTACCCATACTCACTTCCCCCTCACTCCCGCAACCCCATAACCTAAGCTGCACATCCCTGGACACAAAGGGACAATTTATCATGGCCAAACCACATAACCTGCACATCTTTGGCCTGTGGATTGGATTGGTTTATTGTCACATGTATTGTTCTGCGTGCAGCTCAAACAGATCATTCCGTGAAAAGAAAATACATAATAGGGCAGACATAAAATACAATGTAAATACATCGACACAGGCATCGGGTGAAGCATCCAGGCGTGTATTACTACTCAGTAGAGAAGATGAGTGAAGTGATCAGGTCAGTCAATAAGTCCATCAGTCCATAAGAGGGCCATTTAGGAGTCTGGTAACATCGGGGAAGAAGCTGTTTTTGAATCTGTTAGTGTGTGTTCTCAGACTTTTGTATCATGGGGAGAATGTACAAACTCCACACAGATAGTGACCCAATTAATCCCGGGTTCCTGGCGCTGTGAGACAGACCACTGTGCCACCGTGCTCAATAGTTACTCTAAATCTTAATATCCCTGCACAGTATTGGCTAACCTCCCACATTCCACCCCAGGTAAACTTGAGGTAATTCAAAAATAGGCTGCTGCTAGCCTAACTAGCAGTGAGTCCAATAATGACTCATCACTACACCTCCCCCCACCATATCCCTCCCCCCCCCCCACCCCCCCCCCCCCTCCCCCCCCACCCCCACCACCACCCTTCTCCCCCGTGTAGGCCCTGTAATGGCTTGTGATTAAGCAACAGCCTTGATGTTAAAATTCTCATTCTTGTTTTCAAAGCCCCCTTCCTGTCTCTGAAACGTCTGCCTGCCTCACAACCCTCTGAATCTCTGCAATTCTCCCGTTGTGGCCCCTTGCCCCAACACTGCTGGCATGGATTTCAGTTCCCTGGCGCTAAGATCTCAAATTACATCCATAAACTCAACCTCTAGCTCTATCTCTGACTGCTCCTTTGAGTTAGTCCTTAAACCCGACCTCTTTGACTGAGTTGTTGGTCATCTACCGATAACAATTCTGTCAAGTGCATTGGGATGTATTACAATACATCCAATCACCAATCTCTTGTGCAGTAAAAATTATTGTTCCTATTACTGTTGGCTGATCTTGTGTAGCTGTCCTGATGAATGCAAGATGAAAAGCTTTGATAGTGTTATGGACAAGGGAGAGAGGCAAAATTGAGCTCCTCTATTTTCTTGTAGTCAGTCCATGAGCAGTGTCATAATATACACATACGTATATGATGGTGCAGAGGCACATACTGACTGACACACTGCAAGACACACACGCACAACACAGCAGCCAATCACCAGTTAGGGCACGGTCACTATAAAGCCAGAGGGCACTAGTTTTCCCGCTCATTCGGGATGCAGCCTCTGAGACAGACAGAGCCCGCAGTCAGTAGCACAAACATCTACCACGTGCTAGCAGTATAGGCTGGTCAGGTTAGGCATATGTCTTCAGTCAACCTAACATAGTGTCGACCCACAGTGCAAGTATGTTTAACAGCTCGCAGTTAAATACAATAGAGTTGTACTTCTACAAGTGTTGGTAGCCTGTCTATGTTACTGCTAAGGTAAACGCAGTCTCCACAGATCCAGAGTACCCAACACATCAAGCAGGACATGTTTTAATTTTTTTAATTGGCTGTGGCATGTGGCAAACCCCTGTGACGTCAATATTTAAAGTGACCCACAGTAACTGCAGTAACCGCCTTCAGGGTAAACCAGAAGTATAGTTTATTCATACATTCAAACCCGGGGATGGTCGCAACTTCATACACACACAGAGACACTACAAGAAGATAGGAATACTGAGGGTTCAGCTTCTGTCGTGCAACTGCTGTTGGAAATGTAGAGGAACTGTGGCATACCTGTGATTTGTGTGACCTGTAGAAGCCATCTTTGGGTCCAGCAAAGTCTGCTTTTTAAACAAGCAAAAAGATAAGGGCTGGAACTTTCTGGCCATTCATGCCGCCGGGACCTTCCTGTCCCAATGACGGTGCAACGCTATCGCAGGTTTCATGGGAAGACCGTTAACAACGGCAGGATCAGAAGATTCTACTGCCAGCCAATGGCAGGCTGCCTCCCTCTGGCGCGAAACACGTGGCGATTTGGGTGGTAAATCCCGCCCAAGGTTTCATTTAAACAATTTGGGATCTTTTGTATGTCTTTGGGACACGACAATAGCATGTCTCTTCTTTCAGCAATACTCAAGTCTGTACTATCCAACAATTCAATGTATCACTGAGTTCAAGACATGATATGAATACAAATTTTTGTTCATTTTACTCAGGTGTTAGGCGGACGAATCTTGAAAGGGCCACTGGAGGTGGCAAAGGTAAGATGTGGCCTGTTTTTGTTTTCCCTATTGTGGAGTTAGAAGCAGCAGGCGTGCTCTATGGAAATCCAAATGCCGCTGATAGCCACGACTGATGCAACCCTCCCCCCACCACAACTGGTGTACCTTGGACATTCCGAGACAGCTAATCTAATGGTTCACCACCCACCACTCCCGGCCCTAACCAAATGAGGGTTAAATTAGGGTTGGGGGACAATGAGTTGATTCCAGATCCATGAGTGGACCACACGTCGCTGGCACTAAGCACTTCAGACCAGAAGCCCAACATGGTTTGATCTTGCCGCCGGCCTTGTTTGAGCCTTCAATTTCTAAACTGGCAGGAGCCAATTTCCACCACTGTTAGACTGGGCCTTTACCGTGTGGAGTTCTATTGCCAGGACAAATACATCAGCCTTTGAGATCAATCAATCCAATTTTTTCGGCATAATATTTTACAAGCTCAGAATAAGGCCATTCAGCCAATCAGACCTTTGCCACCATATGCCTCCTCTCACCTGCCTTCATCTCATCCAATCAGCACACTCCCTTCTCCCTCATGGTTATCCTGCTTGCCCTTAAGTATTAGCAACCAGATTTAGACCTCTTAAATTCTAGGAATTCAAAAGCATAGGTCACCATCAATTCTGATTTGCTGAAGTTATTTGCATGATAATAGAGCTTGGAAAAGCTACTAAATCACTTCTGCATAGCAATAAGTCTCCCATTTATCACACCTGACATTGATAACTCTACAATGAAAATAGATTAAAAGTTAACATATGTTAAATTAAATACTCCGTGTACAGTATTGTTCAGACACCGTGGCAACAGATCAAATACAGATTATACAGAGGCAAGAAAATTAATGTGGGGTAGAGGCCAGGAACTTTGCACAACGTATGTTCTTAAAGCCTGGATTTAACAATATTGCAAGTATATAATTAGACGGAAGGTGACACCAACTGGGAGAGGTGGAAAGCGGTGGGCAGTGACACCCACAGAGAAGCATTGATTCCTGAGCTTGATTTGGGCCCTTTCCTATTTAGGATTTCCCAGATTTTGTACCTTGAATCAACCTCCTATGTGATTCCCCATTTTCCTGGGCTCTACTACACTTACTGTCCAGGTAAAACATTCAGTAGTACACGAGGACAATCAGTAGGAAATCTTAGCTTGTTAATCACTTATAAGCAACAGGATTTATTCTTATGTCTCCACAAGATCTTTTTCTGGTTCTTGATAAGTAATAAAATATTACCTAAGATTTCCACCTACTTTTAAAATTGTTACAGATGGAGGGCTGGTTTAGCTCAGTGGGCTAGACAGCTGGTTTGTGTTGCAGAACAAGGCCAGCAGCGTGGGTTCAATTCCTGTACCAGCTTACCCGAACAGGTGCCGGAATGTGGCAACTAGGGGCTTTTCACAGTAACTTCATACTTGTGACAATAAAAGGTTATTGAGTCAGTTGGTATGTGAGCTCAAACTTTGGTATCTTTTTCCTGGACGGAAGAATGTGGAAGAGAGTATGTCCAGGGTGCGTGGGGTTCTTAATTATGCTGGCTGCCTTTCCGAGGCAGCAGGAATTGTAGACAGTGTCGATGGATGGGAGGCTGGTTTGCATGATGGATTGGGCTACATTCACGACCTTTTGTAATTTCCTGCGGTCTTGGGCAGAGCAGGCTCCATACCAAGCTGCGATACAACCAGAAAGAATGTTTTCTCTGGTGCATCTGCGGAAGTTGGTGAGAGTCATAGATGACATGCCAAATTTCCTTAGTCTTCTGAGAAAGTAGATGTTCCCACATTGTTGAGACTGGATAGCCTTGTGGTCAGCAATGGGGCCACAGGGTCCAAGCGCTGGGTTTGCCGCAAGAGCTGAAAATATCCCATATTGTTTGAAATGCTGACAGAAAGCAGAGTAAATCAGAACGGCACCTGCATTGCAGGAGGAGTGTTAATATCGCAGCGTGCTGTCACACTTCCGAAGGTGCGAAAATGATTGAAGTTTTCAGTTGAGTGCCCGAAGTGTGATTTTCATCATGCCACATTATAATTACGAGATGCGAATTCAGCAGCTTGCTGGCTGTCCTCATGGGTCTGCTGCAAAACCGCAGGCTACTCAGAGAATGATTCCTCTGTTTTTGACGGAAGCCTGCTCACAGGCAGTCACTCGATAGGTGCCCATTTATTTCCAGGTTATTGAGCACTGATTTTCAACTTCACCTGGTTGAAATTTTTATAATCCATCAACATGATTGATCAGCTTGAACATTGCTAATTGAACACTGGGGAGCCTTTGAGTAAGCATATGCGTTTTTAACAAATACATTCAAGGTTTCCCCTTGATACTGGTTAATGGGGCTGAAATTCATCTTTGGCGAGAGTGATTGACAGCTCATTTTACACCCTGGTTGTTTTTTTCTCTTTTCTAAACGGAGATCAAAACTGTCAATTCACGATCATCCGTCCCACAGTTCTGCCTAAAATTAAATTCATCCCCAGAGATTGGAATGTTCCAGAACACGAACTAACAAAAATGGCAGGAAGGAAAAGACCAGCTGGTCGCTGCCCCGGGAAAGAAAGATTTGGACGAGTGCAGCACAATCTCACAATTCCCCAAAGTACACTGACATTACACTAGGGAATGGCGCACGGAGCTGAAGTCTCATCCTTTTCCATTGAGTCTATGGATTGGGATTTGAACCCACAACCTTCTGACTCAGAGGTAAGAGCTGAGCAACAACTGATATGCTGCCGCCCACCAAGGCTGTCTGATAAACATTCAATGGTTGGAGCATCCATGACTAGGTACTTCCATTCCCTCTCTTTTAGGCATATAGTCTCTGGTGAACCAAATAAACCCGAAAGCCAATGAGAGGAAACAAACCCTGGTGAATTCCTCTTTGGCCCCCTCTGTAGTAAAATGCCTTGAAGGGACATCAGCATGACATCACTGGACGGGAAATGTGTCATGTAATCCAGTATTAGTTTCATTTTTGTTTTGAGCAGAACACGCACACAGCTCTCTTCATGGACTGCCAAGATGCTTACATCTTTTGCGGCCTTGTGAAGTTCGTGGACCATGCATATGCAAGTTGTCCTAGGCTGCACCCCCATTTTAGTTTTCTGAAAAATGTGTTCATTTATTTTTGAGTGCCTGGTGCAGAGGGGGCTGCGGGGAGAGCGGAGGATCTTCTTGTGGGCTTGCTTCTGGGCCTGGCTAAGCTGGCTATTAATAGTTCCAGGCAGCAGGAAGGCCATATCCTGAATGTCTGTCCCTCTCCCACGATTATGTTTGCTGCCGGATGTCCTTGGAAAGGGAACAGGTGGTGTTCGCAGAGTGATCGAGGCTTTTTGTGTCTGGTTGGCACTGCAAGGAAAAGGTTTTTTTATTAAATCCTTTAATCACATTTTGTCTTGTTGTTTTAAGTTTCCTTTAAGATTCTCTTTACCTTGACGCAGTGTCCCTTTAAGGAGCTACCTTTTAATTTATCCCTCAACTTGTTGATTCAGTTTATTTGGTTGTCCAAAAGAAGCAGCTCAGATCCCTTCCAGCGATATACTTGTGTATAACTTTCTCATGTGCCTAGTCTTAATAAATGAACCCACAATTCCCTATGAGCAATTGGAGCTTTGTGTCTTGTACAGTAAATAAGCATGAGGTATCGTATGGTTATAATAACACCTTCAGGCAACCAAAAGCAATCGTGAATTTCAATGAACCCCTTGTCCATTTTCCATGATTGCACTCACCTTCGATAGGATGTGGTCTAGAACCGGTGAACTGAATGAAGCAACAATTACATTACCACGTCAATTGAATAGTTACAGATATAATGTCACAATGAAGGGAAATTGTAACTGAGTGAGATCTATCTATATCTGCACCAGCTAACCAACAAACATATTGAACTGTTTAAAGAGCACCTGATTTAAAAAAAAACAAGGAAAGACTCTGACTAAAATTGGCTGCCACAAGTCACCTGATATCTGGGGTTGTAAATTGACCCTTTCTGGAAAGTTACTATGTGGATTGGAGTGCTGACATGTTGGTCATGGAATTCTATACCTGGGGGGTATCAAGGTGCATTTCATACAGGGATTCTTGAAAAGAAGGCATTAAAAATGCAAAGTGTTGGACTTTAATCAACTGTAATTTTATCAAGACAATAGGAACTTCTAACCAGCCAGAAACCCAACAGGCACTCAAACCCCTCTCTGGAGGATGGAATAATCCCATCTCCTGTTTGGTTTCTACGATTGAAATGTGTCAAAGGTTTCGAGGTAAAACATCAAAAATGTGGTTAACTGTTCAACAACAATGACTGAAAGACGTGATAATCAAATTTCTTCTTGGAATACACAGACACCAGCTTCCTTCAAATGGCTGCAATGTTCAACAGTCTATGCCTCAACGACAGGCAAAGGAGTTAATTATATATACTTCCAACTTTTATTTGGACTTTATCGTTTCTTGCTTTTGATCTCTGTGTTAGCGAATCTTATACGAATTTTTCTCGGATTTAATAATTTAAAAACATACTCTTTATTTGACTCTTTCTTAAAAAGTTAATACATTTGGATTGAAAAAGGCATTTACAGGGAAAATAATTTTTTGTTGCTAATGACTGAGGAGGCAGAATAAAGGGGAGCCAGTTTACTCCTCCTCACCTGCTTGTAACAGTAAATATAATAATAATCTTTATTGTCACAAATAGGCTTACATTAACACTGCAATGAAGTTGCTGTGAAAAGCCCCTAGCCGCCACACTCTGGCGCCTGTTCGGGTACACAGAGGGAGAATTCAGAATGTCCAATTCACCTAACAGCACGTCTTTCGGGACTTGTGGGAGGAAACCAGAGCACCTGGAGGAAACCCACGCAGACACAGGGAGAACATGCAGATTCCGCACAGACAGTGACCTGAGCCGAGAATTGAACCTGGGACCCTGGCACTGCGAAGCAACAGTGCTATCCACGGTGCTACCATGCCGCCCATTTTAGGAGCAGAAGTAGGCAATCCAGTCCTTTGAGCCTGCTCCGCCATTCAATCAGATCATGGCTGATCTCTTCCTGGTCTCAAAGACACCTCCTCACTTGTTCTTCATATCCCTTTAACCTGTTTTTAAAATCAGGAATATATCTATCTCCCTTTTGACACCATTTAATGATTTGGACTCCACCACACTATGGGGCAGCAAGTTCCACAAATTTACCACCCTCTGCGAGAAGCAGTGCCTCCTCATCTCAGTTTTAAATCTGCCGCCTCTCAAGCTATATCCGTGACCTCGTGTTCTAGATTGCCCCACAAGGGGGAACATTTGGTCTTCGTTGAGTTTATCAATCCCTTTTAATATTTTATGTACCTCGATCAGATCCCCTCTCATCCTTCTAAACTCCAGTGACCCTTTCATCCCCGGAATCAATCTGGTGAATCTCCTCTGAACTGCCTCCAATGCCACCACATCCTTCCTCAAATAAGGAGACCAAAACTGGACACAATGCTCCAGATGTGGTCTCACCAACACCCTATACAATTGCAACAACACTTCCCTACTTTTATACTCCAGTCCTTTTACAATAAAAGCTAATATTCCATTTGCCATTATTATTACATTTTATACCTGCATACTGACTTTCTGCGATTCATGAACAATGACACCCAGATCCCTCTGCCCAGACACATTTTTAATCTGCTTTCCAGTTAGATAATAATTTTTGGCCAAAATGGATCACCTCACACCTATCCACATTAAACTCCATCTGCCAAATTTTGGCTCGGTCTCTTAGCCTTCTCAAACTGATTCCTGACCCTTAAAGCAGGAGCTTCAGTGAAGATGGCTATCGTTTATCTTGCTGCATTAGTTTTTGTTGCTCTAATTATTGGCTTCTCACAATGTAACCCTGGATTTTACAGGAGCTGTAATTAGGAGCTGAGCATGGTTCAATGTTCACCATGTAAAACGCATTGATTGTGTTTGATGTCGGTGGAGTGGAAATCCATTTGTCATGGTTAAATTGTGTTTGGAGCAGGCAAATCATTTTAACTGCCTCTACCAGAATATGTCATCATGCGAGCGCATTTTAAACATGGATTACTCTATAGTTCAATTCAGTGGAATGGATTACAAACCTCCGGGGAGGACCAGTAAATCGCTCGAATCTGAAACTCCGGGAATGTTGAACTTTGCAAGTCTTTAGGCGGCATTAAATGGAAATTACATCACAACTTATAAAGACCCAAGCAACTACCTGTTCGGCATTCGCAAACAAGAGTCTGCTGTCCTCAAACTTCCTGAGCATGCTGCAATTTCTACTTGACAGGGCAGTCAGCCCCTTTATCTTTTCGTGCTTCTCAGTTCTTTGAAAGTAGATCACATAATTGTACAGCACACGAGGAGTCCATTCAATCCATTGTTCCTGTGCCGACTCTTTGACTTCAGTCAGTCATTCTTCCCTATTACCTGCAATTTGTATTTTTCCTTTTCACTCCTGTATCTAATTCCATTTTTGAAACTTGCTGCTCAATTAGCTTGCACCATCCTTTCAGATAGCCCTCTGCAGATCATAAAAACTTGGCTGCATCATAAAAAAATCCTCCTAATCTCTGCTCTTGTCCTTTTGCCAGTAATGGCTTGTCATAAAGTACAAGCAAATTAGTAGCTTGAATGTTTGGATAAAGCAACATTAATGTAGCCCCTATTCATCAAATGGAGCTTAGCTATTAGAAGACAGTCGACTACCAAGTCTCTTTGACTCCTTTGATCTCTGAATACCAACCATCCTGTCACAGACCTTCTTTCCCCCCGAGAAGCAGGCAAGCAATAAAACATCTTCTGGCTTTGCAGAGGGATGTGGAGGCTTTGGAGAGGGTACAGAAGAGGTTGACCAGGGTGTCGTCTGGTATGGAGGGCATTAGTTATGAGGAGAGGTTGGATAAACTCGGTTTGTTGTGGAATGATGGAGCTTGAGGGGAGACCTGATAGAAGCCGAGAAAATTATGAGGGGCGTGGACAGAGTGGATAATCTGAAGCTTTTTCGCAGGGTGGAAGAGTCAATTACTAGAGGACACAGGTTTAAGGTGCAAGGGGCAAAGTGTAGAGATTTGCGAGGGACGTGTTTTTACACAGAGGGTAGTGGGTGCCTGGAACTCGCTGCCAGAGGAGGTGGTGGAAGCTGGGACGATAGTGACGCTTAAGGGGCGTCTTGACAAATACATGATTAGGATGGGAATAGAGGGATATGGACCCCGGAAGTGTAGAAGGTTTTACGCCCTTGTTCAAAAAAAGTCTTGATTGCTTGATATTGTTAGTTGATGAGTGATAGTTGTAGTGAATGGAAACTAGTGGTACAGTTGGTAGGATATGGCCTTTGAAGAAACTGACCTTACCCTTTTGTCTTTTTCGTTATTCTTTAATGGGACATGGTTTGTGCAGGCTGGGCCAGTATTTAATGCCCAATTTTAATTGCCCTTGAACTGAGTGGTTTGTTTAGCCATTTCAGAGGGCAGATCAGACTCAATCACATTGCTGTGCTTCTGGAGTCACATGTAGGCCAGGCCAGGTAAGGAGGGCAGATTTCCTTCCCTAGAGGGTATTCGTGAAGCGGAAGGGTTTTTACAACATTCGATGATAGTTGCCATGGTGACAATTAGTGAGACTAGTTCAGAATTTTATAGCAAAGGCCACTTGCCGTTGGACTCTAGTGGGATCTCCCAGACCCGTCAAAGTAAATGCCATGTTACATGGCTTGCCCAGCCCACTGCCGGGAATCCGGGGGCAGGGGTCAACTTCAGCAGGGTCGGAAGATTCCGCCCTGGCTCTCAATTCCAGATGTATTAACTGAATTGAAACTCCAGCGGCTGCCATGGTGGGATTTGAACCCGTGTCCCCATTGCTGGGCGTCAAGATTACTAGCCCAGTGACATTACCACTACGCCTTGTGTGAGGTCTTTCAATATTTTGTGGCGTCCGGCTCCCCGGGACTCCTGGTATTGATTCCCATGGTTACCTGTTCCTATTGCCTTCCTCCAATAGCCTCTCGCCTCACCTCTGTGGATACGGGCCTTCTGAGTCTTCCATCAAGGCCTCCGATACTGTGTCTAAACACCCAGGGGAACCTCCTCTCTCCCATGCTGGGCTATTTTTCACTGTTTTGCAGGTTAGACCACGTCCTGCATTACTGCCCACGTCTGTTTCTGCCAAAATGCGACATCGTTTTTTCAGGGCACAGGCTATGGTTGCTCGTAATTTATCATTTCGGGCCCCTCGCTGATGGATGTAAGCCAATGAACAGTGCACTTGAAATGAAAAATGAAAATCGCTTATTGTCACAAGTAGGCTTCAAATGAAGTTACTGTGAAAAGCCCCTAGTCGCCACATTCCGGCGCCTGTTCGGGGAGGCTGTTACGGGAATTGAACTGTGCTGCTGGCCTGCCTTGGTCTGCTTTCAAAGCCAGCGATTTAGCCCTGTGCTGGCCCCGGGTGCAATCGTTCAAAGAAGCAGGCAGCACAACATTGGCACTGTCAGCATTGCATTGAACTGACATGGGTTAATCCCATATCACAGCTCCCACATCCACCTTCAGGTGCCATCCAATGTAGCTCCTGAACCGTGGAAAAACGAAAAAGGTATTTATTTTTAAAAGTTATTTTTAGTTTCTAAATCATATTTGTTCCCGGCATAATCTCAACCTGGGTACCTGACCTTTTGCAGTTTCATGAGTTAATAATGAGGCCTGCGAGTGAGGTTCATTTTTAATTCTTGCGCAAGGATTCATTTACAGAGCTAAATCATTAAACTTTTCAACAATCAGCTGTGATTGGTCAGAAATCATTGGCGCGTTTTTTTACCATTTGTCCATCCAGTTCCACCTCACACAGGACTCTGCTGGGATTCGAACCTTTTGCTAGAATTCCATCTCTCCCCTTCTACCTAGAGGGCAAATCATGATTGGGGCTGCCGAACAATAGGGTTCATTAACTCCTCAGTCACTCACGCGATGTTCATATATCAGGTTGGAGATTGCAGGAGACTGAGCATAGGAAACACAGGAGATAGAACCCACTCTTTCAATCTATTATACAGCTTCCTCTCCAGAAAGTAATCTTCCATTGGCACCTCCATATCATTAAGAAACATTTTAAAAATTAATTTATAAGGATGTGAGTGTTATTGGCTAGGGCAGCATTTATTATCCATCCCTAATTGCCCTTGGCAAGGTGGCGGTGAACTACCTTCTTGAACCACAGTTATATAGAACCTTGGTAAGGCCGCACTTGGAATATTGCGCACAATCCTGGTCGCCACACTACCAGAAAAATGTGGAGGCCTTGGAGAGGATGCAGAGGAGGTTTACCAGGATGTTGTCTGGTCTGGAGGGTGTTAGCTATGTGGAGAGGCTGAATAGACTCAGGCTGATTTCAGTAGAAAGACGAAGGTTGAGGGATGACCTGATAGAGGTTCTACAAGATTATGAGGAGCATGGATAGAGTGGATGGGCAGGCACTCTTTCCCATGGTGGAGGGATCAGTCACCAGGAGGCATAGGTTTAAGGTCCTTGGGGAAGTATTTAGAGGAGATGTGCGAGACAGGTTTTTTATGCAGAGGGCGTGAGTGCCTGGAACGCGTTGCCAGGGTGTGTTGTGGAATCAGATACAGTAACGGCGTTCAAAAGGAATCTTGACAAACGCATGGATAGGATAGAAACAGAGGGATACGGCACAAGGAAGTGCTGAGGGTTTTGGCAAAGGTTGGTATCATGACCGGTACAGGC
Organism: Scyliorhinus canicula; assembly: GCF_902713615.1. Classification (NCBI taxonomy): domain Eukaryota; kingdom Metazoa; phylum Chordata; class Chondrichthyes; order Carcharhiniformes; family Scyliorhinidae; genus Scyliorhinus; species Scyliorhinus canicula. Next base: position 98,257,854 of record NC_052164.1, on the reverse strand, counting down.
TTGGAGGGCCGAAGGGCCTGTTCCTGTGCTGTATTGTTCTTTGTTCTTTGTTTACTGCAGTCCATGCAGTGAAGGTACACCCATTGTGCTGTTAGGGCGGGAATTTCAGGATTTTGAGCCAGCGATAGTGAAGGAACAGTGATATACGTCCAAGCCAGGATGGTGAGTGACTTGGAGGAGAACTTGCAGGCAGTATTGCCCCCATGTGCTGCCCTTGTCCTTCTAGATGGGAGTGGTCATGGGTTTGGAAGGTGCTGCCTAAGGAGCCTTGGTAAGATCCTGTGGTGCATCTTGTAGATGGTGCACACGGCTGCCACTGTGTATCGTGATGGAGGGAGTGACTGTGGATGGGGTGCCAAACAAATGGGCTCTTTTGTCCTGGATGGTGTTGAGCTTCTTGAGTGTTGGTGGAGATGCACTCATTCAGGCAAGTGGAAATATTCCATCATACTCTGACTTGTGCATTGTAGATTGTGGCAGGCTTTTGGGGGGGGGGGGGGGGGGGGGGGGGGGGGGGTCAGGAGGTGGGTTACCTGCAACAGGATTTCTAGCCTCTAACCTGCTCTGGGAACTACAATATTTATATGGCTCACCCAGTTTAGTTTGTGGTCAATAGTAACCCCCAAGATGTTGAGAGTTGGGGGATTTAGCAATGGTAGTACCATCGAATGCCAAGGGGTGATGCCAGCTAGCTCAAATCCGAGCTTCAGAAACGCCAAACACGACAACACCTCCTAGCTTCTGTTGTTTGCTTGATGTTCTCCCATCTGCTTTACCTGCAGTAACACTGTTCTCATTTATATTTATCTCATTTACATAATGAGTCATTGACTCACAGGAGCATAGAGAACAAATTTAAAATTGAATGTACAAACTCCATTCCCCTGGATGCCCAGAGAGCCATGCCCTCTTGTCCCGAAAAATGGAAATTTTCTAATTAAATGGCACATTCTGAAACATTTTTTCATTCCCCAGTCGATAGACATCGAACAGAAAGAAATGTTTTGAGGGAGGCATTGGTCAATGCTTAATGGTATCAGTCAAGACTCAGTTGATAGCACAGAGACCCGAGCGCAATGTCACTCCCAGTACAGTACTGAGGGAATGCTGCACTCAGAGATGTCAACTTTTGGAGGAGGCTTTAAACCAAGGCCCTGTCGTCTCTCTCAGATGGGCATAAACGATCCTGCGGCACGATTTCAAAGAAGAGCAGAAAAGGTTATTCTCAGTCCTCTGGCCAGTACTTACTCCTCAAACAGTGTCACCAAACAACTATCTGGTCATTTCTCACATTGCTGTTTATGGGAGCTTGCTGGGTGCAAATTGGCCACTCTATTTGCTACATTACAACAGTGTATACAGTTCAAAAATACCTCATTGGCTGCTTTGGGATGTTCAGTGGACATGAAAGGTGCTATATAAATGCAAGTCCTTTTATTCCCCCTTAAGAACGCAAAACGGGTGGCTGACTGCAGAAAGCAGCCGCAGAGGACAGTCCGAGGTCATCCTAAACTGGCCTATCATGAAACACTTCCAGAACAAGAGTGATGCTGGAAATGCTTCTTGGATAAGGGGAGAGACAAATGAGGGGGATGGTCCATGCCAGCATAGCACTGCGATATCGTCAGTTAAAGCACTACTATTTCTCCAGGCTTTATATTAAGGTTTGTAATAACCCTCACGGGAAAATGGAGATGGCCCCATCGATCTCCTGGTGGGGCTCATGGAATATATAGTCCCCCACTAACGGGAGGAAATTCATCAGCTCGGGCTCGTAGAAATTACATGATAAATGCTGACCCAGATTGGGACTGGCATGATCGGTAGTCCTGTTTGGGACCTTTGTGCTGTCTGCCATGTTGTGGCCTTTTCTTTTGGCTTAAAATAAATTGCCATTTGAATTCACCTTCTGGGACCTCATGAGCTTTTAAAGTTAGTGAAGATCTTGTTGACCTTGCCTTTGGGGTTCCTTTTTAAGGCCTCTTCCATAAGCTACCAGCGATACAGGGACATGAATCAAGCAAAGACCCTCTTGCCAACTGCAGAATTATAGCCTCAGAAGAAATGGGCTCCGTCTTCTTTCCCAATTGACGAAGCCAACCTCTCCTGCTGCCAATCTCACAGTCCCATGACTGCCCTGAAGGATAAACATCGTACAATCAATCATTGGGAAAACAATGAATATCAAACGTGATTTAAAAGTGATTTTTTTCACTGCTGTGAATTCATTCATACTCCATTGTTATTGTGTGAAGTCTGTGTAGCCTCACAGAGTACGATGGTCAAAAGTACAGACACAGTCAGACAGCGCAGTAGCAGCAGCTGCAGCTACTGTTTCTGCATTTCCCAGCTCTTTCCATTAACCCTTCTAGCAAAGTAACCTGTGCGATATTTACCAACTGCTTTTGATACATGAACAATGGATACCCAGCATTAAGGTCACCCCCAGTCCTACCCCACTAAAACTGCACCAGGCTGATAATAAATCACCAGTTCTTAGTCCGGGGCCAGGGCTGGGTGTGATTGTGAGACTCACAGTCCCGGGAAGAGCAGCAGTTTAATAAGCACGTCCAACCGAGTAAAATTAAAATTCAATTCTATTCACCAACTGAATATTTACAATCCCCGGTAGACCCCTACTGGATACGTCTCTGTTCAGTGCCTTCCTGGCAGACCGTATACACACTGGGTAATTGAGATACCCTGCCCCTAGCGTGGGAGCTCGTACTCCGTAAGGAGCACAGGAAAGACAAGCATTCAGAGCCCGTAGGCCCCGAGTGAAATATTACAATCAGCTTCTATTATTGCGATGCTTGAGCAAGGAGAAGGTCAAACTGCATTGATGTAGCCCAGGCAAATATCACAATTAGACACTTTAGAGGAGAGTTAATCAGACAGAAAATAGACACCTGGCTCAGGAGACCTTAGGATAGGTGACCAATAGCTGTGCCAAAGAGTTAGGTTTTGAATACCGGGACCCCGCAAGGCTGCGGACTTAACCTCCTACTGGACCCCCTGTGCACACATGACTGCGTGGCAAAATTTGGTTCCCGCTCCATCTACAAATTTGCTGATGATACGACCATAATGGGCCAGATATCGAATAACGACGAGTCAGAATACAGGATCCGTATTCTGAGATAGAGAACCTTGTGGAGTGGTGCAGTGACAACAATCTATCCCTCAATGCCATTGACTTCAGGCAGAAAATACTGTACACACCCCTGTCAGCATCAACAAAGCCGAGGCGGAGATGGTTAACAGCTTCAAATTCCTAGTGGTACACATCTCAAAAAAATCTATCCTGGTCCACCCACGTCGACCACCAAGAATGCACAACATTGCCTATACTTCCTCAGGAAACTAAAGAAATTTGGCATGTCCACATTAACTCTTACCAACTTTTACAGATGCACCATAGAAAGCATCCTATCGGGCTGCATCACAGCCTGGTATGGCAACTGCTCGGCCCAGGACCGCAAGAAACTTCAGAGTCGTGAACACAGCCCAGTCCATCACACGAACCTGCCTCACATCTATTGACTCCATCTACACTTCCTGCTGCCTGTGGAAAGTGGGCAGCATAACCAAAGACCCCTCCCACCCGGCTTACTCACTCTTCCAACTTCTTCCATCGGGCAGGAGATACAGAAGTCTGAGAACACGCATGAACAGACTCGAAAACAGCTTGTTCCCCACTGTTACCAGAATCCTTAACGACCCTCTTATGGATTGACCTGATTAACACTACACCCCAGAATGCTTCACCCGATGCTAGTGTTATGTAGTTACATTGTGTGCCTTATGTTGCCCTATGATGTATTTTCTTTTATTTTCTTTTTCTTTTCATGTTCTTAATGATCTGCTATGGGTCAGGGTTTAGAGAACCCCAAAGTGTATCATGGAGTTCACCTGACCCACAACTTTTAATAGATTGTGGTATGGGGAGCACACGGCCCACTCTACAGGTGTGGTACAGCAGAAATGGAAAAGTATTTTTAAAAACAAAACAATGTTTATTCTATGAACTCAAGTTAACTTTTTAAAACATACAGTGAACATCTTAGCAACCGTTAATTCAAATACAACCCCCAAAGAATACAACACTAAGTAATCTTTTAAGCTTTCCTTTTAACATCCATAAGACTTAAAACACCTTTTACCAGAAGCACATCAGGTTAAAGTCACTACTGTTATTAGTTTGAAATCACCAGGATCAATTTACAGTCTTTAGATTTCAGAGAGAGATTCATACACCTTCTGGCTGTGACTGCAGCTATCCAGCTCTGAAAACGAAACTGAAACACACCCTGCAGCAAACAGCCTAAAACAAAAGTAAAACACTGACAGACAGCCAGCTCCACCCACTCTCTGACATCACTGCAGTAGTAAACACCCATTTCTCAAAGGTACTCTCACTACAGATATGTATATACACACCCATTTATATACACACCCATTTCTTAAAGGTACTGTCATATGACAGATCTGGTGAGCTGCTCGCAGAAAAATACTTTTCACTACCTCGGTACACGTGACAATAAGCAAAATTTCAAATCCAAAGAGCAATTTAAAGTAGGGAAGAGGGCCCCCCCCCCCCCCCCCCCCGCCCCCCCCCCCCCCCCCACCCCCAATCTCTGATATTATTATATAACCTCTAAGCAAAACCTTTCAAAGAAAGTGAAAATAAACCTTTTTAAAAAATGATGCTCCTGTTATTTTGCTTCTGGCCGAGAGAGATTCATCTTGAATACCTGTAGACTTGACAATCTTGGAGGGTTGATAACTCTTCGTCTCCCCAGCTCCTCTCTTTCGGTCTCATTTTGCCCCCTCCTATTCCCAAATGCTTCCCTCGGTGATTCATTTACCCAGTTGGCTGCGCTGTGGGAAATGTTAGATTTATAATCAGAAACGGTGAGACAGATTGCTAACCTCATTTAGTTTCACTGCGAATTAAATGAAAATATGTTACCTATTTAGATCAAACTGAAGCAGCTATACTACAAGTCCATTTATGACAGGATCGCTTTCTCTCGTTACTTTGAACCCTGTGCCCTCTCAGTATTTCTCACACTCTCTAGTTTCTGCTCTCACCATCAGCTCCCAATGAAAGAAAGAATCTGTGCCCCTTCCCTTCCATACCCTATTAAATACCTCGACAATAGGGTAGGAAGCATGGCCACGTCGTTCTCCGAGCTTTAGACTCTGCCCACATTGGCCTTTGTTCCAGATACAGGCAGGGCTAACAGGATCAGATTTCTGGTCCTTCCCTAAAGAGCTCTACATTTGAACCCAGGGGCAAGTTTCCATATTTTTGATCACAGCTTAACAACACCTTGCATCGGTACAACACCTAAATCTAGTAAAGCGTCCTGAGGTGCTTCACAGCTGCACTGTCAGAGGAAGGAGATACGAGGATAGATGCTCAAAATCTTGGTCAACGCTGGAGATTTTAAAGGACATCTTAAGGGAGGAGAGAGAGAGAGAGAGAGAGGGAGAGAGGTGGAGAGGTTTATGAGGGAACTCCAGGTCTTACGGGCATGGACGGCTGAAGGCACGTCCATCATTGGTTGAGGAAAGGAAAAGGGGAATGTGCAAGAGGCCAGAATTAGAGGAATACAGGGCTTTTGGAAAGTTTAAGTGTGCCTGCATCAACGTTATCATGCTCACCTACAAGTTAAAGATGAGAATCTTGCTTAATGCCTGACTACATTAGTTGTAGTATAAGCAGTATCTTTTTTGCAATGAGCAGGAGATTTGTTGACAACATTTGGATGTGCACAAAGGTTATTATTGAAGAGCTTGTAACTCATTACTTAATTTTTCTCAGCTTGAAGCACATCTGGGGCTAGCATATGTGGAGTTCTTTGTGTTGCTTAATTCAGGTTGGTTAGCGTAGTGTTCAGAAAGACCACAAAAATAGCTTGTACTTAAACAAAGCTATAAATTTATTAACACCACTAATTTAGATTTGACACAGAACACACAGAACAGTACAGCACAGAACAGGCCCTTCGGCCCTCGATGTTGTGCCGAGCAATGATCACCCTACTCAAACCCACATATCCACCCCGTAACCCAACAACCCCCCCCCCCCCCCCCCCCCTTAACCTTACATTTTAGGACACTACGGGCAATTTAGCATGGCCAATCCACCTAACCTGCACATCTTTGGACTGTGGGAGGAAACCGGAGCACCCGGAGGAAACCCACGCACACACGGGGAGGACGTGCAGACTCCGCACAGACAGTGACCCAGCCTGTCAACACGTACTCCTAAATAATATACAGTTGACTATTAACATATAAACTACACTCATCTACAACTAATCTTAGTAGTTATAAAGTATGATCTGCTCTTACTTACACTATTAATACTTCGGTCTGTCTCCAGCTAACTCTTGGACTACTCTCGTTCCCCCACAAGGCGCAGCATCAATGTCTTATATACTTGCATCTGTAGTTCCCTCTAGTGGTTACTCTAGACGTTTCATTAACCCTTGCAGTCCTTACAGTTCTGATAATACCACAGTATCCAGCTTTCAATTACGGAGAACAAAATTCCATCTGCTTGCCCCATCACTGTGACTTAAACTCTAAGTTCAGAATCGTACTCTATCATATATTGGGGAATAACATTTTTTGCACCAAGCATTCATATGGTCCCTCTGACTGAGATGGCCAATTTAATGAGGAACAGGGTGAAATATTGTGGATTTATATCTACTGGAATTGAGCTGGAAATGTTTTACAAATATTCCACTCAGGGTCCTTACAGGCACTAGGGAAGACAAGAGTTTTAAATCCAAGCCGAAGAACTAATAAGGTTGTGTTCCATTTCATCGGTCTGTGCCTTTGTTTAACAGCTCTATCCAATTTAATCATCCCTGCTACAACACGGGCAGGCAAATAATGGCAACTTTTGATGTTTGTTGTCAAGATCAGTATCCTCTGCACTGGAGTTTCATGAATCCTTCAAAAGCAAAGCAGCCGAGTTGAAATTCAGCTCAGGACAGCATTAGAGAACAGGGCATGAACTACAAGCTATCAAAGGGATTTTGAGTTAACTCATTTGTTTGTAGGAGATTGTAAGTAAATTTGCATTCAAATGAGTTCCAGATAGGTCCGACCCCCGGTTACTCACTTCTTGGCTGAATGTTACTGTTTAATGCAGATCTTTATTTTGTTAAAGTTAGATACTATTTCACGGGAATTATTTTCCAGTGCCTGCTGCAGATTAAAGTCTCTTATTTTCTTTGTGTCTTTATTATCTGAAAGTGGTTGAAAGTTTGATGGCGATATTATAGAATCAATTTTTCATTCCGTTGGAGGTTAGAGGAGGGGAAATTCTTGTGTGCTCTGATCTGTCTGACCCCGTTTTTAAGTCCTCCGTTGGTTAGGTGGATTGGCCATGCAAAATTTCCCTTTGTGTCCAAAAAGATTAGGAGGGGTTATTGGGTTACGGGGATAGGGTGGAAGTGAGGGCTTAATGTGGGTCGGTACTGTTGTCTTTTTTACCTGCTATAAATATGACAATCAATAAGGTTGCCCATCTTTCTTTAGATATCGTTATTATATTGCTTTCAGAGTCGGCAGGTATCAAATGATACCGCCACAAGGTTCAACCGGGTATCGATCAAAGAGCCAAACAACCAGTTAGTTAGTTCAAGATCAATGGTACTTTATTTGCACACAAGATTAACTGGCACATGCAACATAAACACTCCTAGTTAAACTACACCTAACAACTATGACAACCTGTACTTAACTTCAGGCACCTGGCTTAGGTCAGAGGAACAGTGGCTTTTGTTTGAATCTGGATCTACTGGATCTGCTCAGCTGGGCTCATCCGTCTGGTAGCGAGCATTGAACTTGAACTTGCTTCTGGCGATTGGAGATGGACGTTGTCGGAGCGCCAGGTCCAAAAGAGGTCGAACACATAGCAGTGTCTCTCTTTATCAGTGGGGAGTTTCGTGCTCTTTTGGGCGGTCCTTAGGTTTGGACCCCATTAATTGGGCAGTTCTCGATCACTGTCTTCGAACTGAGCCAATAAAGGGGCGGGTGCCTTGACGGTTGGGCGTGTCCTAAGCGGTCATTGACCCTGTTGTTTATGCTTCCTGAGTAAAGGGAGTAGCGCCAAAATGTCTGGACTTGAATTGGTTACCTGAGTATCAATCCTTTTTCTTACGGAGATGGGCCATCAAAATACTAATCGGTTGGGGGTTTCGATGCTGTCTGGATTCTCTGCTCACAAATACACATTTAGGCTCTGTGCCTGCCTGAATCTTACATTGTCCACATTTCCCTTTAGGCTTTGCGAACGTCCATGTTGCTTGTCGTAAGTGGCCATCCGAGATGACTACAGTGCAGACTCGATGGGCCGAATGGCCTCCTTCTGCACTGTATGTTCTATGTTCTATGTATGTTAAACATGAAGATGAGGGCCGGGATTCTCTCCTACCCGGCGGGGCGGGGGGTCCCGGCGTAGTGGAGTGGCGCCAACCACTCCGGCATCGGACCTCCCCAAAGGTGCGTAATTCTCCGCACCTTTAGGGGCTAGGCCCGCACCGGAGTGGTTTCCGCTCTGCCGTCTGGCGCCAAAACCGGTGCCAACGGCCTTTGGCGCTATGCTGCCTGGCGTCGGGGCTGGCCGAAAGGCCTTCACCGGTCCGCGCATGCACCGGTGCGTCAGCGGCCGCTGACATCACCCACTGGCGCATGTGCGGTGGGGGGGGTCTCTTCGGCCTCCGCCATAGTGGAGGCCGTGGCGGCAGCAGAAGAAAAAGAGTGCCCCCACGGCACTGGCCCGCCCACTGATCGGTGGGCCCTGATCGCGGGTGAGGCCACCGTGGGGGCACCCCCCGGGGTCCGATTGCCCCGCGCCCCCCCCCCCCCAGGACCCCGGGGGCCCGCTCGTGCTGCCAATCCCGCCGCCACCAGAGGTGGTTTAAACCACGCTGGTGGGAGAGGCCTGTTAGCGGTGGGACATCGGCCCATCGCGGGCCGGAGAATCGCCGCGGGGGGCACGCCGATTGGCGGCGCGTGATTCCCACTCCCGCCGATTCCCGGGTGGAAGGGCATTTCGGCTACGGCGGGGGTGGGATTTACGCCGGCCCCGGTCGATTCCCCGACCCTGCGGGAGGTCGGAGAATTCCGCCCGAGAATCTGACAACATTACTGGGGCCTGGCCTGAGATTTTCACCTGAACTCTGAGCTGGGGCAGGGGGCGGTCTTGTATCTTTTCCACCATGAAGCCCGTGTCCCTCCATCTTTTGTAACATTCCCCACCTCCTGTCGCTGCCTCCTCCCACCTGCTACAGATATCCTCCTCCATGCCTTTGTCCCTCTCAGACTCAGCTGACAGGCAGTCCCCTTTTGCAGCTATGTTGGACGTTTAAGTCAATATTTGTCCCAATTCTTCTTCTACTTTCCTGGTTGGCCTCCCATCTTCCCCCCTCTGTAAAGTGCAACGACTCATAGTTCTACTGCCTGCATCCTTTCCCATCTCAATGTCTCTCACCTCGACTCTGAGTGGCATTGCTTGGGTCCCAGACCCCCATTGCCTAAATTTAAAATGGTGATGCCTGCGTTTAAAATCTTTCCTGGCTTCATTCCTCTCCTTCTCTATAATCTCGTTCAATCCTACAACCTGCACCTCCCCAAATTCTCCATTCTTTGTGTCTGGCCTTCTACGCAATTCCCTCGCTCCGTCCCAACATTGCCTTCAGCTACCAAGGCTGGAATGCCATAGCTACTTCCCTCCACCTTTCATTCTGCTGACAAAGCCCTCTTTCAAAACCCAAATCTCTGGCCCATTCCTTTGGCCAGCTCTTCCAGTGCCATGTTTGGTCCATTTTCTTAGATGTGGCCATCTTATAGTACCTTATGACATTTGTTTCCATGCCACATGTGCTATTTAATTTCAAATTGTTGTTGTGTTGCCAACGGGCAGCACGGTAGCATTGTGGATAGCACAATTGCTTCACAGCTCCAGGGTCCCAGGTTCGATTCCCGGCTTGGGTCACTGTCTGTGCACATCCTCCCCGTGTGTGCGTGGGTTTCCTCCGGGCGCTCCGGTTTCCTCCCACAGTCCAAAGATGTGCAGGTTAGGTGGATTGGCCAGGCTAAATTGCCCTTAGTGTTGGGTGTGGGGTTAGTGTCCAAAATTGCCCTTAGTGTTGGGTGTGGGGTTACTGGGTTATGGGGATAGGGTGGAGGTGTTGACCTTGGGTAGGGTGCTCTTTCCAAGAGCCGGTGCAGACTTGATGGGCCGAATGGCCTCCTTCTGCACTGTAAATTCTATGACAACCACATTCCAACCCATCACTCCATTCAGCAGTTCCAAAGGCAGTCAAATATTTAGGCAATCTGAAACCAAAGAGAAAATTCTGGAAAATCTCAGCAGGTCTGGCAGCATCTGTAGGGATCTGTCTCCCTACACATGGCAATATTTCTTGCCCATCACTGGTTACCCTGTGAGGGTGTTAACAGTCAAGGTCAGAATATAGGACCGGAGTCACATATAGACTACTTTCATGTGAAATGAAACTTTATAACATTTGGGAATTTGGTGGAAGATTGGCATAATTGAAGTCCAGAAAAGAGGGGAATAAACTGAAAGAATAAAACAGAAGCTCCTGGATAAACTCAGCAGATCTGTCTGACCATCTATGGAGAGAAACAGACTTAATGGGCGTGATTTAGTGGCCTCGCCGCCCGACTTGATGCTCTCAAGATTCGTGACGCTTAGAACGTCTCGTGAGATCTCAGGAGATGTCATGATCTGGATCTTGCCCTCACTAGACGAGAGCCAGATTAACATATTTAAATGAGCCAATAGGTTTCTCCTGAGACCTGGGAACTAATGGGAGACCTCGCCATGGCGCCGTTCAGCGCTGGTCCACTGTGCTACCGTGCCACCCATGAAAGACACCTCTCTTCTGCTGTCAGAATCTATCATTCTATGGATATACTTAAGGAAAAATAATTTGTAGAGTTGGGGGGGGGGGGGGGGGGGAAATCGGGGAGTGTGACTAACGAAACAGCTCTTCCAGACAACCAGCATTGGCACAGTGGCTGAATACCCTCGCTCAGGGCATAGACATAGGTCATTCGGAAAGGGTACATTATGGGCGCAATCTATCGGCCGAGATCTGGTTAGATCTCTTGACGACTCGTGATCTGGGTCTCATACACAAATGGGTAAAGGGTTGGGGGGAGCTGAAAAATAAACAAATACATTTGGCAAATCCAAGACAAGGCCCGCAAATTGAGTGTCAACGAATAAATAATTCACATTGCTGGGGTGCAAAAGAACTGTCCATGTTACTTCAGGGTCAAGGTGCCTAATTTCCACATCATTCCAATTACTCCATAAATCAAGATCTCTGGGAGGCGTTACTGAAGGATCTCCTCACAGACAAGCAGCTGTCAGCAGCGATGAGGTTCTATTTAGATCCTCAGCAGGTGGATTCTACGTCAAAGATCAGGGACTGGATTCTACGCACCCCGACGCCAAAATCATGGCCGGCGCCATGGCGGAGAATCCATTTCCCTGCACGGAATCGGGAAGGGTGCCAGATCCCCGATTCTGCAGGCCCTGTAAAGCGTCGTACTCGGACGCGCCACATAGCACCTACCTGGGACCATTGCTGAAGGCCCGTCTCGCCATTCTCCGCCCTCCACCGGCCGAATTCCCGACGCCGTGGATCTAACATGGTCCTGCCGGTCGGAATATTAGCGTGGCGGCTGCAGACTCAGTCTATGGCTGCCTTGGTCGGGCCGATCGGAGGGTGGGGGGGGGGGGGGGGGGGTGGGGGGGGGGGGAGCCATATACGCGGCCGGACAATGTTCGGGTGGGCATCAGGGTCAGGTGTGTGGCCAATCAGGGGGTCTATTTTTATGTCCAGCTCCACGGTCTGAGTCCGCCATGGAGCACGGTGCAGCCGCTGGAGGCTGCCGCCGTACGCATGCGTGGCCTCCGATCCGGAAGTGTAGGGGCCCTTTTCTGCAGCAAAAGGGGCTAGATTTACGCCGGGTCCCTGCTAGCCCCCTGCAGGGCTAGGAATGTGTGACCCTTTCACTCCAGTTTTTATGGTGTAAAGACCCACAGTTTTGACAATGGCGTGGGGATATGGTCTCAAAAACAGAGAATCCAGCCCCAGTTCTTACTTCAATACGGAAATGACAGCGGGGAGTCCACTGACACTAATCAACCGTACTCAGCGTGCTGGTAGGGTCTAAGCTGGCCTCTCGGTTTGTGCCATTGGCCTTTGAGTATTAGAATTGGACAGACTGCCTTCATCCAGGCATCAGATTCTGCCTCCTGCTGTAATGTGTTCAGCCAAACGCTGAACTGTTTTGCTACTTTGACAAAATGAAATGCTGCTCTATTCATCACTTGAAGCTTCAACTCAGCTGATGGATCCTGCACTATCATAATTATCTTTCAGCTGCGACAAGCTTG